>NC_080618.1:3946217-4546916 GCF_027887145.1 Ammospiza caudacuta
CAAGGGGAGGGGAGGGGAGGGAGGAGGGGAGACAAAGGGAAAGGAGAGCTCTGAGTTCAGACTCTGCATTCACTGTTAATTTTCCCTGGTTTTTAGGGCACTGGGCTGGCAGGGAAGGAGGTTTGATTTGACCTTTCCCCTGCCTGCTCAGAGGCTGGGAAGCTGCCTCAGGAAAGTGAAAGGGAGAAAGGATGAAAAATCCACCTGCTTGCCCTGAGCACCCCACAAACCCCGAAACTAAAGCAGGCAAAGGGAGTGGGGACAGAAATCTGAGCACCTCTCACCTCAGAGGGGAAACTGAGGCACAGAGGGGCAGAGTGGCTTGCCCAGGCTTGCCCAAGGAAGGTGCAGTGGGGAATTGAAGTTCACAAAGTTCACGGCTTGCCAGAGTTTTTTGTTTTTTTTTTTTCTGTTTCAAAGAGGAACTTGGAATTTATGAGCCAAATAATTCGTTGGTCAGGAGGAAGGGGGGAGGATGGTCAAAATTCTCATGCGGCCTCAGAGCCCTGCCAGGCACCAAAACAGGCAGGAGGCAGCACAGAACTGAAGGTAAAACTGGATGGTGGTGTTCAAAAATAAAACACGAATGGTCACGTACCCAAGCAGCTCCTTGGGGTGTGCTGAGGGCCACAGCCCTGACAGAGACGCTCTGGGAGGGGAGATTAGAGCCTCACACAGCCCCAGTCTGTGAGAGAGCTGGATGAACAAAGGAAAGCTGAGTCAGAGGGGATAGGAACGTTTTGAGGTCTGGATGTCAGGTGAGCCAGAGGAGGAGTTACCCATTAACTGAAGCTGATAAGGCTCAGATTCCCCAGTCACCCATTTACTGCTCATTCTCTATGGGAATTTCGTTCTCCTGACTCCCTTCTCTCCCCACCCAGAGGGCAGGAGTTCAGCCCAGCTCCTGCTCCAACCCTCACACTCATTTTCTTCTCCACTTGCAGCAGAACTGAGCAAACCAGGGGAGGATTTAAGACCCCAAAACCGGAGGGTTCCCCCCTTCTTCTCACCGTGCTCAATTTCCCCCCAGTGCTGTGCTGGGGTGCAGCCTCCGGGCTCCGGGGCACTCTGGGTGCAGAGGGAGCTGTGGCACAAACAGCCTGGGGGTGATAAAGGCTGGAGGTCTGGCCCTGCGAGATAAACACACATCCCTTTCTCACTTGTGGGCAGAGCCTGCCCAAAACCCACCTGAAATGAAAACCACAGTGGTTTTTGTGGGATGGGAATTCCTGCAGGGAGAGGGAATGAGGTGTCTGCCCGGTGTCCCACTCCTGGGGATGGCTGGGGACTGGGAGAGGGCGACCGCCCTGACCTCTCTGCACAGCTTCAATCCCAGTGAGCTGCCTTTGTGCAAATATTCCCCGTGTGTTTGTCAGCACAGATAACTCGGGGATGGGTTATAAACGGGGAGACTGAGACGGAAAGATAAAACCCTGTGGCTTCCCAGGAGGATGGGGTGCCAGGCTCTGGATGCTGAGGGTGGCCTGTCCCTGCTGGGATGGCTGTGGAGCAAACTGGCATGTTCCACTTCCATGCGGAACACATCCTGATTTTTCCTGGCTGAATTCAGGCACAGCAGCTCCCCAAAGAGAATCAGGTTGATTTTTCAGAGAGGATGAATCTTTCCCCATCCCATTTGCACACGGATTAGCACTGAGCTGTAGCCCTAGACCTAAACCTCGTTCTAGTTCTGCTCTAACTGAGAAATGAATCATTCTCTGAGGACTCCAATGACTTCAGCTGCAGTCAGCGGTGCCCAGAGCACAGGACACATGGTTTTGGTTAAACAAAAGGCACACATACTTTTTGGGGCTTGTAATAGAAGCACCCACCCAGGAAACGAGCGGGAAGTTTATTCCTCTTCGAAATCCCATTTCTGCTTCATTAATTGTGGCACAGCCAGGCTGAATAATTCCCCGTGCGAGGAGACAGCCCGGTGGCCGTGGCTTGTCCTGCCATGAGCGCAGCCCCCAAGGAGAAGGTGCTTCCCAAATATCCACATCCAGAGTGGATTAGCTGTGATCCTCCTCATCCAGCTGAATCTAAGGAGCCTTCCTGCCCTCCTCGCAGGCCGGGGCTGCTCAGCAGCTCCTTGGCATGATGGAAGCACTGAGCACTTTGTTTGCTGAGCTGCATTTTTCATGCCTTGGTGCTGCAGGCTGTCTCCTGCAGATTTCCCTGCCTGAAGGGAAAAGTAAAGTTAAACCTGCTTTTCTACACCCTCCGATGAGTCACCGGGGACGTGACAGGAAGGTTACTCACAGGGATTCAGTGCACTGCTAGCAAAACATTAACACACAGAGTTCTCTGCCCCAGAATCCTGATTCTGGAACGATTTGGGTTGGAAAAGCTTTCTTGGAGACCCTTTGGGTACTGGAAGGGGTTCTGAAGTCTCTGGTTCCTGTCCTTCCTGAAGCTCCTCTAATGCTCCATTCCAACACTCCCACCATCTCAGTAAAATCAGGCTTTTCTTGGAATCTCAGTGAAATCACTTTTCTTGGAATTATGTTTTCTCACACACACACTCCCCTGATTGCGTGCAGCACCAGAGCCGTTTGTGCAACAGCAGAAAGTCCAAAGATTTAACTTTTACGGTTCTTTTGCCTTTCACCTCGAGTTTTGTCCCGCCAAAAAAAAAAAAAAAAAAAAAAAAAAAAAAAAAAAAAGAAAAGAAAAGAAAAGAAAAAAAATCACAAAATCCGCCACACAATGGAAAAATACCAACTACGAGAACTTCAATACCAACTACGAGAACTTCCCAGCTCTGGCGACTTTTTTGCAAGGCTGCCGTGCCTCCTCTGCGCCTTGAACCTCGCCGGAATCCCACGGGATTATCCACTTAGCACCCTTTTCTCAGAGCACAAAACCCCGCGGCTCTGCTCGCTCCAGGCCGGTGAGTGATCGGGAAAAAATGCAAGAGGAGCAGCAAACACGCGGAGAAATCATTCCCTGTGTGATTCGGGTGTTTCGAAACTTCTTCGGTCGCTTGAGCGGCGAGCGAAAATAACGAGCGGCTAAAACTGAAAGGAAGGAGAACAGCGAAAGCCAATTCGGCTTCTCGGGCAAAGCAAACCGCACACGGGAGTTTAAGCGGTTTTCGAGAGAATGAAGGAACACGCCGAATTCGCTGGGACAGCCCCAGGTCAGCCCCTTCTTGCACCTCAGTCAAGTCACGCCCAGCTATAAAAGCTCCCGCTGGGCAGGATTAATTCATTCGGTTCGGCGTCCTGGGAAGAGACGGTCGTCCCCAGAGCCGAGTCCGGACCTTGCCCGGGCTGTGCCCGCTCCGTGCCCGCCCTGCGATCCAGCGCGCTCCGCTCACCATGCGCTGGCACCGACGGGGCTGGCTCTGGCTCTGCCTGGCCGCGCCGCTGCTGCTGCCCACGGTCAGTGGGGACGGGGCTCGTGGGGACCCTCCGGGGGCGCGGCCGGGGGGGTCCGCAGCCCTGTCGGGGCTGCGCGGTGCTGTCGCGACATGCCCAGACTTGCCGCGCTGTCGAGGGGCTCGGAGCGGGACGGGGTCCGGGTGGGACGGGGGCATGGGGGTGTTCGGGGGGCTGCCCTGGTGAGGCTCAGCCCGGCGGAGGGGGCTGTGTGAATGGGGGGAGCCCCTGGATGGAGGTGAGGGAGGTGGCGTTACCTGCGGAGAGCGGCGGAGGGGCCGCGCCTTTGCTGCGATTGCGGGGGAAGGGCTCATGTGAGTCGGGGGAAACTGAGGCACGGAGGGGCTCACCTGCTCCGGGGGGCGTGGGGGAGGGGCTGGGCCGCTCACCTGGTCTGGAGGGGACGTGGAAAATGGGGGCGGTGGGGCTCAGCTGGCCCGGGGGATGGGGGGGTGGAGGCCATGGGGCCAGGGCGGTCGGATGGGCAGGGGAGGATGAGGAGGGTTCGGATGGGCCAGTGGACCAGGGGGGGTTCGGATGGACAGGGGAGGACGAGGAGGGTTCGGATGGGCCAGCGGACCAGGGGGGGTTCGGATGGACAGGGGAGGACGAGGAGGGTTCGAACGGGTAGGGGAAGAACAGGGGGTTCGGATGGGCCGGCGGACCAAGGGGGTTCGGATGGGCAGGGGAGGATGAGGAGGGTTCGGATGGGCAGGGGAGGACCACTGGGGTTCGGATGGGCCAGCGGACCAAGGGGGTTCACCTGGGCACGGCACAGCGAGGTTGCCGGGGGAGGGCGGGTGCCAGAACCTGGAAGGGGAATTTTTTCGATGGGAAAAGCGATCTCAGCCTCCCGGCTCCGAGCACATGGCCCCGGGGGGGATTGTGACGGTGATAAAAGGCGGCAAGCTGGACCCGACGCGCATTGCCGAGGCCAGGGAAGGGGATTTCCACTCCCTGCGCTCCCGAGCAGTGTTTGCCATTCCGTGATGGCATCTGGTGACACCCTTTGGGATGTTTTAACACGAGGAATGCTCTCGGAGCGGGAATGCAACTCGCCCAGACGATGTCCAAACCCTCAGCGCGATGTCCAAACCCTCAGCGCGGGGATTTAGGACACAAAATTCCACCTGGGCATATCATGTTTCCCCGTGGATTAGATGTTGTAGAGTTGGGGAATACCTGAACTCTGTTGTCGCTTGAAGTCAGGAGGATCCTGCCATGAGTTAGAGATCCTGCCCTGACTTGTATCCCAGGGCTGGCCTGTAACCCACGGCGGTGCAGGAGCCCATGGGCGCTGCTCCCCTGCTGGAATTACATCAGCGCTGCCCAAAACTGGTTTGCAGAGAGAGCCTCTCATCCAATTCATTCCCTACAGAATTTATTTAGACTGGCCTGGTAAAGTCAAGGCTTAAACCCATTCCCTAAGGGCACGCTGGTAAGAGCCTCAGGGTTTTAAAAATGTTTTAATCCCAGTTTTTGGATGAGAGGGATGGGGAGCTGCTCGGTGGGGATTCACATGGCATATTAGTGGTGTGATATTGCATCATGTCCTGTCTCTTGCCTCATGGCTGGACACTGGCCATCCATTTGATGGATCTCTGAGCTCGCTGGAGCTCAAATTCTGCTTGCTTTGCGGGAATTCCAGGGGAAAATCCCACCCCGTGTCCTTGGAGCAGGTGACTCAGGTGCCTGCTTTTATCCCGGTTCTCTTGCTGCCCTCAGAGGCTGCGGATGTGTTTCATCCTTTTCATCCTCTTTCATCTCCAGGGTTCAGCCAGGGCGGCAGGGTCCAACTCCTCTTGGGATCACCTCAGGAGAAAAACAAATCGGGGATGGAAGCAGGGGAAGTTCAAAGTTTGATGGTTTCCCGAGCTTTTTCTCCAGAATTGGTCCCCCAAAGAGGAAAGGCTGGTAAAGGATTCCTGTGCCTCTAATTCTTCTGCCTCCAGGCTTTTTTGAGTTGTTTACTGTGGGTGAAAACTCCTCCAACTGATAGTTTGGTCAGGGATGGCAGCAGGGTGCTGCGGGCTGATAACCTTATCATGCACGTGTTGTGTTCTCTGTAAATGTGAAAAATGCCAATGACTTGTTTTTAAACTTTTAAAAGTTTAATAGTAATAAAATGGTTATAAAATTAGTAATACAATTAGAGTAATAATAATTTGGACTGATAGTTTGGTCAGGGATGGCAGCAGGGTGCTGTGAGCTGATATCCTTATTGTGCACGTGTTGTGTTCTCTGTAAATGTGAAAATGCTGAAAAATGCTCATCAGTTGTTTTTAAAATTTTAAAAGTTTAATAGTAATAAAATGGTTATAAAATTAGTAATACAATTAGAGTAATAATAATTTGGACAATTTTAATTAGGACAATATGAGACAATAGAACCAAAGGGTTACAGAGGTACGTTTTTCTGGGCAGCACAAGCCTGAAAAAGGACATCCCTTAACAAAAGATTAACCGTTAAAACAATAGCCTGTTAAATATTCATACACTTCATACGATGCATAAATTCCATTCAAACACAGGATTCTGTCTGGTCATTATCAACTTCTCCCTCTTAATCCTAACGGTGTCTTTGGCGTCTTCGAGGTGGGAAGAATTTTGTTTCTTCTGATAAGAGGGCAATAAATTCTTTTTCTCTGAAAGATTCAGGTGTCCTGTGGCTGCTATTTTGCTGCAAGTCCTTTCTTTAAAAAAGACTTTCTTTTCTTTAAAAAGAATTATTTTTTCTTTTAAAAAACTACCCCATAGCATAGTTTCTATTTTAACATTTTTTATAACCTAAAACTATATTTAACACACTACTTAAGAGAATTAATACAGCATTACTTTCTAACACAGCACATATAATATCCATTATAATATTTGTGAAAAGCCGATCATAAAACACGCATTTTTCACAGTAAAGAAATTAAATCCTGTGGCTGAGGGGCCCTCCCAAACTGCAGAAAACCAGCGCTGTGGTGTGGCTGTGATCACCCTCACAGTGTGGCAGAGTTCAGGTGGGGAAGAAATATGGATTTTTTTTTTCCCCATGGAAGGGATAAATTGTCCTTTCACCCCCAGGATTTCTAAAACCAGAATGGTTGAAGCTGTTGTGGCTGGAACTCCTCAAGTGGATAAAAAATTTTACAAACTTGCAAACATTCCTATCTGGAGAAAAGAGGAACAGAGGCAGATACAGTAGAGCCAGAAGGTGTTGGAGGAACATGGATTTGATTCCTTTTGAGTCAGGGTCAGGAGCTGGGCCCGTTCCTGGTCTGGCCAGGGCTCTGTGGCCTGGTCGTGTTGGGTGTTTGTCCTTAAGTTTTAACTTTCATATTTTTCAGACTCTGTGCTGCCTAGGTGTGCAGCTCTGAGCTTCATATTAAGTGTGGTTCTCTCCACAGAGCAGCTAGACAAAACAACTCCTTGTCTAGCCAAGGACAACCCATACAAGTTTCAGGCCCAAAAGCATAAACAATGGTGAACTGAGAGAAAAACAGAAATGATAGGACTTTGTAATGTAAAGATTGGACAGTTAACTCCACAATGCTAATGGACCAAAACTTATAAAAGTGAGAGACCTCGTGACTGGTCGTCCATTTTGTGACCATTTTGCTTCATCTTGTGTGCAGCCCTGGTTGGGCTCTTGTGCTGCCCAAGGTGCATCCACTGCTTTATTTCTCTGTCCAGCCTTCCCAAGGCATGGGCCTGGCTGGTGTAAGGTGGTAAGGCGGTTTGTGGTGTCACCATCACGCAGCCCCGTGACTTTCCAGTTCTTCCTTTCCTGTGGCGGGAAAGCTCAGGAGGAGGAAGAGGCAGGAACACTCCATTGTTTCGGTGTTCTAGGCAGCTTCTGACTCACGGCAGAAATATTTGCTTTAAATTCACCCTCCAGTGTTGGGGAGGGGAGGGGAGAAGTGTCTCTCGTCCAGCCTGGTGAGGTTGCGACATGTCTGTCCTGCTGCCCTGGTGTGAAAAATGCCAATCGCTTGTTTTTAAAATTTTTAAAGTTTATTAGTAATAAAATGGTTATAAAAATAGTAATGCAATTGGAGTAATAATAATTTGGACAATTTGAATTAGGGCAATATGAGACAACAAACACAAAGAGTTACGGATGTCTGGGTACCTTTTACTGGGCAGCATGAACCCAAAAAAGGACCCACGTTAACAGAGGATTAACCCTTAAAAGCAACAGCCTGTTGCATATTCATACACCTCATCCACGATGCATAAATTCCATTCAAACACAGGATTCTCTCTGGGCAGTGTCAACTTCTTCCTCTGAATCCTAACAGAGCCTTCAAGGTGGGAAGAAATTTGTTTCTTCTGATAATGGAGCAATAAATTCTTTTTCTCTGAAAGATTCAGGTGTCCTGTGGCTGCTATCTCACTGCAAGTCCTTTCCTCAAAAAAAGTATCCTACATAGCATCGTTTCTATTTTAACAATTTTTATCACCTAAAACTATATTTAACACACTACTTAAGGGAATTAATACAACATTACTTCCTAACACAACACATATAAAATTCTTTCTAATATTTGCGAAAAGCCAATCATAAAATACGCATTTTTCACACTGGTGAGCTTGGGGCAGGTTTATATCCATGGATATCCAGCTTTATATCCACAGATATCCATGGAGCAGCTCTGTGCTGGCTCAGAGGCCGATGGGGTTGTCACCATTGGGGACATTGATGTGCCCAAAAGCCCCCAAAGCCTAAGGGGACAAATGGCCATTCCTGCAGAGCATTGTCCCCATCAGGGTGGAAGGATCTGAGGCAGCACAAAAAGGGTGTGGAGAGCTGAGGGAAATGTGACTTTTCTTCCTGATCCTCAGCAGAATAACAGGGAAAACAGAGTGACAGCCCAGGGGTTTGTGCTGGGCACCTTCCAGCCTTGACACGGGGCTGTTTCCTGCCACAAACCCTTCCTGTTCCCAAATATCCCCTTCCACTGGGGCTGTTGGTGCCCTCGGAAACTGGGGGAGGAAAAGGGTCCCTCAGAAACTGGGAAGGAAAAGGGTCCTCAGAAACTGGGAAGGAAAAGGGTCCTCAGTAACTGGGAAGGAAAAGGGTCCTCAGAAACTGGGAAGGAAAAGGGTCCTTCTCAGAAACTGGAGGAGGAAAAGGGTCCCTCAGAAACTGGGAAGGAAAAGGGTCCTCCTCAGAAACTGGGAAGGAAAAGGGTCCTTCTCAGAAACTGGAGGAGGAAAAGGGTCATTCTCAGAAACTGGGAAGGAAAAGGGTCCTTCTCAGAAACTGGGAAGGAAAAGGGTCCTCAGAAACTGGGAAGGAAAAGGGTCCTTCTCAGAAACTGGAGGAGGAAAAGGGTCCTCAGAAACTGGGAAGGAAAAGGGTCATTCTCAGAAACTGTGGGGGGGAAAAGGGTCCTCAGGAAACGGGAAGGAAAAGGGTTTTCAGAAACTGGAGAAGGAAAAGGGTCTTCAGAAACTGGGAAGGAAAGAGGTTGTTCTCAGAAATTGGGAAGGAAAAGGGTATTCAGAAATTGGGAAGGAAAAGGATCGTCAGAAATTGAGAAGGAAAAGGGTCCTCAGAAACTGGGGAAGAAAAGAGTCCTTCTCAGAAACTGGGGGAGGAAAAGGGTCCCTCTCAGAAACTAGGGAAGGAAAAGAATCCTCAGAAACTGGGAAGCAAAAGGGTCCTTCTCAGAAATTGAGGGAGGAAGAGGGTCGTTCTCAGCAACTGGGTAAGCAAAAGGGTCGTTCTTAGAAATTGGGAAGGAAAAGGGTCCTTCTCAGAAATTAGGAAGCAAAGGGGTCGTTAGCGACTCTTTGCCCTGCTGATAACCTGACAGGCAGAAATACCCTGCAAACCTCCACATCTCTTCTTGGCTTTGCCAAGGAAAACCTGGCCCTGTTTTGTGGGGGGTGCCTTTGGCTGAGGTGGCTCTGAGCCATCCCAAAGTTCCTCTCCTGCTTCACTGGGCACAGCAACTCCCATCCTGCCCCTTCTCCCCTTGCCCAATGGATTGGGGTGGTTTTTAACCCGAGGTTTTCTGTATTTTTTTAGCAGGCAGCCCCTTGGGAAGCCAGTGCTGTTGCCCTGAGGAAGAGAGACAGCTTGGATTCCTTGGATCTACGCTGGGAAGATGATTACTACAGGAAAAGCGATGGTGTCTATTGCAAGAAGTGCCCTGCAGGTGAGATGGTCTCAGCACTGATCTCACCTCTGCAGCCTCTCCGTGCTCCTGTTCCTGTCCTGAGGGGCAGCAGAGCTCCAGCTCTGCCCTGCTCCACTGTCACGGATCTAAGCACTCATTTGGGGAATGTTTTCCTTTTCTTGGCTCATTTGCCTCCTGAGCTTTGCTGGTGGGGGAATCACAGAATCCTTCAGGTCAGAAAAGCCCTCCAAGACCACCAAATCCAATCTATGCCTGATCCCCACCTTGTCACTGAGTGCCACCTCCAGCCCTTCCTGGGACCCCTCAGGGATGGGCACTCCAACCCTCCCTGGGCAGTGCCTGAGCCCCCTTTCCATGGGGAAGTTCCTGCTGTGCCCACCCTGAGCTGCCCTGGCCCAGCCTGAGGCCGTTCCCTCTGCTCCTGTCCCTGTGCCCTCCTGGCAGGAGCTGTGCAGAGCCACAAGGGCCCCCTGAGCCTCCTTTGCTCCAGGCTGAGCCCCTGCCCAGCTCCCTCAGCCTCTCCTGGAGCTCCCTGTGTGTTCAGAGTTTCCCTTTCCCTTCAGGCACCCACCTTATCAAGGAGTGTGAGGAGCAGGGAGGCTCCAGCACGTGTGAGCCCTGTGGACTCGGGGAATACATGGAATATCCCAACACCTTCCCGTCGTGCCAGGAGTGCTCCAAGTGCAGGGAAGGTACGAGCTGGGGGGAGCAGGGCTGGGTCCAGCTGAGCTCTCCCAGAACCCAGTGTCACCTGCAGTGTCCCCAGAAGGTGGCTGGGGCTGCCACATGTGTTAAAGGCCACATCCCTCATGCAAAGCTTGGGCTGAGGCTCCACGGAGAGCAGGAGGATGAGGCTCCCAGCAGCACTGGCAGCTGCTGGTGGAGTTTGATGCAGGCACTGCTTTTCCCTTGTGGGGCAGGAAAAGCTGGCACTAACAGCAGGGAGGGACCTGGTCCTGCTTGAGGTGGAGCCAAGGTGGAGCTGTGTCCCTTCTGTCCCACAGATCAGGTGGAGCTGAGCCCCTGCCAGCCCCAGAGGAACACGGTGTGTGCCTGCAGGAACGGCACCTTCTGCCCCCCGGAGCACCCCTGTGAGATGTGCCAGAAGTGCCAGCCCAGGTGGGTCAGGGGCTGTGGTGGTTGTTGGGGCAGATGAAACAGAAAAGCCTTATGATTGTTTGGCAAAAGATTGTGAGAATATAGAAACTATAAGTGAGATTGAAATGAAAGCAAGCTTTGAGATCCCTCAGATACTGAACAACTGGAAAACAATGGTGTGGCTGGCTGAAGGTGATCCCCTTTTGACGGAACAACACCCTCTGCTTGCAGACAGCTCCAAGGCTCAGAGCAGACCCTACAGCTTGGCAGAAGGGCCCAAAGAGGAGTTTTTAGGGTTTAAAATGTAACACAGCATGGGAATGTAATGATTCTGATTGGCTGTATGGAAATGCTACAGGATTTGTATCTTGTACTAGATTGGTTGTATCTTGTACTAGTGAGAATCAGAATATTCAACACAGAAGAAGATTTATTGTATTGTAACGGGAACTTTGCCCTCTTACCCCTTTTACTCTCTTACCCTCTCATCCTCTCTGCCCCTCTCTTCTCTCAGGCCTGCTCTGAGCTGTGCCTGGCAGCTCCCAGCAGGGCCCTGCACCCAGGCCCTTTGCAATAAACCCCATATTGCAATCCTAGAAGATTTATTGTATTGTAACAGGAACCTTGCTCTCTGATCCTCTCTTTTACTCTCTCTTTCTCTCTTTACCATGCTCTTGCCTTCTCTCTACCTCTCTCTCCCTCTTTGGGGCCTGCTCTGAGCTGTGCCTGGCAGCTGCAAACAAGGGCCCTGCACCCAGGCCCTGTGCAATAAACCCCAAATTCCACGACCAGAAGAAGATTTATTCTATTGTAACAGGAACCTCATCCTCTTTTGCTCGCTCTTTACCCTCTTTACTCTTCCTCACTCTCTCATCTCTACCACTCTCTTGCCTTTTCTCTCTTTACCCCTCTCTCCCTGTTTGGGGCCTGCTCTGAGCTGTGCCTGGCAGCTCCTAGCTGGGCCCCTTTGCAATAAACCCCAAATTCCACGCCCTGGCTGCAGAGATCTCTCGTCTCCATCCATCCCAGCACTCCTACAGGTGGCTCCTGTGGGGTTTGTGCTGCTGAGCCACAGCTGCTGAGCCCTCCCTGTGTCCCCTCTCCCAGGTGTCCCGACGGTCAAGTGGTGCTGAAGCCCTGCACACCCACGAGTGACCTGCAGTGTGGTCCTGACACGGCCACCTTCCCTTCCTGTGAGTGGGGCTGCTGGGGGAGGGCCGAGGGATGGGGTGGGAGCTGCTGCTGAGGGTAAAGCAGGAGCAGCTGCTCACACCCTGCTTTGTCTGCTTCAGACCTCACAGGCGGCATCATTGCAGGGATTGTGATTGCGACTGGGATTGGGATCGTGATTGGGATTGCTGTCTGCTGCTGCTGCAAACACCACTGCAGCTCCCCAGGTGAGTGCAGGGGACCCCTGGAGCACCCACCTTGGCCAGGGGCTCTGCACTGGTGTGGGCTGGGTGGACAGAGAGACCCTGGTAACACCCACCTGGGGTGGGCTGGGTGGGGAGACCTTGGGAACATCCACGTGGTGTAGGAGGAGAGATCCCAGGAACACCCACCTGGTGTGGGAAGAGAGACCCCAGGAACACCCACCTGGTGTGGGAAGAGAGATCTTGGGAACGCCCACCTGGTGTGGGAAGAGCGGGAACAGACACCCCAGGAACACCCCAGGAACACCCACCTGGTGTGGGAAGAGAGATCTTGGTGTGGGAAGAGAAACCCTGGGAGCACCCACCTGGTGTGGGAAGAGAGATCCCAGGGACACCCACCTGGTGTGGGAGGGTAGGAAGAGGGTCCTGCCTAGGGGAAGAGGGATCACAGCTCTCTTTCCATTTTCCAGGGGATAGGAGCCCCTCGAGCAAGACGCCCTTTGAAATTGTGGTGAGTTCCTGGGATGGCAGAGGGGAATGGCTCTGTTTGTGGGCTGGGGTAATGTCCCCTATTCCCTCTTGCTCCCCACTTGGCCAGCAGCTCCTGAGAAGGCCAGAGGAGCAGGGAGATGAGTTTCATCCAGAAGTTCCTGGGAGGGCTGGAGGAGCAGGGGGATGAGTTTCATCCAGAAGTTTCTGGAAGGCTAGAGGAGCTGGGGATGAGTTTCATCCAGCAGTTCCTGGGAAGGCTGGAGAGGCAGGGGAATGAGAGTTATGCAGCTGGGAAGGCCAGAGGAGCAGGGAGATGAGTTTCATCCAGCTGGGAAGGCTGGAGGAGCAGGGGAATGAGGCTCATTCAGCAGCTCCTGGCAAGGCTGGAGGAGCAGGGAGATGATGAGTCTCACCCAGCAGTTCCTTGGAAGGCCAGAGGAGCAGGAGGATGAGTCTCACCCAGCAGTTTCTGGAAGGCCAGAGGAGCAGGGGGATGAGTCTCACACCCAAGTTTCTGGAAGGCTGGAGGAGCAGAGGGATGAGTCTCACCCAGCAGTTTCTGGAAGGCTGGAGGAGCAGAGGATGAGTTTCATCCCTGCAGGGTTCTGGTAGAGCTGAGCCAAGCAGAGGAAGTCTCTGGAGGTGTTCTGGGCACTTCCAGCCCCCTCCTCAGTGCCATTAACACTGTCCTGGTGGCAGCGCTGGCACATCCAGGATCCACAGTGTTGATCCCAGGGTAGGGCTGGGCTGTGCTCGCCCAGAGCTCCTCCAAGCTCAGGATCCATGCCCTAGGATCCATGGCAGGCTCCTGCCTTCCCAAGCCACCACAGTTTGTGTTTCTCCCTTGCCACTGAACTCCAGTTTCAGAAGCTGTGGTGGTGCAAGAGCAAGAGAGAGAACAGCGGGAGAGAGGACAACATCCCCAACGAGCGGACAGAGAGGGAGCGGCATGAGAGGGCAGCAGAGAGACAGGTGCGTGAGTGGCACCCCTGCCCAGTGTGCCAGGCCAGGATCTGATCATCCCGGGGGGCTTCCAGGGCTGGGCTGCTCAGGGAGATGGTGAAGGGTCTCTCTGTGGGGTCAGCATGGCAAAATCTGCTTGTGGGAGTCGAGAGAGTCCTCGGAAGATTTAACGCTGAGCAAACACAGCTCTGGTGTCCCCATCTTGGGGGCCATTGTAGAGAGGAAACATGGATGTCCTGGGGGTGGATGATCAGAGATGGATGTCCTGGGTGTGATCAGACAGGGATGTCCTGGGGCTGGGGGTGATCAGACAGGGATGTCCTGGGGCTGGGGGTGATCAGACAGGGATGTCCTGGGGCTGGGTGCTGATCTCCTGCCCCAACAGCCCTGGGACAGAGGGAAAGGGTCTCCAATCCCCATTAATCACACATTGCTGCAGGGGCTTGGTGGGTTCTGTAGGACACTGTCATTGCAGGAGTGACACTGTCATTCCAGGAGTGACATTGTCATTGCAGGAGATGCTGCCAAGTAAGAGTGAGAGGCCCTGGAGGACTCTGGTTCCTCCACCAGGGACTGAACCCATTAAAGGTGAGTGCTGGGGCCCAGGGGGTGTGCTGGGGCTGGGACTGCTGTCCCTGCTGCCCGTGCTCTGAGCTGTCCCTTTCCCCTCCAGCGCTGAGGGACACCTTTTACACCTTTGCGGAAAAAGTGCCCATGGACTACTGGAGGAGATTCGGCCTCAAGCTGAACCTGCAGGACATTGACATCCCCATGGGCCGGTCCCCGGATGACTTTTACAACATGATGTGCAGGTGGCACAACAGGGTGGGCTCCAAGGCCTCTGTGAACACCCTGCTGGACACCCTGGAGCTCCTCAAGCTCGGTGGGGTGGCAGAGAACCTCTGTAAGACCCTGGTCCAGGAGCAAGGCTTTCAGTACGAAACGAGCTGAAGGAGCAGCTCTGCAGCTGTGAAATACTCAGAACAGTGGAATTGTAGCTGTTTATAGCTGGCCTGTGCTCCTCTGCTCTTGAAGCCATCATGAGTTCAGCTGAGCCAGGAGGAGCTGATCCTCATGAGAAGCACAAGCCCCAGGCTCCCCTCTGCTGGAGTTACAATGTTGGTTCTTCCTCGTGGAATCCAAGCTGGTTTCTTGGTTTCACTGAGTCAACACCAAGAGGTTCAACTAACTTCAATCTGCCTTGGACCATCTCTCTTGGAAGCATTGGTACAACCCAGATTTCTTTGGGATCTGTGCAGAGAAGGGTTTTTGGCATCCCTGTGCTTCTGAACTGGATCATCCTTGATCTTCAAAGGATTCCTGGCATCATGAAATGGCTTCTGCTTCTAGAACATCTCTAAGTAAGCTTCATTCTGCATGCTTGGTGTCCTGTAAGCTCAGCTGGGATCTTGGGCTGCTTTTTGTCACCTAACCTTTTAGGTTTTGGGGTTTTTTTTGTTTTTGTTTTTGTTTACATGGTTCTGCTTGTTCTTAGGAGCCAGTTTAAAACTGTGCTTGGAGGGGACGGGGGGAATGATTGATTTGCACAGTGGACACTGGGGTTGCCTGGGGAAAGGGACAATGCAGGGGTCACCCAGCCCAGCCCCTGCCAGGACCAGGGACGTCTTCCTCTCCATGAGGCTGCTCCAAGCCCCATCCAGCCTGACCTTGAGTCTTTGCCAGGATGGGGCAGATTATCGGGGCAGCCTTTCTGCCAGTGTTAAGCTCATTTTGAAGGATTTTTCTGTTAAATTTAATATAATGTGAATCTCAGTTCTAAGCCATCCCCGTTCCTGGCACTCCAGGCCCTTGTCCAACTCTCCTGGAGCCCTTTTAGGTACTGGAAGGTGTCCCAGAGCCTTCTCTTCTCCAGGCTGGACAATCCCAGCTCTCCCAGCCTGGCTCCAGAGGGGCTCCAGCCCTCCTCTGGATTTGCTCCAGGACTTCCACATCCCTGTGGAGGCCCCAGAGGTGAGGAGAAGGGGAGAATCCCTCAGGTTAGCCCCGTGGCTGTGGGGTGGCTCTGCTGTCCCTGTGTGTGCCCCAGCGTGGAGGGGTGAATGCACTGAGTGTGAGTGTGCCCTGGTACCTCCTGCCCATCCCAACCTGTGGGCAAATCCTCAAGCACTGCACCTCACACAGAGCTCAGGGACAACCCAGCTGGGAAAACAGCTGGGAAAACCACTGGATTACTTGAGCTGCCACCCCAGTCCATCCCAGTCCATCCCCAACGTGATGGGAGGGTGCTGAGCACCCTTCCTGCTGCTCCCATTCCCCCACCCTCCAACAAGACAAGCAGAACTTTTGTACTTATTTATTTAGCAACTGTAAACAGTACATATATTAACTTAAAACTTTTATAAAAATATTGGTTTTGTTATGCATGTTTGTGTGTTTTTTACAGAGCTCTGGCCCAGCCAGTCTGCTTCTCCAGTTCTGTACATTTGTTTATGAAGGGACTAATTTTTAAAAAAAAAAATCCTGATTTTCTCGTCTGGTTTGATTTGTTTTCCCCCCAGAACTCTGGTGAGGGGTCCCAATGGCCACCAAGCTCCAGGGTCCCAGTGGACACCAGCTGCCCCACGTGGCACTGGGCACTCAGCCCAGGGAATTAATGCTCAGCCACCCCACCAGGGATGGTCCCCAAGGGTCCTTTGTGCCAGGGAAAGCCCTCAGCAGCCATCGTGGCCTTTAATTACCCCAGATCAGAGCCTTGTGCCAGAGCAGGGGTTGCCAGTGTCCCCGTGCCAGAGCAGGGGGTGCCAGTGTCCCTGTCCCAGAGCAGGGGGTGCCAGTGTCCCCATGCCAGAGCAGGGGGTGCCACTGTCCCTGTCCCAGAGCAGGGGGTGCCACTGTCCCTGTCCCAGAGGAGGGGGTGCCACTGTCCCCGTGCCAGAGCAGGGCGTGCCAGTGTGCCCATGCCATAGCAGGGGGTGCCACTGTCCCCATGCCAGAGCAGGGGGTGCCACTGTCCCTGTCCCAGAGCAGGGGGTGCCACTGTCCCCGTGCCAGCTCGGGGGGCTCCAGCTCCACCAGCCAGGGCTCTGTGTGTTGCAGTAGCTGTGTTGCAAATCCATGCAGTGCTTAGTGACAAAAGGGCTCTGCTCAGCCCCCCAAATGCCCCTGCAGCTGCTCCCCAGCCCCTGCACTAAAATTCCATGTTCAGGAGCGTGGGGCTGGGGCGGGAAGCAGGAGCTGCTGTTGAGCTGCCCGCAGGGTTCGTGCCCTGTGGGCATTGCCCTGTGCCCGCTGAGCATGCAGACCTGGGCACATGCAGGTTCAGTGCCAGGGCTCGAGTCCTGACCCAGGCACGGCAAACAGCACTCAGAAGCAGCGGTGAGTGCCCAGGTTGTGTGGAAAGGACAGAAAGTCGTGCTCCTACCTGCTGGCCGGGGCTGCCGAGGGACACAGCAGCGAGGGTGAGGAGCCCCCTTGCTCCTGCAGCGAGGTTTAGGGCGGCCATGCACGGGGGAGGCTCCAGGGGCCAGAGGAGCAGAGTGGGGTGGGAAGGGAGCCACCAGGAGCACCCCCAGTGCTCCTCCAGCAGCAGCCTCGGCAGGGATGGGCTCCAAGGAGCTTTCCCCATGGCAGCTGGGGAGGGCGAGGAGGTCGGCAGCCCTGGCAGCCCTGCAGGTGGGACAGGCAGAGTCAGTCCGATGGAAATCCGCCTGGTGCTGCACCAGGGGTGGGTCCTGCCAGGCCTGGCTGTCCCTGCCCAACCCAGGAGCGCTGCAAGGCGGGGATGGCATCACCCCGGCCTGGCACAGGGGTGTGTGCCTGTCCAGCTGCTCCTCCCACACACACAGGGACCACGCCGGGCTTTTAAAATACCATTTATTACAATGGAGCCTTCCAGGCTAAAATTCCCAGCCCAGGGCTCGGGGTTGGTTTCTGGTGTGGCAGACTGAGGGAGTGGGTGTGGGTTTGGGGCTTTTTTTTGCTGTAAGTTTCTGTCTAAACAAAACTGGAGAGTTAAGAACAGGGAGGAGAGGACTCTGGTCCTCTCCATGCCCTGAATTACGACAGACCCCACGTGTAGGGGAAATCCTGCAGTGCCTGGAGGCATTTGGGGACCGGGGTCCCCTGCCCTGTGCCTGACCCTGCTGCGAGTCCAAGGGGGTGGCAGGACCCCCACGGTGGCTCCAGGTGGTGAGATGCCATCAGACACCCCAACCACATCCCAGAGCTTCTGGTTCCAAATCAAAGTGGAAGCTGGATGTGTTTCTTCTTTTATCTTCATCTTCTTCCTCCTCATGCTGACGATGCTCCAGAAAACAAAACCAATTTCCAACAGAAATTCCCCATGAGATGAAACCACAGCACAGCCCTGGTGCTGCTGTAGACGCCAGTTCCTGCTGCTGCTGCTGCTGCTGCTGCTCGGGCTGCGCCGCTCCTGCCGCGGGGAGAGCAGGGCAGGGATGCCGCCCTTCCTCCTGCCCAGCGGCCGCCCCTCCGTGCGGGGCCAGTGCTGCTCCTCAGGCGCTGGGGCAGGGCATCCACCCTTCCTCCTCCTCCTCCTCCTCCTCCTCCTGCTCCCCGTCTCCTCCGGGGCTCTCAAACCACAGCCGAGGAGGAGGAGGAGGAGGAGGAAGAGGAGGCTGTGGCTGCCGACGATGAAGGAGAGGAAGAAGGGGAGGAGGAGGCGTTCCAGAAGAGCCAGCGCCTCTTGGGCTGCCGTTTGAGGTGGAGGTAGTCTTCCTTCTCCCGCTCCTTCTTCGCCCGCTGGTAGTGATCCTCCTCCTTCAGGTACCACACCGGCGGCCAGCGGTGCTTCTCGAAGTACTCCTGGTTCTCTGCGGGCACACAGGGGCGTGAGGGCGCTGCTGGCACCTCCCCCTGTGCCACCTGCCCCTGCGTCACCTCCCCCCGGCCGGCACTCACCTCCCGACATGGCCTTCATGTCGCGGGGGAACTTGCGGCAGACGTTGTTGTAGTTGGTGCAGATGTGGTGCAGGCACCAGTCGGCCAGCTGGTAGGCGCAGTGGAACTGGGGAGGGATGGGACACCAGCTCAGGGCCACCAGAACGGCCAGCACCAGGGCTTCACCTCACTGCTCCATGGACATCCAAGGCCAGACATGGTTGGCCAGCTCCTGGAGCTGCCAGACCCTTCTGTGTCACCTGCTGCCCTTCCAGGCCTCTCTGTGTGTCACCTGGAGCACCCCCCGCACTGCCAGACCCCTCTGTGTGTCACCTCCTGCCCTGCCAGACCCCTCTGTGTCACCCCCAGCCCTTCCACACCCCTCCGTGTGTCACCTGGAGCACCTCTTGCCCTGCCAGACCCCTCTGTGTGTCACCTTGGGCACCTGCAGCCCTTCCAGACTCCTCTGTGTGTCACCTCTTTCCCTGCCAGAACCCTCTGTGTGTCACCCCAAGCCTTTCCACACCCCTCCGTGTGTCACCTGGAGCACCTCTTGCCCTGCCAGACCCCTCTGTGTGTCATGTCCAGCCCTGCCAGACCCCTCTGTGTCACCTCTTACCCTGCCAGAACCCTCTGTGTGTCACCTTGAGCACACCCAGCACTGCCAGACCCCTCTCTGTGTCACCTCAAGCCCTTCCAGACCCCTCTGTGTGTCACCTGGAAGACCCCAGCCCTGCCATACTCCTCTCTGTGTCACCCCCTGCCCTTCCAGACCCCTCTGTGTGTCACCCGGAGCAGCGCTTGCTCTGTCAGACCCTTCTCTGTGTGACCCCCTGCCCTGCCAGACCCCTCTGTGTCACCCCAAGCCTTTCCAGACCCTTCTGTGTGTCACCCTGAGCACCCCCAGCCCTGCAGCCCAGGCCCCTGCCCTACCTGAGCCAGCTCCAGGAACACGAGCACGTCCCCATCGATGTCCACCATCATCTGCGCCGCCTCCATCAGCCCGGTGACCGTGTACTGCTCTGCACAGGGGGGGACACACGGGCTCAGGGGGTGGCTGGGACAGGTGACAGCCGCCCTGCCACGCTGCAGCCAGCCAGACTCACCTGTGAGAGCCACCAGGTGCGGCAGGCAGAGGCGGTTGGCGAGGATGATGAGCTTCATGTCGTCCAGGTCGGGGCTGGAGCTGAACTGCCCCGTGTACAGGTACTCCAGCACCGCCCGCATGCAGCTCTTGCTGGTGTGAGGGAGTGCCACCTGCCAGACACACACATTGTCACCTCCTGGCACACACTGTCACCTCCCCAGCCGTGCCACCCTCCCGGGGCGCTCTCCTCACCTCGTTGGTGGAGCTCTCCACGAAGGGGCCGCCGAACATCGCGGCCATCCAGTCGCAGCTGGAGATGAGCAGGGGCTTGTGGGCACTGATAGCACCGTCATCCAGCACGAAGGTGACATCTGGGGACAAGCACAGGGGCGCTGCTGGCACCTGGGGCTCAGCCACAAAACACCTCACACCAGGGAAGCAGAGGGAAGGGGACAGAGCCTGCCATGTCCCTGAAATATCGCTCATTTTTATCCAGCATTCCCTGAAATATCGCTCATTGTTATCCAGCATTCCCTAAAATATTGCTCATTGTTATCCAGTGGTCCCTAAAAATTTTCCCTAAAATATCATTCATTTTTATCCAGTATTCCCTAAAAATTTTCCCTAAAATATTGCCCTTTTTCATCCAGCATTCCCTAAGAAATTCTGCTTTAAATATTGCTCAATTTTATCCAGCATTCCCTAAAACATCGCTCATTTTTATCCAGCATTCCCTAGAAATTTTTCCTTAAAATGTCTCTCATTTTCATCCAGCATTCCCCAAAAATTTTTCCCTAAAATTTCACTCATTTTTATCCAGCATTCCTTAGAAACTTTTCCCTATAGTATTGCTCATTTTTATCTAGCATTCCCTAAAATATCTCTCATTTTTATCCAGCATTCCCTAAAACTTTTTCCCTAAAATACTGCTCATTTTTATCCTGCATTCCCTTAAATATCACTCATTTTTATCCACCATTCCCTAAGAATTTTTCCCTAAAATATTGCTCTTTTTCATCCAGCATTCCCTAGAAACTTTCCCGAAAAAATCGCTCATTTTTATCCAGCTTTCCCTAAAATATCGCTCATTTTTATCCAGCATTCCCCAAAAATTTCTCCTAAAATATTGTTCATTTTTATCCAGCATTCCCTAGAAAGTTTTCCCTAAAATATTGCTCATTTTTATCCAGCATTCCCTAAAAATTTTTCCCTAAAATATGGCTCATTTTTATCCAGCATTCCCTAAAATATCGCTCATTTTTATCCAGCATTCCCTAGAAAGTTTTCCCTAAAATATTGCTCATTTTCATCCAGCATTCCCTAAAACTTTTTCCCTAAAATACTGCTCATTTTTATCCTGCATTCCCTAAAACTTTTTCCCTAAAATACTGCTCATTTTTATCCTGCATTCCCTAAAATATCACTCATTTTTATCCACCATTCCCTAAGAATCTTTCCCTAAAATATCGCTCATTTTCATCCAGCATTCCCCAAAATTTTTTCCCTAAAATATTGCTCATTTTTATCCAGCATTCCCTAAAATATTGCTCATTTTTATCTTGCTCTCCACAGCTTTTCCCAGGGGGCCACCACACATCTGTCCCTACAGGGACAGCCTGACCATATTAGGATCCATCTCCATGAAACAAATCCAGCCAGAGAGGGAGGTTGGGACACTCACGTCCCCCTGGGATGTCACCTCGTGCTGGTGGCTCGTGGTGCTCACTGCAAAGCTGGGGAAATCCTACTAAGGGCACTTGCTCCTCATAAATCAGGATGACCCTGTGAAATCCGGGCTGGGAGAGGAGGAAGCGGCTTTTGCAACTCTTCCATAAATAAACAGAGCTGCTGGACCAACTGGGGAGCAGGAAGCCCTGGGGAAGGGCTCCACACTCACTTTCTCAGGGGGAAAAAAGGTGATAAAAATCCCCAAAGTGTGACAAAAACCCCGGGGGAGGCACAGCCACGAGCTCCGAGCTCCCACCCACACTCTGAGCCCCCAAAAAGGACCAGGCTGCTGCTCCCGGGGCCGTACCCGAGAAAGTCCCCTTGGCCAGGCATTCCTTCACGCGGTTGGTCCTCCGGACGTGGAAGGCTTTGGTGATCTCCTGGTTCATGAACGCCTCGTTGTTGAGGATGTTGGCCACCATCATGCGCAGGTCGAACACCTCAAGCAGCTCGGCGATGTGGGCGATGTGCATCAGGTCCCGCTCGTTCTCGTCCAGCTCGCCCGTGTACAGGTACTTCAGCACGGCCCGGAAAGGCCCCGGCTGGATGGACGCGTCCATCTTCACCACCACCATCAGCTTGGACTTGTAGGTCAGTGGGTCCTCGGCCATCTCCTCCTGGATGCTGGTGAAGGCCCTGCTCCACGAGGAGAGGTTCCGGCCGCGCCGCAGCCCGCGCTCGCCGTTCTCGTAGCGGTCGCCCCGCAGGATGCCGTCACTGGTGGAGGCTCTAAGGCACGGTTTGCGCTGGCCGGGTCCGGCCTCCTCGGCGCTCTCGCAGATGTCGAAGCTGGCGGCCCTGAGGAGGAAATCCCGCCCGTGGTGCCTCTCCTCCTGGTGCAGCACCCGCTCGGCCGCCGCCGTGACGGCCGCCCCGAAGCCGTGCCCCGCGCCGCTCTGCTGGTCCTCCTCGCTCAGGTCCATGAGGAACAGGTCGTAGAACTTGGAGGAGGAGGTGGAGAGGTAGATCTTGTGTGCGTAGATTTTGATCTTCTCTTGCAGCACCAGGATGACGTCCGCGCACAGGGGGTCCTCCAGGAGGTGGGCCGGACGCTCCTCGTTGTTGGAAGGGGGGTCCGGGACGATGATGATGGGAGGAGGGGGCTTGGGGGGCAGGAAGGGGGCTTGGAGCAGGGGCCGCTGCACGTTGCGCAGGTGGGACTTCCAGAACTGCAGGTGGCGGCGGGAGATGAGGGCGGCACGGATGGCATTGTCAAAGACGTCCTTGACGCCGAACTGGGCCACCACGCTCGTCTCGTAATAAGGGATCCCCAGCTCCTTGGCCACCTCCCTGCCCTTCTCCGGGGGAAGGATCTCGTTAGGTTTAATTGGCCTGAAATAGACAGGAGATAATTAATGAAGAGTGCTGGGGAAGATGAAACAGGAAAGCCTTATAAACATGATTGTCTGGCAAAAGATTGTGAGAATATAGAAACCATAAGCGAGATTGAAATGAAAGCAAGCTTTGAGATTCCTCAGTTACTGAACAACTGGAAAACAATGGTGTGGCTGGCTGAAGGTGATCCCCTTTTGATGGAACAACACCCTCTGCTTGCAGACAGCTCCAAGGCTCAGAGCAGACCCTACAGCTTGGCAGAAGGGCCCAAAGAGGAGTTTTTAGGGTTTAAAATGTAACACAATGTGGCAATGTAATGATTCTTATAGGCTGTATGGAAATGCTGTAGGATTTGTATCTTGTACTAGACTGGTTAGCGAGAATTAGAATATTTAACACAGAAGAAGATTTATGGTTTTGGAATGGGAACCTCGCTCTCTTACGCTTTTATTCTCTTACCCTTTTACACTCTTACCCTTTTTACTCCCTTACTCTCTTACCCTCTCATCCTCTCTACCCCTCTCTTCTCTCAGCCTGCTCTGAGCTGTGCCTGGCAGCTCCCAGCAGGGCCCCTCTGCAATAAACCACAAGTTCCAAGCCCTGGCTGCAGAGATCTCTCATCTCCATCCATCCCAACCATCCTACCCCCCAACACTCCAACAGAAGAGAGCTCCTGAGATAAGGAGGGCAGGCAGGGAGGTCTCTGGGGCACGGGGTCCCACCTGGCCAGGGGTCTCCGTGCCCGGTTGACGGCCTCCAGGTCGGCGTAGCGCAGGTCGAGCTGGCAGCCCACCAGGATGACGGGGGCGCGGGGGCAGAAGTGTTTGATCTCCGGGTACCACATGGTCTTCACATGGTGCAGGGAGTTGGGGTTGGCGATGGAGAAGCACAAAACCACAACGTCGGACCTGTGAGGGGACAAGGCAGGGGTCAAGGTCCTGTTTGGGGACTCCCTCCCTCCCTGGAGTAGTGTCTGTCCCTACCTGCCGTAGGCAAAGCGCCTGTCCTTGTGGTGGTCACCAAAGGTGTCCCAGAGGCGCAAGGACACGCTGACATCATCTACCACATCCCGGGAGCGCTCCAGCACCTGGGGGAACAGAAACCATCCAGCTCCTCAATCCCGGAGCCTCACAAGGACAACAGCAGGGCTGTCCCCATGGCGGGGAGTCAGCCACAACCCCACCTCTTTGGGGTGCCCATGGGGTGCCCGTGGGGTGTCTGTGAGCCCCCCAGCCTCCAGGGCAGCCCTCACCTCCTGGCAGACGCGGTACTGGTCGATGGCCCACACCGTGGGCACGTGGGTGGCGAGGAGCTGGTACTGGGTCAAGGTGGCGTTGCAGGCACGGGCACAGATGAGCCGGGTCTTGCCCACCGCGTTGTCCCCGACCACGACGCACTTGATGGTTTCTACGTTTGGCCTCTCATAATCCATGTCAGAATCCATTAATTGGGACCTGCGGGGGGAACGAGGGCTCGGCAAACATGGCCAGGAGCAGCCAGGGGTGTCTCCAGAGCAGCACAAAGCAGGAGGATGCTGACACTCCCTGGCAGCTCGGGGAAGCTCTGCAGCAGCTGCCCAGCCCTTCCCAGCTCGCCGTGCCCGCCAGTCCCCTTTAAAATTTCATGTTCTGGTGGCACTGTGGCTGCTGTGCCACGTCAGACACATGGCCTGCGTTGGATTGCGCCCTCCTCCCTCCCGGCTCATGCCTGTTCATGTGAGATGAGGCTTTTTTTTTTTCTCTGCCTTCCTCCTCTTCCTTTTCTCCATCTCCAGCGTTTGCAAAAGAAGCTTCCAGAGCTGCCTGACTGAGTGCAGACACGGGCACAGCCTGGCTCTGCTGTCTGGCTGGGGACACTGACCTGGCCCCCTTTTCCCACCCCATTCCCAAGGGGATATTTGCTCCCAGCTAAGGGCAGCAAGAAACTCCTTAGGTTTTTAGGATTCCCAGAGGCTCA
Organism: Ammospiza caudacuta; assembly: GCF_027887145.1. Classification (NCBI taxonomy): domain Eukaryota; kingdom Metazoa; phylum Chordata; class Aves; order Passeriformes; family Passerellidae; genus Ammospiza; species Ammospiza caudacuta. The sequence continues at coordinate 3,970,630 of NC_080618.1, forward strand.
GAAGCCACAGGGATCGGGAGAGCTCCCAGGAGCTCTCCTGAGAGAGATGTCAGTGCTGTGGGTGCTGCAAAGCTGATGAGCAGCACCCAGGTGGGCCCAGGTGTGCCACCCATTCCCTGCTCAAAGCCAGAGCCTAAATCAGCCAGAATTAACTCATCACAGCATGAACCTGAGGGTTTATGTGGTTTCCAGGGGGAAAAACACTGAGGCATTGAGGCATAGCAAAAAGGGCAAAAAACCTCCACATCCCAATTCCTCTGAACTTCCCAAGGCCACAGAACTTTTCCCCCTTGGGATAACAAGGAGGACTAAAAAAAAACCCCAACATCCCAATTTCTCTGAATTTCCCGAGGCCACAGATCTCTTCCCCTTTGGGATAGCAAGAAGGACAAAAAAACCCCAGATCCCAATTTCTCTGAACTTCCCAAGGCCAGGGATCTCTTCCCCCTTGGGATAGGAAGAAGGACAAAAAACCCCCAGATCCCAATTTCTCTGAACTTCCCAATTCCAGGGATCTCTTCCCCCTTGGGATAGGAAGAAGGACAAAAAAATCCCACATCCCAATTTCTCTGCACTTCCCAAGGCTACAGATCTCCTTCCCCTTGGGATATCAAGGAGGAGAAAAAACCCCACATCCCAATTTCTCTGAACTTCCCAAGGCTACAGATCTCTTCCCTCTTGGGATATCAAGGAGGACAAAACCCCCACATCCCAATTTCTCTGAACTTCCCAGGGCCACAAATCTTCTTCCCCTTGGAATAACAAGAAGGACAAAAAACCCCAACATCCAAATTTCTCTGAACTTTCCAAGGCCACAGATCTTTTCCCCCTTGGATTAACAAGAAGGACAAAAAACTCTATATCCCAATTTCTCTGAACTTCCCAATGGCAAAGATATCTTCCCTCTTGGGATATCAAGAAGGACAAAAAACTCCACATCCAAATATCTCTGAACTTCCCAAGGCCACAGATCTCCTTCCCCTTGGGATAGCAAAAAGGACAAAAACCCCCACATCCCAATTTCTCTGCACTTCCTTCCCAAGGCCAGGGATCTCTTCCCCTTTGGGATATCAAGGAGGACAAAAAACCCCACATCCAAATATCTCTGAACTTCCCAAGGCCACAGATCTTTTTCCCCTTGGAATAACAAGAAGGACAAAAAACCCACATCCAAATTTCTCTCAACTTCCTAAAGCCACAGATCTCCTTCCCCTTGGGATATCAAGGAGGACAAAAACTCCCAATTTCTCTGAACTTCCCAGGGGCACAGATCTCTTCCCCTTTGGATATCAAGGAGGACAAAAAACCCCCAGATCCCAATTTCTCTGAACTTCCCAGGGGCACAGATCTCTTCCCCTTTGGATATCAAGGAGGACAAAAAACCCCCAGATCCCAATTTCTCTGAACTTCCCAGGGGCACAGATCTCTTCCCCTTTGGATATCAAGTAGGACAAAAAAATCCCACATCCCAATTTCTCCTAACTTCCCAGGGGCACAGATCTATTCCCCTTTGGGATATCAAGAAGGACAAAAAACCCCACATCCAAATATCTCTCAACTTCCTAAAGCCACAGATCTCTTCCCCTTTGGGTATCAAGGAGGACAAAAAACCCCCAGATCCCAATTTGTCTGAATTTCCCAAGGCCAGGGATCTCTTCCCCCTTGGGATATCAAGAAGGACAAAAAACCCCACATCCAAATATCTCTCAACTTCCTAAAGCCACAGATCTCCTTCGCCTTGGGATATCAAGGAGGACAAAAACTCCCATATCCCAATTTCTCTCAACTTCCTAAGGCCACAAATCTCCTTCCCGTTCGGATGTCAAGAAGGACAAAAACCCCACATCCCAATTTCTCTGAACTTCCCAAGGCCAGGGATCTCTTCCCCCTCGTTGCCCCCTCCTGGCAGCGGCCTCCCGAGCTGCTATAATAAACCACCAGCGCAGCGAGCGAAAATACCCGGTAGCGATGGCAACCGAGCCCCGCACGTGGGACCACAGCTCCCCGGACCGGCGGCCCGGCAAGGACTTCCCAATGTGAGCAGCGAGCGCCTCCCTCGCTGCGCAGCCTCGCCGGGCACACCTGGGGCAGCTGGAGGCGAAGGCAGGTGGCACAAATCCAGGGCACCTCGGGTGCCAGCGCTGCCACACCGGGCAAAACTTCTCTGAGTGTTTGTCGCCGCATTGCACGCCCCCTCCATCCTTTGGGATGCAGGGAGTTCGTCCTGAAGGGCGTTGCAAACCAGCACAGCCGGGCAGGTGGGCTCCGTCCCCATCAGCCCCTCAAAATCCATTTCCATCCCTCTCTGCTGGCACCCCCCGTGCCCTGCTCCTCGCAGGGACCAGCTGGGCTCTGTGGGAGCGGAGATCTCCGGGCTGGGGGGTGTGAGTGCTCGGGGAGCTTTGCTGAGGTTATTTTTAGGGCCGGGCTGGCTGGGATGGAGGGGGAAGGCGCAGGAATGACAAGCGCAGCTGGCACTTGGGATGTTTGTCCCTCGTGGGGAGCTCAGCCCACCGCCGGCCCAGCCAGCTCGGGAAGTCTGGTGCCTCATGGGAATTAAGGGCTAAATCCTTGTGGGATCAGTGCCTGCCGTCAGGAGGGGAAGAGGGGCACGGCGGCAGGGATAAAAAGAGAATTCTCAATAAAGCAAAACCTCATTGGGGGGCTCTGCTGGCCCCACAGTGAGGGGGTCACAGCCCCTCACCCACAACACCACCCCAGGAGGGGCTGAGCCTTCTCAGGCCCCCTCCTCACCTTCCCCACCATCACTTTTCTCCAGAGAACAGCTCCAAAATCCACCGCAGAGTAAAAATAACCCGAGATGCCGAGAGATTGGAGTTCCCCCCGAAGGAAAAGCTCTTCCCAGAGGAGCAGGGCTGCCCAAGCCAGCAGCCCCCCACCCAAACCACGGGCACCCAATTCACACCCACACCCCCCAAGGAGAACCCCAAAATTGCTCCTTCCAGGCTCCCAGCCCGCGGTTGCCACGGCAACTGCACCATCACCCCGGGAGCCGTCGCTTAGCAACCCCCAGGCTCCAAATCCTCCATCCCGCACCCCGCCAGGGGAGGAGAACCCCCAAACCGGGGCCAAACCGCCCCGAAACGGCGGCGATGCCCAAAAATAACGGGGGGCTCAGGGCAGCCGCGGGGTGCGGGAGGAAGCAGCGGAAGCAGCCGGGGCTGTGGAGGCCGCGGCGGGAGGCGGCGCGGGAGGAACGGGGCCCCGAGCGGGGCTGCAGCACGGCCGGGCCCGGGGGATGCGGCGGGCACCGGGGGCACCGCAAAGGGCACGGGGGGCACTGGGAGAGCAGCCGGATTGGAGGTGCGGGGAATTGAGAGGGGGCGAGGGGGTGCTCGGAGCATCTGCGGGGCATCGCAGAGGGGTCGGGAGGGTCCGGAGAGGGTGCGGGCATCGCAGAGGGGTCGGGAGGATCCGGAGAGGGTGCGGGCATCGGGAGGGGGCTCAGGAGGGTCCGGTGCGGGTGCGGGCATCGCAGAGGGGTCAGGAGGGTCCGGAGAGGGTGCGGGCATTGAAAGGGGGCTCAGGAGGGTCCGGAGAGGGTGCGGGCATCGCAAAGGGGTCGGGGAACACCGGGAGAGGGTGCGGGCATTGAAAGGGGGCTCGGGAGGATCCGGAGAGGGTGCGGGCATCTCAAAGGGGTCGGGGAACACCGGGTGAAGGTGTGGGCATCGCAAAGGGGTCGGGAGGATCCGGAACGGGTGCGGGCATCGCAAGGGGGCTCAGAGATGTTCTGAGGACCCGAACCGGGGCTGTGGGGCAATGCAAAGGGGACGGGAAGCACCGGGAGAGGGTGCAGGGCACGGAGAGGAGGTCGGGGAGGACCCAGGCCAGGCATCACGAGGAGGTTGGGGGTGCTGGCAGCACCCGCATCGGGGGTGCGGGACGCGGCAAGGAGACTGGGGAGGACCTAGGCCGGGGGTGTGGGGCACCGCAAGGAGGCTCGGGAGAGCTCGGAGAGCCCGATCGGGGCTGCGGGGCATTGCGAGGAGCCTGGAGGTGCTCGGAGCACCCGATCGGGGCTGCGGGGCACCGCGAGGAGCTTGGGGGTGCTCGGAGCACCTGGATGGGGGTGCGGGGCATCGCGAGGCGGACGGGAAGCTCCGGGAGGGCTGCGGGACACGGCGAGGGGGCTGGAGAGCTCCGGGAGGGCTGCGGGACACGGCGAGGGGGCTGGAGAGCTCCGGGAGGGGGTGCGGGACACGGCGAGGGGGCTGGAGAGCTCCGGGAGGGGGTGCGGGACACGGCGAGGGGCACCCGAGCCACCCGGACCGGGGTGCGGGGCGCGGCGGAGGGGCCGGGCCCTCGCTGTGCCCAGTCCGGAGCCGGGCCGGGCCGGGCCGGGCCGGGCGGGATGCGCGGAGCGGAGCGGGGCGCGGAGCAGAAGCGGGGCGGGGTTCCCCGGTACTCACACCAACACAGACGAAGCGGCGGCTCCCAGGGGCCGGGGCCGGGCTCGCCCCTCCGGACATGGCCACGGCGCGGCTGGCGCGGCTCGGCTGGGCACGGCTGCGCGGCTCAGGGCCGGGCCCGCGGGGGCCCATGGCGGCGCCTCGGCCGCCCCGAGCTCCGCATCCGCGGCCCGCTGCGCTGCGCGGAGCCCTGCGCGGAGCCGTGCGCGGATCGCGGCCCTGCGCGCACCGCCCTGCGCGCTGCAGTCGCGGCCGCCCCGCCTTTCATTCACAAAAAACAAGCGGCCCCGGCCGGGCCCCGCCCCGAGCCCCCCCCCGCGGCCGCGCATTGGCTCGCACAGACACGGGGGGGGGTCCCCGGGGGGGGTACGGGCCCATCCTGCCCCGCACGGGGACCCTCGGCTTGTCCCTGGCAGGAGGCTCCGCTGTGGCCCCCATCCTGCCCCGGGATCCCCATGCTTCCCCTAAGTCCTGCCCCTGCTTTGTCATGTCCCCCCAAATCCGCCTTGAGACCCCGTGATGTCCTCTCACCCTCCCTTGCAGGGGGTCCCTCAATTCTGCCTTCGGACCCCCCGTGTCCCATCGTGTCCTTAATTCTCCCTGTCAGGGGACTGCGCCCCCCAATCCTGCCTTCCATGCGACCCCATCCCGCCCCTAAATCTCCCTCTCAGGGGGCTCTGTTGTGCCCCCAGTTCTGCCTTGGGACCCCCATCCTGGCCCTAAAACCCTCCCATCCTGGCCCCCAATCCCGCACTCCATGGATTCCTATACCTCCTCTGCATGAGACCCCCACCCTGCCCCTGCTCCTCCTCTGTGACATCCATAGGGGGGGTGACACCCTCACTCCCCCTAAATCTCACCTCCATTATTCTACTGCATCCGACCCCCCCCTAGTGCCCCCCAATCCTGATCTGGGGTAGGGGTGCACCCTCTCCTGCATCCCTCCGAGACCTTTCCCTCTCCCCAAATTTCGGGAGGTGCCAGCTCCCAGCTGGGCCATGTGTGGTGCTGGGGGTGGAGGAGACCCCTCACAAGCCCCGCAGGCCCCCCGGAGCACCCCCGAGCAAAGCTGCTCCATCCCTGTGTGCCCTCCGAGCACAGGCCACACGCTGCACTCCTGCCTTTTTCCTTATTGCAGTCCCCTCCTCGCCCCCAGGGCATCTCCCCGAAATCTGAACCCTCGGGGCACCAAAAACCTCCGAGTCATCTTTGCAGCGCGGCCGCCGGGAAGGCGCGGGCACGGCTCTGACCCCGCATATCCGCATCATGTGATCCTCGCTTCCATCCCCGCCGGGCCTTTCACCGCCTCTCCCTCCCCATCCCCGAGCCTTTCAGCCGCCTCTCCCTCCCCATCCCCGAGCCTTTCCGCCGCCTTTCTCCCTCCCCATCCCCGGGCCTTTCACCGCCTCTCTCTGCTCATCCCCGAGCCTTTCACCGCCTCTCCCTCCCCATCCCCGAGCCTTTCAGCCGCTTCTCCCTCCTCATCCCCGGGCCTTTCCGCCGCCTCTCCCTCCCTGCCCATCCCTGCCGGGCCTTTCCGCCGTCTCTCTCTCCCCATTCCCGAGCCTTTCAGCCGCCTTTCTCCCCTCTGCCGGGCCTTTCAGCCGCCTCTCCCTGCCCATCCCCGAGCCTTTCAGCCGCCTTTCTCTCCCTGCATTTCAGCCGCTTCTCCCTGCCCATCCCCTGGCTTTTCAGCCGCCTCTTTCTCCCCATCCCCGAGCCTTTCCGCCGCCTTTCTCTCTGCCCATCCCTGCCGAGCCTTTCAGCCGCCTTTCTCTCCCTGCCCATCTCCGAGTTTTTCAGCCGCCTTTCTCTCTCCCCATCCCCGGGCCTTTCAGCCGTTCTCTCCCTGCCCATCCCCGGGCCTTTCAGCCTTTCTCTCCCTGCCCATCCCCGGGCCTTTCAGCCTTTCTCTCCCTGCCCATCCCCGGGCCTTTCAGCCTTTCTCTCCTTGCCCATCCCCGGGCCTTTCAGCCTTTCTCTCCCTGCCCATCCCCGGGCCTTTCAGCCGCCTCTCCCTGCCCAACCCCGCGCTAGGCTCGGCCCCCTGCCTGCCCTGATCGCTGATCTCGGGTCAGGCCCCGGCACTGATGCGGCGCCGCAGCGCTGGCCCGGCTCGGCACGGCCCGGCTCGGCTCGGCACGGCTCGGCCCCCCCAGCCCGGCCCCAGCCTCACCGAACTCGCAGCACGGGGATCTGTCTCTCCATAGCAGAAGGAGATGGAGCCGCTAATGTGGGGAGGGGAAAGCCCTTTTTGGGTTTGGAGGCAGCTCCCGGAATTCCTATGGAATCGCTGCCCCGGGAGCTGCGGCAGCCGAGCCGCAGAGCCTGGAGCTTTCTGCTCCTTGGAGTGGGTCACGGGGAAGGAACACGTAAAGCTTGTTTGCCAGCCGCATGATTTGGCTTATTTGCTCTCTTGTAGCAGGTGCTTAATTGTGGCAGAAAGGGTTCCCGGCAGCTTTCCGGGCAGCCAAATTCCCGCCTGCCCCTCTGGCAGCCAGGCAAAACAAAAGCGCGATTGTCACCCGCGGGCGGAACGCTCCGGCTGCTGCCGAGCTCCACGGGCCTCGCTCCTTCCCGGGAGAAAGGGTTACCGGGGCACCGAGGAGGGCACGGCCGGGGAAAGGGCCATCACAGCCCCTCTCCTGCCAGGGAGGAGGACAACGAGTCTCAGCTGACTGTTCCCCAGCTGTGGCACGGCTTGGCTTGGCTTGGCATGGCATGGAATGGCACAGTGTGGCACAGCTGCCAGTGCCATCCCCCTCCCTCAGCACTGTGATCCCCACCAGGGCTGTGATTAAAAGGCCTTTTGCTTCCCGCTCCCATCTCTGCAATTTCACAGAATCACAGAATTTCTAGGTTGGAAGAGACCTTTAAGATCATCGAGTCCAACCCATGTTCTAATACCTCAACTAGATCATGGCACCAAGCGCCACATCCAGTCTTTTTTTAAACACTTCGAGGGATGGTGACTCCACCACCTCCCTGGGTGGATGACTCCAGTATTTGACCACTCTTTCCATAAAAAACTTCCTCCTTAATTCTAGCCTGTATCTCCCTTGGCGCAACTTGAGAGTGTGTCCTCAATTTAAGCCTCTTGAACCTGTCCCCAAGGAATTCCATCTGTCCAGCTCCATGATCCAGCTCTGGGGGTCACACCAAGCCCCCTTTTCACCCCACAGCATCCTCCCCCCTCCTCCTCCTCCTCCCCAGCCAGGAATGAAGAAGCCCTCAGGATATCCAAGATATGAATGGACGTTGCTCCAGCCCCAGTAAAATTTATGACATTCCAGTTTAAATCCAAAGGCATTTCCACCCCTCCCAGGTGCTGCCATGACCCTGCCCAGCCTCGCTGGGGACAAGATTCAGCAATCCAAACCCAAACCCAATTTTCCTTATGCTCCTTGGATGCTCTGCAACCTCCACAGCTTTCCTGGCTCTGCCCCCCAAATCCAGCATCGTTCACCTTGCAAGGGGCTGCAAGGCTGGCACAGACCAAGGCAGTGCATCCCTCACTGGACAAAGCGGATTTAGGACATGGGGACACCCCAAAAACCCCAGAGCACACATTCCCAAAGTCCCCAGCGCCAGCACCCTGCCTTTGCCTTTTCTCTGCCGTTTTCCCAGCTCATCCACGGGGAACAGAGGCGTTGCTGTGGCGTGGGTGGGATGGGAGCAAAGAGCAAAGTCCCCGGAGAAAGTGACCGGGGGAGAAGTGCCAGGAGCAGGGGCGGGAGGAGGCAGCGGCAGCAGATACTTACAGGCTGTGAGCCATGGCTGTCATCTTCCCAGCAGGGCTGCCCTTCCCCGGGCTTTCCATCGCTTTCTCTTGGCAGGCTCTGCAGGGAGAGGGCACAGGGATCCCTGAGACCACCCCAAACACGGGCTCGCATCCTAAAGCCACCCCCTCCCCACTCGGTGTCACCTCCCCGCCCTGGGGGCAGAAAGGATTTGGGAAGATGAGGCCTGGGCTGGCCAAGCAGCGTCCTGGTGTGGGACAGAGCTGTCCCTGGTCACCCCATTGTCGCCATGTCTCGCTGCCAGCTCTGCCCTCCTCATGCCACCCTACAAATCATGGGTGGCTGGCCAAGCAGCGTCCTGGTGTGGGACACACCTGTCCCTTGTCTCCCCGTGTCTCACTGCCAGCTCTGCCCTCCTCATGCCACCCTAAAAATCAGCCAAAACATGGAATATACACAGATCTGTCCCCTGCTCTGAAAGTTCCACAGTGACACCTCCCCTCAGCCCCAGAGGGGCTCTCCCAGCTCCCACCCCTCTCCAAGCTCCTCACCCTTGGCCTAAGAGCTGATCTGAGCTCCCTGGGCAGTGCCTGGCTCCTGGCATGGCCAGCAGGCCACCGAGTCCCCTGGCATGGTGGCTTTGGCCAAGGCTCCGGAGCGAGGCAGGGCAAGGGGCTGTCCCTCCTTCCCCGTCACCGCATCCTGCACACGTCAGGGGCAGAGTCCAGCCTGGGGTTTGCTCCTGGCAGAGCCAGCAGAGCGCTGGCTCCTGGCAGGGAGTGGGCTCCAGGCTCCCACCATGTGCTGGATCCATCCGTGGATTCACCAGGAGGAGCAGCAAGGGTCACCCCTCCGTTTTGCTTCTCTAAAATCCCAAACGCTGCAGTTTGGCTGCCTGGATGAGCCTACAAGGGGTCTCCTTGCTCAGGACAGCTGCTCCAAGCACCCCATGGCCCATCAGCAGCCAGGAAGGGAGGTGGCAGCTCTGAAAAAATGGAATTTACAGGCTCAGCACCCAACTGGAGCCGGGGGAAATCTTCAACCAGAACTTTGCAAAAATGGCAGAACCCAACCGTGGTGGGGGAACAGTGGGGACAAAAGGACACATTGGGATGTGCCACCACACTGGTGGGGAGCACAGCCTGGGAAACAGCTGCCACCAGAAGGAAAGGTCTAAAAAAAAAATGGAATTTACAGGCTCAGCACCCAACTGGAGCCAGGGGAAATCTTCAACCAGAACTTTGCAAAAATGGGCAACCCAGTCTTGATGGGGGAACAGTGGGGACACACATTGGGATGTGCCACCACACTGGTGGGGAGCACAGCCTGGGAAACAGCTGCCACCAGAAGGAAAGGTCTAAAACTAGCAAAAAAGAACATTTTTGCACCTTCCATCCCCTGCCCTGCCAAAGCAGCAGGGGCTGTCTGAAACCAGGAGTTTGGGGGGCTCTGGAAATTCCATTGCATGCAGGAATTCTCTGCCCCAGCTGGATGCCGTGTCCCAGCCCTGGAATCAGCCACCTGACACCTGACACAGCTCACCGTGCCATCGATAGGGCTGCAGAGCCCAGGGAGCCATCGCTCAGCTCATAAATATTTACAACCACAAGGAGCCGTGTGTGCTCCTGTAAAACGCAAACTCCTCGCACAAGCCCAGCTCCCTTCGCCCCAGCGCTGAGCTAATCAACATTTGGGGCTCTCCAGACGGATCTTTTGCAGCTAAAAACCAGGTCAGGGCGAAACTCAAGGTCTTGCAGGATTTCTGCGCCCTCCAGCTGGGATTTGCTGTATTTCCCACCCCAAAGAGCTGCTGGGGTGGAACCACAGCCGAGGTTGTGCTTCCAGCTGTTTGCTCCCGACACCCCAAGCAGATTTTGGGGGGCACAGCCGGCCCCACACCCTGGGAGAAGCTGCAGCTGCAGCCTGGAGCACTGACAGGCTGCTCCAGGCAGGATTCACAGCTTCGTACAGCATTAAGAGCTGCTGACGCCTCGTGAAAAAACTGTGAAAAGCTTCTATTTTGGGGAAAGTTCCTCTCATAACGGTGCATCCTGTGGCTTCTCTGTTTCCCTTTTTCTCCTGGTTTCTCTTGCTACGGAGAGCAGAGCAGAAAATAGGCGGATAATGCTGCCAACCAGGCTGGGCTCTTCGTCAGAAAATGAAAATAACCCTCCGAGCCACCCCCAGCCAAGGAATTCATCCTCATGCCACACCTGGGTGGGGGCCTGGGGTGAGAAGGGAGAAAATAGGACCCTCCTGGGATTTGTTTTTGGGCACAGAGCGTGACAGGGCTTGGTGGGGGTTGGATATTTCCTGATGAGGGGAAAATGCTGGTTTTGCTCGGTTTAGACCTTTCCCTCTGGTGTCAGATCTTTCCTGGACTCTCCTCCCCAGTCTGCTCCCAGCCAGAGTGGTGGCACCCATCTCCCACTGTTCCCCCATTAAAAAATAAAAGGGATTAAAACATCAAAGAGCCAGGAGTCTGTCTCCAAGCAACTGTCTCCAAGTGGGGATGGAGAGCAGGGAAGCTGAGTGGGGAAAAAACTTCTGGAGAGAGGGAGGAGGGAGGGAAGAGCAGGAAAGGAGGAACGTGGGGGTGCCAGCGCTGAGAGCTGAGGGAGCCCGGGGGCAGGAGGATCTCCCTCTTTCCTCATCCAAGGCCGGGCTTGTGAAACAGCTCCGGGTTCCCAAAGACACTTCCACACCCCGGGGGCGAGGGAGGCAGCGCTGCCTCTGCTGCTGCCCTGCAGGGCACAAAGGCAGGGAGGTGACACAGACCCCGGTGCTGGTGACCTGCCAGGACAGCCCTGAGTGCCTTCATGGCCATGCTGCTGACCTGCCAGGAGCCACCAACAGACCTGGCTGGCTGTGTGGCCCTGCTGGTGACCTGTGAGGAGCCACCAACAGCCCTGAATGCCTTCATGGCTTTGCTGCTGGTGTGTCAGGAGCCACTGAGAACCCTGAGAGCCTTCATGGCAGTGCTGCTGGCCTGCCAGCAGCCACCAACAGCCGTGACCAAAACACGAGCAGCAACCAGGGAGAGCCGCCAGCTTCATCTCGGCATTATCTCGCCCTTATCTCGGCTTTATCTCCCCTTCCCGTGGGAGAGCGGGGCTAAATTCCATGCTGGAAAACTCCTTGCCCGCGCTCTCTCGGTGGCTCTGCCTCTTCTCTGCCCTGAGGGCCACCAGGGCACCCCACAGGTCCCACACCCCAATTCTGGACAACTCCAAGGGGTCGTGGGGGAAGGAGGAGCTGCCAGTGCCACCTGCATCGCCCCTGGGCACCAGGGGCCCTTGGAGCCGTTCCTAGGGCAGGATCCAGCCCTTCTCCCGCACATCTCGCTGTCTCCTCACCCATGGCTCTGCCTCTTCTCTGCCCTGAGGGCCACCAAGGCGCCCCACAGGTCCCACACCCCAATTCTCAACATCTCCAAGGGGTTGTGAGGGAAGGAAGAGCTGCGTGTGCCACCTGCATCGCCCCTGGGCACGGGGAAAAGCTTTGGGGGTGCTTGGAGAATTCCTAGGGCAGGATCCAGCCCTTCTCCCACACATCTTGGTGTCTCCTCACACATGGCTCTGCCTGAGCAGCCTCTTCTCTGCCCTGAGGGCCACCGAGGCACCCCACAGGTCCCACACCCCAATTCTGAATAGCTCCAGGGGGCTGTGAGGGAAGGAGAAACTGTGAGTGCCACCCACTCCGGAGGGGCTGCATGGCCCCTGGGCACCGGGGGCGCTTGGAGCCGCTCCTAGGGCACAGTCCGGCCTTTCTCCCGCACAATTCCTCCATTTCCCAACTCTCAGAGCCTTTGCATTTCCCCCCAAATTGCCGACAGAGAAACCCTCACCCTCTCCACGCCCCATGGGCGCCCCCAGGGCAATGGGGGATGATTCGCCCCGGGGTTACCTGAGCGCAGCGCCTGCTCTGCTCTGCCCTGTCCCGCGGCTCTTCCTTCCCTCTGCTCCAGCAGCTCCTTCCCTTTCCAGGTGCAAACTAGCCCGGACTGGCAGCACCCATTTTTATACGCTCGCCCATGTGATCCAAACAAATGCCCTAGGGATGAGTTTTTGCACTGACACAACTCAAGGGGCTGGGACTAAAAACCTGTCGGACCACAATCCCAGCTCAACGGACAGGAATTTTCCACTCGGAGCCGTTCAGGCCAGCTCTGGGTGCGCCAGGGCCTCAGTCTCTCTGCTTCCCCCCTAAAAAAATCCCATTTTTGTCCCCCAAGTCTTTCAGACTCATTCCTAAATGTTTCCTCTACTACAGCTGGAGAAAGCAAACCATGGGATGGTTCCCACGGAGGAAGGGATGGATGGGGAGTGTGAAGGAATATGTTTGAGGCACTGATTGCATCAGAATTCTGCAAAGCTTTTAATTTTCTCATGATCTATGGGAAAAAAAAAAACAAAAAACAAACAAACAGAAACACCCCACAGCAGCAGATGGCAGCTAGGGTGAGAAATGGGGAGAATCCTTTGCTCCAGGAAAAGGAAAGTGGCCTGGGAATGGCATTTCTGCACAAGCTGGAAGTTGATTTTGGAGCAGCCTCCTGCTCTGAGAAGAAAATGCTGGAATATTGGAATACCTGATGCTTGTGGGTCTTGTTGGTAGCCCAAGGAGCATTTTTATTGCTCAGAAATAATTTTGCTTGGGAAAAGCAGAATAAATCCTTGTTTTCCAGAGCTTTGGCTCGCTGGTGAGGAAGGATTTGAGGTTTTAATGGCTTCAGTGGTGACTTAAAAATTTTGCCCAGCCTGAAACTGGGAGCAAAAAAAAAAACCCACAGGACTGGGGACACCGGGACAAAGTGTCACCTCCCCGTCCCTGCAGGGAAGGAATCAGGTGCCAGGTGAGCCCGAGTGACCAGAAATGCCCTGGAAAAAGAGAGGGTGAGCTCTGAAATGGGTGAGTCAATGGGAACCGAGGCAGCAGCGGGGAAATGGCCACGGGCCACGGAAAGGAGGCACGAGAGTGACTCAGTGGGAAAGGAGGGAAGCGATGGGATAATGGGGCAGCACCACATGGGATAATGGGGCAGCGCCATGGGGAAATGGGGCAGGAGGGGCCCCTCGAACGCGATCCTCTCGCTGCAGAGCCCTGGCACGGCAGCCAGAGCTGGAGCTGATCCCGGTGGGTTTGATAAGAGCAGGAACGTGCAGCTCGGCACACACGGGGCCAGCCCTGGCCTCACCTCCACCCTGAGGTGCTGCGGGGCTCTCCGGCACCTCCAGGGTGTTCTGGCCTCGCTGCAGGCACAGCTTTGCTCCGGCTCAGCTTAGGGAGGGATCTCGGGAGGATTTTTCTGCCTAATTTGGTGGGAGGCACTAAAAGGCGGCTCTTTTGCAGGGTCACAGAGCAAGGGAAGCGTTCCCAGTCCGGAGGATCTTCACATGGTCCCAGTCTCGCCCAAATTGTTCCCAAATGATCACTTTGGGGGGATCCCAGCCCTCGCTGCCTCCAGGCTCAGCCCTGGCACTGGGGATGCTGGTGTTGGAAGGAGGGGTAGGTGGAAAAGGGGGGCCTTGCTGGCTGTTTGAGGACCCCAAGCTGTTTGCTGTCACTTTACAGCTTAGGGGGTTTTTGGGGTGTAGAGGCAGCAGGTGTGACCTTGCTGGTGTGAGGAACTGTAAATAGGGGAGATTTTGGGGTCCCCTTCAGAGCCAGGGGGACAAAGGGCTGTGAAAAAACACTTGGGCAGGGGCGAAGCTGGAAAATGTCCTGGAAAAGAAAGCTGGAAAATATTATGGAAAAGATGCTCATGCTGAAGGATTCCCCCCAAATATGGGAAGTGCCCTCACCTCCTTCCAGCCCTCAAACTGGTTTTGGGGCATCATGAGGGGGCTCAGGGATTCCCAGGAGAGCACCAGGGCTGGGACTCAGCTGAGAGCTCGTTAAAGCTCCACCAGCCCCAGTTAAACCCATTTAGGGAAGGGTTAAGCCAGTTCAGAGTGATTTGGGAGCCTATTGAAGCAAAGGTTAATCTGGTATAAGTGCATCCACAGCAGGGATTTGAACCAATTTAACCGTTCCAGCTCCAGGTTTTCCCTGCAGGGTTTGGGGAAGGGTTCAGCCAGGCTGCGGAGAGCCTTGGGAAGAGGGAGGAAACAAAGCAGGGATGGAAGGGAAGAGCTGATGGAGGCTGAATGCGGAATGAATAGCCCACCCCTGCCCAGCCAGGGTTCCACGGGGGTCCCGATGCCCAGCTGGCACAGGGGGCAGCAGGGTGAGCACTGGGAGCCTCCCGGTCCATCCCAGCTCGTGGGACCGGGCAGAGCCCGAGCTGAGTCAGAGCAGAGGATGCTCCTTCCTCATCCCCTCATCATCCCGCTGCCCCAGGGCTTTCCCACGAGCCTCATCCAGCCGGGCCCTGGCACCTGGGAGCAGTGTTTGTTTATTTTTTGCTGTCATCGCTGAAGGGCTGTAATCACAATTAGAGCATCCACGAGGCACGGGGCAGAAATTCATCTCCTTTCCAAGGCCTGGATGCTCAGCAGAGTGGGAGGGAAAGAGGGAAAAGGTGGAAACACTTCCATGCCGATTCCTGCACCCACACAGGTTGGCAGAGGTCACACCTGAGCGTTTCCCAAGGCTTTCCCTCCGAGCTGCTGTCGCGTGTCGGGGTTGCAGCAATTCCCGGTGGCTGCAGGAGCCGGGAATGGGGAGTGCTTAATGCAGGAATGTGTGGGGGCCTGAATATATGTATTGTTACGGAGAGAGTCCCTGTTAAGATCTATGTATTGTAAGATCTATGTATAAATAAGTGGGTCCTTATGGAGAGAGTCCCTGTAAGATCTGTGTGGGTCCCAGTTACTCCAAACGAGCCACAGCTGCCAAGTCCTCAGCTGGGCAGCAGCTGTAGCTCGTGAAGGTAACTGGAATCAACAGCGGTGGGTCGAGAGCCCAGGAGGAGCCCCTGAGGAGACACATGAAGGACTGTGCTGCAGAGAAGAACAGCCTGGTACAGTATGGGACTTGAGAAACATGGGATACAACGAGATAGCAACAGGAATGTTCCTTAATGCGGGAATTCGGGGAGCTCCAGAGGGGCTCAGCGTGTGGGAACGGAGGGATGGGGCTGGGATTGGGCCGTGCCAGCCCCGGTGGGATGAGGAGCGTGTGGGAACGGAGGGATGGGGCCGGGATTGGGCCGTGCCAGCCCCGGTGGGATGAGGAGCGTGTGGGAACGGAGGGATGGGGCCGGGATTGGGCCGTGCCAGCCCCGGTGGGATGAGGAGCGTGTGGGAACGGAGGGATGGGGCCGGGATTGGGCCGTGCCAGGCCATGCCAGGCCTGGTGGGATGAGGAGCGTGTGGGAACGGAGGGATGGGGCCGGGATTGGGCCGTGCCAGGCCGTGCCAGCCCTGGTGGGATGAGGAGCGTGTGGGAATGGAGGGATGGGGCTGGGATTGAGCCGTGCCAGCCCTGGTGGGATGAGGAGCGTGTGGGAATGGAGGGATGGGGCTGGGATTGAGCCGTGCCAGCCCCGGTGGGATGAGGAGCGTGTGGGAACGGAGGGATGGGGCTGGGATTGAGCCGTGCCAGCCCTGGTGGGATGAGGAGCGTGTGGGAATGGAGGGATGGGGCCGGGCTGGGCCGTGCCAGGCCGTGCCAGCCCCGCTGGGATCAGGAGCTGCCAGGCTGCGGAGCTGCTGCTGCCGCCGGAGGAGGAGAAGCGGCTCCCGCACCGCTCTGCTGCTGCGCTGCCTTGTGACTGCGAAATGAATGTGCTTAATATAGGCCAAGGGAAAACATTCTGCCCAAAATAGCAGCCCTTGCCCAGAACGCGCCGCAGCTCCGGCAGCAGCAGTCACAAGGTACCTGCCGAGGCACCGGGGCTGTGCCAGGTGTGCTGTGCCGTGCTGCACATCCCTCCCTGCTGTCCCCAAGGTCACCTCCCCCGGCTGCAGCTCCCCAAGAACGTGCCAGAGGGGCTCAGGGATGGGGATTGGGGTGGGGGCTGCATCCCCAAATCCTGCGATCCCATGGGTGCTGCAAAGGGTGGGACTGGGGTAATTCCTGCTGCTGCTGGACCTGAGGTTTGGGATGGGAAGGGAGCGGCTTTGGGGGCTGCTGGCAGGATCGGGATGGGGATTGGGGTTGGAATTTGGGTTGGGATTGGGGTGGGGTGCAGGAGTGATGGGGTGGGGGCCGCGTCTCCAAATCCTGTGATCCCATGGGTGCTGCAAAGGATGGGATTGGGATAATTCTTGCTCCTGCTGGAGCTGAGGTTTGGGATGGGAAGGGGACAGCTCGGGGGGCTCACCAGAGGAGTTCAGGGATGGGATTGGGGTTGGGACTGGGGTAGGGGCCATATCCCCAAATCCTGCGATCCCATGGGTGCTGCAAAGGGTGGGATTGGGGTAATTCCTGCTGCTGCTGGACCTGAGGTTTGGGATGGGAAGGGAGCGGCTTTGGGGGGCTGCTGCCAGGCTTGGGAGGCTCGCCAGAGGAGATCAGGGATGGGGATTGGGGTTGGAATTTGGGTTGGGATTGTGGTGGGTTGTGGGGGTGATGAGGCTGTATCCCCAAATCCTGTGATCCCATGGGTGCTGCAAAGGATGGGATTGGATGAGATGGGATTGGGATAATTCCTGCTTGTGCTGGAGCTGAGGTTTGGGATGGCATGGGAGCAGCTCTGGGGGCTGCTGCCAGGCTCGGGGGGCTTGCCAGAGGAGATCAGGGATGGGGATTTGGGATTGGGGTGATGGGATGGGGGCCGCATCCCCAAATCCTGTGATCCAACGGGTGCTGCAAAGGATGCGATGGGGTTGGGATCATTCCTGCTCGTGTAAACCTGAGGTTTGGGGTGGGAAGAGGGCGGCTCGGGGGGCTCACCAGAGGAATTCAGGGATGGGGATTGGGGCTGGGGTGGGGGCTGCATCCCTAAATCCTGTGATCCAACGGGTGCTGCAAAGGATGAGATTGGATGAGATGGGGTTGGGATCATTCCTGCTCGTGTAAACCTGAGGTTTGGGGTGGGAAGGGGGCAGCTCTGGGGGGCTCACTCAGCTCATTGCTTTTCCCCAGAAACTATCAGATATTCCTCTTCTCCTGCTGGAATACCTGGCTGTGTCAGAGGAGTGGGGGTGATGCCAGGGAAAGGTTTGGGGGTCAAGGCTGCTCTGCTGCTGGGTTTGTGCTGCCCTGGCAGCTCCTCCTGTTGGGATCCCTGCAGCAGCCGAGCTGCTGTCATCTCCAAAGGCAGAAATCACCGTGGATCCCTTCCCTGATCCCACAGAGATTCCTGTGGGTCCAACCTTTTCCTGTGGGTCCAGTCCCTTCTGGGGCTCCGAGCTGTCCCTGTGGTCACTCCTGACCGTCCTGGTGACAGGGTTTAATCCAGCCTGGCCAGGAAAATGGGCCAGGAGGGGCTGAGAGTTCAGAGCTGGAGCTTTGGCATGTATCAAGGGAAAAGCCAGAAATCCTCCTCTCTTAATCTCAGGCTGCACCAGGGATCTGCATTCGGTGCCTAAAGCTCTGCTGTTCCAGCCTGAGGCTCACAGGAAGGGTTTGGGTGGATAAATTCAACCCCCTCACTCCAAATTTTGCCCCAGCATCTCATAAATGCTGGAAAAACCCCAAAATTTCCCTTTAACACGTAGCTCAGCCCTTTTTATGCTGTGGGATCTTTAACCCCTGCCCCTCAAGTGGCTCTGGACAGACCCAGGGGAACTCCCAGCCCCATAAATCTGTCACATCCCTGAAATCCACTTAAAAATCCCCCAAGGAGCAGAGCCAGCCCCGCCAACCGCTTCAGATGCAAATTTATGGCGTGGCCGGGGCCCAGTGGGGTTTTTGATTCACAAAGCTCCTGCCCAGGGGCTCGGCCAGGACAAGGTGAAGGCGACCTTGGGGTGGTTGGCGTGGAGTTCGTGGCCAGGGAAGGAGGGAAAAGTGAGGACAAGCCATGGAGGAGGGAGATAAGAGGCACAGGGAGGCAGGGCACAGCTGAGCGAGGAGGGAGGATGTGGGTTTTGTTTCCTTTGCTGATTGCTGGGCTTCCTGCAGGGCCCAAACTGAGGGAATTCCCCCGGCCACCGAGGCCCTGCCAAGTTTGCTTGGCTTGCTGCTCGGTATCAGCAGTGTAAATACATTTTTCCAGTGATTTTTCAGCCCTTAGGTGCTGGTTTTTTGGAGTTTGCTCAGCGGACTCTGGGTCTAGGAGGTGCCACCTAGCAATATTCAGATTTCTTCCAAAATTAGAAGAAAATTCTCGATTATTGAAGGAAGATCTGATGCTTGTGGGTCTTGTTGGTAGCCCAAGGAGCATTTTTATTGCTCAGAAATAATTTTGTTTGGGCAAAGCAGAATAAATGGTGCTGCCTTGCTGCTCGGTATCAGCAGTGTAAATACATTTTTTCAGTGATTTTTCAGCCTGGAGGTGTTGTGTTTTTTGGAGTTGGCTCAGGTGCCACCTGGAAATATTCAGATTTCTTCCCAAATGAGAAGAAAATGCTGGAATTTTGAAGGAAGATCTGCTGCTTGTGGGGTCTTGCTGGTAAAAAGAATAATTCTTGTTGGCAAAGCAGAATAAATGGTGCTGCCTTGCTGCTTGGTATCAGCAGTGTAAATACATTTTTTCAGTGATTTTTCAGCCCTTGGGTGCTGGTTTTTTGGAGTTTGCTCAGCGGACTCTGGGTCTAGGAGGTGCCACCTAGCAATATTCAGATTTCTTCCAAAATTAGAAGAAAATTCTCGATTATTGAAGGAAGATCTGATGCTTGTGGGTCTTGTTGGTAGCCCAAAGAGCATTTTTATTGCTCAGAAATAATTTTGTTTGGGCAAAGCAGAATAAATGGTGCTGCCTTGCTGCTCGGTATCAGCAGTGTAAATACATTTTTTCAGTGATTTTTCAGCCTGGAGGTGTTGGTTTGTTGGAGTTTGCTCATGTGGGGCATGGAGGTGCCACCTGGAAATATTCAGAAGAAAATGCTGGAATTTTGAAGGAAGATCTGCTGCTTGTGGGGTCTTGTTGGTAAAAAGAATAATTCTTGTTGGCAAAGCAGAATAAATGGTGCTGCCTTGCTGCTTGGTATCAGCAGTGTAAATACATTTTTTAGTGATTTTTCAGCCTGTAGGTGTTGTTTTGTTGCAGTTTGCTCAGTGGACTCCATTGAGGTGCCACCTGGAAAAATTCAGATTTCTTCCCAAATGAGAAGAAAATGCTGGAATATTGGAATACCTGATGCTTGTGGGTCTTGTTGGTAGCCCAAGGAGCATTTTTATTGCTCAGAAATAATTTTGCTTGGGAAAAGCAGAATAAATCCTTGTTTTCCAGAGCTTTGGCTCGCTGGTGAGGAAGGATTTGAGGTTTTAATGGCTTCAGTGGTGACTTAAAAATTTTGCCCAGCCTGAAACTGGGAGCAAAAGAAACCTCACAGGACTGGTGACACCAGGACATGGTGTCACCTCCCCGTCCCTGCAGGCCATTCACACCTGGGGACAGCTGAGACGTCAACAAAATGGGATGGGAACAAGCTGAAAATTCCAAGAAAATTCCAAAATTGCCTTTTTTATGAGCAGGGAGAGCAGAAACGCCGAGGTGGGTCCTGGTTTATCTGGGTTTCACATCAACAGGAAAGGGAGGAAGGGGGGGAAGTTCCAAACAATGCTTTCCTGGGAAGTGAAAACAAGATTTTTAATGAACTTTTAAAGTGAAACTCTGCTCGGGAAGTGACGGTTCTGCATTAAATAAACAAAGAGCTGGAGGCTTTGCACGGGTGGGGGAGCTCTGAGAGCTCCTCACTCTCAGCTGATGGTCATGGGGAGCCTCGAAAATTTTCTATTTTTGCCTCAGCTGCGTCTTAAAGCTCCCCTGAAGAATATTGTGGCACTTTGGCAGCAATGGGACAGCACCCAGGTGGGATATCCTGGTGGTTTTTGCCTCTTTTGCCCCTTCCTTTCCCTCTCACCGCCCCATTTGTGGCCCCATGGCTCAGCCCAGGTGGAACTTGGCTCCCAGCTCGGCTGGTTTGGCTTTCACGGGCGCTTTGTTGCTGTTAAAACAAGCC
This sequence comes from Ammospiza caudacuta, assembly GCF_027887145.1. Lineage (NCBI taxonomy): Eukaryota > Metazoa > Chordata > Aves > Passeriformes > Passerellidae > Ammospiza > Ammospiza caudacuta. The sequence continues at coordinate 3,990,820 of NC_080618.1, forward strand.
CCAGACCTCTCCCTCCCTTCCCTGCCTTCAGGTGGTTGCCTTTTATTAAAAGCATTTTAATCTCTGATATTAACAGGAAAATAATTTCCTCATCCACCTCTCTGTTTTGTCAGCTCTGAGAGGCTTTTGGAGCTGTTTGCTGGGGATGCAAATGCAAAATATATTTATTTTTGTATGTCTATTTAAATATCTGCTCCCAAGGGAATTGATGTTGGGACTGCAGTAATTTTATTCTGTTGATTCCTTCACTGGATTAATTAAATTAATCTTGTGCTGATTACTTTGAAAGCTTTATTTTATTTGTTATTTATTGTTATTTATTTGTTATTTATTTGTTATTTTATTTGTTATTTATTTTATTTTAGTTTTATTTTAGCTTTATTTTATTTTTATTTTTACTTTCATTTTTTATTTTATTTTTATTTATTAATTATCATTATATAATTTTGTTTGGTTTGGGTTTTTAAATTTTTTTTTTTTTATTTCCAGAATATTGGGAAATATCCCTCATGAAAGCTGGGAGAACTGAGAGGTTTTAAACAGGTTTTCAATGGTGTTTTTACCCCAAAAAAGGTGAAAATTTTGAAGCCCAGGGCAGCATCTCTTTGTTTCTCATCCCAGCCTGGAATGAGGGAGGAATTCCTGGACTTCCCTGGGCTCTGAGCATCACACCCAGCACGGTGCCAGAGGCTTCCCAGCTGGAAAAACCAGATTCCTGCAGTCCCACAGGGTTTAGTCAGGACAGGGAGCCTGGGAACACCCTGAGGTGGCCGGGACAGGAGCTGGGCTTGGATCTGGTGTCCTGGAAGGGCTGAGCTGGAGCAGAGACCAGGCAGAGCTAAAGAATAAAACAGGGATTTATTAAAAGGATCTCCATGGCTCCACCTTGGGAAGCACAAGAGCTCAGCCAGGGCTGCACCGAAAATGAAGCAAAATGGTCCCAAAATGAACCCAAAATGGTCACAAAATAGTCCCAAAATGAACCCAAAATGGTCACAAAATGAACCCAAGAGGAATCAAAATGGTGCCAAGATGAACCAAAATGGTCCCAAAATGAACACAAGATGAATCAAGATGGTCACAAAATGAATCCAAGATGAACAAAAATGGTCAGAAAACAAACCCAAGATGAACCAAAATAGTCCCAAGATGAACCAAAATGGGCCCAAAATGGTTCCAAGATGAATCAAAATGATCACAAAATTAACCCAGGATGAACCAAAATGGTCCCAAAATGGTTCCAAGATGAACCAAAATGATCACAAGATTAACCCAAGATGAACAAAATGGTTCCAAAATGAACCCCAGATGAACCAAGTTGGTCCCAAAATGAACCCAAGGTGAACTAAAATGGTCCCAAGATGAACCCAAAAAGAACAAAAATGGTCAGAAAATGAACCCAAGATGAACCAAAGTGGTCCCAAAATGAACTCAAGATGAATCAAAATGGTCCCAAAATGAATTCAAGATGAACCAAAATGGTACCAAGATGAACCAAAATGGTCAGAAAATTAACCCAGGATGAACCAAAATGGTCCCAAAATGGTTCCAAGATGAACCAAACTGATCACAAAATTAACCCAAGATGAACAAAATGGTTCCAAAATGAACCCCAGATGAACCAAACTGATCACAAAATTAACCCAAGAGGTCCCAAAACAAACGCAAGATGAACCAAGTTGGTCCCAAAATGAACCCAAGGTGAACTAAAATGCTCCCAAGGTGAACCCAAAAAGAACCAAAATGGTCACAAAATGAACCCAAGATGAACAAAAATGGTCCCAAGAAGAACCAAAATGGTCACAAAATAGTCCCAGGATGAACCAAAATGGTCCCAAAATGAATCCCAGATGAACCAAAATGGTCAGAAAATTAACCCAGGATGAACCAAAATGGTCCCAAAATGGTTCCAAGATGAACCAAAATGATCACAAAATTAACCCAAGATGAACAAAATGGTTCCAAAAGGAACCCCAGATGAACCAAAATGGCCCCAAAATGAACCCAAGAGGTCCCAAAACAAACCCAAGATGAACCAAGTTGGTCCCAAAATGAATCCAAGATGAATGAAAATGCTCCCAAGGTGAACCCAAAAAGAACCAAAATGGTCACAAAATGAACCCAAGATGAACAAAAATGGTCCCAAAATGGTCCCAAGATGAACCAAAATCATCACAAAATAGTCCCAGGATGAACCAAAATGATCACAAAATTAACCCAAGATGAACAAAATGGTTCCAAAATGAACCCCAGATGAACCAAAATGGCCCCAAAATGAACCCAAGAGGTCCCAAAACAAACCCAAGATGAACCAAGTTGGTCCCAAAATGAATCCAAGATGAATGAAAATGCTCCCAAGGTGAACCCAAAAAGAACCAAAATGGTCACAAAATGAACCCAAGATGAACAAAAATGGTCCCAAAATGGTCCCAAGATGAACCAAAATCGTCACAAAATAGTCCCAGGATGAACCAAAATGATCACAAAATTAACCCAAGATGAACAAAATGGTTCCAAAATGAACCCCAGATGAACCAAAATGGCCCCAAAATGAACCCAAGAGGTCCCAAAACAAACCCAAGTTGGTCCCAAAATGAATCCAAGGTGAACGAAAATGGTCCCAAGATGAACCAAAATGGTCCCAAAATGAACCCAAGATGAACCAAAAACGGTCCCAAGATGAACAAAAATGGTCCCAAAATCACAGAATCACAGAATCACAGAAGTTCAAGACTGGAAGAGACCTATAAGATCATCAAGTCCAGTCGATGTTCTAACTGTTCAACTAGATCATGGCAGCAAGTGCCACATCCAGTCTTTTTTTGAATTCTTCAAATGAACCCAGGATGAACCAAACTGGTCACAAAATGAACCAAACTGGTCACAAAATGGTCCCAAGATGAACCAAAATGGTCACAAAATGCATGAGGTCACAGGATCTCTCACTTTTATAAGTTTTGGTCCATCATCACATTCATTGTCCAATTCCAGCTTTTGGTTATGAAGTCCTATCCTCGTTTTGTCTCTTCGGCCCACGTTGTTTGTGTTCCTGCATTGATTGTCCTTGGTCCCCAGCTGGAGCAGGAATTGTTTTGTCTCCCAAAAAATTGTTTTGCTCTGTGCACAGAGCTCCCCATCCCCTAACATGAACCCCAGACCCCCACACTAAAGCAGCACAGAAACTGAAAACCAGAAAATCTCAAACCTGAGGTGCCATTTCCCCCCACCCCGGGAGCTGGTTTGACACCAAAGCTGCCTTTTCCTGCAGCAGGATCCTCTCCAGAGGGGAAAATGCTGCCTGCAGCCTCTGCTGGGGATTTTCCTGCTTCTCCCAGGCACAAACAGGAGGAGAAGGATGGAGGAGGAGGATGCTGGTGGAAATCACCCATCCCTGGGGTCAGATTTCCAGAAATGTGGCAGGGACAGCAAAGCCAGCAGCTCTGGAGTCACCCTGGCCTGGGTTTGGAGACCACAGGGGTTTAAAAATTAAATATTCCAGTGGTTTCCTGCCTTTCGGGAGCATTACACAGCAGAGGGTGTCCGACCCTGGCATTTTTCCATGAATTTTTCATCCTGGTAGAAGCTGGACAAGTTTCCTGTTGCCCTTTAAACTCTCTCCTGAGTGGAGGAAATAAAATCTTTGTTAAAAAAAAAATTTGTTTTTTTTTTTTTTTTTTAGGGAGGAAGCCATGGTTCGCCTTACATAGGAAGATGAAAAGTTGTAAAATTTTACATTTAAAAAAAATATAAAATTGTTGCTCCCTTGAGTTTTGCTTCCTGAGCATCCCTGGGAGATCCCCCCGCACCTTTTCCATTGGGAAAATAGAATCATTCCTTTTGGGATGACCTGTGAGAGGCCTCCAGATGGGAAGGGGCTGATTTTGGCTCTGCAAAGGGCTTTTCTCAGCCTCTGGGCTTGGGGGAAAAAAAAAAGAAAAAGAAAAAAAAAAAAAAAAACCCAAATCTCTGTTCTGAGTTCATCGCGTTTTGGGTTCTTGGTGTTGTATGGGGAATCTTTGCAAAGGGTTCACCAAAAAAACCCCAAAACCAACAAAACAGTGCAAAAGGTCTGGAGGGGATCCTGAGCCAGACCTGGGGCCATGGAGATGCTCCAGGGCTGGAGCTCCTCTGCATACTGGGAGAGCTGGGAATGTTCATCTGGGAAAGGGAAGGATCCAGGAGAGCTCAGAGCTCCTGGCAGGGCCTGAAGGGCTCCAGGAGAGCTGGAGAGGGACTGGGGACAAGGGATGGAGGGACAGGACACAGGGAATGGCTCCCACTGGAAAATGGGAGATTTGGGTGGGATATTGGGATGGAATGAGGGTGGGGAGGGGCTGGGATGGAATTCCCAGGGAGCTGTGGCTGCCCCTGGATCCCTGAAGTGTCCAAGGGGAGTTTGGAGCACCCTGGGACACTGGGAGGTGTCCCTGCCCTGGCAGGGGTGGCTCTGGATGGGACTTCAGGTCCTTCCATCCCAAACCATTCCATGGTTTGCCAGGAGCTCCTTGCCCACATCTCCACCTCTCCCTGTGCCCAACTCCCTGCCCTGCCCCTTGCTCAACTTCCATCCACATCCCCATTTCTCCAAGGAAATCCCTGCCCTCCTCACCATCCCATGACCACATTTCTGGGCATTTTCTGCTGATCACCAGCTGTGCCCTGTGCTGGGCACCCCGAATTTTCATCCCTCCCCATCCGTGTGAGGATGCAAACCCCAAGCCTGACTCAGCCAGCCCGGCATCCCTGGGAAAAGCCTGACTCACGCGAGCCCATTTGCCGGCTCAGGGCTTTAATTACGGGCTGTGCCCATCTCGGCAGCGTGGGAACGGGACCCATTAAGCCCCTAAAAGCTCCCCATCATTCCCAATCCATTAATGTCCCTAATTAGTTAAACCCGGCCGCCTCTTTCCCCTCGGCGGGCTCGCTCGTGTTCCCTGAGCGTGCAGCCGCCGCTCCATTATGTAACGATCCCCTCGCTGCTGTAATCCCAACTCACACCGGGCTCTTTCTCACTAGTATTTTATTTCATGTGCCTCTTCCCCCGAGCCCATCGGGCAATGGGCGAGACGGGCAGAGCCCAGCGGGGCTCGCAGCGCTCCTGAGCAGCCCGAGAGGCGCGGGTGCGGTTGGGGGGCAGCGCCCGGGGCCGTTCGGGGCCGTTGGGGCGGTTGCCGGGGGTTAAAGCCGTTGGCAGAGCCGGAGCGGCTGCCTGCCCCTTCCCTGGGCTTTGCCTCTCGTTCCCGGTCCCCTGTGTCCCTTCCTGCCAAGGAAACCATCTCCACGGCAACCTCAAACCTCGGGGCTGTGCCTCGGAGCTGCTCAGCCGTCCCCAGGACCCCGGTAAGTGGCTCTCTGGTGGCCCGGGGCTGTGAGTTTGGCTGCTGGGCTCGGCATTGGGGTGGGCACCCAACCCCGTGTCCCCTTATCCCCTTATCCCCGTGTCCCCGTGTCCCCTTGTCCCCCTCGAGGCTTAAAAAGGGGTGGCCGGAATGTGGGAAAAGCGCTGGAGGGGTGGCTGGGTCAGCCTTGGATTGGGGACATGTCCTGCTGTCCTGGCTGGGTGTGAGTCCTCGGACAGACCACAGCCATCCCCGATCCCGATTTTCTGTCGGGTTTGGGAGAGCAGCAGGTGGAGATGGGGATTGAGCAGCAGGTGGAGATGGGGTTTCTGTCCCCTCTCGGTGTCCCCGGGATGGCTGCGGTGTCACCACGTGGGGACATTCCCGGGGACACGTGGAGGGGAACAAGGACCAGCCCTTATGGGAAAGGCTCCTCGGAGCTGGGCTGGGCTCGGCATTGCCCGGAAAAATCAATTTCTCCTGGAAAAGAAGAATAGGACACAGTTCCGTTCTGGAATAAACGGGATTAAAGTTGTGGAGCTGCAGGAGGAAATGATGGACGAGTGTCGGATTTGGTTCTTTTGTGACTCGGAGATGGGGTAACTGAGAGCTTTGCATCTGTTTGTGTGAAAAACGCCAATCACTTGGTTTTAGAATTTTTAAAGTTTAATAGTAATAAAATGGCTGTAAAAATAGTAATATAATTAGAGTAAAAAAGATTTGGTCAATTTGGATTAGGACAATACAAGACAATAAGAAGAATAAAGAGTTACAGACAGTCCAGGTACCTTTTCTGGGCAAAATAAGCCCGAAAAAATACCCCCGTTAACAGAGGATTAACCCTTAAAAGCAATAATCTGTTGCATATTCATACACCTCATCCATGGTGCATAAATTCCATTCAAACACAGGATTCTGGCTGGGCAGTGTCAGCTTCTTCCTCTGAATACTAAAGTGAGTGAGGTGGGAAGAAGTTCATTTTTTCTGATAATGGAGCAATAAATTCTCTTTGAAAGATTTAGGTGTCCTGTGGCTGCTATCTGGTGCAGGTACCTCATTCCTCTCTTTAAAAACATATCCCACATCCACAGTTTCTGTTTTAACTACAAAAGTTCCATTTTAACTACAAAACTACCTTTACCATCCTATTAAAATGTTAATACAGCATTACTAATCAATACAATATAATACATATAGTAAATCTCTCCATATAATATGCACTTTTCACAGTTTGCAGGCCTTGAGATAAGAAACTCAGAAGTACCATAGAATAGGACAGACTTTGTTGAGAAATATAACTAGGAGCAAGTTTCAAAGGATGGCCTCACAAATAAAGCTAAATACTTTAGATAAATAGAACTGTGAATGACGCATTAGAGTAAAAGCCATGAGGAGTAATTCTAGATAATGAACTTTAAAGCATTTACAGTATGGCATGGCAAAAGCTGATAGGCCAAAAAATGTATTGTAATATATGTATTATATAATACCTATATTATATATACATATGTATTATATATTATATATATGTGTGTTATATATTGTATATATATTATATACAATATATAATACATTATACATTATATTTTATCAATATATAATTATATTATTAATTATAAGATATTATATTATTATATAATAGATTATTTTAATGTTATGTTATTATATATTGCAATTATTATAATAATATTATAATTTTGTTATATATTATATACATTTTATATTTATATATATAGTATATTTTAATTGTAATTAAAAAATAGTTGGCTTCTTATTGTAATGGTGTGAGTTATAACAATTGAATATATAATATATATAAAAATAATATATATATTAGATATATAATATGTTTGAATATATAATATAAATATAATAATGAAATAGATGTATAAATGGAATTAAATCTGTATTGTTTCACCCTTCACATGGGACTAAAAATAGAATAAAAGTTTTTGAAGTGCCTCTCAGTTGCCCCATCTCTCAATCAAACCAGACCCTGATCAGACAGACCAGGGCTGGGATGGGCCTGGGCTGGTTTGGGCTGGGGGTGCTGGCTGCCCTGGGGCTGACCCTGCTGTCCCCGTGTCCCCAGGGCAGGATGAAGCTGCTGGGGGCCGCGCTGGTGGCGCTGTCCCTGCTCCTGCCGGGCGCCTGGGCCAGCGAGGCCTCCCGGACCTGCATCTTCCAGACCCTCAGCGAGGCCGACCACGAGTTCTGCCGGTGAGCCGCGCTCCGGGGCCTCTGTCCCCTGCCATTCCCTTTGTGTCACCTCCTATCTGGCCTCTGTCACCTGCCTGTCCCCTGCCAGTGTGGCCTTCATCCCCTGCCCGTCCCCTGCCTGGCCTGGCCTTCTGTCCCCTGCCTGTCCCCTGCTTGGCCTCTGTCCCCTGCCTGGCCTGTCCTCTGTCCCCTGCCCGTCTCCTGCCTGTCCTCTGTCCCCTGCCCGTCCCCTGCCATTCCCTTTGTGTCACCTCCTACCTGGCCTTCTGTCCCCTGCCCTTCCCCTGCCAGGCCTGTCCTCTATCCCCTGCCTGTCTCCTGCCTGTCCTCTGTCCCCTGCCCATCCCCTGCCTGGCCTGTCCTCTGTCCCCAGCCTGTCCTCTGTCCCCAGCCTGGCCTCTGTCCCCAGCCTGGCCTCTGCCCCCTGCCTGTCCCCTGCCTGGCCTGGCCTCTGTGCCCAGCCCAGCCTGGCCATCCCCTTTGTGTCACCTCCTGCTTGGCCTGGCCTCTGTCACCTGCCTGGCCTCTGTCCCCTGCCCTGCCTGCCCTTGCCGTTCCCTTTGTGTCACCTCCTGCCTGGCCTGGCTTCTGTCCCCTGCTCAGTCTGGCCTCTGTCACCTGCCTGGCCTGGCCTCTGTCCCCTCCCCTGCCTGGCCATTCCCTTTGTGTCACCTCCTGCCCAGCCTGGCCTCTGTCCCTTTCCCGGCCTGGCCTCTGTCCCCTGCCCAATCTGGCTTCTGTCCCCCGCCTGTCCCCTGTCTGGCCTGGCCTCTATCACCTGTCCAGCCTGGTGCCTGTCACCTGCCTGTCCCCTGCCCAGTCTGGCTTCTGTCACCTGCCCGGCCGGGCCTCTGTCCCCTGGCTGTCCCCTGCTCAGCCTCTGTCACCTGCCCAGCCTGGCCATTCTCTTTGTGTCCCCTTTTGCCCAGCCTGGCCTCTGTCCCCTGCCTGCCCCTGCCATTCCCTTTGCGTCACCTCCTGGCACAGTTCATCCCAGTGTCCCCTTGCCTGTGAGTTTTGGCTGTTTTGCTCCTTTTGCCTGGATCTGACATCTCTGGGGTTGTTCCCCAGCTGTGCAGAGCCTTGGGAAGTGACTTTGGCGGCATCAGGGATGACAGGAGTTTTCCATGGAAAGCTTCAGAGGAAGGAGGCTGCTTTTCCATGGAATGCTGGAATGCTTTGGGTGGGAAGGGGTCCTAAAACCCATCCAGCTCCAACCCCAACAATCCCAAGCCCTAAAACCCATCCAGCTACAATCACAACTCTCCCAGACCCTAAAACCCATCCAGCTCCAACCCCAACAATTCCAGACCCTAAAACCCATCCAGCTCCAACCCCAACAATTCCAGACCCTAAAACCCATCCAGCTCCAACCCCAACAATTCCAGACCCTAAAACCCATCCAGCTCCAAACCCAACAATTCCAGACCCTAAAACCCATCCAGCTCCAAATCCAACAATTCCAGACCCTAAAACCCATCCAGCTCCAACCCCAACTATCCCAGCCCTAAAACCCATCCAGCTCCAAACCCAACAATTCCACACCCTAAAACCCATCCAGCTCCAAACCCAATTATCCCAAGCCCTAAAACCCATCCAGCTCCAACCCCAACTATCCCAGGCTGATCCAACCTGGCCTTGGGCACTTCCAGGGATGGGGCAGCCACAGCTCCTCTGGGAATTTCATCCCAGCCCCTCCACACATTTCCAGGGAGGAATTCCTTCCCAAAATCTGCTGAAGAGCACACCAGGAGCACAGGGATTCAAATGTCCTTCAGCAGATTTAGCGAAGGCATTTAGAATGATAATAATTTATAATAATTCCTGTTCTCCCACCCTCTCACCCCGCTGGCATTCCCAACCCCATCCCGAGCCCTCCCTGTCACCCATTCCCACTTCCAGCCTCATTTTGCTCCCTGTTCCCTTTTTCCAGGGGGGATTTGGAAATCATCTACCCCGAGGTGGGCGACGTGAGCTGCTCCTACATCCCCAAGTGCCACGGCTACCGCCAGAAGCTCAGCGAGGAGTGGGGCAAGCCCTGCGTGCGCTACCCCTGGGCCAAGAAGGTGAGGCTCAATTCCAGCTTTTCCTGGGCTCAGGGGGACTTTGGGAGCTGTTTTCCCACTTTTCCTCATTTATTCAGGGGTTTGGTTGGAGGCTGAGCTGTGGATAAATTGAATTGGTTTTTTTCGTGATTTTTTTGTCATTTATTTTTAATTTTTTTCCTGCACTGTGGCCATTAAATCAACTTTTCTCACATTCAGCCTTTCTTTTTACTACACTGAAATCAGTTTTATATTTTATATTAATGTAATAAATGTAATGTAATGTAATATGATGTAATGTAATATAATGTAATATAACATAACATAACATAACATAACATAACAAACATAACATAACATAACATAACATAACATAACATAACATAACATAACATATATTATATTATATTATATTATATTATATTATATTATATTATATTATATTATATTATATTATATATACATAATACATAATATATAATTATATATAATTTATACTATATTTTATAATATATTACATTATATAATATATACACATATATAGTATATATAATATATAATGTAATATTATATATTATATGTACAATATATTATATTATATTATATTATATTATATTATATTATATTATATTATATTATATTACATTACATTATATTATATTACATTACATTATATTACATTATATTAATATTATATTACATTATATTATCTTATCTTTGTATTATATGCTATTATTTTTATATTTTATTTCTATTTTATTACTTTTATATTTTATGTTTATATATTTCATACTTTTATATATTTTAAAATTTTTACATTTCTAATTTTAATTTTATATTTGGTATTTTTTCCTTTGGCCATTTACTAAATAATTTTCTTTTCCTACATCGTACCCATTTTACAGCTATTCCAGCCACGTTGTAGCCATTTAATGAATTCTTTTCACCATGTCACCACATTTCAATTTAGAATATTTGCTGCATCGTAACCATTATTTCCCCTATAAATGCAGTAATTTATAATTTCCCCTACATTCACTTTTAAAACAATTAATTAAATTTTAATATACTGTGACCATTTAAGTGGCCAGAGCATAGCAAAGCAATTAAGTTATTTTTTCCTGCTACATGTGGCCACTTAATAATTAAATTTTTTGCTATTTGTGGCCTCCTAATGATTTAATTTTGTGCTCCATCACGGCTATTTTTAAAATGGAATTAAATGGCCACAAAGTAGGAAAAATAGGAATTAAATGGCCAGAAGTAAAGAAAAGTTTAATTAATTTTATATCTATGTTGTGGCCACTGAATATTTATAATTTTTGCTACATTTTGGCCATTTCAATTTAGTTTGCTCTACTTTGACCACTTAATTTTTGATATATCCTGACCACTGGATTTTTTTCACCCCATTGTGGCAGTTTCAATTTTTGCCACAACTCAGCCAAAAAAAAAAAAAAAAAAAAATCAAAAAACCTCAAAAAATGCAATCTAAAATTTTCCACCGCGGATTTTATTTTTATAATTTTTTGTAGTCAATTTTTCAAAGCTCTTCTGTCTTCAGGGTGGGATTTGGGATTGGCGATGAGATTTGGGATCGTGGGTGGGATTTGGGATCGGCGTTGGAATTTGGGATTCACAATGGGAATTTGGGATTCACGGTGGGATTTGGGATTCTCAATTGAATTTGGGATCGGCAATGGGATTTGGGATCGGCTGTGCGATTTGGGATTTGACATGGAATTTGGGATTTGACATGGAATTTGGGATTTGCAATGGAATTTGGGATCGGTGATGGGACTTGACATGGAATTTGGGATCGGCAATGGGATTTGGGATTTGACATGGAATTTGGGATTTGGCATGGAATTTGGGATCGGTGATGGGACTTGACATGGAATTTGGGATTTGCAATGGAATTTGGGATCTGCAGTGGGGATTTGGGATTGGCGTCGGGATTTGGGATCTGTGATGGAATTTGGGATTTGACATGGGATTTGGGATTTGGGATTTGGCATGGAATTTGGGATCGGCGATGGGACTTGACGTGGAATTTGGGATTTGGGATCCACGATGGGATTTGGGATCAGCATTGGAATTTGGGATCAGCGTTGGGATTTGGGATCTGTGATGGAATTTAGGATTGGCGGAGGGAATTTGGGATCGGAGATGGGATTTGGGACTTGACATGGAATTTGGGATTTGCGATGGGATTTGGGATCGGTTGAGGGGGGAATCCCGGGGCTGCTGTTCCCTCTCGCCACCACCAGGTGGCAGCATTGAACTGCCCGAGCTCCAGCGCCGCCCGGACTGGGAGGAACTGGGAGGAACTGGGAGAAACTGGGATGAACTGGGAGGAACTGGGAGCACCGAGATCTGTGCTGAGCGTCCCGCGGGCACGGGGAGGGGACAATAAATGGGGTGACACTGGGGTATTTTAGGGGACACCCCGCGCCGTCCCCTGCTGTGATCCCAAATCCATCCCAGGATGCGGCACCGTCTCGTAGCGATCCCAAATCCCTGTGGAATCCTCGCTGGCACCCCAAAACCGCCTTATCCCAATAATTTCTGTCATTCCCATGGCAGCTCCAGCCCCGGGAGCTGCTCAGGGAGAAGTCAGCTCTGCTGGCGTCACCTCGCAGTGTGCACAATCCATTTTTCCGCCTCTTCCCCCCCTCCTGTCTGGGAAGTCTCTTCCCCCTGCGGATCACATGGTTGGAAGGAGAACTTTTCCCTAAAGATGTCTGATTGTCCAAAAAACCAAAAAATCCTCCTTGCTGGCAGCGGCTGCTGCGCACAGACCCATCCCCGGCTTTCCAGGAGTTTGAAGTTTCCCAGGGATGGATGTGGGCAGTTGTTTTCCCTTTAATTTTAGTCCTGGAAAGCAAAGCAGGGCCGGGAGAAGGGAGGGGACTCTCCGGGCATGGAACGCGGCTGTGGGAAGGATTTTGGGGAGCAGAGCCAGACCCTGCCAGGCTGAGCATCCCAGAATGCACAAAATCCTCATCGCGGAATGCACAGAAAGCAGGGAAGGCAGAGCCGGGAGCTTGGGGGTGGCACCTGTTTATTTTGGGCTGGAATTCCAGCTGTGCCTCGGGGGTGGCAGGTCCCCAGGGAGCCCCTGGCACGGGCGGCGGCTCCCGCTGGCACCGGGAGCGGCTCCGCCGAGGATTTGGCACCGATTCCTTCCGAGACATCTCGGCACATCTTGAGCTGAGGCGGCATCTGAGGACACGGGGCCCCGCTGCCTCCCGGGCTTTGGGGTGGGTTTCTCCTCTGGCCATCCCCAAAAATGCCTCCCCAGCTCTGCACAGCTGGGAATGATCCAGCTGCAGTGTCCACAGTTCATTCTATATAACCTTAAACCCCCTGTCTCTCCTCAATTTTGTTTATTTTTAATAGAAATATACAATTTTTTTACTCCCGAACCCCTAAGGATGCTTTGGGATAATCTTTTTCCCTCCTAAGCTCACCCTAAATTGAGTGGGAACAAGAGCTGCGGCATGAGAGTTGTTTTTATGCTTGATGTGGGTATTTCTAAATCCAGGAAATTTGATTATTCCTAATTTATTCCCAAATGGGAGCGGGAAAATTTGGCAAAGCGGGGAGATCTCCATCTCCCTGTGGTGCTCCAGTGATCCTGGATGGGGTGGGGAGGGCTGGCTGAAGGGCTGGAGATGCTTTTCCCATCCAAATCAGAAAATCTCGGGGTTTGAGGATGCAAACTTGTGTAGGAAGTGTCGGCTCTCTGTGGAACACTTTGTCTCTTCAAGAAAAACAACCACCAAAAAAGCCAAATGCGGAGTGTTTGTTTTTCTCTCTAGAAATATTTATCAGTTTTCTGAAAGGAGGAGGGGGGAATGGGAGGTTTCCCATTCTCGTCCCAGATATTTGGGATGGGTTTGGGGTCACCTTTGTGCCCAAGGTTTGTCCCTGCAGCTCCTCAGGGAAGGGAATATCGATGGTTTGGGGTGAGGAGCTGGAAGTGGGGTGGCATCTTGCAAATCTGAGCTCTGACGGCAGCAAAATCTGGCCTGGGGGACTTCAATGCATCACTTTAGGGTGGATTTGAATATTTTGTCATGTTTAAACATTGAGCTGTCAAACCCAGCTTTATCAAACATCAATTTGCTGCCCAAAAAAAACCCCATTTTGGGGCAATTTTTAGTGCCATGAGGGCACCTGGTGTGTGTGGGGGCATCTCAGTGAGCCATAGGCTCCAGGGAGGGAGTCAGGGATGCACTGCCAGGGGCAGGAGAGGGGTTCTGGATGGATGGATACCCTGGAAAACCTTGAACTGCCCTGTCCTGGTGGGGAAAGATCTTGGAATGTCTCTCAGGAGATCAGCCCTGGGATGTTCAGGATGCTGAATCCATGGGAGATGCAACCTTCAGATGTTTGGGATGTTCCATCCATGGAAGATCAGCCCTGAGATGTTCAGGATGTTCAGTCCATGGGAGATCAGTTCTGGAATGTTCGGGATGTTCAGTCCATGGAAAATGCAACCTTAGGATGTTCAATCCATGGGAGATCAATCCATGGGAGATCAGCCCTGAGATGTTCAGGATGTTCAATCCATGGGAGATCAGTTCTGGAATGTTCAGGATGTTCAGTCCATGGAAAATGCAACCTTAGGATGTTCAATCCATGGGAGATCAATCCATGGGAGATGCAACCCTGGGATGTTCAATCCATGGGGGATCAGCCCTGGAATGTTCAGGATGTTCAGCCCATGGAAAATGCAGCCCTGGGATGTTCAGGATGCTGAATCCATGGGAGATGCAAACCTCAGATGCTTGGGATGTTCAATCCATGGGAGATCAGCCCTGAGATGTTCAGGATGTTCAATCCATGGGAGATCAGCCCTGGGATGTTCAGGATGCTGAATCCATGGGAGATGCAACCCTGGCATGTTTGGGATGGTAAATCCATGGGAGATCAGCCCTGGGTTGTTTAGAATGTTTGATCCATGGGAGATGCAACCCTGGGATGTTCAATCCATGGGAGATCAGCTCTAGGATGTTTGGGATGCTCAATAAATGACAGATCAGTCCTTGGATGTTCAATCCATGGAAAATGCAGCCCTGGGATGTTTGGGATGCATCATCCATGGGAGATCAGCCCTGGGGTGTTCGGGATGTTCAATCCATGGGAGATGCAGCCCTGGGATGTTCAATCCATGGGAGATCAGCTCTAGGATGTTTGGGATGCTCAATAAATGGGAGATGCAGCCCTGGGATGTTCAGTCCATGGAAAATGCAGCCCTGGGATGTTTGGGATGCATCATCCATGGGAGATCAGCCCTGGGGTGTTCAGGATGTTTGATCCATGGGAGATGCAACCCTGGGATGTTCAATCTGTAGGAGATCAGTCCTTGGATGTTCAATCCATGGGAGATGAGCCCTGGAATGCCCAATCCTCACTGCAAAACTCTCCTGAGCACATCCCAATCCCCCTTTGGGTCCCACTGCCCAGACCTGACCTCCAAACCCCAAACACCCAAATACCCGGAGCATCATCCCAAAACCCCCAACCCAGGAGCTGCTGGGGGCCCTTTCCCAGCCCAGGGGAGCAGGAGAACATCTGGGAGAACGGGAAACGCGTCCTCCTTGTCCTGCCTCGATATTGCTTCGCTCAAGCAAAAATAAATTGGAAAAGAAAATTGGCCCCTGCACCAATTTGGGGCAGTTTCTGGATTGTGCAGCGTGGCAAAGCCCCCGACGGTGATGGATCGCTGCATTAACCCAAAGCTGCGTCCCCTGATTCCCTTTTATTACCACTCGTGGTGGCAGACAGAAAAACAGATTACACTGGAGATCAAATCGATAGGAACTTTATTTACTGGCCTTTTAAAAACATATTTCTGGGCTTTATAAAAACATACGGCAGATGCCAGGGATGGGCCTTGTCTCCTTGTTAAAAAGCAATTTACCTGGGCTGGAGCTGCTACCTTTTACCTGCTCCTCCAGATTTGTTTTCATCCCAAGGTTTGACAACTTCCTTAGAAGCTTCTTTAGGCCGTGCCATCACTTTTTTAGGATACAGGAAGGAATTGGATTTTTTTTTTTTTTCACACAAAATCTAGAAATAAAGTGTTTTTCTCAGGGTTTCTACCCCAAACTCAACTTTTGAAAACTTGTTTTTGCAAAGCAGCCGACTTGCACATCCTTGAGCTCAGCTTCTTCCTGCTGTCCCTCAGCTTTTTGGGATGAAGGCATTTCCAAGCTGGGATGAAATAGGGATGGGGAAAAGCCCCTGGAGCTGTGTAACCCATGGGATGGGACCTTCAGGGTTGGGTCTTTGAGCTTTTTGTGCCTAAAACTGTGGCCAGCACTCAGGGATGGGGCTGGAGAGGTGCTGGGAATGGGAGCTGTGCCCTTGGGAATGGGAGCCCAGGGAGGGAAGAGCAGGAGGAGTTGTTTCTCCCAAAAACCCACAGAAAACCCACTCTGCTTCTTTTCCCCAGTTCTCCCCCTTTTGTGAAGCACTTGGTGGCCTGGCTGGGGACAGGCCTGGCTTGGGACAAGCCTGATTCATAAAGAGTTTTGTGTTCCCATTATTTGGGCGCTCATTTGTGTGAGGAAATTCATTTCTTTTAACAAAGGCAAGTTCAGCTTTGTTCCATCCCCTCCCGGGGTGTGCTGCAGGGGTGGCAGGAGGGGACGTGCAGCTGGCTGGGGAGGGACCTTTTTGTGGCACTCAGGTTCCATCCACGCCTCGCTGGAGAAGATGGGTTGGAAGCAGAAGATTTCTGACAGTTTGTGTATCCCTGCTGGCTCATGGAGCCGTCTGGAGCTGAGGAGCCACCAGCGTGGTTTTCTCCCTCTCTCTCAATCCTGTCTGGGCTCCTCAGAAACAATGGCCCAACATTCCTCCCCGCTGCTGTCAGCCGAGATTGCGGGGATTAGCCCAAGCCCCCGGTGATGAGCCCCTCCCTGCTGGGTTGGTTCCCATGCCCCGGGATCGCTCCGTGGCATTCCAGCACCCCAGACTTCACAGGGGGAATGGTGTGAGGGATCTGAGCTTCCACAGGGCCTCTGAGGGCTTTGGAGAGGGGTGGCAAAGCCAAAATGAATGTGTGTGCTGAGGGCTCTGCGTGCTGCCTCAGCCCTGTCCTCTGCTGACCCCCTGCTGCCCTTCCATGGGGGATTTATTGGGGTGTGACCCCTCCGAGCCAAGCTCTGCTCAAATTCATCCTTTTGGGGAGCAGGAAGGTTTTCCCCTTGATGGGAATGGCTGGAGTGGTTCAACATCACTGGGGTGTTGTCCCCTGTGTGCTGAGGGCTCTGCGTGCTGCCTCAGCCCTGTCCTCTGCTGACCCCCTGTCACCCTTCCATGGGGGATTCATCTGGATGTGACCTCTCTGAGCCAAGCTCTGCTCAAATTCCCATCCTTTTGGGGAGCAGGAAGGTTTTTCCCCTTGATGGGAATGGCTGGAGTGGTTCAACATTACAGGGGTGTTGTCCCCTGTGTGCTGCCTCAGCCGTGTCCTCTCCTGCCACCCCTTCCATGGGGGATTTATCTGGATGTGACCTCTCTGAGCCAAGCTCTGCTCAAATTCCCATCCTTTTGGGGAGCAGGAAGGTTTTTTCTCCTTGATGGGAATGGAGTGGTTCAACATCACTGGGGTGTTGTCCCCCCTGCGTGCTGCCTCAGCCCTGTCCTCTCCTGCCACCCCTTCCATGGGGGATTTATTGGGATGTGACCCCAACGACTCAAGCATTGCTCAAGTTCATCCTTTTGGGGAGCAGGAAGGTTTTTCCCTTTGATGGGAATGGCTGGAGTGGTTCACCAACATCACTGGGGTGTTGTCCCCCTGCGTGCTGCCTCAGGCCTGTCCTCTCCTGCCACCACTTCCATGGGGGATTTATTGGGATGTGACCCCTCCGAGCCAAGCACTGCTCAAATTTGGGGAGCAGGAAGGTTTTTCCCCTTGATGGGAATGGCTGGAGTGGTTCAACATCACTGGGGTGTTGTCCCCTGTGTGCTGAGGGCTCTGCGTGCTGCCTCAGCCCTGTCCTCTCCTGCCACCCATTCCATGGGGGATTTATTGGGGTGTGACCCCTCCGAGCCAAGCTCTGCTCAAATTCATCCTTTTGGGGAGCAGGAAGGTTTTTCCCCTTGATGGGAATGGCTGGAGTGGTTCAACATCACTGGGGTGTTGTCCCCTGTGTGCTGAGGGCTCTGCGTGCTGCCTCAGCCCTGTCCTCTGCTGACCCCCTGCTGCCCTTCCATGGGGGATTCATCTGGATGTGACCTCTCTGAGCCAAGCTCTGCTCAAATTCCCATCCTTTTGGGGAGCAGGAAGGTTTTTTCTCCTTGATGGGAATGGAGTGGTTCAACATCACAGGGGGTGTTGTCCCCCCTGCGTGCTGCCTCAGCCCTGTCCTCTCCTGCCACCCCTTCCATGGGGGATTTATTGGGATGTGACCCCTCCAAGCCAAGCATTGCTCAAATTCATCCTTTTGGGGAGTAGGAAGGTTTTTCCCCTTGATGGGAACGGAGTGGTTCAACATCACTGGGGTGTTGTCCCCCACCAGGCCCTGGTGCCACCGGAGGGGACCAGAGGGCAGCTGGTGCCACACGCCAGGAGAGCCTCGTTCCATGAGCAATCCTGGCAGGAATGTCACTTCACATCCATCTCCTGACCTCCCCGTTCTCTGGACCTTTAACCACCCTGGACAAACATCGTTTTCCCGAAGGCAGAGGCCGGGAAGCACCTCCAGGTCATCCCCGTGCCTCGGCATCCCCCGCTCGCTCCTCGTTTTCCACAGCAAAAAAAAAAAATTGTTTGAAGGCGCCGCTGATTTTTCCCTTTGATCCCTGTAAACACTATACAGTAATCAAAGTTTAAGCTGCTTTGGGTGAAATAATTGCTTAACAATCATATAAGACAAAGTGATTCAACAAATGACAATTAGGACTTGTGATCTACAGAACAGATGCATTCAGTGTAGCATATTATAATGTGCTAATAGGAGATTGACAGCACAATAATAGGAGAGAACAGCCACTCAGCCTATAATTCCCAACCAAATGTGAGGCTGTCCACAGAGCTCAAATCCGAACAGGCTGTAAAATTAGAGGTAAGAAGGCACAAGTTTCACAAAGACTCATTAGCAGGTTGGCTGTGAATTTCTAAGGAAGGGGGGAAAATTCCTGCTGGAGGATTTGCTCGCGAAAGGAAGGAAGGGGAGGGGGGGAACCTCAACCTCCGCACGTCTTTGCGCTGGGAATGAGTAACCTCGATCACACTGGGCTCCAACAGGCTGGAGCTGCTGCCGGATGCCAGCCAGGTTTGGGAGCAGAGGGCGGATGCATGGAGCAGACACCGGTGTGAAGGACCAAACGAGATGAGGATTGATATGAGCACGGAGCTCCACCGGGCGTTCCCGACGGGAATTGGGCACTTCCCAAGCCTTAAATGATACTGATGGGTGACAGGGGCACCCTTTAGCCCTGTCCATGGCAATTAAGGCTTGTGCTTTCCCTCTGTGGGGACACGGAGGGATGGGGACGTGTGGCGAGTGGAGCTGTCAATCTCCACACGTGCGGAGGCAGGAGCTGGATCCATCCCTGAACCCCTCCACACCCTGGGATAGCATTCTCTGTGTGCTGCTCTCTGCTTCCTTCCAGAGAGATCAAAGGGACTTTAAATTCCCAGCTCTGGTGACAAAACAGATTTCAGCTCGTCTCTGGTCCTTCCCGCGCCCCACGCACGTGTTCCACCAATGTGGAATTTGGCCGTGTTTTATTATTAAATAAACATGCCAGAAAATGCACTTTTTGTGCATGGGGGAGGATGAGAAGGTTTGGTAATTAAAACTTCCATCCGTCAACGCTTTGCTCCCAGAGATAATTGTGTGGCTCCCGCAGATGTATGTTTTGTGTGGAATTAACCAGTGGGAATTGGGGCTGCTGTGGCTGAGGGGATGGGATGTGCCAGGGGCTGCCCAGGATTCCAGTGGAACATCCCGGGGTAGGTGTGATCGTGCTCTGGTTGGGAATTTTCTGGGAATTTTGCTTTTTGTCTCAGTTTATTGCATGGGCAAGTGCTTTAGATCCACTTTATCTTCACCTGCAAATCCCAAAACTGCAGGGATGCACCTGCCACAACAAATATCGATTTTACATGAATTTTATTAATTGCAGAGCCAAACTGAATTGTAGAAACACATAAATCTGATTAAAATAATACAATTTTTCTTTCCCCTTGCCCCATCTTTGCATTTTCCTGACATGCCCAGCCTGTGATGTGCCAGCGTGGGCGTCGTGGGGCACTTGGAATTTCAGAGCCTTTAACAAAGGTGACACTGGAGAAAAAGCTGCAAAGAGCCCTCCCCTCATCCCAACTCCAGGATTTATTTTTGAGGAGACCCTTAGGAAGCGCTGCCCCCACAGAGGCTGGAGCCCATCTGGGTTTCAGAGCTCCCATGGGGTGATCGATGGCAGATCAATGAGCCCCAAGGGGACCTGTCACCCTGGTGGTGTCTCCTGACATGCCCTGGACCCGCCTGGGCTTTTTCAAAAGCACTTAATGGCATTTGGGGTGGGCAGGGGGGGTTATAGCAGCAGGCAGGTTCCTCTCGATGCTTGAAAATTGAAATTGTGGGGTTTGGAATGGTGTTTAATTATGGGGGATCTGGTATGGCTCCCCTTCATCTTCCTGGCATCATCCTCATTCTCCTCAGCTCCTCCTGATTCTGTGGAGCTTCCTTGCTCTGGCCTTGGACATTTTTAGGGCTGGGTAAGGCCCCAGACCCACCTGGGCTTTTTCAAAAGGAATTAATGGCATTCGGGGTGGGCAGGGGGGGTTATAGCAGCAGGCAGGATCCTCTAAAGGGTTGAAAATTGAAATTGTGGAGTTTGGAATGGTGTTTAGTTATGGGGGAGCTGGGCATGGCTCCTTTTCATCTTCCTGGCATCCTCCTTGTCTCCCCAGCTCATCCTGACTCTGTGGATGTTCCCTGCTCTGGCCTTGGACATTTTTAGGGCTGGGAAAGGCCCCAGACTCATCTGGGTTTTTTCAAAAGGAATTAATGGCATTTGGGGTGGGTATGAGGGTTTATACCCTCATATATAGCAGCAGGCAGGTTCCTCCTGGCACTTGAAAATTGAAATTGTGGAGTTTGGAATGGTGTTTAGTTATGGGGGAGCTGGGCATGGCTCCTTTTCATCTTCCTGGCATCATCCTCATTCTCCCCAGCTCATCCTGACTCTGTGGATGTTCCCTGCTCTGGCCTTGGACATTTTTAGGGCTGGGTAAGGCCCCAGACCCACCTGGGCTTTTTCACAAGGAATTAATGGCATTTGGGGTGGGCAGGAGGGTTTATAGGACATTTTTAGGGCTGGGAAATGCTCCAGGACCTCTGGAATTCTGGGCTGGGTGTGCTGAGGGAGTCCTTGCTCCATCACTCTCCCCACTCCAGGCAGGTGTTGCTCTCCCTGATTTTCAGGGGGCTCTGGGAGCAGCCAGGCTCTGCTGGGTTTCTCTGGGGTGTGAAAGCTGCTGGATGGATGCACGGCTGAAAAAATCAGGAATTGGGAATTGCCAGGTGCTGGGTGGAGGGCAGCGAGGTGTGGGAGAGGCAAACACGGCCTGCCCCTGTGCTGCCACCCTCCCCTGGGATTATCCAGGCATCTCCCAGCCCGGCTCTGGCATCTGGGACGCCTCGAGCCTGCTCGGAGCCCGAATTTTGGCAGCAGACGCCCTTGAGCAGCCCTTGCCAGGTCCCTTGCTGGCAGGGAATCCTGCTCCGTCCTGCTCTGCCGCTCCAGCTGCACTTCCCAAACATCACCTCCCACTGCAGGGAGCATCCCGGGGAGCTCAGCCTCAGCCCCGGGCTCGGAGCATCACTCCCGGAGCCTTCCTTCCCTCCTCCCCTGCAGCATCTTCCTTCCCCGCCAGCACAGGAGCCTTTTTTTCCATGGATGAGTAATTCTTCCCAATTTGGGGGCTCCTTCCTGCGCTGTAACAACCCCGAGCTCGCCTGCCTTTTTCTTTTTCCAGCTGCCATCTCCAGCAGAAATTCCCCTTTTTTGTAATCTTTTTTTTTTTTTTTTTTCTTTTTTTCCCCGGCAGGAGGGGAGGGGCGGGGGGGATCTCGGTTATACAATCCGAGGGTTGGGGCGACTATTTTGGATCCCTCCTTCCTGCCTCCAAATTGCAGCTCCGAATGTGACAAGTTACAAAACACTTGAGTCATTTCTCTCTCTGTCGAGCGCGCTGCCTTTTTCCCCCACAAGGGTTTGGGTTGGTTTAAATGGAAAAAAAAAAAAAAAAATTAAAAAAAGAAAAAAGGAGGATGGGGATGAGGATGGGGATGGGGATGAGGATGGGGAGGGGGGAAAAGGCGGCTCCCAGCCCGGGGGGCTGCGGGCAGCCCCCACGCAGGGGAACTCGCGGGGTTGTTTATGTAAGATGCTCATGTTCTGCTGAGCTGCAGCGAGAGCTGTTGTCGATTCCCAGGAAAACCCACGGCTGCCCACGTAGGATCTCCCGAGCAGGGTTGTGTAACGGGGAGCCAGGCAGCCGGGAGGAGGGGGGGGTCGGGAGATCCTGCCTTGGGAGGGGGGGAAAGCAGGGATGGCTGCGTTGGAAGGAGTGGGAAAAGTCCTTGGTGCAGAAAATGCGGCTGCTGGGATGTGAAAATGCGCTGCCAGGAGGTTTTGGGGTGCTCTGGGCTGCTCTCACCTCTCAGCACAGATTTGGAATTAATTGAGTCACTGGGTGACTTCCCAGCATCCCCGTTTCCTTTGGATTTCTTGGGAGGAAAGGGATTTTTGTGATGAGATTCAGTGTTGGAGTGGAAGAAAACAGCAGCGATGGTTTGGTGGAGGAGGAGGTGGCCTGATCCTGAGCGCTCCTGCAGCTCCTGGGATCGTCCCAAGGGGAATTTCAGGTTGGATTTCAGCAGGAATTTCCTTATGGGAAGGGTTGGTAAACCTTGGAAGGGGAAGTTTGGAGTCCCCATCCCTGGGGGTGTCCAAGGAACACCCAGATGTGGCACTCAGTGGCAAAGTGGGGATGGGGCACAGCTGGGACTCGGTGATCCTGCAGCTCTTTTCCAACCTGAATGATCCAAGGATTTGGGGGAAAAATCCCTCATTTCCCACTGTCCCCAGTGGATCTGCACCACCAGCCTCAAAACCTGAGGGAGGGGCTCCAAACCAGCTCCGCACCCCACCAAAATCACCATTTTAATGCTTTTTTTTCCCCATAATCCCAAAAACCGGGGAATGTTGGTGGCTGGTGCTGCTCCAGGCCGTGAGGAGAGGAGCCCTGTCGAGGTGCTGGGATGGGAGCTGCGTGTGTTACATTTTTATCCCTATTTATTCATGCAGAGCTGAGGCGCGGGGCGAGGCGCCCTGCTCTCCATGAGAATGCTCCTTCATTTACATCCTCCCTCCTTCCCCACAACTGAACTTATCCGGGTTATTTTTATTCCTCATGTGTATTTTTTTTTTCCTTTTTTTAAATTTTTTTTTTTAAGAAAGATTGGGGGAAGGGGAGGAGAAAAGAAAAAAAAAAAAACCAAAAAACCCAAGCATCACCACCCGTCTAAATTCACCTTATTTTTACTTCTATTAAAATTTCCCCTCTGGAATTTTGATAAGCCAGAAAAAAATGAGGCACACGAGCGAGCTTCATCCGAGGGGAGAGCTGAGGCCCGGGGATGAGGGGGAGGAATGTGTTTTGGGGCAAAGAGTAAGTTTAGAAGTATTTTTCTCTTAACTGGAGCACTTAGCTGCACTGCAAGCCATTCATCTTGTGCTTTAATAACTCATTCTCCCTGCGAGATGGGATATCACAGCCCTGGATATTGCTTTTCTTGGGATCCAGGATCAAAGATGAATCTGCTTCCTCTAATAAAATACATTGGAATTTTATTGGAATTGGAATTGAAAGAGTTTTCTGCACCCTGATTTCCCCCTGTATTTTGGGTGTTGGGCTTTTCTTTGCCCCAAATCCCCCTTGCTGGCCTGGTATTTATTTATTTCCCTTCCCTAATGATGGAAATACAAATTCCCTCCTTCCCCCCCATCCCTGGGGAGCTCCAAGTGCTGCCATTTGCTTCGGGCTGTCTCTAATCAATCGATAAATGAGATATTTATGATTTATAAAGGATATTTTACATCCGGGGTTTCCCTTGCTGTGGGAGCTGTTGCATTTTTGGGGTGCCATGCGGTTTGTGACCATTTTATCCTTTTCCTGCCACTTTTTAATCAACAATCCATCCCCCCCGGAGCAAACATTTCCCTGTGCAGCAGCTTGTGCCTGTCCCCTGGGGGTGTGCCGAGTGTGCAGGGCCGGGGAAGGAGGTTGGGAGCTTTAGGAATCCTGGAAGGTTTTTTCTGGGAGCAGAGGGAGCTCTCGGCTCGCAACTCCGCCGCTTTCTGCAGGGGATGAAAAAAAGCCTGGAACAAAACTTCTCCCTTTCATGTTGCCTTTCGGCCCGGCTGTCTCTTAACTACGCATTTGATCTCGGCATCTCGGCGAGAAGGTTCAGAGCCTGATCAGGAATTAATGGGAAGCAGGAATGAAGCAGCGGATCAAAGCGCGGCGGTGGCAGGGGAGGGGGACGCGCTGTGGTGGCACTAAAGGGACACGGGGGACACGGCCAGGGGTTGTCACCTCCAGGGCTCCAGGGGCTCGTGGGTCTCTGTCTTCAGGGGTTTTCCAGGGTTTGGGAATGCTGGAGGCAGCCGCGCTCCCCGCACGGATGGGAATTCCCTCCTTAAATAAATATTTGGTGATGGGGAGAGGAGGGGAGGCAGCAGCGCTGCTGAAGCCCCCGAAATGATGGGTTCCCCAAAATGCTGTGTTCCCCAAAATGCTGAGCCCCACAAAATGCTGAGCCCCACAAAATGCTGCACTGCCCAAAAATGCTGAGCCCACCAAAATGATGGGGTCCCCAAAATGCTTCACTCCCCCGAAATGATGGGTTCCCCAAAATGCTGCGTTCCCCAAAATGCTGAGCCCCACAAAATGCTGCACTGCCCAAAAATGCTGAGCCCACAAAAATGGTGGGGTCCCCAAAATGCTTCACTCCCCCGAAATGATGGGTTCCCCGAAATGCTGCGTTCCCCAAAATGCTGAGCCCCACAAAATGCTGCACTGCCCAAAAATGCTGAGCCCACCAAAATGATGGGGTCCCCAAAATGCTTCACTCCCCCGAAATGATGGGTTCCCCAAAATGCTGCGTTCCCCAAAATGCTGAGCCCCACAAAATGCTGCACTGCCCAAAAATGCTGAGCCCACAAAAATGGTGGGGTCCCCAAAATGCTTCACTCCCCCGAAATGATGGGTTCCCCGAAATGCTGGGCTCCCCAAAATGCTGAGCCCCACAAAATGCTGCACTGCCCAAAAATGCTGAGCCCACCAAAATGATGGGGTCCCCAAAATGCTTCACTCCCCCGAAATGATGGGTTCCCCAAAATGCTGCGTTCCCCAAAATGCTGAGCCCCACAAAATGCTGCACTGCCCAAAAATGCTGAGCCCACCAAAATGATGGGGTCCCCAAAATGCTTCACTCCCCCGAAATGATGGGTTCCCCAAAATGCTGGGCTCCCCAAAATGCTGAGCTCGCAAAAATAATGGGGTCCCCAAAATGCTTAGTCCCCAAAATGCTGAGGCTCCCGAAATGCTTGGTTCCCTGAAATGCTGGGTTCCCAAAAAATGCTGGGTTCCCAAAAATGCTGAGTCCCCCCAAAATGCTGAGCCCACCAAAACGCTGGGGTCCCCAGAATGCTTCGTTCCCCCAAAATGCTGAGCTTCCAAAGTACTGAGCCATCCAAAATGCTGCACTCCCCCGCCTCAAAATGCTGAGCCCTCCAAAAATGCTGACCTCTCCAAAATGCTGATCCCCAAAATGCTGCGCTACCCCAAAATAGTGAGCCCCTAAAATGCTGAGCCCACCAAAATGCTGTGGTCCCCAGAATGCTTTACTCCCCCAAATGCTGCACTGCCCCAAAATGCTGAGCCCCAAAAATGCTTCACTCCTGCAAAATGCTGGGTTCCCCAAAATGCTTCAACTCCCCAAAATGCTGCGCTGCCAGAAACACTGAGCCCCCCAAATGCTGCAGAACCCCAAAATGCTGAGCCCCCAAAATACTGCAGACCCCCCAAAATGCTGAGCCCCCAAAATGCTGCAGCCCTCCAAAATGCTGAGCCCACCGGAATGCTAAGCCCCCCAAAATTATGCTAAGCCCCACAAAATGCTGCAGCTCTCCAAAATGCTGCAGCTCCCCAAAATGCTGGGTGCCCCCAAAATACTGAACCCTCCAAAATGTTGCACTGCCCCAAATTGCTGAGCCCACCAAAATGCTGCACTACCCCAAAATGCTGAGCCCAACAAAATGCTGAGCCCTCCAAAATATTGAGTCCCCCAAAATGCTGAGGTCCCCAAAATGCTTCACTCCCCCAAAGTGCTGAGCCCCCAAAATGCTGCAATCCCTTAGGATGCTGCAGCCCCCCAAGATGCCCCAGCCCCCCAAAATTCTGCACCCCCAAATATTCTGCACCCCTTAAGATGCTCCCCAGCCCCTTCCCCATCACTCACAGCCCAGAGGAGGACAAGGACAGAGCCAGGATTGCCCTGGGGTGGCAGCAGTGTCTTGCACCCACCAGATTTGCAAAATCAGAGTTTTTCTCTACTAAAACTGTTAAATTCCTGCCTGGACACGGCTGTTTTGGGGGGATGACCCTGGATGGGAACAGGGGGCACGTGTGGGGTCAGGATTGAGTTGGGACTTTGCCCTGGTTTGTGGGGCAGCTGCTGGACCTCATCCTGTCCTCGCTGCTCCCGGGAGTTCTCCCTCCTCACAGAGGGGCAGGTCACAGCAGCCTGCGGATTTGCCAAATTTCTTCCAGCTGGAGTGAAAAGCCTGGGAATTTGGGTGGAGAGCTGGCCATGAGGGAGATCAGGGCTCCTGGTGGCTGGGGACTGGAGCAGCTTGGCTGCTGGGTTATGATCAGTTTGGCCTTTTTCCTTTTCCTTTTCCTTTTCCTTTTCCTTTTCCTTTTCCTTTTCCTTTTCCTTTTCCTTTTCCTTTTCCTTTTCCTTAAATACTTTTCCTTTTCCTTTTACTTTTCCTTTTCCTTAAATCCTTTCCCTTTCCCTTTCCTTTAAATCCTTTCCCTTTCCCTTTCCCTTTCCCTTTCCCTTTTTCATGGGATATCCATGGTCCAGGAGAGGCTGCTGGCAGAGGGAGCTGCTGTCTGGCACCTTTCCCTTTGGAAAGTGAAGGAATGTTTGCCAAACAGGATTTTTGTTACCTTTTGGTCTTCTCTTGTTGGAATGTCACTGTGGGGACAGAGGAGAGATGAGCAAAGCCGCTCTGGCCCCTGCAGTGACTGCAGCCTTCACACATGTGGTTGTCCCAGCAAAATCCAGTATTTGGGATAGGGATACCTGCAGGTGGATGGGGGAATGCCTGTGGGGTCCCTACCTGAGCGATGCCACCCATATCCCACCCAGACACCCGGAGTTTAAACCCTAACAGACACCATCTTTCCAGGAAAATCCTTTATAAACCATGTAACCACCCACATCCAGGGCAGGAATTGCACTTTTCCCAAGGGCTTGAGGCGACAAGGCAGAGCTGTGGCCAAGGAAAAGCTCAGGTTCCTCTTTGCACACCTCAACACACCAAAAAGCCTCCTCCACGAGGCCAAGCGTGCAATTAAAACCCCGCTACGCGCACACACAAACCCGTGGCAGCCTCCAAAGAGTGAATTAAATGACAATGAAAGGCAAATGCCAGCTCTGGCAAAACCCTAGGAAAGGAGCCATCAGCTCTCTGCAGCGTCCTGGGAATTTCAAACCACGCCAATGGAATTTGGCCGCTCCATTTCATTCGCTGTCAATCAGCGTCGCTGCTACTGATGCTTCCTCCTCGTTTGAGATCCCCCATTTCTTTTGGCCATGCCCAGAGCGCAGTTGTATCCCAGCCAGGCAGCCCTCATCACCAAGCGATTAAATCAGCGGGAAAAAACCCAGGAGAGACGTCTCCTCTCAGACATAATAGCAAAAAGGGGGCGGCAGGGACGGGAGGGGGGCGACGGCTCCGGGTCTATTTCTGCTCTGATGTGTCCTGGCGCCTCCAGAGCCTTCCCTGGGTGCTGAGCTGTGATCACCAGCTGCAGGTGGCAAAGCAGGGTGTGCAGGGAAGGCTCCTGCACCAAGCTGGGTTTTCCTGGTGTTCCAAAGTCCCTGGGTCGGGGGTTGGTTCTGTTTTGGGGCCTGTTTTGGGTTCTGTCCTGCTGCAGCTGTGCTGGGTTTCTGTGGGTGCTGTCGCTGGTGGAGGGATTGGGGTGTTGGGGAATGTGAGCGTCACAGCAGGGCCTGAGCATTGACATGCAAGGGTGCTGATCCCTGAACATTCTGATATCTGAGGGTCCTGATCTCTGAGCATCCTGATCCTTGGGCAACCTGATTCCTAAGCATCCTGATCCTTGGGCATCCCAACCCCTGAACATCCTTTTCCCTGGACATGCTGACATCTGAGGGTCCCAATCCCTGAACATCCTGATATCTGAGGGCCCTGATCCCTGGACATTCTGATATCTGAAGGTACTGATCTCTGAAAATCCTGATATCTGAGGGTCCTGATCCCTGAGCATCCTGAAATCTGAGGGTCCTGATCCCTGAACATCCTGATATCTGAGTGTCCTGATCTCTGAACATCCTGATCCTTGGGCGTCCTGATCCTTGGGCATCCTGATCCTTGGGCAACCTGATTCCTAAGCATCCTGATCCTTGGGCATCCCAACCCCTGAACATCCTTTTCCCTGGACATGCTGACATCTGAGGGTCCCAATCCCTGAACATCCTGATATCTGAGGGTCCTGATCCCTGAGCATCCTGATATCTGAGGGTCCTGATCCCTGAACATCCTGATATCTGAGGGTCCTGATCCCTGAGCATCCTGATATCTGAGGGTCCTGAACCCTGAGCACCTTGATCCCTGAGCATCCTGATCCTTGGGCATCCCGATCCTTAGGCATCCCAACCCCTGAACATCTGATCCTTGGGCATCCTCATCCCTGAGCATCCCAACCCCTGAATACCCTGATCCCTGAGCATCCTGATCCTTGGGCATTCTGATCCCTGAGCACCTTGATCCCTGAGCATCCTGATCCTTGGCATCTTGATCCTTGGCATCCTGATCCTTGGACACCCTGATCCCTGAGCACTTTGATCCCTGGGTATCCCGACCCCTTGATATCCTGACTCCTGAACATCCTGATCCTTGGGCATCCTAATCCTTGAGCGTCCTTATCTCTGAGCATCCTGATCCTTGGGCATCCCAACCCCTGAACATCCTGATATCTGAGGGTCCTGATCTCTGAGCATCCTGATCCTTGGGCGTCCTGATCCTTGGGCATCCTGATCCTTAGGCATCCCAACCCCTGAACATTTGATCCTTGGGCATCCTGATCCCTGAGCTTACCAACCCCTGAATATCCTGATCCCTGAACACCCTGATTCCTGTGCATACTGATCCTTGGGCATCCTGATCCCTGAACACCTTGATTCCTGAGCATCCTGATCCTTGGGTATCCCAACCCCTGAACATCCTGATCCCTGAACACCCTGATATCTGAGGGTCCTGATCTCTGAGCACCTTGATCTCTGAGCATCCTGATCCTTGGGCATCCTGATCTCTGAGCAGCCTGATCCTTGGGCATCCTGCTCCTTGGGCATCTGGATCCCTGAACATCCGGACCCCGGAATATCCTGATCCCTGAACATCCTGGTCCCTGAACATCCTGATCTCTGAGTATCCTGATCCCTGAGCATCCTGATCTCCAAGCATCCAATATTCTGAGCATCCTGACCCCTGAGCACCCTGGCTCTGACCAACCCTCTCTCCAAGCATCCTGACCATCCCAGCCTCCAATCATCCCAACCCCCAACCATCCCAGCCTCTGAGCATCCTGACCTCTGAGCATCCTGACTCCCAAGCATTCCATCCTCCAAGTGCCCCAGCTGTTGAACATCCTGCCCCTGCAGCATCCTGCCTCCAAGCATCCCTGGCCCTGAGCATCCTGGCCCCGTGCCTTCCTCGGGGGCAGCTTCCTCCTAGCCTCTAAAATCAAGTGCTTTAATAACAGGCTGTAAAAGGACCATGGAGAGAGGGGGGAAATAATTGTGTGATCCAGAGTTATCAGTTCACCAAGTGTTTCCTGGCCTGGATTTGGCCATACCCAGGATAACACTGAGTCATGAGGGCTGCCTTAATGAGAATGCCTGTCCCTACGAAACACCAGTCTGACCATTCCAACCCTGTTGTGTCCAAGGGTACCTGAACACCTTTTTCCTGCAGGAATTTGCAGCAGCAGCATGACCCTGGCTTTGTGTGTGTCAGTCCTGGGCTGTTGGAAGTTGCTTTTATTTGTTTTATGGTTGTTTTTATTTCTTTTTAAGGATTTTATGTTTAAACATAAAGATTTAGGGAATCCCGCACTGCTGGGGCAGCTCCAGCCACTGCCACCACACCTGGGCTCAGATCCCAACTTTTCCCACACAAAACAAAACCTCTGGGGCTGGAAATCCAAAATTTGCCATCCCACAGGACCATCCACGAGCGGCTGCACATCCGGGCTGGGAAGTGACGGCTCTGGGGGGTTGTTTGTTTGGGAAACAGGATCAGAAACAAGCCCTGGAGTTGTGGTGTGGCCCCAGCACAGGGCTGGGCCAGCCACTGCTTTTCCATTCCAGAAATGTCACTGAGTCACGAATGACTCAGAATTATAATGGGAGACATTTCCAACCCTGTGCATGACTCGGAGACGTCTTCCAGGGATATTAGAGCTGTTTGTAAAGTCCAGGCCTTGCCCTGGCGCTGTCCCTCCCTCCCTGGCTGCTCGGTGTCCCCCCCTTGGCCAAGGTGACAGCCGGGATGTGGCTGAGGATGCTCCTCTGTGTCCTGCAGGATCAGGGGGACGTTCTGTGGGATCAGGGGGATGCATTAACGCTCCCCATCAGGTGGCAGGTGTCTATTAACGTGCCTCCCATCACCGCTGCCTCCAGCCTGCCCTTGACCCGGGGCTGGCCCAGCAGACAGCTCCGTGTCACACGTGACCCCCGTGGGTGACCTCAGGGATTTTGGCTGCCAGAGGGGGGGATCTGTGTCTGAGCATCATCAGGGCTCACTCTGCGGCCCTTCCCTCCCATTTTCCACGCTGGGAAATTTCCCTCCTGCTCCTTGGGGACAGATCTATGAGGTGTCCCCCCCTCACGGATGCGGTGGCACCGAGGGGCAGCGCTGCCCTCAGAGATCCCTCAGCGCCTCCTCTTCCCACAGCTCACCTCATCCTGGCTTCCAGAGCCAATTAATTAATCAGGAATGAATGGAGGGAGGCATTTGATCCAGTCAGACCAGTTCAGGGCTCTGGGTGGCCGCTGTGGGTTCCCGGTGCGACGCCGTGAGCCGCGCGCTTCCCTCCTCGCTGGAAATACTTTCTCACCAAATAGCATTAAATATTCCTGAGCTGTGAACATCTTGGACTGATTTTATTTTCCATAAATAAACTTGTTGGGAGATATTTGGAGATGGGCCTAAGCTGCAGAGCTTGGACTGGCTCCCAAATCTCGCTGCTGTTTGGGCTCGAGGGGTTGGTTCATGATTGTTTCGAGCTTTATTTCGGTTTTGTGGAGTTGGGATTAAAGAGGTGCCCTCAAACAGGACCTTTCCCAAAATCCCTGATCCCATCAAATGCTGTTGATGGCAGGAGAGGGGATCACAGGTGTTCCCTCCCCTCCAGACATGGCTTTAGGGTTATATCTATAGGGGTGGGCATTTTGGAAGCAGCATTTCCAGTGGGATCAGCTGGATTCTTCCAGAGGTACCAAATCCCAGTTTATTGGGCTGGGACCATGGATGCTCCGTGTTTTAGGCACTGTGGGGTTTTGGGGCACAAATCCATCCTCATCACACAGACAAGGTGCCCCTTGCCCAGCTGGAGATACCTCCAGCCTATCCCAGCTGGAAATTTGTTGCTTCCCAGATTGGACAAAGAAAAGCAGAAAAAGAGAGATTAAAAAAAAAAAAAAAAAAGGAAAAAGAAAACCAAACAATGATGTTTATTTATTTTCCAACGGGGAAATGAAGTGGGAGAGCTGCAAGGACATGTTTGCAAACCTGCTGCTGGCACAGCTCACCCAGAGGAGGCCGGATCCGGATCCGTGGGGCAGGGAGGTTTAATTCCCATCCTTCCCCAGCAGGGCCGAGCGTTTCCCTGTGCCTGATTAACAGTGACAAGGACAGGATTGCTCTTTTGGTGAACGCACATGCTCCCCAAACCCCCGGCCATCCCTCAGCCTCGCCTTCCCTTCTTCTCCCTCAATGCCCAGGTTTACTCCGGGGGAAGAGGAGTCTAATCCGCCCTGTAAACTCTGTCACATCCTCATTAATTTGGCCATGTCTCCCTCGCTCGCCTTAGGGAAGCATCTCATTTTTAACGAGGCTCCGGGGGGAGCGAGGGCTTCATTTTGACAGCTGAGGTGGGAAAGGTGCAGCGTCAGGGCTCGGGCAGCTCCGGGGGCCGCGCTCCTTCGGCAGCTCCGGGAATGTGGAATTTCCTCCAGCTTCTTCCCTCACTGGGCTGAGGCCGCTGCTCCCGAATTTCCTGGGGGTTAAAGCTGAGATGGGCACAGCCCCAGAGCCCAGGGGTGCTGCTGGTTTTCCACGATTTTCCACGGCCATCCCAGTGTGAGGCACTTGCCAACCTTTAGGAGAACCCCATGGCTCAGGACCTGCTGCCCTGGCCAATTCTGGCCAATTCTGGCTTTTTCCACTCCCCCATTATTCCTAAATTTGAACATTTTGTAGTGAAATCTCATGGCATGGTCTTAATTCCAAAGAATATTGTGAATATATTCCAAATAATCTTACATATATTCCCAATTATTTTTAATACACATTATATATATTCCTAATATTTTATATATATTATGTATTTTCCTAATATTCCAAATATATATAATGTATATTCCTGATATATTATATATATCATGCATTTTTCCAATATTCCAAATATATATTATATATATTATGTATATTCCCGATATATTATATATATAATGTATTTTCCCAATATTTCAAATACATATTATATATATTATGGATATTCCCAATATATTATATATATTATGTATTTTCCCAGTATTCCAAATATATTATATGTATAATGTATATTCCTGATATATTATATATATCATGCATTTTTCCAATATTCCAAATATATATTATATATATTATGTATATTCCCGATATATTATATATATAATGTATTTTCCCAATATTTCAAATACATATTATATATATTATGGATATTCCCAATATATTATATATATTATGTATTTTCCCAGTATTCCAAATATATTATATGTATAATGTATATTCCTGATATATTATATATATCATGCATTTTTCCAATATTCCAAATATATATTATATATATTATGTATATTCCCGATATATTATATATATAATGTATTTTCCCAATATTTCAAATACATATTATATATATTATGGATATTCCCAATATATTATATATATTATGTATTTTCCCAGTATTCCAAATATATTATATGTATAATGTATATTCCTGATATATTATATATATCATGCATTTTTCCAATATTCCAAATATATATTATATATATTATGTATATTCCCGATATATTATATATATAATGTATTTTCCCAATATTTCAAATACATATTATATATATTATGGATATTCCCAATATATTATATATATTATGTATTTTCCCAGTATTCCAAATATATTATATGTATAATGTATATTCCTGATATATTATATATATCATGCATTTTTCCAATATTCCAAATATATATTATATATATTATGTATATTCCCGATATATTATATATATAATGTATTTTCCCAATATTCCAAATACATATTATATATATATAATGTATATTCCCAATATATTATATATATTATGTATTTTCCCAGTATTCCAAATATATTATATATAAAATGTATATTCCCAATATATTATATATATCATGTATTTTCCCAATATTCCAAATACATATTATATATATAATGTATATTCCCAATATATTATATGTATAATGTATTTTCCCAATATTCCAAATATATATATATATAATGTATATTCCTGATATTTTATAGATATTATGTATTTTCCCCGTATTCCAAATATATTATATCTATATTGTGTATAATCCAAATATATTATCGATATTATGTATTTTCCCTATTTATTATATATTATATTTATATTCCAAATATATTATATGTATTGTGTTCCCCCAATTTATTCTATATAATATTTCTATTCCCAATATATTATATATAATGTATTTCCCCAATTTATTATAGATAGTATTTATAGTCCCAATATATTATATATATTATGTATTTTCACAATTTATTATACATAATATTTATATTCCCAATATATTACATATATTATATATATTCCAGATTTATTATATATAATATTTATATTCCCAATATATTATATATAGCACAGCTTTCCTATACATTTATTTTTTATTCCATCTATTTAATGCCGTATCTGGCCCTGCGTCCCTGAGTGTTTTTGTGCTCAGGGCAAGGATCCATGGCTTTTCTGTGTAAGGCCAGTGGCTGATCCGTGGGGATCTTGCTCCATCCTGGGAGCTCTTCTAACCCATTCTAATGCAAATGTGCATTAGCTGATAATCGGAATGTTGAGTGGATTATTTCACCCCCAGACGAGCTGCTGCAAGGCACTTTTTTTTTTCCTTTTTAATATATTAAACCAAAAGAGAGAAAAAAAAAATCCAAACTAATCCACCCAGCCACAAAGAAACCCAATTTGGGATTAGGATTGATCCCTGGGGATCTGGACAGGAATCAGGATCTCTCTTTTTCCCTCTCGAGGCCATAAATAAATGAAGAGCCACGACCTGGTGGCACCCTCTAACAGCTTTATGGCGTGTGCACCGTAATTGCACCAGCAAACATTTGTGTTGTAATTAAAGCCAGGAGCCACCAAACCATGAGAAATCAATTAAAAGGAATCCTGCCTGTGGGAGCAGCATCCCAGCCCTCCTGCCTGTCCTGCTAACATGCTGCTTCATCCTTTCTCTCCCCCCCCAAAATAATCCCACTGGATGGGTTGGTCGCCCTAAATGTGGATTTTTCCTCCCCATCTCCTGGATGCTGGAGCATCCCTGCCCTGTGGTGTCCCAGCCTCGTTGCTGGTGTTGATTTTGGTGGATTTTGGGAGTGGAGGCGTTGCCCTGGGTGTGTCCCAATGTCCACATGAGATTTTTTGGGAGCAGCCACATGTTGGGTGGTTGGGTAAAGATGCAGGGCTTAGGTCCAGCCAGGAGAAATGAACAGGAAATGGGCATTTTTTCCAGCAGGGTTTGAATTTTGGGGTATAAACAGGGAAGGGAGATCAGCTCTTAGGAAGAGGCCCCTGCCATGAGATCTCAGTAAAAAATATTTAGGGATAATGGGAGAAATCCATTATCACACAATTCCACACCCATCTATCCCCAGAAGGGTCTTTAGGGTTTTTTAGGGTTTGGGTATAAATAGGGAAGGGAGATCAACTCTTAGGAAGAGGACTCTGCCATGAGATCTCAGTAAAAAGTATTTAGGGATAATAGGAGAAATCTATACCCATCTATCCCCAGAAAGGGCTTTGGAGTTTTTTAGAGTTTGAGTATTAAGAGGGAAGGGAGATCAGCTCTTAGGAAAAGGACTCTGCCATGAAATCTCAGTAAAAAAATGTTCAGGAATAATGGGAGAAATCTGTACCCATCTATCCCCAGAAAGGGCTTTGGGGTTTTGGGGGTTTAGAATAAAAAGGGAAGGGAGATCAGCCCTTAGAAACAGGACCCTGCCATGACATCTATTAAAAATTATTTAGGGATAATGGGAGAAATCTGCACCCATCTATCCCCAGAAAGGGCTTTGGGGTTTTTTGGGGTTTAGTAAAAAAAGGGAAGGGCCATCCCACTGCAGGAATCTTGGAATGCTGCTCCAACCCCTCAGCATCCTCCCCAAACCCCCCCTCACCCCAGGAGCAGCTTTTGGCTGAACCCATCATCCCAAAAAGCGAGATTTGGCTGAAAACTTCCATCCCCCCCATCCTGGGACACTCCACCCACAGAGATCCGACTCCCCCCGTGCTCCAGGAGCCTGGAGGAAGGAGCTGAATCCACCAAAACAAACCCTTTCCCTGCACGTGTGGCTGCTTCCCCCGGGAGAGGCTGAGAGAGAGACTGAAGCGCGTGTGACAGATGTTAATCGCATCATTTAATGCACTCCTGGAAGGCACTCGGATACAGGGATGGGGAGGAGCAGCAGAATGGAGCATTGTCTCCCACTTTCTGCAGCATCCCCCGGGAATGGATAACCCCAGGATGCACAGCTCACCCAGGGGAGTGAGGGAGGGGGGAGTGGCAGCGAGGAAATTCGGAGTTTTCTGGTGGATGCGCCCGTTTTGGTGCAACAGAGTGGTAAAAAAAGGCAGAGAAATCTGTTTTATTTGGTTTCCAAAGGGCTGTTTAGGGGAAAAGTGGGGAGGGTGAAATAGGGAGGGTGGGATCACTTCTGATCCACAGCCTGGGCCAAACATGAATACAGGAGAGGGGAAAATGGGGATTCAGGGATCGTGGCTGGCCCACACGTGAGCATCCCTGAGAAAACAGGGGATGCAGGAGAGGGGAAATAGGGATGGAGGGATCACACCTGATCCACACCTGAACGTCCCTGGAGCAAGCAGGGAATGCAGGAGAAGGGAAATAAGGATGGAGGGATCACTTCTGATCCACACCTGAACGTCCCTAGAGAAAACAGGGGACACGGGAGAGGGGAAATAGGCATGGTGCTATCACACCTGACCCATACCTGAACTTCCCAGGAGCAAACAGGGAATGTAGAAGGGAAAATAAGAATCACTTCTTATCCACTCCTGGGCATCCCTGGAGCAAGCAGGGAACACAGGAGAGGGGAAATAGGGATGGAGGGATCACACCTGAACATCCCTGGAGCAAGCAGGGAACACAGGAGAGGGGAATTAGGGATGGAGGGATCACTTCTGATCCATAGCCTGGGCCAAACATGGGTACAGGAGAGGGGAAAATAATGATGGAGGGATCTCACCTGACCTGCAAACAGGGAATACAGGAGAGGAGGAAAGAGGGATGGTGGGATCATTCCTGATCCACACCTGAACATCCCTGGGGCAAGCAGGGAATACAGGAGAGGGGAAAATAATGATGGAGAGATCTCACCTGACCCACACCTGAACATCCCTGGAGTAAACAGGGAGAAGGGAAAATAAGGATTGCACCTGATCCACACCTGAACATCCTTGGGGTACACAGGGAATACAGGAGAGGAGGAAATAGGGGTGGAGGGATCACAGCTGATCCACACCTGGGCATCCCTGGAGCAAACAGGGAATATAGGAGAAGGGAAAATAAGGATCACTTCTGATCCACTCCTGGGCATCCCTGGAGTACACAAGGAATACAGGAGAGGGGAAATAGGGATGGAGGGATCACACCTGATCCACACCTGAGCATCCCTGGACTAGAATTAGATACAGGAGAGGGAGAAATAGGGGTGGTGGGATCATGTCTGATCCACACCTGAGCAGCTCTAGACCAAACATGGATACAGGAAAAAGGAAATAGGGATGGAGGGATCGTACCTGATCCACACCTGAGCCTCCCTGGACTAGAATTGGATACAGGAGAGGGGGAAATAGGGATGGAGGGATCAGATATGATTTACACCTGAGCATCTCTAGACCAAACACGGATACAGGAGAAGAGAAACAGGGATAGTGGGATCATGTCTGATCCACACCTGAGCATCTCTAGACCAAACACGGATACAGGAGAAGGGGAAATAGGGATGGAGGGTTCAGATCTGATCCACACATGAGCATCTCTAGACCAAACACAGATACAGGAGAAGGGAAATAGGGATGGAGGGATCATGTCTGATCCACACCTGAGCATCCCTGTACAGAATGAGAGATACAAGAAGGAGAATTACTGTGGAAGGATCATTTCTGATGCACACCTGAGCATCCCTGGAGCAAACACCTCCTGCTTGGCCTGGGGAATGCTGAAACCTCACCCGATATCCATTGTGGGTGGGTTGGAGAGGGGAATTGCATTTCCAAGGCAGGAGCAGCATCCCATGGGCTGCTTGCCTGATTGAACTCCCCCTTGGTGACCCGGGAAGGTAATTGAGGCTCAGGGGAGCCGGGGCAGCCGGCACCCCCTGGAAATCAGCACCTCCAGGCACCCCCCTGAGCCGGGCAGCAATTGAGGCCAGCCGACTTCAAGGTGCCTAAAAGTAATCAACTTATTGCCTAATAGATTTCTCAGTCATGAATTCCCCGTGCTCCAGATGCCCCCCAATCAGAGCAATTACGGATTTAAATGGAGCTGGAATCCGTGGTGCAGAAAATGCCCGTTTTAGCGGGAGATTGGCCAGAGGTGAGGGACCTGTAACACCCCTGGTAATGAAAGCTCTTCACAGCTTGCCGTGTTCCACCCGGGAATAATTGCTGCAGCCTGTGATACGGATCCGGCTGCGTTAATGATGCCCTGCTCCTTTTCACAGGACTCATTTCAGCTTTCCCCCTTTTTTTTTTTTTTTTTTGTTTTGTTTTGTTGGATTTTTTGTTTTGTTTTGTTTTGTTTTTTTTTGTTTTTTTTTTTTTTGGTTTTTTTTTTTTTTTTTTTTTTTTCCCCCGGATTTCAAAGCGCCGAGGCGTGGTGGGAATTAACGCGTTAACGCTGTTGTGGGGCTCGGGGTGATTCCAAATGTTGTTCCCGGGATCCATTAACAAAGTGCCGGGGATCGGGGAAAGGGTGGCTGGAGGGGAATGGAATGTGACACGGATGTCATCTCTCTGTCCATCCCAGCTGGAATTTATTCGCCGTGACAGGATGGATTAATCAGAATAAAACATACATCAGGAATTAAAAAAAAAAAAAATTAAAAAAAATTGGATTGGAAATAAAACTCCCATTAACTTCCAAAGAAAACCACATCCAAGGGAGACAGTTGGCTTCTCCTCTGAGTTTATTATTAAATATTTTACCAGGGAGGGAAGTTCTGAGCTGAGCATCTTTTCCCTCCTGTTCCTGGCAAGAGCAGTTTGTGTGGAGGGAGGGTGAGCTCTTGGTTGTTTTCCCGAAGCTCTTTCTGGGGGTAACTGGGTGTAGATTTCTCCCATTATTCCCACATTTAAACAGC
The DNA here is from genome assembly GCF_027887145.1 of Ammospiza caudacuta. Lineage (NCBI taxonomy): Eukaryota > Metazoa > Chordata > Aves > Passeriformes > Passerellidae > Ammospiza > Ammospiza caudacuta. Next base: position 4,029,714 of record NC_080618.1, read on the forward strand.
TTTTTAATGAGATCCTAAGGCAGGGTCCTATTCCTAAGCAATACTGGGAATATATCTTCCAATATATCTCTATCTATCTGGAATATAATCTATATTTCCATGCAGCACATATACAGAATAAGTGAACATTATATAGATAATACATAGAGAATATTCAGAGAATATAGAGAGAATATCGTCTATATTTCCATGTAGAATATATTTTTAAATTCTGGAAATATCTATTAAAAGATATAAATATACCTATTATAGATGGAAATGTAGATATAATATTTATTCCAAATATATATTATATAGCATATAGCATATATTATATAGCATATATTATATATTATGTACAATGTATTATATATTATATGTGATATATGATATAAAATATATAATATTTTATATATACATAATATTATATATTTTATGTATATTCTTATGTATATGCATAATATATAACATATAACATATAGCATATAACATATAATATATAACATATAGCATATAACATATAATATATAATATATAATATATAATATATAATATATATTATATTATATAATATATAATATATAATATATAATATATAATATATAATATGTAGTATGTAATATAATGTATTAACCATTATACACTATTATATAAAATATATTATATATAATATTATATATTTTATCTGTTTTATAAGTTATTTTATTTGGTGCTTAGGGGTGGGAGAAGGGCCCTGTCTGTTCTTTTGGTCACTCACAACTCAGCAGCAGCAAACTCCAAGCGCTGGGAGGGGGTTCCAGCAGGTAAATGATGCCGTGGGCGGGTCGGCGCCGCATCCCCAGGGATGGAGCCGGACCGAGCAGCTCCGGCCGCTCCTGAAACTCTTTAATTTCCCCCCAAATGGAACGGAGATGTGTTTTTCCCTCTGTATCTTTGCTCCCAAGGGGCTCCGGGATTAATTTCCCGGGGTGACCCTGGGGGCCGCAGCCGCCTGACCCTGCCCGAGGGGCCGCGGGGAGCGGGGGGACCCGCGGCCGCTGATGGGGAGCGGGGGGCGCTCCCAAAATGGCATTTCCACCTCATCCAATCCCGGATTCAATTACGGGCCCCGGCAGCGCCGTCCCCGGGGACAGCAGGGTCACCGTCCCCCCGCCAGCCCGGGACCCCCGGTGGCCTCGGGGGCGGCCTCGGGTCCCTGCGGAGGGGTCGGGATGTGCTGGGGAATGAGAATGAGCAGGGGGTTGTGATGTTGTGAGGTCCCCAGGACCAGGTGAGAGACGATAATTTGACTTCATGCTCTCAGAAGGCTGATTTATTATTTTATTTCATTATTTCATTTAATATTTTATTATTTTATTTCATTATATATTATATATTATATATTATATATTATATATTATATATTATATATTATATATTGTATATTGTATATTGTATATTATATATTTCATGATATACTATACATATTTCATTATATTATTATATTATATATTTTATTGTTATATATTACATTATATATTATTATATTATTATAATATATTATATGTATTATATTATATTATTAAAGGAAATGGTATACCAAAACTACACTAAAGAAAGAGAAAGGAAACATCAGAAGGCTAGAAAATAACAAATAATAAAAACCCGTGACTGACCAGCGTCTCAGCGCAGCTGGACTGCGTTTGGTCATTAAGTTAAAACAATTCACATGCTGGGTGAAAAATTCCCCAAATCACATTCAGGAGAGTTGAAGCTTCCCGTTTTCCCAGGAGAAGAAATCCTGGTGAAGGGATTTTTCATAAAATATCACAGTGACGAGGCATTGTAGGAATGGGAATTTATCCCTGTAAGGAATCAGGTCATGGGTTTTCTCTTGGAGCAGAGCTGGGGTTTGGTGGCCGTGGTGCCCTGAGGATGGTCCCGTGTCCCCATCTCCACACAGAGCCATGGGGGCCTCTCCATGTCTGGGTGATTTTAAGGCTGATCCCAGTGGAGGAGGGGATGGGAGAGAGACTGGGGAAAGCCAGAGAGGCTCCTCTGGGTGCTGCTGTGAGATCCCTCACAAAGAGCACAGGAACATCTGCAGGCACAGTGGCCACGTTCCTGATGTGGGCCATGCTCAGGGCACCTGCATTTCCCCCAGCCAGGTCTGTCCTCATTCCCAGATCCTCCTCCCTCAGAAATATGGAATGGTTGAGGTTGGAAAAGCCCTCCAAGGTCGTTGAGTCCAACCTGTGCCCAGTCCCCACCCTGTCACTGAGTGCCACCTTCAGGTGACCCCTCCAGGGATTGGCACTCCAACCCTCCCTGGGCAGTTCCTGAGCCCCCTTTCCATGGGGAAATTCCTGCTGTGCCCACCCTGAGCTGCCCTGAGCCCCCTTTCCATGGGGAAATTCCTGCTGTGCCCACCCTGAGCTGCCCTGGCCCAGCCTGAGGCCATTCCCTCTGCTCCTGTCCCTGTGCCCTCCTGGCAGGAGCTGGGCAGAGCCACAAGGGCCCCCTGAGCCTCCTTTGCTCCAGGCTGAGCCCCTGCCCAGCTCCCTCAGCCTCTCCTGGGGCTCCAGACCCTTCCCCAGCTCCATTTTTCTGTTTGGGACAGTTTGGGACACTGCGCTGGGTGTTTGGCACCATCCACAGCCTCGATCCCAGCCAGGATTGTGACACTGGGATAATTCCACTTGTGCTGGAGCCTGTGAAAATGCTCTTTCTTTTCACAGAGCAGAATCTAATCCAGAAGAGAGGAAAACACTCATTATTTAATTTTCCTCAGTATTTTTGTGTGCTCATGGGATTTTAATGGTATTAATTATTATTTAATTTGCACTTTGGCAATTCATTTGTGCTGAGCTATTCTGGTATTTGAGAGCCAGCGATGCTCAATCCCTTTTGCATCTCCATTCATGCTGCTGCTCTCCAGCCCTTCTTCCCTGGTATCAATGCCTCCCTCAATCCCATCCACCTTCCTTCCAAGAACTCATCCTGTCCCATCCAAAGCATCTCCCCATTGTCCACCTCCCCCTTTATTTGATTTTCTTTATGATCTCCAGCTACCAGACCCCAGCTGGGAAAATCTGAGCAAGGATCATCAGTTTGGAGTCACAGCATGGAGGAGCTCGTTCCTCCTGGGTGTTCCTGGTGCAGAACCCCATCCATGGGGCCAACACCATGGGGCCAACACCCTGCTGTCTCCATGGAAACATCCCTCTAACCCCTCTTAAGCATCCCTAAATCTCCATCCCTTCACTTCATGTGAGGATCCATCTCTCAATTCCCCTCTCTCCATCTCCACACATTCCAAAACCTTCTTCCACCCACATTCCACAACATTCTTCCATTCCATTCTTCCACTAACAGCATCCTTCCAGCCCTCCATCCCCATGAGAGAATCCTTCCATCTCCTCCATTCCTGTCCCTCCAGCTCCTCACCAGCATCACTCCATGTCCACAGAAGAATTCCTCCATCTCCGTTAAGCATTCCTCCATTCCCATCCCTCCATCTCCATGCGAGGATTTCTCCGTTTTTATCCCTCCATCTCCATGTGAGGATTCCTCCATTCCCATCCCTCCATCTCCATGTCAACATTCCTCCATTTCCTCCATCCCCATGTGAGATTCCTCCACTCCTCTCCCTCCATATCCATGTGAGATTCCTCCACTCCCATCCCTCCATCTCCATGTGACATTCCTCCATTCCCATCCCTCCATCTCCATGTGAGATTCCTCCACTCCCCTCCCTCCATCTCCATGTGAGATTACTCCATTCCCATCCCTCCATGTGAGGATTTCTCCATCCCTCCAGCTCCACAGGAGCATCCCTTCATCTCCATGCGAGCACTCCTCCTTTTCCATATGAACATCCTTTCATCTTCTCCATTTCCATGTTTACATCTATTCATCCCAGGTGAGGCTCCCTCCATTATTCCCCTCCATCCCCTCCATTCCTCTCCATTCCCATCCATTCCCCTCCATTCTCATCCTTCCCGCTCCACAGGAGCATCCCTTCACCCCAATGCCCCCATTTCTGTGTGAGCATCCTTTGATCCCATATGAAAATCTCTCATCCCCATCTCCATCTCTCCATTTCCGTGTGCCCATCCCTCCACTCCATTCCATCCTCCCTCCACTGCATTCCAGCCTCCCTTCATCCCATTCCAACCTCCCTCCATCTCATTCCAGCCTCTCAATTCTATTCCAGCCTCCCTCTATCCCATTCCAGCCTCCTTCCATCCCATTCCAACCTCCCTCCATCTCATTCCAGCCTCCTTCCATCCCATTCCAGCCTCTCTCCATCCCATTCCATCTTCTCTCCATCCCATTCCAACCTCCCTCCATCTCATTCCAGCCTCCCTCATCCCATTCCAGCCCCCTCCATCCTCATCCTCACATTTCCAAGCCAGCCTCCCTCCATCCCATTCCATTCTCTCTCCATCCCATTCTAACCTCCCTCCATCCCATTCCAGCCTCTCTCCATCCCATTCCATCTTCTCTCCATCCCATTCCAACCTCCCTCCATCTCATTCCAGCCTCTCAATTCTATTCCAGCCTCCCTCCATCCCATTCCAGCCTCCTTCCATCCCATTCCAGCCTCTCTCCATCCCATTCCAGCCTCCTTCCATCCCATTCCATCTTCTCTCCATCCCATTCCAGCCTCCCTCACCCCATTCCAGCCCTCTCCATCCTCATCCTCACATTTCCAGTTCAGCATTCCTTTATCCCATTCCAACCTCCCTCCATCCCATTCCAGCCTCCCTCATCCCATTCCAGCCCCCCTCCATCCTCATCCTCACATTTCCAAGCCAGCCTCCCTCTATCCCGTTCCATCCTCTCTCCATCCCATTCTAACCTCCCTCCATCCCATTCCACCCCATTCCAGCCTCCTCCACCCCATTCCAGCCTCCTCCATCCCATTCCAGCCCCTCTCCATCCTCATCCTCACATTTCCAAGCCAGCCTCCTTCCATCCCACTCCATTCTCTCTCCATCCCATTCCGTTCTCTCTCCATCCCATTCTAACCTCCCTTCATCCCATTCCACCCCATTCCAGCCTCCTCCATCCCATTCCAGCCTCCTTCCATCCCATTCCATTCTCTCTCCATCCCATTCCGTTCTCTCTCCATCCCATTCTAACCTCCCTCCATCCCATTCCACCCCATTCCAGCCTCCTCCATCCCATTCCAGCCCCTCTCCATCCTCATCCTCACATTTCCAAGCCAGCATCCCTCCATCCCACCGAGCCTCCCTCCATCCCCCTCCATCCCCGCCACTTCCCCAGATAATGAGAGCGAGTTTAAAAAACTTAAAGCCTCTTCCTGCCCGCGGTGAGTGACACAAATGGAGTTCATATTTAATCATCTGTTAACTCGTTGTCTATTATAGCTCTTTAATAGCACCAGAGATATTCTTAATGAAGCATGATTTAAGGTATTTACAGCTCTAGGACCGACAGACATCACTCACAGTGTGCAGGTAATGAGGCGTAAAACAGCTCTGGAAACCGTAAAAATGGGAGAGAGAGAGCGAGGAGGGAGAGAAAGCAGGCGAGGAGTTCGGAGCTGAATTGTTCCAGGGTTTGTTTTAAAATGTTTAGGCATTTAAAGTCATTTCAGCTTCGCCGAGGTGTCTGGTAGCGCCGAGTTCAGCAATTCCCAGCGCTGAGAGCCCCTGCCTTGCCAGGAGGGGTCTGGTCCCCCCGATGCTCCCGAGCTATCTCAGAAATCATGGGAGGGAGCAGGGAAAAAGCTTTTGAGGGTCCCCAAGGGCCTTGTGGGTGCATGGGAGCAAAGCCTGGAATTTCTGGGTGCAGTTTCCCCTTGGTGGCACAGCTCACTGAGGGCACACCATGACCCTTCCCATTGCTGGCCTGCAAATGCCACCCCTGTGCAACGCTTTTATTTCCTTATTTTTTTCCCCCAGAAAAAAAAAAAAAAAAAAATTAAAAAACCCATCAGAACCCAAGCCAAGTTTTGCAAAATAATTTGTGACGGAGGTGCCATTCTGCATCAAAATATTGTGTAGAAAATGTCAAATGTCACCAATCCATGTGTCCCGCCGCGTGATAGTAATTGGGCTGGAAGGCTGCGCTCTGCCACGGCGGCCGCTGGCCGCCTCCTCCTCCTCCTCCTCCTCACTCTGGGCTCGGGAGATGTGTCGCTTTCCGAGTCCGTCCCGGCTGCTCCGGCCGCGCTGTCCCCAGCCCGGGGACGAGTGCGTGGTGCTCATTAGGCTGCAGTGGTGACAAACAGCTCCCGGGGAAAAGGGGGGCAGCTGCAGCAGGCTGGAGCGGTTCTGGGGGTGTTGGTTCCCTCCTGGATTTGGGATGTGCGGCCCCATTCCCTGGTGTTTCCCCTTTTGAGGGTTTTGGTGGAATCGCCTCGATTTGGGGAAGCCAAAGCAGAGTGGGGTCTCTGATTTGAGGAATCGCAGCCTGTTGCTCCCCTCCCTCCCCAAAAGTGCTCCAGAGGCACCATCACCTGCATTTCCAGCACCATGGACCCTTTGGAATATTTATCCCACTTTCTGCCTGGTTGTGTTGGGTGTGTAGCACCCCCACTGCTGCTTTATTGCTGCTACGAGGGAAAACAAACTGTTCTTTCAGAGCAAATAATCCATTCCTTAAAGCATCCCAAGCCCTTAATCTGGGAACAGACCTTTCACACACACTCCTTAACCACCCTGGATGAATCAATCCTCATTAGGACATTAGGCTGCATAAATATTTGGCCGGTGAGGGAGCCCCAAGGGAGAGCAGAGGGATGGGGAGAGCTGCAGTTGGAAATTCAATGAAGTTCCCTTGGGCAGCGGGAGCCAGGCCTGGGAGAGTTGGGTCAAACCTTCAGCAGGTGCCACTTGTCCCCTTGGGCAAGTCCTGCGGAGCAGGGTTAATTTTGCTGACCTGGTTTGTTTTGCCCGTGGAAGTGGCGAGGTGCAGGTGGGAAGGGAGGAGGTGAAATCCTGCAGCTCCTTCCCCGAGCCACAGCACAACTCGAGCACAAACAATTTCTCTGCCGCCAAGGAAGGAGCTGGAATTTGTCTCTGGCGAGGCAGCAGCAGCAGAATTGCGAAGCTGGTGCCTGTTATAGAAACTTTTTAGTACTGGGGACAAGCCAAGAAAAAAGCCCAGATTGATCTCAATCTCAGCTGGTGCTGGCGGCGCTTCCACCTCAACTCCTGCTCTGGTGGGACGTGAGCTGGACCCTCCAAGCAACCCCTGAGGAGAGCTGGGATGTTTCCCAGAGATCTGGGTGCTCTTCCCAGCTCCCTGCCCAGCTCTGGAAAGTGATTTTGGGATAGATTGAGGCTTTTTTGTTTGTAATTGTGTAAACCCAGCTCTTCCCTGGCTCCATCCCCCTGTCCCATCTCCACACCAGTGGGACCAGCCTGGATCATCTCATGCCATCAAAATCCTCCCCAGCAGGATAATCCAGGCTGGGGCAATGCCAGGCTGCAGCTCCCAGGGAGGTGAAAGGTTTTTGGCTCAGATACCGTCACAACCTGTCCGTGATTTCCATGATTTCCTTCAGCACCCAGGGAAATTCCTTAGGAGCTGTCAAGGTGGCAATGGGGCAGCTGGAAATTTCACCTCATCCCTCGAGAGGTGAGGGGCTGGTGCAGGGAACATCCTGTGCTGTGGGTGGGGTGAGCTGGGAGGATCCAGACTGGATCCATCCAAACCTGTTCATTCCCATGGTGGAAAGCAGGCGCTGGGGCTTGGCCCAGTTTTGGGATGGAATTCCTACAGCAAAGCTTGGGTACCATCCATCTCCCCTCCACAGAATAAAGACCATTTAAATCCATTTTATCCCTGGATAAAGCGATGCCAACGGGATGGTCACACCACCCCAGCCACCCCTGGGCTCACCCAGCTCCATGCCCAGCCCAAGTTGGGGATCCCTGGCAGGGCAGAGCTGAAAACACCCGAGCCCTGCATGTGTGCTGCTTCCATGTGCGCTGGTTTCCAAGGAAACCGCTCGCTCTACATGTGTGTCACTTAACACCCTATTTGCTTTCATTTGGATAAGTCTTTAATTCCTGAGCAGCCCCGGCTCGGCGGGATCTGTTGAGCTCCGTGTGTATCCTCAGCGCACAAAATCCCTCTCCTGCCTCTTGGAAAAGTCGCTGCCTGCTCGGAGCGACTTCCCTAAACCTGTGCCTAATTGGAGCAGCTAATGCTTTCTGCAGGAAGAACTGGGTATTTTGCTGCTGCTTCCCCCTCTAGAAACAATTAGCAGGGAAATGCAGGGCTCTTGTCACCTGCCACCAGCTCTGCTGCTCCAGCTTGGTGGCAGGTGGAGGAGCAGGGTGAGGACGCTCCTTCCCAGGGCTGTGGGGGCAAGGCTGGGTGCTGCAGGTGTGGGTTTGAGTGCTTGGGAAGGCAGCAGCTCCTGTCAGTGGTTAAATGTTGGTTTTAAAGTGTCCTGGGGTGGGGAGGAAGGGAAGGGTGGCCATGGAAGGGTGACCCAGTTGGTGTCACACATCAGCCAGGAGAAGAGAAGGATCCAGGAGAGCTCAGAGCCCCTTCCAGAGCCTGAAGGGGCTCCAGGAGAGCTGGAGAGGGGACTGGGGACAAGGATGGAGGGACAGGACACAGGGAATGGCTTCAAACAGGGAAAAGTGAGATTGGGGTGGGATTTTTGGAAGGGGCTGGGATGGAATTCCCAGGGAAGCTGTGGCTGCTCCATCCCTGGAAGCGCCCAAGGCCAGCTTGGAGCACCCTGGGACAGTGGAAGGTGTCCCTGCACATGGCAGGGGGTGGAACAAGATGAGTTTAATGCTCCCTTCCCACCCAAACCAGAGGCCTCCGAAGACACAGAAATCCGAAAGAAAGGATTTCTGTGGAGAAATGTCTGCGACAGGGGTGGGATTTTTGGAAGGCATGACCATGAGGAGGGGCTGGGATGGAATTCCCAGAGCAGCTGTGGCTGCCCCTGGATCCCTGGAAGTGCACGAAGGACAAGAGAAAGCTCCAGGGACACCTCAGAGCCTCAGAAGGGGCTCCAGGAGAGCTGGAGAGGTGCTGGGGACAAGGATGGAGGGACAGGACACAGGGAATGGCTCCCACTGCCAGAGAGATGGGATATTGGGAAGGAATTCCTGGCTAGGAGGATGGGAAAGGGCTGGGATGGAATCCCCAGAGCAGCTGAAGCTGCGCCTGGATCCCTGGAAGCGTCCAAGGCCAGGTTGGCCTGGGACAGTGAAAGGTGTCCCTGCCCAGGGGATGGAACTGGATGGAATTCAAGTTCTCTTCCCATGACATTCCATTCTCTTCCCCAAACCATTCCATGATCTCATCACACTGATAGGACACGCTGGGTGCTGCTCTCCAGCAGCTCCTCCACGGCTTGGGCCAAGCAGGAATGAGCAACAAAGCTTTGGGGCTGTTTTTCTCCCCCAAATTGTCATTCAAAGCGGCTTTTTCTTCCCTCTCGCCCTTCCTCCCTTCCCTTTGCACAGCGAGATGCCTCCTGTTCCTGTGCACCGGAGGAATTTTCTGATCTAAAGCCACTTTCCTCCTCTCCCAAAATCCCTGGGGGTGGCTCATGCTTGTAAAGCCGAGCAGCTCCCGTCTGCAGCCCTGACAGCAGCTAATGCTGTTAGCCCGTGTAGAGGAGGGATTTCAGCATCAAAAACCCCCAAAATCGCCACACTCGGGCTGCTCTGCTGCTTGCCAGCAGTCTAAAACCATTCCCCCGTGTTTGGGGTGCCCGGCATGGCCCTGGGATGTCACACAGGGGGTTTTGGGGTGGCTTTGGGGGCTGCTGCAGCCTCGGGAGCGGCGCAGGATGAGCAGCCTGGATTAACTCAGCTCGGGGAGGGCTTTGCTATCTTTAGGTGGAAGGTGAGGGATTGTGGCTCTTAGGGTGGCCGGCAGGTGAGGAGAGAGAAAAATCCCCCTGGGGCCAGCCCTGCTCAGGGCTCTGACCCCAGCTCCTGTCCCCAGTGGGGTCTGCCCTGCCGGCCCCGGCCGCGTGCGCCGTCACCTTTCTAGGCCACAATCTGTCCCCAATTCCAAGCCTGCTGTTAGCTTCACTTGCACTCTATTCTCGTGTTTGCTGTTATTTTTTAACACTTTTTTTTTTTTCTCCTCCCCGTTTTTTTTCCTTTTTTTTAATAATTTTTTTTTTTTTTTTTTTTTTTTTTGCATAAAAACACTATCCTCTCCCCAGAGCCTGCCTGGAGCGAAGGCATGGTCTGTACAACTGCAATTATTTCGAAGAACAGATGGAGTGAGGAGCAGAAAGTCTGTTAATAGTAATAGAAATGCTACATGTTAACCTGGACAGCACACGATGACAGTCCCATGACTACACGTTCTGTTCCCACCAGCTGGGCTCCGAGCGGAGCCGAGAGATTCAGAAACGCCGAGCTCGGCTCCGCACCCTCCCCAAAGTTAGAGCTCAAATTCCTTCACACTTCCAGCGTAGGGTTTTTGGGTTGTCGGGCTTCTTCTCCCCCTCCCCTCCTCCTCCTCCTTGCTATTAAGCGCTGATTTTGGCGCTGTTAAGGAATTTTGCTGCTTTTTTTTTGGTTTTTTTTTTTCCTTCTCAGCAGGCTGCAGCTGGGAGCGTGGTGGGGATGGTGGTGGTGGCTCAGCCTCGAGGTCCTGACCTTCAGCCTCACGTGGTGACACCAGCACAGCCCCTTTCCCATGCTCACATCTGCAGCCTTGGTGTAATTCCCCCACCCTGGGTGATGCCAGGCTGGGGTTTGTGGATCAGGACAGCATCATTCCTGGGTGGGGCAGTTTGAGGGAATTTGGGATTTTCTCTGTGACTGTTGCCAGCTAAATGGGTTGAAATCCTCATTTTCTGGTTAAAAATGGTGCTGTCTGTGGTCTTCAAGAGGTTTATATGAGATGTGTGGGATACCTCGAGGTCCTGACCTTCAGCCTCACGTGGTGACACCAGCACAGCCCCTTTCCCATGCTCACATCTGCAGCCTTGGTGTAATTCCCCCACCCTGGATGATGCCAGGCTGGGGTTTGTGGATCAGGACAGCATCGTTCCTGAGTGGGGCGGTTTGAGCGAGTTTGGGATTTTCTCTGCAACTGTTGCCAGCTAAATGGGTTGAAATGCTCGTTTTCTGGTTAAAAGCGGCGCTCCCTGTGGTCTTCAAGAGGTTTATATGAGATGTGTGGGGTGCCTCGAGGTCCTGACCTTCAGCCTCACGTGGTGACACCAGCACAGCCCCTTTCCCATGCTCACATCTGCAGCCTTGGTGTAATTCCCCCACCTTGGATGATGCCAGGCTGGCATCTGTGGATCAGGGCGGTGGCACTTCTGGGTGGGGCAGTTTGAGGGAGTTTGGGATTTTCTCTGCGACTGTTGCCAGCTAAATGGGTTGAAATCTCCATTTTCTGGTTAAAAATGGTGCTGTCTGTGGTCTTCAAGAGGTTTATGAGACGTGTGGGATGCCAAGGGAGGGGGGCACAGGTTATGGCAACACCTCAGGGGGGTTTTGCCTCCTTACCCCAACCAGAGGTTGGGAAATGGTGCAAAAATATTGAGTCAGCCCCAGGAACCTCACTGTGCAAATCCCTGCCAGGTCTCACAGGGCAGCCACAGAGCTCCAGCCAATTCCAGTGGGAATTGCAGCGCTAAATCCCAGGGCTGTTGGTGACAGCCCAGCCCCGGGGGCGGCTGGAGCCGAGCCTGGCTCCCTGACAGACGCACCTGGAGCTTTTATTCGGATATAGATCCCTTAATCTGCGTGCTTGGGGGATAATCTGGTGCCTGAGGTCCTGCCAAATCCCTGGAGATCAGCAGGTTTTCCTTTCAGAGGTCACTCGCAAGCCAGCTCCATCTCAGCAGACCAAAATATTCACGTGGGCTCCGTGCTGGTGGCACCTTTGGGTGCTGGGTACCCTCAGCGGCAGCCTGGGCTGGGCTGGGAGGGTTTCCTGGGGGTTAAACCAGTGTTATCCATAAATCCCAGCTCTCCTTGCCCAATTCCATCACCCAGGAGTGTTGCCTGACCCCCAGGTGCTGCTCGTTGCAGCATCTCAGGAACGTCTTTTGGTTATTTTGGGATTTTTGGGGCAGAGTTTGGCTCCCCACAGCCACCCCCATGGAGGATGGGGTACCCAGCTTGTCCCCAACCAGCTCTGAATCCCCAAAATACCAGAGTGGCTGCAATCCTGTGCCTCAGTGGGATGTGGTGGGAAGCAGAGGGAATTCTCCTTTGGAGGAGGCAGAACCTACATTGTTCCTTTGGAAAGATTTGGGATTAAATCATCCCCAGGTGATTTTTTTCCTTCCCTGGAGCCCATTCCTTGCTCACCTCTGGGGTGATACCACCAGAGCTGGGGAAGAGTGGGAAAATGTGAATTTGGGGGCTTTTTGCTGTCACCCCATGACCACAGCATCCCCCTCTCCTCTCTTGCAGAACAAGAAATACGTCCTGGTGATGGTGGACCCCGATGCTCCCAACAGAGAGAACCCCCGGCTCCGCTTCTGGAGGCACTGGCTGGTCACCGACATCCAGGTGAGTCCACGGGGGTCATTCCCAACACCCAGGGAGGGCTGGGATCCCATGGGATGCAAAATCCTCCTGGGATCACTCCCAAGCATCCAGGGAGGGCTGGAATCCCATGGGATGCAAACTCCTCCTGGAGAAACCCCGGAGGGGAGGACGAGTGTTTGCCAGAGAAATGTAAATGGTGCTGGGCGTGTAGGTAGGGAAGTGCTTCCTCAGGCTATAAAGAGCCAGGCTGGTCCAAAAATATTGCTGCTTGGGTTTTTGGAGTTTTTTTCCCCCTCCTTCTCCTAAGGAAATGCTGGAAAAAAAAGCCCAAAAAACACTTTGCCAACTCCCCACCACCGGTTTTCTCTGCGGAGACAGTGCGTCCTTCCAAACAGCTCCTGCTGCTGGTTGAGTTTTGGGCTTTAAAAAGTGGGTTTGGTGAAAATCTCAGTTAGTTTTCTAGTTTTTGAATTTTTTTTTTTTTTTTGATTAAAAATTGTTTGAATTCAGTGAGAAAACAAGGGGAGAAATGAGTTTGGGATGAATTGTGGCACTTCCCAGCGCTGTGTCCTTCTCCCTATCCCAGTGTGTCATGGCTTTGCTCCCAGAAATATCTTGGAAAAGCAGTTTTTTCCCATTCCTGCTTGTTTTTATGTCTTCAAAAAATGAGATGTTGCAGCCCTAAATCAATCTAACTGATAATCTGGGTACTAAAGCCTAATTAAGATATCAATTAATTTGCAGCGTGCATTTAACAAGAAATATCGCGTCGCTCTCCTCTATTATTCTCTGAAATTACTGCTGAGGGCTCTTTGTACAGATACCTTAATTAGACTTTTTATTGTTAATGGGCATATTAAGCAAATTAAAACAGGATATTAATACTTTCCATGAATTCCATAATTGGATGAAAAATAGGAAGCATTGGGAATAATTGCAGGAATTTGTGTACAGGGCTTGGGGGTTTTTTTTTCATGTTGTTTTGTGTTTTTATCCTTCACAGAAACCCTTCTGCAATTCTAACAACAGGGTCCTGAAAGTCTCTCATTAATTTTAATATTTACCAAACGCAAAGGAGCCCAAGCTCCTGTGTTTCCTTCTGTACACAGATCCTTCGGAGCTGTTCCCTCTTGCTAATTATTGTGGTTTTTCTCTTTTTTTTGGAGCGTAAAATCCTTTAAGCAAAGAAGGGAAATGTGGGATTCAAACCTCCAGCACAAATGGAAGGTGGGATTTTTTCCCCTGGCGTTTGGGTGATCTCTAAGGTCAATAATTCTGTGTTAGGCCATGAAAGAGGGCGGGAAAAAGGAGATTTTGGGGAGGGAAAAGGGTTTTTCCCTATCTGCCAGGGATGGGGTGGATCCAAGCCCCAACAATTCCTTAAGCTTTCTTATCACGAGATAAATACATTTATAAATATAAACACACATATCCGAGCAGGGATTTGGCCTCGGTGCTCTTGATGGTCCCTTCCAACGTGAGATATTCACTGACTCCATGCAATATTCTATATAAAACCTAGATATTGATATGATCCCTATAATGATGGGATAAATATATCCCCTCCATCTCCCGTGGGTGTGTGTATGTGTATCTCTCCTCTACACACACAGAAACGCTTAGAAATCCCCCAAATCCCACAAATGCCCAATGAACCACCAAAAATCCTCCCCTATCCCATGAGGACACCGGGACCAAACCCCCTCAGCTCGGTGCCCGTGGCTGGGGGTGCACTGGGGGGGTCCTGGCGTGTCTGGGAGGAGTTTTCCCGATCCCCCAGCCCCAAATCCGGGTGCGGAGCCGGCGGGCTCAGCCACATGGTGTCTCGTTGAGATGCAGATCCTTGGGGGGATATGGAAGTCTTGGCTCCGAGGAGCTTCAGCTGACAGCCTTATTTGCACACTGGCTCTAAAATAACCGTGTAGGCTTTACATGACACCTTCTGTTGCTTTGGTGCAGAGAGGGGCTTGCAAGTGCCTTTCTCCGGGAGGGATGGGGCGGCCGGTGCCGTGCCGGGGGGCTGGAGGAGCCCCCGCGCCCGCCGGTGCCCCGCTGTCACCCCAGTATCACCTAGTGTCACCTCAGTATCACCTAGTGTCACCCCAGCGCCGCCCAGTGTCACCCCAACATTGCCCAGTGTCACCCCAGTGTCACTCAGCGTGATCCCAGTATCACCCAGTGTCACCGCAGCATTGCCCAGCGTCACCCCAGTGTCACTCAGCGTGATCCCAGTATCACCCAGCGTCACCCCAGCATTGCCCAGCGTCACCCCAGTGTCACTCAGCGTGATCCCAGTATCACCCAGCGTCACCCCAGCATTGCCCAGCGTCACCCCAGTGTCACCCCAGTGTTGCCCAGTGTCACCCCAGCGTTGCCCAGTGTCACCCCAGTATCACCCAGTGTCACTCAGCGTGATCCCAGTATCACGCAGTGTCACCCCACCGTCACCCAGTGTCACCCCAGCGTTGCCCAGTGTCACCCCAGTATCACCCAGTGTCACCCAGCATGACCCCAGTATCGCCCAGTGTCACCCCAGCATTGCCCAGTGTCACCTCAGTATCACCCAGCGTCACCCCAGCGTCGCCCAGTGTCACCCCAGTGTCACCCAGCGTGATCCCAGTATCACCCAGTGTCACCCCAGTGTCACCCAGCGTCACCCCAGCGTCGCCCGGTGTCACCCTAGTGTCGCCAGTGTCACCCCAGCGTTGCCCAGTGTCACCCCAGCGTCACCCAGTGTCACTCCAGGGTGCCCAGCAGTGCTTGGGTACCACTCCAGTATCCCCCAGTGTCACCCCAGTATCACCCAGTGTCATCTCAGTATTGCCCAGAGTGTTCGGTACCACCCCAGTATCACCCAGTAGTGCTTGGGTACCATCCCAGTATCACTCAGCATCACCCAGCAGTGATTGGTATCACTCCAGCATCACCCAGCGCCACTTCAGCATTGCCCAGCAGTGCTTGGGACTTCCCCAGTACCACCCCAGTATCACCCCAGTATCATCCAGCATCACTCCAGTATCACCCAGCAGTGCTTGGATACCACCCCAGTATCACTCCAGTGGTGCCCAGCACCATGAGGGTATCACCCCAGCATCACCCAGCATTGCCCAACATCACTCCAGCACCACCCAGCATCCCTTGGGTATCACCCCAGTATCACCCAGCATCATCTCAGCATCACCCAGCATCCCTTGGGTATCACCCCAGTATCACCCAGCATCATCTCAGCACCACCCAGCATCACTTGGGTATCACCCCAGTATCACCCAGCATCATCTCAGCATCACCCAGCATCCCTTGGGTATCACCTCAGTATCACCCAGCATCACTAGGCCATCCCCCCAGCATCACCCCAGTATCACCCCAGTATCACCCAGCATCACCTGGGTATTGCCCTGGCTTTGCCCCAACATCCCCCAGGAATCACTTGGGTGTCACCCCAGCCTCCCCCCAGCATCACTTGGATATTGTACCAGCATCACCCCAGCATCCCTTGGGTACCACCCAGCATCCCTTGGGTATCAGCCCAGCATCCCTTGGATACCACCCCAGTGTCCCCTGGGTATCACCCAGCATCTCTTGGGTACCACTCCAGCATCCCTTGTGTACCACCCTGGCATCCTTTGGATACCACCCCAGCATCTCTTGGGTACCACTCCGGCATCTCTTGTGTATCAACCCAGCATCCCTTTGGTACCACCCTGGCATTCCTTGGGTGCCACCCCAGAATCTCTTGGGTGTCACCCCAGCATCCCTTGGATGTCACCCTGGCATCTCTTGGGTACCACCCTGGCATCCCTTGAGTACCACCCAGCATCCCTTGGGTATCACCCAGCATCCCTTGGGTACCACTCTGGCATCCCTTGGGTGTCACCCCAGCATCCCTTGGGTGTCACCCCAGCATCCCTTGGATACCACCCCAGCATCGCTTGGATTACTACCCCAGCATCCCTTGAGTACCACCCCAGCATCCCTTGGGTGTCACCCCAGCATCCCTTGGATTACTACCCCAGCATCCCTTGAGTACCACCCCAGCATCCCTTGAGTACCAGCCCAGCATCCCTTGGGTACCAGCCCAGCATCTCTTTGGTATCATCCCAGCATCTCTTGGGTGCTACCCCAGCATCCCTTGGATATCCCTCTGACATCCCTTGGGTACCACTCTGGCATCCCTTGGGTCCACCCCAGCATCTCTTGGGTACCACCCAGCATCCCTTGGGTGCCACCCCGGCATCCCTTGGGTGCCACCCTGGCATCCTTTGGGTACCACCTCACCATCCCTTGGGTGCCACCCCAGCCTCCCCCAGCATCCCTTGCGTATCGCCCTGGCATCCCTCTGGCATCACCCAGGCTTTGCCATCCCCCAGTTTGGAGGGAAGCAGCTCCAGCAGCACTAAATGCCACTCCTGGGTGCTGCAGTACTTTGGCACGCCACCAACTCCGGGGTTTGGCTCGGGATTTGCTCTCCCAGGTGGGTTTTTGGGATGGAACCATCCCATCCCCTGGGCGCCGCTCGCCGTTCCTTATCAGCCACTGCTCCGTCGCCGCTCCGATTGTCAAACACGAGAGATGCTTTCACTCCTATTCAAAATAATTTAAATAAAAATGTTGCTACAAAGTGGAATAATATCTTTTGATGAATGTTTTTAAAGCCCTTTAGGTTTTCATGGTAATTTGCAGTGTAAAATTATTTAGAGATAAGAGCCAAATTAGCTCTTATAGGCGGAGGTCGATATGTCCCGTTATCCATGGAAGCAGTGTTTAAATATAATCAGCCTTTACTCTAATGCAGCATAATTGTTCATTTGAAATAGCTTTTTTTTCTCTCTCTTTTTTTTTTTTTTACTCCATTCAATGAGTCATTAAAATATTCAAAGGATAATGCAGTGAATTGGAAATGAATTTATCACATTATCCTGTACATACTGTAGAGCATCAGGTAACCAGGCAGAGTCGGAACCAGTTTACAGCGAATCCCCAGTAAACAAGGTTTTCCATTTTGTATTCAGTGGGGAAAGAAAAAGAAGGGAGAAAATACTGCCCTTCAAATGGAAAGCTTTCCATCTTTATTCCCCCTCCTTGGGGAGGAGGAAGGGGGAGGGCGAGAGCAGCGAATTTGTCTCCACTAAAGCCTCGCCGCTTTAACTTTATTTTTATCAAAATATGTTTGTAACAGAAAGTCGTTATGGAAACGGGTTCTGCCAGCCGGGAGAAATCCTGCGCCAGGATGGAACCGAGCGGGACCCGCCGGGCTCTGCTGCCACCAGCACCGCCTGGAGCAGCCCTGCACCCTTCCCAGGGCAGGGCACTGGGGAAACTGAGGCACGGAGCTGCTCTGGGGTGGCACAGGGGAAGTGCACCCAATGGTTTTGATGGAGAACCATCCCCACCCATGGCTCATCCCGGCCTTCCCCACATTGTGGGTGCAGCTCCAGCCCCTCCTGCGGCTTTGTAGGGCAGATGGGGATGCCAGGGATGGGCGCTGGCGCATTTGGGTGCCCAGGGATGGTGGCACCGCTGTCCCCAGAGGTGCTGGCAGCACCGCTGGCCTTGCCCGCCGTGTGTTCCCCGGTGGCGGCCGCGCTGTCACCGCGCGCGGCGGCGCCGCTGATAAACAGGCTCCGGGTTGCAAGTGTCACCATAGAAACAGGTGCTGTCTTAAGCAAACAAGGGCTTTATTAACCTTAAAAATTATGGGGTTTTTGCACGAGGGAAGGATGGAAATGGAGCTGCAGGGCGCAGGCTGCTCGCCCGTGCCCGTGGCCCTGTCCCCTGGCTCTGTCCCCATCCCAAAGGGACGTGTGCTCTGCGGGAAACTTTTCCTCTGTAGCACATGGAGCTCAGCTCCAGCTTCTCCAGAGTGCTGGATTTATCAAAAATCAGTGATATCAAAAATCAGAGACAGTGAATTGCTGGCTGCTGCTGTTCCAGCTCCTCAGCTGCTGGGTGAAGAGTTGTAGGGACACCTTGGGGACACTTTCGCTGAGCATTTGTGATCCAGGTGCATTCACCATCCCAGCAGGAGAAAAAAGTCAGGGCAAGGAATTATTTTAATCATTAATTGATGTTAAAGGGGGGAAATAATCAGCTTTTGGGTACCCTGCAGACAGGGGTTTGCGCATTTTGGAGGTGCTGGGGCAGCTTTCCTTGGCTGTGCCATGCAGCATCCATGGTTCCCATAAATCCCTGGAATTGTGGGATCTCTGATCCCCTCCTCCCTGGGGGGGAGAAGGGGCAGATGTAGGAGTTGGTGCCCTGCTATTGTTCCTCCTCGCTGGAGCCCTCTCGACTCTGCTTTTTGGTGATGGAACCGAGGGTTTGAAAGGGAAAGAACAGAGGGAAATGTTGGTTTAATTGATGACTTGGCTCCTCAGAATACTCAGTTCCCTGGTGTGAGTTTCTGTCGCTGCTCGTTAATGAAGCTTTTATTAATAAAAGAAATTAAAGGAAGAAAAAAAAAACAACACAAAGTAAGTAAAGAGAGTGCAGCTCAGGGGGAAGTTTTCTTTGCTCTCCAAGCTCCTGTGGAAGGAATTCTTCCCTGTGAGGGTGGTGAGGCCCTGGGATGGACTTCCCAGAGAAGCTGTGGCTGCCCCTGCATCCCTGCAAGTGTCCAAGGCCAGGTTGGACAGGATTTGGAGCAACCTGGGACAGTGGGAAGTGTCCCTGCACATGGAACTGAATGAGATTTCAGGTCCTTTCCCACCCAAACCACTCTTGATTTCATTAATTTCCCATCCTGAGAGATGTTTGAAAGGAGATTCTGTGCCTGGAAGGAGGCTGTGGACTGGCAGGGACCAGTTTCTTCTCCCAGGTATCAAATGACAGGGCAGAAGTTGTGCCAGGAGATGTTTAGGTCAGGTTTTGGGAAGATTTTTGCCCTGTGAAGGTTGTCCAGCTCAGGGCAGAGGTGGGATCATTATTCAGCAGGGATTTTAAAGCCATGTGGATGTGGCATTTGGGGACATGGTTTGGTGGTGGCCCTGGCTGCGTTGGGGGTTTGGACTCGCTGATCTCAGAGGGCTTTTCCAAGCCAAAGAATTCCATAATTCCATGATTCCATCAGTGCTGGGGTGCTCTGTCCAGAGGGAAATTCTGTCCTGGGATGCTGGGGGATGATTCCTGCAAATTCCAGCATTCCCACCAGCACAGGAGCTGCTGGCTCAGCTGCCCTGCTCAGCTTTGTGCTCACCTGGAGTGTAATTAACACTGCCAGCTAATTGCACTTGCAAAGCCCCTGAGAGAGCTGGCACTGAGCAATTCCCACTGGGACAGCAGGAGCTGGAAGTTCTGCTGAATTTTGGGAATGGCCATCCTGGCAATGGCTCTGCTGAATTTTGGGAATGGCCATCCCGGCAATGGCTGTGCTGAATTTTGGGATTGGCCATCCCAGCAATGGCTCTGCGGAATTTTGGGATTGGCCATCCCAGCAATGGCTCTGCTGAATTTTGGGAATGGCCATGCCAGCCATGGCTCTGCTGAATTTTGGGATTGGCCATCCCAGCAATGGCTCTGCTGAATTTTGGGAATGGCCATCCCAGCCATGGCTGTGCTGAATTTTGGGAATGGCCATCCCACAGCAGGGCCAGGGAGGATGGAGAGTGTTGCTTGCACCCTTTGGGGAGTAGGAAAAAGGGGAAAACACCCCAAAATCTCCCTTCCTTCTGGTAGGCCTGGCCTGGGACAGCAGCCATGGCTTTGCTGCCTGCTCATCCCTTGGGAATTCTGCTCCCTCCTCAGCACAAATGTGCCTTTTAGGATAATTATCATGGATCCCTGATGAATGGGGTGTTAACGAGGCTCCCAGATTTATCCACACCCCAACCTTGTCCTGACCCTGCCATTCCCTAGGGATGGATTCAGGGTGAAGCCACAGCACCTGCCAGGTTTTGGGGTTATTTGGGATTTTTCCACACTGGCCAGGAGTTGCTCCCTTTGCTCCGTGTCCACAGCAAGGATCGTTATCCACATGGGAATTCAGGTTTTTTTCCCCTCATGCTTCTGTTTCATTTAACATGCAGAGGCTACTAATTTGTCACAATTCAATAAAGCCAAGGTTACAAACACCCTGGCTGCTGTTTATTTAAACGATGGTTTGTTAATTAGCTCCTCATAACGAGATGAGAATAAATCAGATAAAACCTACCAAAAAAAAAAAAAAAAAAAAACGGCAGGGAGAGATTTTGCAGATTAATTTCATTTTCCAGCTGAGGTATTCCTGGCAGCCAAGCTCCCACTTCCATCCCAAGCTGCTTCCCTGTGCGGGTGCAGGTGTGTGAGGCCTTGGGATGATTCTTGGCCTTGCTTAGCAGGGGTACAAAAAGGACTTTTCTGGCTCTTTTCTGACTTTTTTCTGGCTCTTTTCTAGCTCTTTTCTAGCTCTTTTCTGGCTCTTTTCTGGCTCTTTTCTAGCTCTTTTCTGGCTCTTTTCTGGCTTTTTTCTGGCTCTTTTCTAGCTCTTTTCTGGCTCTTTTCTGGCTTTTTTTGGCTCTTTTGTGGCTCTTTTGTGGCTCTTTTCTGGCTTTTTTGTGACTCTTTTCTGGCTCTTTTCTAGCTTTTTAATGGCTCTTTTCTGGCTCTTTTCTGGCGCTTTTCTGGCTCTTTTCTGGCTTTTTAATGGCTCTTTTCTGGCTCTTTTCTGGCTTTTTAATGGCTCTTTTCTGGCTCTTTTCTGGCTTTTTTTCTGGCGCTTTTCTGGCTCTTTTCTGGCTTTTTTCTGGCTCTTTTCTAGCTCTCTTGTGGCTCTTTTTTCTGCTGTTGGTTTCTATCCCTCTAACATGATCACAGTGGGGAGCAACCCTCTGCCCTTTCTGTTTAATCTGAGGAAGTTTGGGATGGGATCACAACTCAGATCCTGAATAAGTTGATGCAGTTGGGAGTTGAGGGAAGATTTATCCATCACCATCAGCAGCGCCGAGCTCCAACCCCATCGCTGGCTCCTGTCACCAACCCGTGCCACCAGCACGGGAAAATTCCATTTACAGCCTGCAAAACCTATCCGGGGATGGGATTCCTTACAAACTCCCGCCTGTGTCGCCTCTTTGGGGACACTTGTGAGCATCCAGGGAGCTCAGGAGCATCCTGGTGGCCGGAGGAGAGCGCTGGGCGTACCTTGAGGAGGAGACACTGATCAATGATTAATCGGGCATGTGTGGTTGTGTGGGAGCGATTTGTGTTGGAGGAGGGAACTCCTACAGCACCCCGGTCATGAATCATTTGAAGAGCAAATTTGTGCAGTTACCAAGGGAACGGAAGAAAGGAAGGGACTTCCCTTGCCGAAATGACTCGCGCTCTGATGCGGCTGAGAAAATCGCTCCAAAAAAAAAAAAAAAAAAAAAAAAAAAAGGGAAAGGGAAAGGGGAAAAAAAAAAAAAAAAAAAAAAAAAAAAGAGAGTCGAAGCTGTGACTAAGCAGCAGAAGTTATGTAAAGTGCTCGCTGGGAAGTGCAGGGGAGGGACAGCACATCCTGCCGCTGCCCACGGCGGTGGCGGGGGGCGGCCGCCGGCCCCTTCTCGCCTCCCCGGGGAGCGGGGGCGAAGCCGCGGCTGGGCCGGGCTCAGGCAGAGCTTGCGAGGGCTGGGGGAGAGCCCCGGTGTCCCCCTGGAGCGGGGCGGTGTCACCAGGCTGGGACTGACACCCGTGTGCCACCCTCGGTGTCCCCCTGGAGCGGGGCAGTGTCGCCAGGCTGGCACTGACACCCGTGTGCCACCCTCGGTGTCCCCCTGGAGCGGGGCAGTGTCACCAGGCTGGCACTGACACCCGTGTGCCACCCTCGGTGTCCCCCTGGAGCGGGGCAGTGTCACCAGGCTGGGACTGACACCCGTGTGCCACCCTCGGTGTCACCCTCTGTCGCTGTGCCCAGGGAGTGTCCTGGGCATGGGGGGCAGTTTTGGGGTCCCTTCATCCAGCTGGGTGCGTGGATTTGGGATTTTCCTTAAGGAATGGGAGGATGTGGGAAGCGATGTTTGATGGGCTTCATGGTGATCACCTCGTGGTGGCCAATTTGTCACAGTCAGGACTGGAGCGGTGGTTGAGAGTGGGATCCACCCTGGGTGTCACCCTCTGTCGCTGTCCCCAAGGAGTGTCCTGGGCAAGGGGAGCAGTTTTGGGGTCCCCTCATCCAGCTGGGTGTGTGGATTTGGGGTTTTCCATGGGGAATGGGAGGATGTGGGAAGCGATGTTTGATGGGGCTCCTTGCGGTGGCCGATTTGTCACATCTCAGTCAGGACTGGAGCGGTGGTCGAGGGTGGAATCCACCCTCAGTGTCACCCTCTGTCATTGTCCTACCCCTCTGGGCAGTTTTGGGGTGCTTGGGGCGCCTCTTTCACCTGGGTGCATGGATTTGGGATTTTCCAAAGGGAATGGATGCGGGAAGTGATGTTTGATGAGGCTCACAGTGATGACCTCGTGGTGGCCGATTTGTCACATCTCAGTCAGGACTGGAGCAGTGGCCGAGGGTGTGATCCTCTGCAAGGGCCAAATACTCATTTTGGGGGCTCAACACCCAAACTGAACGACGCTCACCTAAATTTGAGGATGCTTGGCCAAATACTCATTTTGGGGCTCAGCACCCAAATTTAATGGTGCTCACCTAAATTTGAGGATGCTCGGCCAAATACGCATTTTGGGGCTCAGCACCCAAATTTAATGGTGCTCACCCAAATTTGAGGATGCTTGGCCAAATACTCATTTTGGGGCTCAGCACCCAAATTTAATGGTGCTCACCTAAATTTGAGGATGCTCGGCCAAATACGCATTTTGGGGCTCAACATCCAAATTTGAGGATGCTCAGCCAAAGAACTCATTTTGGGGGGCTCAGCACCCAAATTTAATGGTGCTCACCCAAATTTGAGGAGCTCAGCCAAAGGGCACCAAAGCACCAACCTCCCCTCCAGGGCAGGGGATGCGCGGGGCACCTTCAAACCCCAGGAATGCGCTTTTCCCTGGGAAAATAAAGTTCCCCTGGGGCTGTGCGAGGCAGAGCAGCGAAGGCTGCGGCAGCACAGAGATCCGCAGCAGCAGCGGCGGCATCGCCGGAAAGATGCTTGGGATCTTTCCAGCTTCCGCCCGGGAGCCCCCGAGCCCGGCGGGGAGCCGCGATCGCTCCCGAAAAGGGAATGCAGAGGCAGCTGCACGGTGAAGGAAAACCCTGTGCCTGCCCTCCCCTGGTGCCACAGACACCCGGTGTCTGAGCGATTAGTCACCGCCGAGGCTTCCCTCCTCCACAGCAGAGCCTGTCCCCCCACACAGGGAGCCAGCGGAATGCTTAATTGGAGTTCCTCACACCTACCCGGGGGTAGCCTGAAACTGAAGTGACAGCGCCGAGAGAAGCGCTGGAGTCAGACCCCGGAGCTGCGGGTTGCTATGGAGTCCCCGGGGTTTGGGTTTTAGGAGGAAAGGAAGGGAATTGTGGGGATGGGTGTAGGGGTGGTGGTGGTTCCATGGGATGGGGAAGGTGCAGGGCTCGTCCATGAGGGGTTCGGCTCCTTGAGGGGATGCTCGGCCACAAAAAGGTGTTTTGTGACCCATAAATGTGTCGGGATTTGGGATTGATGGGAAACTGTGTCAGGCTTCTGAATCCTGGGGATGGCAGGGCAGGGAAGCTCATCCTTGAATGCTGGGCATGGAAAGGGGCAGGGAAACTTATCTCTGAATTCTGAGTATGGTAAGGGGCAGGGAAGCTCATCCCTGAATCCTGGGTATGGAAAGGGGCAGGGAAATTTATCCCTGAATTCTGCGGATGGACAGGGGTAGGGAAACTTATCTCTGAATTCTGAGTATGGTAAGGGGCAGGGAAAATTATCTCTGAATTCTGAGTATGGTAAGGGGCAGGGAAGCTCATCCCTGAATCCTGGGTATGGAAAGGGGCAGGGAAATTTATCCCTGAATTCTGCGGATGGACAGGGGTAGGGAAACTTATCTCTGAATTCTGAGTATGGTAAGGGGCAGGGAAAATTATCTCTGAATTCTGAGTATGGTAAGGGGCAGGGAAGCTCATCCCTGCATCCTGGGTATAGTAAGGGGCAGGGAAGCTCATCCTTGAATTCTGGGGATGGTAAGGGGCAGGGAAGTTCATTCCTGAATTCTAAACATGGAAAGGGCTAGGGAAACTTATGCCTGAATTCTGTGTAGGGCAGGAGCAGGGAAACTCATCCCTGAATCCTGAGCATGGAAAGGGGCAGGGAAATTTATCCCTGAATTCTGTGGATGGAAAGGGCTAGGGAAGCTCATCCCTGAATCCTGGGTATGGCAGGGCAGGGAAACTTATCCCTGAATCCTGTGTGGGGCAGGGAAGCTCATCTCTGAATCCTGGGTATGGGAAAGGGAAGGGAAACTCATCCCTGAATCCTGGGGAATGGAATGGGTCAGGGAAACTCATCCCTGAATCCTGGGGAATGGAATGGGTCAGGGAAACTCATCCCTGAATTCTGTGGATGGAAAGGGGTAGGGAAACATTTCCCTGAATTATGGGTATGGCAAGGGGCAGGGAAGATCATCCCTGAATTCTAAACATGGAAAGGGTCGGGGAAACTTGTCCCTGAATCCTAGGGATGGAAAGGGGTAGGGAAATTGATCCCTGAATTCTGTGGATGGAAAGGGGTAGGGAAATTTATCCCTGATTTCTGGGTATGGCAGGGCAGGGAAATCTACCCCTAAATTCTGTGTAGGGCAGGGAAGCTCATCCCTGAATCCTGGGCATGGAAAGGGTCAGGGAAACTTATCCCTGAATTCTGGGTATGGAAAGGGGTAGGAAAGCTCGTCCCTGAATCCTGTGTAGGGCAGGGAAACTCATCCCTGAATTCTGAATATGGAAAGGGTTAGGGAAACCTTTCCCTGAATCCTGTGTAGGGCAGGCGTAGGGAAACTCATCCCTGAATTCTGAACATGGAAAGTGGTAGGCAAAACTTATCCCTGAATCCTGTGTAGGGCAAGGGTAGGGAAGCTCATCCCTGAATCCTGGGGATGGAAAGGGGTAGGAAATCAGATCCCTGATTCTCGTGCGTGGGAAGGGGTAAGAAAACTCATTCCTTCATTCTGCAGTGTGGGAATGGGTCAGGGAAGCTCATCCCTGAATCCTGGGGATGGAGAAGGGTAGAAAAGCTCCTCTCTGCCTTCCACACACGAGGAAAAGGGCAGGAAAGCTGATCTCTGCATCCCATGCTTGGCAAGGAGTAGGAAAACTCCTTCCTTCATTCTGAAGTATGGGAAGGGGGCAGGGATCCCTGCATCCTGTGGGGGGGAGGAGGTTGGGAAGCTCAGCATGGTTGGGAGCATCCCACGGGATCCAGGCAAGGCTTTTCCTTCCCAATGAACTTTGGAACTCTCAGAGCCATCAGGAAAATCCCTGGTGACGGAGCCCTAGGGTTGGGATGTCTGTCCCAGGGATGGCAGGACAGTCCCCGCACAGCCTGGGTCTGGAGGAGGCAGCAGGGCTGGAGTTGAACCACAGGATTCATTTTCCTGCCTGGAATTCCCAGTGGGGATTTTAAACCCTTTAAAACCAGTTCCTCCTCCCAGCAGGGCCAAGCACCACGGTCTGGTTTGATCAGCCAAGGGGACAGAGCAGCACTGGGGCCCCCCTAAATGTCCCATCTCCCTCTCATAGCAGCCCATCACTTAATCTTCCTCCAAAATATGTTTGGCTTCAACTTCCAGGTGGTTTTTTAATTTAAAATGTGGAGAGTGGGGTCCCAAAACCCTGAGTCCCCCTCAGTGCCCCTCACCTGGAGGAGCCTGGACTTTGCCTTCCCTCAGGAGGGGGCTGTCAGGAACAACTTCTTTTCCTCAAAACAGAGCAGGAAAACAGGATATCGTTTGTGGTTTCATGAAAAAGTCATCTTCTTCTTGTTCTTTTTTTTTTTTTTATCCTCGTCACTTGAGGTTCTATTTAAAATTTGGGTATTCTGAGATGGAAAGTTATTTCAAAAGGGCAAAAACACGTCAAGCTCCAGAAAACGGTGAAATCAGCTCCATGGTGGCTTTTTTTTTCTTAAATTTTTTTATGGTTTTTTTGGAAACACAGTTCTCCCCCAAACTCCCCCAGTGCAGGATCCTGCATTTGTCCCAGTGCTGCTCAAGGAGCATCCTGGTACCAAAATGCCATTTTTCACCCCAATCTCTCACTCAGCTGATGGTCTGGGTGTATTCCTGAGGGATTTGAATCCCTCTGGAGTAAAATCATTTTTCACCCCAATCTCTCACCCAGCTGATGGTCTGGGGTGAGAAATTGGGCTGAAAAATGGCATTTTTTGCTCAGGT
Source organism: Ammospiza caudacuta (assembly GCF_027887145.1). Lineage (NCBI taxonomy): Eukaryota > Metazoa > Chordata > Aves > Passeriformes > Passerellidae > Ammospiza > Ammospiza caudacuta. The sequence continues at coordinate 4,056,410 of NC_080618.1, forward strand.
ATTCCTGAGGGATTTGAATCCCTCTGGAGTAAAATCATTTTTCACCCCAATCTTTCACCCCAATCTCTCACCCAGCTGATGGTCTGGGTGTATTCCTGAGGGATTTTAATCCGTCTGGAGTAAAATCATTTTTCATCCCAATTTCTCACCCAGCTGATGCTCTGGGTGTGTTCCTGAGGGATTTTAATGCCTCTGGAGTAAAATCATTTTTCACCCCAATCTCTCACCCCAATTTCTCACTCAGCTGATGCTCTGGGTGTATTCCTGAGGGATTTTCCTCCCTTCAGAGTCTTGAACCCGACCCCAAACCCGCGGGGGTGCCGAGGGACGATCGCTGCAGCCCCATCGATCCGGCTAAAGGGCCCCTCATCGATAAGGCATCGACTCTCACGGGGCATTCCCACCTTAAAAAGATCATCGAGAAGCGAGAGTTTTCGCTTCGCACTGATTAATTAGTGCCTTGTAAAGGGCTGGGGAAGGAGGTGGCCGGTAAATGCGAGAACAATTAAATCCTCAGTGCCCCGACGCCTCCGAGCCCTCCCCGCCACATCGATCTCCCTCTGCCGCCTCTGGGGTGGGCAGAACCGGGGTCGCATCCCCCAGGAACGGGGGAAAAATTACTTTTCCCGGCTTGGGAAGTGCTGCTGGCTCTCAGTGCAGGAGCAGCGGCCGGCTCAGAGCGGGGTTCGTTCAGCGAGAGGGATGGAACAAGGTAGGAGAGCGAGGGAAAACCCTCCGCTGGCTTCCCTTGATGAACTGAGCTAATTTCTCTCTTAATGGTTAGCTCCGGAGCTGAATGTGAGGCTTTCCTCCTGCACAGCAAACCCTCTCCCACACACAGACAAATAGGCTGAATATTTAATTGGAATTCCTCACACCTACAGGGTAAAGCCTTGTCAGTAGAAATAGAGCCCATCGCCAGCTGGCATCCCCGCACGCCACCCACCTTCGCTCGGAAAAAGAAATCCCTCCCCGTCCTCCCCTCTTTCCCACACACCCACAGCACCCCCCGGCCACGCTGGAGCTGCCCCAGCTCCCGGGATCCCTCCCTGGCATGGGGATGCCCGGGCAGCACCAAGGTTCTGCCAGGGGAAAATTCCAGCCACTCATCCTCTGCTGGGCGCTGCCCTGCCCCAAGGAGCCCCCCATGGAAAGTGGGGACCCCAGGGTCGGACAGGGCTGGTGGCAGGGGATGGGGAGCACCAGAGGGCACTGCCGGGCTGTCCTCCCCTCTTTCCCACTCACCCACAGCACCCCCCGGCCCCGCAGGAGCTGCCCCAGCTCCCGGAATCCCTCCCTGGCATGGGGATGCCCAGGCAGCACCCAGGTCCTGCCAGGAGAGATTCTGGTGTCTCATCCTCTGCTGGGTGCTGCCCCGGTTAGAACAGCCCCAAGGAGCCCCCCATGGAAAGCGGGGACCCCAGGCTGGTGGCAGGGGATGGGGAACACCAGAGCAGCCCCGTGGGGGTGCCCCAAAGGGCCCCCCATGGAAAGCGGGGACCCCAGGGCAGGATGAGGAGCACCAGATGGCACTGCCGGGCCATCGTCCCCTCTTTCCCACTCACCCACAGCACCCCTGGCCCCACAGGAGCTGCCCCAGCTCCCGGGATCCCTCCCTGGCATGGAGATCCCCGGGCAGCCCCCAGGTCCTGCGAGGAGAAAATTCCAGCTGCTCGTTCACTCCCGGGGGCTGCCCTGGCCAGAGCAGCTCCATGGAGCCCCCCCATAGAAAGTGGGGACCCCAGGGCAGGGCAGGGCTGGTGGCAGGCGATGGGGAGCACCACAGGGCACTGCTGGGTTGTCCCTCCGTGCCATCCCTGCCAGCCCAGAGCGCTGGTAGAAGCAAATGCCAGCCCTGGGGAGCATGGAGAGGGTGGTGGCTGGAGGGGGATGTGGAGTCCCCCTGTCTGCCAGAGCTGAGGGTGGTAAAAGCACAGCTTTCACTGCCCAAAATGACTTTGCTTCCTGTCCCCGTGCTGTCCTGGCTGCTGTGGGATGTGATCCATGTGGGAACACTGCCCACATGGGCAGGATCTCCAGGTTCCCCTTTTGGGGCAGGTTCTGGGGTCTCCCTTGGGGCTGCAGGTGTGGGTGACCCAGCCCAGAGGAATCCTCCAGTTCAGATTTTCTGGGGATGGATGAAGAGGGAAGAGGAAGGAGCCATCCCATTTCCCCTCCTCTGCCAGGCAGAGCGTGGTGGCACTGTCCCTGTGGTGGCACTGTCCCCGTGGTGGCACTGTCCCCGTGGTGGCACAGCACAGCCAGACCCTCCTCTCATCTCTGGGCAGGTCAGGGATGGGGCTGTGTGCTCCCAGCTGGATGCCCAGCCCAGGCCTACAGGATTTGGGGTGGCATGATGGCAGTGCAGGGACAGGGATGCTCCATCCTGATTCTGCCTGACCCTTGGGATCACCGGGATGGAGGAGCTGCTGGGGACAGGGATGTTCTTCCCTGATTCCTCCTGACCCTTGGGATCACTGGGATGAAGAAGCTGCTGGGGACAGGGATGTTCCATCTTGACCCCTCCTGACCCTTGGGATCACCGGGATGGAGGAGCTGCTGGGGACAGGGATGTTCCATCCTGATCCCTCCTGACCCTTGGGATCACCGGGATGAAGAAGCTGCTGGAATGTGGAATGATCCTGGTGTCCTGGCCCTGCCCCTTCCCATCTCCATCCCATGGGGCAGTTCTGGCTCCGGAGCGTCCCTGGCCAGGAGCTGGGTTTGCTCCTCTTTTGAGGGATGTGGAACATCCTGGAGGAGGAGGAAGGCATTGGGTGATGACCCCTGGGACACTCCAGCACCACATTCTGCCTTTTGTGCTCTGGACTGTGCCTGGGAGAGCAGCACTTGCATCCTCTCACCCCCCCCCTAATTTCCTTTCCTTCCGCAAGAACTGCTCTTTTCTCATCCCCCTCTTTTCCTTTCCTGCTCCTCTTCCCTCTCTCCTTCTCGTACCTCTCTCATCCCAGGTTTCAAAGACCCCCTCCCATCCATCCCCTGCAGGGACCTGCCACCATCTGTGGTTTTTCTTTTCCCTTTTATTTTCCCCCCTCTTTTTAAAGTTTCCCGTGTCTTTGTCTTAACGAGCCAGGTTAAATATTCTGTAATCGGTGTAATAATACACCTGGACCCGCTCAGAGATATCTGCCTTTTGTACTGCGACAGGACATTAATAGTAATTATTCTGCTTTGTAATTGGAGCTTTAAATACTAATTCAAACAGCCAGAGGAAAACCAATTAGTGCTAATTTATCTCTATGTGTTTTGGAGAGCCTGTGTCTGTCATACTGTGAAGAAATAGGTTGGTAATTAGTACAGTTGGGTGGTAGATAGAAGTAATTATCAGATTCTTTCATGTTCTTTAAAGGAAGAGGGGGGGAAAAAAAGAAAAAAAAACTCTAAAGGCTGCATGACTCTTCCTTTCCGAGGAAGTTTGAACCTCGAAGGAAGGGCCCAGCCAGCACCGGTTCCAAGCGACGTTCCCGATGCTCCTGCACGGATCTGTGGGCACCCGGAGAGAGACTGAGCATGGATATGGGGTGTGTGGGCATGGACAGGGCACCCACGGCCTCGTGGGGTGCTTTGGGGTGGCCTTGGAGTGACACAGCAGTGACAAAGTGGCAGGAGGAGCTGCACCCTCAGGATGGACACAGGGACGGTCCTGGGGATGAAACCAGGGAAGGGAACAGAGCTGGGAAGGGGCTGGAGCCCCAGGAGAGGCTGAGGGAGCTGGGCAGGGGCTCAGCCTGGAGCAAAGGAGGCTCAGGGGGCCCTTGTGGCTCTGCCCAGCTCCTGCCAGGAGGGCACAGGGACAGGAGCAGAGGGAACGGCCTCAGGCTGGGCCAGGGCAGCTCAGGGTGGGCACAGCAGGAATTTCCCCATGGAAAGGGGGCTCAGGGCAGGCTCAGGGTGGGCACAGCAGGAATTTCCCCATGGAAAGGGGGCTCAGGGCAGGCTCAGGATGGGCACAGCAGGAATTTCCCCATGGAAAGGGGGCTCAGGGCAGGCTCAGGGTGGGCACAGCAGGAATTTCCCCATGGAAAGGGGGCTCAGGGCAGCTCAGGGTGGGCACAGCAGGAATTTCCCCATGGAAAGGGGGCTCAGGGCAGCTCAGGGTGGGCACAGCAGGAATTTCCCCATGGAAAGGGGGCTCAGGGCAGCTCAGGGTGGGCACAGCAGGAATTTCCCCATGGAAAGGGGGCTCAGGGATTGGAACTGCCCAGGGAGGGTTGGAGTGCCCATCCCTGGAGGGGGCACCTGGAGGTGGCACTCAGTGACAAGGTGGGGATCTGGCACAGGTTGGACTCAGTGATCTTGGAGGGTTTTTCCAAGTGGAACAATTCCATGATTCTGCAATTCTGTGGCCTCTGCTTTTGAGCTGTGACCTCTGCACGTGAATCCAGCTCCATTTATTTGAGCCATAACTCCTGTTTGTGATTCCTACCCTGCACTTTTGGGCCAGGCCCCACATTTATGGAGCAAGCCCTGGGCATTCAGAATCCTTGAATCCCAGAATGGTTTGGGTTGGAAGGGACCTTAAATCCCATCCCATCCCACCCCTGCCATGGGCTGGACACCTCCCATCACCCCAGGGTGCTCCAGCCTGGCCTTGGGCACTGCCAGGAATGGAGCAGCCACAGCTCCTCTGGGAATTCCATCCCAGGGCCTCCCAGGGAAAATTCCTCCCATAAATCTGAGCTAAATTTCCTCTCTTTCCATTTGAATCCATTATTCCTTGTCCTGGCACTAAAATTCCAGATGAAAAGTCCATCTCCCTCTTCCTTGGAGCCCCATCAGACCCCCTGGAATGTGCTGGGAGGCAGCAAATTTGCTATTGGAGGCAGATCCTCTGTTGTTTGAGCCATTTCTCACAAATTTCAGCCACACCTCGAGCTTTTGAGCCAGACCTTGAGCGTTTAGGGGAATATTTATGGTCCAACAGCCCTGGTGCCCCTCATCTGTGTCCCCACCAGCTCTTCCCAGCTTTCCCATGGTTTCCCAGGAGGGAGCAGCAGGTTCCTTGAGGACACCCAGGCCCGTCACACGCTGCTCTTTTTATTTTTCCACTTCTTGGATGAGAAGATCGCGAGGTCTGAGGATTTATTTGTGGTTACTTCAATCTCCCCCCTCCGCCCAAGTTGTGCTATTAAAAAAATAAATAATTCATGGAGTAGTTGTTGCCCCCATCAGGAATTCTGGCCGAGCCAGACCAGGAGTGCAGCAGGATCTGCAGGAATTCATTAATGGCCCATTCTGTGTTTCCTTTCCCCTTTAAAACCCCAGTGGAGTTACCTTGGTAATAATAAAGTGCATGATTCCAGGAGGGAGGGAACAGGTTCTTATTTGGATTAAACTGATTTCTCCTCCTCCCCTCTTTTTACCCCTTTTTATTCCTGCCAATTAAAAAAAAAAAATTGTTTAGGGGGAAGAAAAAAAAATTATAAGCAAATGTTAACGCTGGAAAGGAGGAAAAAAAAAAGCACATTTTTTTCCAGGGAGGGGTGAAAATGCTTTTGGAAGTGTTCTATGCAAAGAGATGCCGGGGGGCACGATATATCAAAGAAAATATAATACACCCAGGTTAAAACTAATGATTGCCATATAATTAGATGTGAAGCATTGTGCTATAAATGTGTATTCTTCAGCGTGCTGTGATTTTACTGTAAGAGAGAGAGAGAGAAAGAAAGACAGAAAAACACAGAACCCAGCAACATACTATAAAAAGCACTCTGTTGACTTTTCGGCTGTTTAGTATTCCTTGCCCGTACTCCCCCGGGAGTATGTAATTAGTGCTTTATGAAGAGTGCATTTAAAGCAGTTTAATATTCACCTCATTCAGTCTGAAACAATGTGATCACTGCTTAGACAAATCACTGCTCCTCACTGACATCCTCTGTCAGAACATTACCTCTGAAAAGACCTTTCAAGAGGCTCCGATGTTAATTAGTTGTCTGTCATGGATAAACAGAGCAGTGAGCAGAAGGGCTGCGCCAGGCCACAGACACACAGGGAAATACTGGGAATGCTCTGGGATTTTTTTTTTTTTTTCTTTTTCTTCATCTTCTCTCTCCTCCTTTTGTAAGAATTCCTGGCTTTCTCCCCCGGTTTCGCGGAGTTTGGCACGGCCTGGAGTGGAGCCGGGGTTTTCCCAGGGTTGGGTGAAATCCTTGGCATGCTGAGCCAGGCTGGCAGTGCCAGAGAGGTGCTGGCAGATCCCAAACGGATCCAGGAGCATCCTGTGCTCTGGTTGGGCACCTGCTGAGCTGCCCTGCTGTGGCCCAGAGTGGGAACATCCCAGGCAACCTTCCAGTGCCACATCCCAGTGCCACATCCCAGTGCCACATCCCTGTGCTCTATTCCAGTGCCACATCCCTGTGCCACATCCCTGTGCTCTATTCCAGTGCTATATCCCAATTCCATGTCCCAGTCTTGCATCCCAGTGCCAAATCCCAGTTCCATATCCCAGTGCCAAATCCAGTGCTAAATCCAAGTGCCACATTCCAGAGCTGTATCCCAGTACCACATCCCAGTGCCAAATCCCAATTCCAGTGCTACATCCCAGTGCTCTATCCCAGTGCCCAATCCCAGTTCCATATCCCAGTGCCAAATCCCAGTGCCACATCCCAGTGCCCAATCCCAGTGCCACATTCCAGAGCTGTATCCCAGTGCCAAATCCAAGTGCCAAATCCCAGTTCCATATCCCTGTGCCAAATCCAGTGCTAAATCCCAGTGTTCTATCCCAGTGCCCAATCCCAGTCCCATATCCCAGTGCCAAATCCCAGTTCCACATCCCAGTGCCACATCCCAGTGCTCTATCCCAGTGCCAAATCCCAGTGCCCAATCCCAGTTCCATATCCCCGTGCTAAATCCCAGTGCCACACTCCAGAGCTGTATCCCAGTTCCATATCCCAGCTCCAATGTTAATTAGTTGTCTGTCATGGATAAACAGAGCAGTGAGCAGAAGGGCTGCGCCAGGCCACAGACACACAGGGAAATACTGGGAATGCTCTGGGATTTTTTTTTTTCTTTTTCTTCATCTTCTCTCTCCTCCTTTTTGTGAGAATTCCTGGCTTTCTCCCCTGGTTTCGTGGAGTTTGGCACGGCCTGGAGTGGAGCCGGGGTTTTCCCAGGGTTGGGTGAAATCCTTGGCATGCTGAGCCAGGCTGGCAGTGCCAGAGAGGTGCTGGCAGATCCCAAACGGATCCAGGAGCATCCTGTGCTCTGCTTGGGCACCTGCTGAGCTGCCCTGCTGTGGCCCAGAGTGGGAACATCCCAGGCAACATTCCAGTGCCACATCCCTGTGCTCTATTCCAGTGCCAAATCCCTGTGCCACATCCCTGTGCTCTATTCCAGTGCTATATCCCAATTCCACGTCCCAGTGTTGCATCCCAGTGCCAAATCCCAGTTCCATATCCCAGTGCCAAATCCAGTGCTAAATCCCAGTGCCACATCCCAGAGCTGTACCCCAGTGCCACATCCCAGTGCCAAATCCCAATCCCAGTTCCACATCCCAGTGCCACATCCCAGAGCTGTATCCCAGTTCCACATCCCAGTGCCATATCCCAGTGCCAAATCCCAGTGCTACATCCCAGTTCCACATCCCAGTTCCACATCCCAGTTCCATATCCCACATGCCACATCCCAGTTCCACATCCCAGTGCTATGTCCCAGTTCCAAATCCCAGTGCCAATTCCCAGTTCCCTATCCCAGTTCCATGTCCCAGTGCCAATTCCCAGTTCCCTATCCCAGTTCCATGTCCCAGTGCCAATTCCCAGTTCCATACCCCTCTGCTGCATCCCCAGATCATATCCCAGTGCCATATTGCAGCCCTGCCTCCCAGACCTGGGCCCCAGTACAACACCCCAGCCCTACATCCCAATCCTCAGTCCCAGCCCTTCATCCCACCCTATGTCCCTGTGCTACATCCCACCCCTGCATCCTGGGCCCTCATCCCAATATTGCATCCCAATGCAACATCCCAATATTTCATCTCCACTCTTCATCCCAGTGCTAAATCCTGGCCCTGCACCCCAATGCTACATCCCAATCCTGGATCCCAGCCCTTCATCCCAATATTTCATCTCCACCCTACATCCCAGTGCTAAATCCTGGCCCCTCATCCCAACATTGCATCCCAACCCTGTACCCCAATGCTACATCCCAATCCCACCCCTGCATCCCAGCCCTACATCCCATTTTTGCAGCCCAAAGCGGCTCTTTAGCCATTCCAAGGGACTCTTCCCACTTTCCATGGCGTGTAAAATGTTGGATTGTGTGTTCACCTCATCCCAGCTCCTCCTGGTGTTCATTTCTCAGGCAAACCCAGCAGCTCTGGGGCAGTGCTCGCCCTGCCGTGCATCCCTCATCCCCATCCCTGCAGGATGCTCCCCCTGCCAGCCCTGAAGCTGGAATTGCTCCTTCCCTGAGTCCTCCCTGTGTCCCTCTGAGCGTTCTTGGTGTCCCCTCAAAGGTACAAGTTGGAATCAAGGCACGGTTCCAGGAGCTGCTCCTGGCTCTGCTCGTGGCTCCTTTGGGCTCCATGGTTGACATGGAGGGTTTGGAGCCACAGGAATTCCATTACCAGCCCCCACCTGGCAGCTCCCAGGTTTTTGGGAGCCAAATCCAGCAAATCCAACACTTCCCAGGGCTGAGGGAGCCGCGAGTTCATCACTGAGGGGTTTAAGGGGCACACAAGCCCCAGCACCATCCTTTCCCTCTGGGAAGGAGCAGACACAGAATGCTGCTCCCTCTGCTTCTGGGAATGACAGCCAAGGCTTGAAACCTGGGCTGGGAGCCCATGAGGGACTCCATCCCCGTGCACATCCCATCCTGCAGCAGGAATGCATGGAGCATCCCCATGGGACACCTTCCTGAGCCTTCCCATCCTCCAAGCACCCTCCAGCTCAGGGTTTTTCCCCTTTTCCCTCCCTTTTCCAGCAGTTTGTTTCCCTGGCTCTCTTAGTCACGAAGGTGAGGCCCTGACAGAGACACAGACATCAAAAACAAGAGATGATGAAACGCCAGGAATAATTAAGTTGCACTAAATCACCGGGCCCGGCGGAACGCTGCCAGGGAGCTCGGGAAAAGTGGAGCGCCACGAGTTATTATTAATAACCACCCTGGTGAACAACAACCTATTTCACACCTCTGTTTTTGGGAAGGGGTTGGGATGGGGACAGAACCTCCAGCGTGGGGGGCAGCAGGGTGAGGTTTTCCCCACATCCCAGGATATTCCAGCCCAGATCTATACTGGGATATTCTGGCACGGTCTGGGCTGAGCCCAGAGCAAGTCTGCTCCCGCCAGGGCTCCTCCACGCAACCCCAGGCCTTACGTAAGGGCAGCTTTATCCTCCCTCATCGGGGCCCGGCCTGCAGCTCCCGTTCCCAGTGTGTGGGTGAGCCACTCGCCCCGGGCTGGGAATTGCACAGCTCCTGCACCCCTGCCTTGCTCCATGCATGCAATTCCTGATGGGCAGCTGATAGCAGGCCAGGCTAGATTTGTAGGGTGTTTGGGTTGTGTTTCCTTCACACTCCATCAGGATTTATGCTTGGGAATGCTTGGGAAGGGGTTGTTGGATGTGCAGGATTTGCTGCACAGCTCCTGCACCTCTGCCTTGCCCCACGCATGCAAGGGCTGCAATTCCCGATGGGCAGCTGATAGCAGCTGGATTTGTAGGGTGTTTGGGATGTGTTTTTCTCACACTCCATCAAGATTTACCCTTGGGAATGCTTGGGAAGGGGTTGTTGGATGTGCAGGATTTGCTGTCCCACAGCCTCACCTTGGTTGTGTGGTTTAAGATCCGGCCATCACTGCTGGAGGTGCTGGTGGAAGGGACGCTCCAACTCCCAAAAATCTGAAATGCATCCCTGCCTTGCTCCACGCATGCAAGGGCTGCAATTCCTGATGGGCAGCTGATAGCAGGCCAGGCTGCCAGCCCTGCATTTGTAGGGTGTTTGGGATGTGTTTCCCTCACCCTCCATCAGGATTTATGCTTGGGAAGGGGTGGTTGGATGTGCAGGATTGGCTGCCCCACAGCCTCACCTTGGTTGTGTGGTTAAGTGGTGGAAGGGACGCTCCAACTCCCAAAAATCTGAAATGCATCCCTGCCTTGCTCCATGCATGCAAGGCCTGCAATTCCCGATGGGCAGCCAGCCCTGGATTTGTAGGGTGTTTGGGATGTGTTTCCCTCACACTCCATCAGGATTTATCCTTGGGAATGCTTGGGAAGGGGTTGTTGGATGTGCAGGATTTGCTGCCCCTCAGCCTCACAGTGGTTGTGTGGTTGGATGCGCTGGTGGAAGGGACGCTCCAAATCCCAAAAATCCCTGCCTCGCTCCACGCATTCAAGGGCTGCAATTCCCGATGGGCAGCTGATAGCAGGCCAGGCTGCCAGCCCTGCATTTGTAGGGTGTTTGGGATGTGTTTCCCTCACCCTCCATCAGGATTTATGCTTGGGAAGGGGTGGTTGGATGTGCAGGATTGGCTGCCCCACAGCCTCACCTTGGTTGTGTGGTTAAGTGGTGGAAGGGACGCTCCAACTCCCAAAAATCTGAAATGCATCCCTGCCTTGCTCCATGCATGCAAGGCCTGCAATTCCCGATGGGCAGCCAGCCCTGGATTTGTAGGGTGTTTGGGATGTGTTTCCCTCACACTCCATCAGGATTTATCCTTGGGAATGCTTGGGAAGGGGTTGTTGGATGTGCAGGATTTGCTGCCCCTCAGCCTCACAGTGGTTGTGTGGTTGGATGCGCTGGTGGAAGGGACGCTCCAAATCCCAAAAATCCCTGCCTCGCTCCACGCATTCAAGGGCTGCAATTCCCGATGGGCAGCTGATAGCAGGCCAGGCTGCCAGCCCTGCATTTGTAGGGTGTTTGGGATGTGTTTCCCTCACCCTCCATCAGGATTTATGCTTGGGAAGGGGTTGTTGGATGTGCAGGATTTGCTGCCCCACAAATGGTAGCGGGAGGAGTAGGGCGATTTCAAGGTTGAATAGGAGGAAGAGGATGGCTGCTAGGAAGAAGCAGATTGAGAAGAGAAGTCAAGCAGATCCCAGGGGGTCGAATCCACATCTGTATAGGGATAGTTTTTCTGAGTCAGGGGTTATTTGGGTGAGTCAAAAGTTTAGTGCAGTTAGGAGGATGCTTAGGGTCAGTATGAACAGGATTGTGTTTATTACTCTTCTCTGGGCTTAAACCAGATTCTAAGGATTGGAAGTAAATTGTAATTAATATACTAGAAGAGTGAGATCCTCCTCAGTAGGTAAAAATGTAGAGGAATAATCACACGACGTCTACAAAGTGTCAGTATCAGATGTCTCACCTTGGTTGTGTGCTTTAAGGTCCAACAATCACTGCTGGAGGTGCTGGTGGAAAGGATGCTCCAAATCCCAAAAATCTGAGATATCACTGAGATTTTTGAGGAGAGAAAAGAGATTTTAATGCAAAGATTCCTTCTGAGGCAATGCTTTACCTCATGCAGCTTTAGGGTTTGATCCCTCTTGGCTCCATTTCCGCAAGAGCCCAGACAGGTTCAGGCTTTTGGGCTGATTTCGGGTGCCACGTGGCCGTGGGTTAAACCTCAGCCCCAATTCCCACCACCTTTGCCACCAGGTTTCATCAGGAAAACCATCCAGAGCTGGTCAAAATCCTCCCTGGCGGGGTAAAGCCGAGGGTGTCGAAATTTGGGAGAGCTGTAAATCTCGTGTATTTGTAAAATCTTTAAGCCTCCATCTGCAACGTGCAGGTAAACCTTTAATTCCCTGACAATGCCGAGCTAACTCCCAGCTAAATCCTTAATTCCCGTGCACCTTAGCCCTGTGGATTCTTCTGCCTGTCTGCAGCCCAGGTCTTGTCTGTAGTATCCATCTTTGGGTGTGGAAAAATCCCCCAAAAATGTTCCCAAGGTTCTGGTGCTGGAAAAATCCCCAAAAAATGTTCTCAAGGTTCTGGTGCTGGAAAAATTCCCCAGAATTGCTGTGCCCAAGGTTTTGGTGCTGCAAAATTCCCTCAAATTGCTGTGCCCAAGTTCTGACGCAAAATGTGCTCAAGGTTCTGGTGCTGGAAAAATTTCCCCAAATTGCTGTGCCCAAGGTTCTGGTGCTGGAAAAATCTCCCCAAATTGCTGTGCCCAAGGTTCTGGTGCTGGAAAAATCTCCCCAAAATTGCTGTGCCCAAGGTTTTGATGCTGGAAAAATTCCCCACAAAATAGTTGTGCCCAAAGTTGTGGTTTTAAAAATAATCCCTCAAAAATTTCTGTGCCCAAGGTTTTGGTGCTGGAAAAATCCCCCAAAATAGCTGTGCCCAAAGATCTAATGCTGGAAAAATGCCCCACAAATGTGCCCAAGGTTCTGGTGCTGGAAAAATTTCCCAAAATTTCTGTGCCCAAGGTTTTGATGCTGGAAAAAATCCCTCAAAAGTTGCTGTGCCCAAAGTTCTGGTGCTGGAAAAATTCCCCAGCTGTGCCCAAGGTTCTGGTGCTGGAAAAATCCCCCAAAAATGTGCCCAATGTTCTGGTGCAGGAAAAATCCCCCCAAAATATTTATGTCAAAGGATCTATGCTGGAAAAGTCTCCCCAAAATTTCTGTGCCCAACGTTCTGATACTGTAAAAATCCCTCCAAAATTGCTGTGCCCAACCTTCTGATACTGTAAAAATCCCTCCAAAATTGCTGTGCCCAAGGTTCTGGTGCCGGAAAAATCCCCCAAAAGTGTGCCCAAAGTTTTAGGGTTTTTGCTCTGTGGATCAAAACCTCTGAAATGCTCTTGCAACTCTTAAGATTGGGAACAATGATGGATCTTGCATCCCTGCAGTGGCCCTGAGGCCACAACGAGCAGCAGGACGGGGAAAAGGCACCAATTTGTGGTTCCAGCCCTTCTGAAGGACATTGGCAGTGACACATGGGGATGATCCCATTGCTGCTGGGGTGGCACCACAGCTGCTGACAGACTTTCCCCCGGATCCAACCAGCTCAGATCCCGGGACAGGGCGCAGCTGTGGGGCCCCGTGCAGGTGCAGGGGACGCCGAGGAGCCCGACGGGTTTGGGAGCTCGTTGGTGCTGACAGCCAGGCTGGGGTTGGGATTGCTCCACGCAATCGGGTCCCCGCCGCTGGCAGGACGTTTCCCAACCTGGAGGAACCTGTACACACGACCACCCTTTCTTAGGCAATTTTCCTGACTCAAGATCCCATCCCAAATCAGCAGGAGATGGATCTGTGCTGCGTCTTGCAACACAACGCCATCCAAACTGGTTTTCCCATTAATCCTTTCTCCAGTGACATTTTTTTCCCTTTTTTTGGGGGTGACTGTGGGTGCTGTTGGCTCTTTAGGAGGGTTTTTGGTGCTGGTTTTCCTCAGATGGGGATCTAAGCCAAAATTGTGTCTTTTAGGACACAATTCCTGAGGCAGGAGGGAAGGGAATGATTCCTCTTGGAACTGGGCTGGTGACACAAGGGAGGGACTGTCCAGCAGCCTTTTTGTTAATATTAATGTCCCAAATATTGATCTGGAACAACCCAGAGGACAGCACCGTGTTCATCCCCTTGGATCTACAGATAATTTCTGAAGGGTGAATATTTTTATAGAAGAGTGAGAAGCTGCTGGTTTATTTAAGTGCCCAGCAAACCACAGAAATGTGGAATAGCCTGAGCAGGAAGGGACCCACAAGGATCAAGGACAATGATCCCAGAGGGCTAAAAACTCCTAATTACACATCCCAAATATATCTGGCAGCATCTGTTGTGATCTCCACCTATAAATTAATTTTGGGGGTCTTGGGCACCACCTCACCTGGGTGCTGCCAGGTGCTGCGCCAGGTCCTGGCAGCTGAAGGGTTACTCAGCCCCATCTGCTCAGCTCCCCATTTCACAAGGGCGGGTTCGGAGTTTTACTACAAGTTTCAGACAATGAAGGTGTGTCTGCGCTCCGAGCCTCGTTTGCCCGTTGTGTAGGCGTCGGGTTCAGCGCCGTCTTGTCAACACTTGAATATGTTGAGCATCACTCACGGGGCATTCTGTAAGAAACCTATTAAGTTAATTACCGAGGCTGTGTGTGAGAGAGAGAGAGAGAGAGAGCGTGTGTGCTGCTCCTCCTGTAAAAAATTTGGCTTTCTTCGTTGCAAGACACTTGTGATGCAAGCCCCGGGCTCTCGGTGTGATGACATCTCGTCTGCTGCTGTAACTGAGCCGGGGCTCGGGCGAGCTGCCTGCCGGGGAGGGGGGGTCAAGGGAGGACCCCCCCACTTTTCCTGCCTTGGGGACACCCACACGAACATTGGGATCTGCTGTGGTGTCCCCAGGACCAGCCCCGGGGGGGATTGGGGTGTAAATCCCAAATCTGTGGGGTTTGAGCTCAGAGCAGTGTGGGGGGAGTTTGAGCATCTCAGCTCCTGGTGATGTTTCTGCTTTTACGTTTCTGCTCCGTCCAAATTCCTGGGAAAACGCAGTTTCACAAATCCTGGAGTGGGTTTGGGTTGGAAAGGACCTTAAAACTCCTCTCATTCCATTCCACCAGCCCAGGGTGTTCCAAACCCCGTCCAACCTGGCCTTGGACACTGCCCAGGCTGGGGCAGCCACAGCTTCCCTTGGTTTGGGATCAGGGCTGGGAAAAATCCTCTTGCTCTTTTATATTTGCGCCGCCATCCTCAAGCACCCCAAAATAATCCGGGTTGGAGCTGAGGGGGCTATTTTGGGGTGGTCCAAGCTTGGTTTGGGAAGGGGATGGAGCAGGAGGAGGCTCCATGTGGGGGATACCCCTTGTGTTTCTCCTCTCCCTGCTTCCCACCAGCCTTTCCAGCAGGGTGGGGAAGGAGCTCTGGGTCTCCTGGAGGGGAGCAGGGATGTTGGAGCGATGCTGGAACTCCGTGAGGAGCAGCACGTGCTGCTCCAACCCCGCCATCCCTTCCCGGATTTCCCCCACATCCCTTCCCAGCCCGGCTGGAACGTGGCCGCCCCCAAAATACCTTAAAAAAAAAAAAAAAAAAAAAAAAAAGAAGAAGGAAAATAAACTTTTTTTTTTTTTTTTTTGTCCCCCACTCCGGAGCCCGAGCCAGGGCAGGGAGCGGGGCGAGCGCTGCCTCCCGGCTCCCGAGGAGGTTTTTTTTGGGGTGTTTTGGTTTTTATTTTTTGGGAGGCGCTGCACAAACAGCCCCCGGCGCTCACACGAGCCCCAGGTAGGGCGGCTCAGCCCCCTCCCTCCCGGAGCATCCCACGGGAGCCGCATCCGTTGGACTTTTATGGAAGAAAGGGAAATCCGGGCACCGCCGGAGCGGCTTTTGGCAGGCGAGAGCGGCAGCAGCGCTCCCGTTAACCCCTCATCATCCTCCTCCTGCTGCTGCTGCGTTTTTAGGGGGGGATCAGCATCTCCGCGGGCCGTGGGATGCTCAGCCGACAACAAAATTCAAATAAAAGCGAATTTGGCTCCTCTGTATTCAATAAATCCATGCAAAGCGCTGCTGAGCATCCCATCCTCCCCGAGCACCCCCTCCCCAGGCGAGAGGGAAAAGTGAGGAGGGAAATTTGTGCAGCTCCGGAAAGTTTCCGCTTGGAGTTTGTGCAGTCCCAAGGGCAGCTCTGGACTCTCCCTCCGAGTGTTGGCGGTTTCAGCGGTCAGGAAGCGGCTTTGGGGGGGTTTCGGAGGGGAGGAGAGGCCGAATCCGCCCGGATGCGCTGGCGGGGCCCGGGCAGAGCCGTCCCCTCCCGGCTGGGGCGGCCGTCAGCGGGGGCGAAAGGGAGAAATTTGAATTTTTGGCCGGCGGAAGGAAGTGAAAAACAAACAAACAAACAAAAAAACTTAAAAAAACAACCATAACAAAAAAAAAAAAAAAAAAAACACAAAAAAACACCACACCACCCCCCCCGAAAAAAAAAAAAAAATCCCCAAAAACAAACAACCCCCCCCAAAAAACAAAAACAAAAACAAAAAAAAAACATAAAAAGACCAAACAAAACCCCCCAAAACACAAAAACAAACAAAAAACCCCAAAAAACAAACAAACAAAAAAAACCCCAAAACCCAAAAGCATACAAATTCCCCCCAAAAACCCAAAAAATTAAAAAAAAAAAAAAAAAACAAACAAAACCCCAAACCCAAAAGCAAACAAATTCCCCCCAAAAAACTCAAAAAACAAAAAACAAAAAAACCCAAAAAAAAACCAAAAAAAAAAAAAACCAAAAAACCAAAAAAATAAACAAAAAACCCCCAAAATCCAAAAACAAACAAATTCCCTCCAAAAACCAAAACAACAAAACAAAAAAAAAACCAGAAAAAACTCACTAAAAAACAAACAAAAAACCCCCCAAAAACCCAAAAACAAACAAAAAACCCCAAAAAACCGAAAACAAACAAACGCCCACCAAAAAAAACCAAACAAAAAAAAACCAAAAAAAACCAAAAACAAACAACCCCCCCAAAGAAACCAAAACAAAACAAAGTAAAAAAAAAAAAAAACACAAAACCCCACAAAGAAACCAAACCAAAAAACCCAAAAAAAGAACAAAAAAAACCTCAAAAAAAAATAAAAACCCAAAAAAAAACCCAAAAAAAACCCCAAAAAATAAAACAAAACACCCCAAAAAAGCATCAAGGAATAAACGAGCCCCCCCCAAACCCAAGCTCCCTCTGCCATCAGATTCGGGAGCCGAAATGCCCGAATTGGCCCGGACGGGAGCAGGACTGGCACGCGCGGCTTCGATGGCTTTGATCCTCCCCCGCGCCCGGGACGGGGCCTGGGGTGGGGATCAGACACCCCAGGCTGGAGGAATTTGCAGGGGAGGGCTTTGAGAGCACCCCCGGAGCCCCCCAGGCCGCCTCTGGGCTGGGATTGGTGTCCGGGTGGGCTCAGGGTGCGACCCCAAATCTCACTGGGATCTGTTGGGGTCAGGGCTGGGTGCAACCCCAAAATCAGCCCAAAGGGCAGGGAGGGGATTCTGGGGACACCCCAACTGCAGCTCAGGGTCCCCGACGTCACACGGATGTGGTGCTGATGGAGAGAACCCAGAGGGGAACACGGAGCTGCTCCAGGGCTGGAGCCAGGCTGGGAGAGCTGGGAATGCTCACCTGGGGGAGAGGAAGATCCAGGGAGAGCTCAGAGCATCTTGCAAGGTCAAAAAGGACTCCAGGAGAGCTGGAGAGGGACTGGGGACAAAGTAGAAGCATCAAATTCCCAAAAGTGGGAAAATCCCGCTGCTCTTTGGGGTTTGGGAGGTGCCATTGGTGATGGAGAACCTGAATGGGACACGGAGACTTTGTGCTGGAGCCCCTCTGGAGCCGGGCTGAGAGAGCTGGGAATGCTCCAGGGAGAGCTCAGAGCCCCTGGCAGGGCCTGAAGGAGCTCCAGGAGAGCCAGAGAGGGACTGGGGACAAGGGATGGAGGGACAGGACACAGGGAATGGCTCCAAACTGGGAAAAGTGAGATTGGGGTGGGATTTCTGGGAGGAATGAGGGAGGGGAGGGGCTGGGATGGAATTCCAGAGGAGCTGTGGCTGCTCCATCCCTGGAAGTGCCCAAGGGAGAAGAGAAAGTTCCAGAGAGAGCTCAGAGCCCCTCACAGGGCCTGAAGGGGCTCCAGGAGAGCCAGAGAGGGACTGGGGACAAGGGATGGAGGGACAGGACACAGGGAATGGCTCCAAACTGGGAAAAGTGAGATTGGGGTGGGATTTTCGGAAGGAATGAGGGAGGGGAGGGGATGGGATGGAATTCCAAGAGAAGCTGTGGCTGCCCCTGGATCCCTGGAAGTGCCCAAGGGAGAAGAGAAAGCTCCAGCGAAAAAGTAGAAGCATCAAATTCCCAAAGAGAAAATCCCACTGTTCCTTAGGGTTTGGGAGGTGCCATTGGCAATGGAGACCTTAAATGGGACACGGTGACTTTGTGCCTGATCCAAGGGCTGGAGCCCCTCTGGAGCCAGGCTGGGAAAGCTGGGAATGCTCCAGGCAGAGCTCAGAGCCCCTTCCAGGTCCAAAAGGGGCTCCAGGAGAGCTGGAGAGGGATTTGGACAAAGGATGGAGGGACAGGACACAGGGAATGGCTCCCACTGCCAGAGGGCAGGGATGGATGGGATGTTGGGCAGGAATTGTTCCCTGTGAGGGTGGGATGGAATTCCCAGTGAGTTGGGGCTGCCCCTGGATCCCTGGAATGCCCAAGGCCAGGTTGGACATTGGAGCCTGGAGCACCTGGGACACTGGGAGGTGTCCCTGCCATGGCAGGGGTGGCACTGGGTGGGTTTAAATCCCTTCCCACCAAACCATTGTGGGATTCCAGCTTGGCTGTGCCTCTCAGAGGGATGTGTGGCTCAGAGGTGCCCCAGGGCCGTGGTTGTGGCTGGTGACCACAGCCTGGCTGGTGGCAGCACTGGGAATGTGCCATCCCTGTCCCCAAAGGTGACACAGCAGCAGCAGAGCCAACCAGGGATGTATCCCAAGGGGAGGTTCCAGAGCAGGCTCTGCTCTCATCCACACAGAATTCAGGCTAAGGGCCTTTAAATGACTGAATTAGGCAAAATTTGGTGTTTCTCCAAGAATCCTCCGGAAATCTGCTGCTGGAAAAGCAAACTCATCTTAAAGCTACACGCACACAAGGCGAGCAAGTTTTCCACTCTGAAGGAGTGGGATGGAAAAGACCTTCCCAGTCCTACCCAGCCCTTTTTTCTGGCCAGGTCAAGCTTGTTCCTCCTGCTGGAATCTCAGGGTGACCTCTTGTAGTTCACCTTTTTTGGGAGCTCTTGTAGCATTTTGGGGATGTCCCATCAGAACTGGGGGTGATGGAGGGGGACCCAAGGGAGCCCAGATCCATGGGGTGGGTGAAGGGAGATCCTGGTGTGTAAGAGGTGAAATGAGAGATGTGGGACTCCAGGCAGGTCTCCAAAATGCAGTTTATTGTATCCAAAATGCAGTTTATTGTATCCAAAATGCAGTTTATTGTACACAGAATGCAGTTTATTGTATACAGAATGCAGTTTATTGTATACAGAATGCAGTTTATTGTATCCAAAATGCAGTTTATTGTACACAGAATGCAGTTTATTGTATACAGAATGCAGTTTATTGTACGCAGAATGCAGTTTAATGTATACAGAATGCAGTTTATTGTATCCAAAATGCAGTTTATTGTATACAGAATGCAGTTTATTGTATACAGAATGCAGTTTATTGTACGCAGAATGCAGTTTATTGTATCCAGAATGCAGTTTATTGTATACAGAATGCAGTTTATTCCATCCAGGAGGTTACAGCAGTCCAGGGCTGTGGGTGACAGAGCTGTGCCCACAGCTGTCAGCTCCAGCTGCAGGCAGGCCTGGAGACCCTTTGGGTTTGGTTACATTGCATTATTTACTTTTCTTTGATAGAACCCATCTATACCTTAACTATTATTTATAGCCCGTCATAACTACTGTAAGTACCATGTTATGTTACTGTTCTCCAATCACTAAAAGTCAGTACATTACAGTTTAAGCTAGAAGTTGTGTTTCAGTTTTCTTGCAGTGGAAAATTCTGAAGCCTTTTTTGCCACATTTGCCGCCTTGTTTGCCTGTGCTCTCTTCCTGCTTGGTAAAAACATCTTCTTGTTTGGGGTGGGTTTATCCTTTGCTCTAAGTCCTAAAATCTCTTTCTAACCAGCAAACTCTTTGCTTCTTTGGTTAGCCAGTGAGACTGGCTCAGCAATTATTTTATTCTATATCAAAACTTGCTGCCATCTCTATTCCTTCCTCAGACTCTACATTTAAAAACCTTTCTGCTAAGCATAGATATCGGTGGGAATTTCTCAAACTTTCATCCTTCCCAGCACTGGTGGAGCTCCTGGGAAGGGCTGGGCTGGTGACAAAGCCCAGGGCACCAAACGCAGGTGTGGTCTCACCTGGGTGTCACAGGTGGCATTGGAGCGGCGAGGGGCACAAAGCGCCCTTGTCTTTGTGCCTGAGCCATCCTCATCCTCTCCTCCTCCTCATCCTCTGCTCCTCCAGATCCAGCACCCCTTCCCTGGCCGGATCCCGGGCCGGACAAATCCCAGCCCAGCCGTGTCCCGGGTCAGGGTGATTCATGCCGCAGCCAGCTCGGCCGGGAGCTCGCCCGGAATTGCGACACCGTGGGGCTGCTGAAGGCAGCCAGCGCCGAGCCCGGCATGCAGGCAGCTTCCTAACACACCCCTGGGGTTGCTATCAACATCCCTGTTGTTCTTAGCGATCGCATCCCTCGTTTATCATGCCGGCTTTGCCCAGGGGCCGGGGTGGGACCGTGCAGGGCTTTGGGGTGCAGCCAAATCCCCCCCAATCCCCGGGGTCCAGAGCAGGGCAAGCAGGGAGTGCACAGCCCTCTCCACAGCCTGGTGCAACCACCATTTGTTCAGCCATCGTTTTATTCAACTTCCATTTTATTCCACCATCATTTTATTCAACTTCCGTTTTATTCCACCATCATTTGTTCTACCTTCATTTTATCCCGTTTCCGTTTTATTCCACCATCATTTTATTCAACTTCCGTTTTATTCCACCGTCATTTGTTCAACCAACATTTTATTCAACTTCCATTTTACCCCACCATGCTTGGTTCAACCTTCATTTTATTCAACTTCCATTTTATTCAACTTTTGTTTTATTCAGCCATCGTTTGTTCAACCAACATTTTATTCAACTTCCATTTTACCCCACCATGCTTGGTTCAGCCTTCATTTTATTCAACTTCCATTTTATTCAACTTTTGTTTTATTCCACCGTCATTTGTTCAACCAACATTTTATTCAACTTGCATTTTACCCCACCATGGTTGGTTCAACCTTCATTTTATTCAACTTCCATTTTATTCAACTTTTGTTTTATTCCACCGTCATTTGTTCAACCAACATTTTATTCAACTTCCATTTTACCCCACCATGCTTGGTTCAGCCTTCATTTTATTCAACTTCCATTTTATTCAACTTTTGTTTTATTCAGCCATCGTTTGTTCAACCAACATTTTATTCAACTTCCATTTTACCCCACCATGCTTGGTTCAACCTTCATTTTATTCAACTTCCATTTTATTCAACTTTTGTTTTATTCCACCGTCATTTGTTCAACCAACATTTTATTCAACTTGCATTTTACCCCACCATGCTTGGTTCAGCCTTCATTTTATTCAACTTCCATTTTATTCAACTTTTGTTTTATCCAGCCATCGTTTGTTCCACCTTCATTTTATTCAACTTCTGTTTTATTCCACCGTCATTTTATTCAGCCGTGGTTGGTTCAACCTTCATTTTATTCGACTTCCATTTTATTTAATTTTGATTTTATTCAGCCTCTATCTCACTCAACTTTCTCCCTTCAGCAAACCCCTGGTGCTTCCCTGTTGGGGTGCAGAGGAAGGGGTAGCAGGGAAACTCCTCCATTAAGTTTCTTGGCAAAGCCACCAGCTTCAACTCCCAAATCCAGCGTTCCAAACATGCCAGGATTGTCCTGGCAAAGCCACATCTCCCCTGCCCTGCTGCATTTTTGGGAAAGGAGCCCAGCATCCTGCATCCCATCCCCATCCCCAGCTGCTCCACAATCCTGCGGGTGTTTTATATAAAAAAAAAAAAAAAAAAAAAACCAAACCAACAAAATCCCTCTCCTTTTCCAACACAAATGTTTTGTCTGAGGTTTCAAAACCTTCCTTGGTGTCATCACAGCCTCCTCCTCCTCGCCTCTGGCTCAAACCCCTCACCTATATCCTGCAGGAAAGGTGCAGATGGGCACAGCAGCCTGAGCCCGGCTGGAAATGCACCCAGCAGAGCCTCCCTGGTTGCACAGGGCAATGCTGACACTGGCAATGCCATCCTGGGGCTGCCAGGAGCCTGGCAAGGTCCCTGCCAGGGATGGTTCAGGTTATGGAGTGCAGGGGTTTATTTCTAGATTAAGGAAAGCTTGCAAAAGGCAGGCACGGAGGTGATTTATGTTTATTTTGCTCAGTTAATAACCCGTGGCACGTCCTCCCCTGCGGCGTTAGGGTGGATCAGACAAAGCTGCGTTTAAATTACAACCGTGCCAGATATTTATTTTTTAATATATTTTTATGGTCGCCTTCCCCATTTATTGTGAGCTAGAAAAAGGTCCAGGCCGTGCCAAGAGCTGCCTAAGGATCCTAAAGGCTGCAGGGGCAAATCCTTGGAGTTCAGACCTTGGAAAAGTGGGAGAGGCTCTTCAGATCTGTGTTTTAGAGGTGACATTCCTGAGCCTCCCAAGGGTGACAATGGGACCCCTCCTGCTCCTTGGGGACCCTCAGCACATCTCCCCAGGAGTTGTGATGAGCCTCGGGGAATTTTTTGGGATGAGGGTGTGCAGTCAGTGTTGGTCAGTGCCTGCTGGGACAGGGTGTCCCAGCGTGATTTTGGGGTTAAAATCACCCAGTGTTGGTGCTTCTGGTTGTGTCAGTCCCCAAACAGACAAATCCAACCCACCCAGGTGTGGCTTTCCTGAGGCTCTGGATCTGCCCTGAAAAGAATTCCCTGTAGAAGGAAAAGTGCCTTCTCTACTCTTTTTCTGCCTGGGTGTGGCTCAGATCATGGTGGTTTGTCAATTTTTCAGGTGCAGACTGACAGGGAACAAGTCAAATATGGCTTGGAATGGTGAAATTCCATGAACATAAAATGTAATAAAGTAAAACAATGAGCTCCAGGTGAGGGGGTTGGCAGCTGGAGATGGGAGGATTCCATGCGTCCCACCCTCCTTGGGGACATCCCTGGAGCCTGTGAGAGGAGCAGGAGGCTCTGGGGAGAGGATGGAGTCCTGTTCCTCACAAAGCATCTGGGCAGTGAGGATCCAGGTGGGAAGTTTGGGTGGATGTGTGGGGTGCAGGGAAATTCTGGGAATCGTTCCTGCCTCAGGCCTGGGGTGGCCTGGCCACGTCTCCTTCCATGCCCGGAGAGTGAAACCAGCAGGGAGCACAAAGCCAGGCCCTGAGTCATGGCAGGATCCAGGAACTGGGGCTGTGGGGAAGCACCAGAGGAGAAGGTTTGGGCTGGGAAAGCTGGGCTGGCTCCAGCAGGAAGGGGAGGTTTCTCTGGAGCTGGGTGTGATGGGATCCAACCTCTGTGGGGTCTCCTCCCTGCCCTGGGAATGCTGTCAAAACACTTTGGAGTGATGGAGCAGCCAGGAGAGGCCATTCCCAATGAAACCTTCCCCATCCTGGTTCTTGCATGAAAACCATTTCTGTGTTTCTCCGTATTTTTTCCTCTTTCTCCCAGTTTCTTCCCCGACGGAGAGCCCACGCCAATCCAGCGGCGCAGCAGGGCTGGCATAATGGGATGTGACATTTCTCATCACAAAAGGCCTCTCAGGCTCGGGGCTGACAGGCTCCTTCAGGCACCAAACCCCGGGAAAAGCGAGGCTGGGCTGAGAGCAGGAGGGTCGTGGGCGAGCCAGAGCCCCCTGGGAGCATCCCCTGGCCCAGATGCAGCTCCAGGATCCCACTGGAAGCGAGCTGCTGCTCAAACAGGAGGCTGAGCTGGGAAATGCCAGAGTTTGGGAGTGCTGGGAGCTGCCCAGGCCCTGCCCTGCTCCGTGCTGGCCTCCCTGAGCACGGGGATAATTGGAGGGAGAGTTTCTCTTGGATGGCTCCAAGCTCACATGCTTCTTGTTGGAAAGCGGGACGAGCCTGGATGTTTTTGGGAGCCGGGGGAGGAGCGGTCATCCTCCCCAGGGCTGCTGGTTTGGTGGGGAGGAAAAAACCCCAAAATCTTCACCTTCCTCTACAAGGACACGGTGGAACAGATCCAGATCCACCTGCAATTAGCATCTCATCCTTTTACTGCCCGTTCCAGCCTCGCAGGGAAGCTGGGTTGCCATCCCAGCGGCTCTGCCTTTGCCGGGATGCTGAGCCAATTCCTCCACGCTGACCTCATTGCAAAGATCACAGCAACGGAGGAGAACAAACCTGGGCTCCCGCTGGGCCGGCTTTGAAGCCGCTCAAACCCCTGCTGGTGAGGAGGGTGTTTGGGATCGCTTTCCCCCCGGTAATCGCTGGTTAACGCCGGGCCCTTCCCATGGGATGCAGCCCCCGCACCTGGCGGAGCCCCCTCGGTGTCCCGAGGTCCCCGGGCCGGGCTGGGACGCGCTCCCGCTCCAGGAGCAGCCCAGCCCTGCTCGGGTCCCATCCGTCATCTGTTTGTCCTGGTGCCCTGCCAGCGATTGTGCCGATTTCCCACACCCACTTTCCATAAAGCCTCGGTCCTCGCCCGGGCGAATCGCTGGCGAGAGAGCTCGCCACCCATCCCTTTCCCCTCCTCTGCGATGGGATCAGACACGTTCAGGAGAGGGGGAAGAAAGGGAAGGGGGTGAAAAGAAAACAAAAAAGATCAAGAGGAAAACACAAGGTGACTCACGCCGCCTTTAATTTATTTGTGTTTATTTATTTATTCCCCCCCACCCTCGGCTGCGACGTGCAGGCAAACAGCGAGGGCTGCCCGGGGAGCCTCGCTCGGTGCCCAGGGCACCAGAAACGACCGGGATAAAATTCCCCACTCCTTTGGCCGTGCAAAAGATCGCGGAGAGCAGCTCCTGGCGCTCGAAGTGTTTGGCACAGATTTTTTCCAGCCTTCCCAGGTCTCTGCACGAGCATCCCGTGCCCCGCCGCAGACCGGAGGGTGGGAATATCTAATTCTACCTCCTACACCGTGTCCTCGGCAGGGGAAAGAGAGAAAGAGGAGATAAAAGGCTGGGAAGCTCAAATGGTGTCATTAGGAACTATTAATGGTCTCATAAAAGGGCATTAATAAAGGCGGCAGCTCATCAGTGTCCATTAGCTCGGCTCGTGGCAGGGATCTTCGGGAGCTGCCGGAGTGTGATGCTCCCCTCGCCCTCACCGGCGTGTCAGAAAAGGGGAGAGGGGCTGGAAGGGGGGGTTATTCCCCCGACAAACCATTCCCCGAGCAAAACACAAGGAGAAAATGTCGCAGGGCGTCACACCCCACCTCAATCCCTCCCGAATCCCCGCAGCCGTGCCCAGAGTTTGCTCCTTGCTCCCAGCATTGCTGTTTACTATCAAAGAAAAAAAAAAAAAAAAAAAAAAAAAAAAAAAAAAAAAAAAAAAAGGCAGGGTTTGGAGTGCTCATCGCGACTTTCTCCCTCCCGCCCTCTTCCTGTTCTCGCCTCTTAAAAAGGAGTTTTATCCTTTGACTCTCCCATGCCCGGGGCTAGCGAGGAAGCCGCAGCATCTCGGGGCGAGCCGGCAGCGCTCGGCGGCGGGCAGGGCACGGGGAGGAGGCTCGGCCCGGCCCCATGAGCCCCTGGCAAAGCCAGGAATAGCAGCGCGGTCCCCGCACGGCAGCGGTGCTGCCAGGGAAACCCGCAGTCCGTGCCTTTGATGAGCCGGGGCTGGCAGCGGGCCCGGCCGCACCGAGAGCTCGGGATGGGCTGGGATGGGCTGGGATGAGCTTGGAAGGAACTCGGAATGGGCTCGGGATGGGCTGGGGATGAATTGGGAATGAGTTTGGAATGAGCTCGGGATGGGATCGGGATGAGTTCGGGATGGGGTCGGGATGAGCTTGGAATGAGCTTGGAAGGAGCTCGGGATGAGCTTGGAATGGGCTCAGGATGAGGTTGGAATAAACTCGGGATGGGCTCGGGATGAGCTTGGGATGAGTTTAGAATGAGCTCGGAATGAACTGGGGATGAGCTCGGGATGAGGTCGGGATGGGCTCGGGATTGGCTCAGGATGAGCTTGGGATGAGCTCGGGATGAGTTTGGAATAAACTCGGGATGGGCTCAGGATGGGCTCTCGGGATGAATTTGGAATGAGCTCAGGATAAGTTCAGGATGAGCTCGGGATGAGTTTGGAATGAGCTTGGAATGGGCCCAGGATGAGTTTGGAATAAGCTCAGGATGAGCTCGGGATGGGCTCGGGATGGGCTCAGGATGAGCTCGGGATGGGCTCGGGATGAGTTTGGAATGAGCTTGGGATGAGCTTGGAATGGGCTCAGGATGAGTTTGGAATGAGTTCAGGAAGAGTTTGGAATAAGCTCAGGATGGGCTCGAGATGGGCTCAGGATGAGCTTGGGATGAGCTTGGAATGGGCTCAGGATGAGTTTGGAATAAGCTCGGGATGAGCTCAGGATGGGCTCAGGATGAGCTCGGGATGGGCTCGAGCTGAGTTCTCGGGATGAGCTTGGAATGAGTTCAGGAAGAGTTTGGAATAAGCTCGGGATGAGCTCGGGATGCACCGGCAGCTTCCCCCCCCCGCCCCCGTGGGCAGCAGCGGCACATCTGGGGGAGCAGGCACAGCTGGAGGGCTCGGGCACGTGCGCACATCTGGGCGGAGGAGGGGCGAGCCCGTGCGGGTGGGTGGGCTGGAGGAGCACATCTGGATGGGCGCTGCCGAGCATCTGGGCGGAGCCGGTGTGCGCATCTGGGTAGCTCGGATTTGCACATCTGGATGGCTCGCGTTTGCACATCTGGGTGGAGCGGGTTTGCACATCTGGGCAGGGCCACAGCAGCCCCACGGCCCCGTGTGTCCCCTCAGGCACTTCCCAGGTGTTTCTCCCCTCACATCCCGCCCTGCCCTCCCCTCCCGCTGCCATCCCAGGCACCCGGACCTGCCCAGGTCCTCACTCATCACCTCCCTGGCACCGGCAGATTTCAGCTCCAGCCCAGCCAGAGCCAGGGAGCCGAAATCCCAGGATCCCTGGTGACCTTTGGGGCAGCTGGCAGGAGGCTGTCCCCAGCCGTGACTCAGGGCAGAGCAGTTTCCTTCGGAGGCAAAGGGAAGCTTTGATCGCAGGGAGCCGAGGCACCAAACCCTGCTCCCCACGTGCACCTTTGCTGGGAGTTATCTGAGGCATCTTTTTTTTTTGGGGATAACAACTCCCAGGGCAGGTTAGGACGGAGGAGGCCTGGCAGAGGAGCGTGTGTGGGCAGGACTGGAATAACGGGTGCTGTAGGAGAGGATTGACGAGCGCTGGGAGGTTGGGAATGGCCGGGAATAGCACAGCAGGTCAGGGGTGAGGTGGGATGTGCAGGGCCAGGATGGGGGTGCAGCTCCTGGTGTTGTCCCTTTGTCACCCATACAGGAGGGTTGGTGTCCCAGAAATGGCTCCTTGTTCCTGGGAATCATCCCAGGATGGGGATGGAGAGCCAAGCCTGCAGTATTGTCCCTTTGTCACCCATGGAGTCCCCACAGGATCCTTGGTGTCCCAGGAATGGCTCCCTGCTCCTGGGAATTATCCCAGGATGGGAATGGACAGCCAAGCTTCCAGTATTGTCCCTTTGTCACCCATACTGTCCCTACAGGGTGCTTGGTGTCCCAAGAAAGGCTCCCTGCTCCTGGGAATTATCCCAGGATGGGGATGGAGAGCCAAGCCTGCAGTATTGTCCCTTTGTCACCCATACAGGAGGGTTGGTGTCCCAGGAATGGCTCCTTGTTCCTGGGAATCATCCCAGGATGGGGATGGACAGCCAAGCCTCCAGTATTGTCCCTTTGTCACTCACACAGTCCCCACAGGATCCTCAGTGTCCCAAGAAAGGCTCCCTGCTCCCCATTCCAGGATGGGGATGGAGAGCCAAGCCTGCAGTATTGTCCCTTTGTCACCCATACTGTCCCTACAGGATATTTGGTGTCCCAGGAATGGCTCCCTGGTCCTGGGAAGCACCCCAAGGATGAGGATGGAGAGCCATATCTGCAGTATTGTCCCTTTGTCACCCATATGGTCCCTACAGGATCCTGGGTGTCCCAGGAATGGCTCCCTGCTCCTGGGAATCATCCCAGCATGGGGATGGAGATCCAAGCCTCCAGTGGGACAAGCTCTGTGAGCAGGAGTTTGTTGAGAGCAAAGCCAAAGCTTTGCCATGGGAATGCTGCTGGAAATGAGCACAATCCCACCTGGAATGGGCCAGATCTCCCAAATCTTGGTGTGCTGAGCATTTGGCTTTTAAGGGAATTATTGTGGCTTTCCCAGGGCGCCACAGCCTGGATCCCTGGCCTGGATCTCCACACAATCTCTGTGTGCAGGTGGCAGCAGTGTCACCAGTGCCAGGGCATTGTGGATCAAGCCCCTAAATCCCAAAGAGCCAAAGAAAAGCCCTGGCACACCCACTTAAAGAAAATCCCCTTTACAAGGAAGTGATGAGAGAATGATCTTTACAAGGCAAACACAGAAAATGTTGGGAAATGAATCCCTGGGGAGAAGTGGGCACAGGAGGGTCCATCCCTCTGTGTGTTTCTCCTGAGGATTCCAGTTTCACTTAACCAACCTTTTTTTGTCCTTTCAGGGCTCGGATCTGAGGGTTGGGAAGATCAAAGGGAAGGTCCTGACAGGTGAGTGCAGACCCCAAATGAGGGGATGGGGTCTGAGGGTGGCAGTGCTGGCTGGGGTGGGCACACCACGACACAAGGGGGGGACACAAGGAGCTCCCTAGGGCACAGCTGGGCACTGTCTGAAACAGGAGCCACTTTTTCTCTAATTTTTTCTAGAGGCAAAAGTGGTTTAAAAACTCCCCAGCGGTTGGAAAGGCTCCAAACCAGTGCAAAAAAGAGGGGGGAGGGTTAAACCCAAAAGAAAAAACAGAAGATAAAAGCGGGTGAATCCCAACAACTCCTGTGATGTTGCAGGAACAAAGACTTTCAGTTCAAAATGGGCCAGACGTGGCTCAGGGGAGAGGGGCTGGGGGCTCACCTGGCTCCTGGTGCAGCTTCAGCCCCTTGGTGTCACATCCTCCTGTCCCTGATGGAGACCAAGGGGTGGCTGTGCTGTTCCTCCCATGGATGTCCCTTTGCACCTCTGTCCACAGCAGCTGGCTGAGCCAGCTGTGGGCCCCACATCTGGGCAGCTCCAGCCTGGAGCACAGCGTGGACCCCAAAACCCCCTTAGGGTGCTGGCCATGCCCTGCTGAGGGCTGGGGGTCCCAGGTTTGCCCCCCCTGCCCAGGGGAGGGTGCAGACAGGAGAAGGGGATGGATGAGGAGGGGTCAGGGTGGTCCAGGATGTGCTGAGGAGCTGTTTTGGTGGAACCCCTGAGCTGCTCCACAGTGAGGGGTCCCAGT
The DNA here is from genome assembly GCF_027887145.1 of Ammospiza caudacuta. Classification (NCBI taxonomy): domain Eukaryota; kingdom Metazoa; phylum Chordata; class Aves; order Passeriformes; family Passerellidae; genus Ammospiza; species Ammospiza caudacuta. Next base: position 4,085,388 of record NC_080618.1, read on the forward strand.
GCAAGGAGCTGCATGGCAGAGCTGATGCCAGCCTGGAGGAGGGTGTGGATAACTGGTTCTGGTGGGGGTTTGAGCTCAGAGGGATGCTCTTTCTCTTGTGCACCCCAGATTACACCCGGCCCAAGCCCGCCCGCTACAGCGGCTACCACCGCTACCAGTTCCGCCTGTACCGGCAGTCCCAGCACCAGACCATCTCCCTGAGCTCCGAGGAGCAGCAATCGCTGGGTAAGGACCCGCCTGGCCTCCATCCCCGCCCCCAGGGGCCGTTCCAGGGCTGCGGGGCTGGGGATGCCCCGCTCGGTGCAAAGGGATCCTCGCAGGGGGACGTGGGTGAGGTGTGAAATCCTTGCCAGGCAGCAGAAAAACCCTTGGAAAAGGTCTGGTAGCGGCCTGGCTAGCGGGATCGGCAGCAGGGAGGGATGTGGGCTGTGAAATGCAGCCCTTGCTGGCACATCCCCCCAGCCCCAGCAGTTGCATCACCTCGGAGCGCAGCGGAGGATAAGGATCAAGGATTGCTCAAACCGGGCTGACGCAACGCCCGCCAACTCCCAGCTCCTCCCAACACCTTTCACGGAAGGGATGGAGCAGCGAGACCCCCAAAACACGGAGGGAAGCGTTGTCGGTGCTCCGTGCTGGGGCTGCAGGAGCCGGGATGGGCAGGGATCCATCCAAGCGTGGGTTCTTCCCTGCCCTGCCTGGAACTCGGGGCTCGGAGCCTCACGTGGCCTCCACAAGGGAAATTTCCAAACTTTCCCAGCTGGGACCACACGAGCAGGGCCGGACGGGCAGGTCAGGTCGGTGTGGCTGGGCTGCTGCGCTGTGCCTGACTCACGCCGTGCCCTGAGCGGGGGCTGCCCCGGGGGGCTCTCACACATCCCCTGCCCACGGCCGGCGCGGGATGAGGCTGCCACGAGGCTCCCCGCGGGTTCTCCCTGCCCTTGGCTTCGCTTTCTGGCTCATTAGCTGCGCTTCTTAATGACCCCGCCGATGTCACCCCCCTGCCAGCCCCGCATCCCTGTGGCTCCGCGTTGTCCCCACATTCCCACCGCAGCATCCCGGGGCAGAACCCACCGAGGAGCTTTTTCCAGATAAATCCTCTTTCCAGCAGGATTTGCGGCTCCAGCCCCCCCAGATGTCACCCCGGGAATGTCACCTCGCTGTCCCCAAGGCAGGGGTGGCCGGGCATTCCCCATCGCATCTGTGCCCCCCAGCCCTTCCCGCGCTTCCTGGGAAAGACCCAGCGGATATTTGGGATATTTTTCCGCAGGATCCGATACCTCAGCATCGTTTGTCAGGCAGCTGTGGGGCTCGTGTTTAAGGAGCCGGTTAAAGGCGATTTTTAACCCTTTCACTGCTGCATCACATCCTCGGCTTGGCCGGGGGATGCTGCTGGATTCAGACACTGCCAGCCCATCATCTTTATTCCCAGGGAATGAGCCCTAAAAGCGGCCAAAGGATGAGATTTTGGTGTCTCGGGGGTTTTAAATAAATCCATCCCCAAGGCAGTGGGATGCACGCCGATGGATCTGCTGGAGCATCCAGCCCTGTGGTGCACAGGGGAGGAGGAGCAGACACCTTGGCAGAAGGTGGGAACGAGGAGGGGGTGACCCCAATCCCAAAGGATCCCAAAGGATCCCAAAGGAGGAGAGCCCAGCCCGGGCTCTGCCTGGCTCCTCTCCTGCACTAAAAGCCATGTAGGTTCTCCCGGCGATGCCGCAGGCACAGTTTGCATCCTTGCTCAGAATTTCCCATCTTATTTGGCCTCAAATGAACCCTTCTTGCCGCTTTCACTCTGTCCTGCATCTGGTGACAGCGACATCTGTGTCTCACCGAGGCTGGGGACACCCTTCATCCCCATCCCTGGACAGGGAGTGGCACTGGCCGGGCACGGGGAGTGGCACTGCCCATGCCAGCCTCGGGATGTGTCCAGCCTCCATCCTTGTGCTGGGCATCCCTCCCCCTGGCAGAGCTGAGCCCCAGCAGTTTCTGTTCATTCAGCTCCCAGGAAAATCCAATTCCCGGCTGGCCCTGGGTGTGTTGAGGCGGCCGGGCCAGGCCAGGCCGGGCCCGGGGGAGGTGACAGTGCCAGGCGGGATGGCAGCAGCTCGGCCCGAGCCTCCAGAAGAGGGCACTAAAGCAGGACCTGCCCGCGTCGCCTGTCCCTGCTCCTGGAACAGATCCCTGGGAATTGAAAACGCGAGGGGACAGCGAGCAAGGAAAAGAAATCCCGGTTTATTCTCCCTCCTCACCTGGCTGTGCAGAGGGAGCGGGGACATTTCCACCCATCCCGCTTGGGATGGCACTGATGGGCACTGGAATGGCTGCAGGACCTGGACACGTTCCCCTGGCACTCGTGACAATGTGGAAATCAGTTTTTTATGGTCAAGGTGTTTCTCCAAGGCAACTCTTGAACAAAAAATTCGTTTCACCAGGGAAAAACCCACCCTGATCTTTCCCTCAGTTTCTCCTCTGAGTCTGATTCACTTCAGTTTTTGGCCATGCCACCAAATTATCACCGAGCAGCAGCTCTGTCCCCGCTCAGCACCGAAGGTGGGGACGTTTGGGGTGTCCCCAAGCTCTTCCTGTCGCTCACCCCACTTCCCTCGCAGCCAGGAGTGTCACAAGCCCTGCCTGTGTTTTGGGGAGATGCAAGATAATGATTTGTGGTCTGTGAAATGTCACAGCCGCCGTCGCATCCCGAGGCCACCACAGGATCCACGGGAAATCCCTCAGCTGGGGAATTCAGGCACCCACCAGACCCCGGCTGTGGTGCTGGGCAATGAAAGTTCCCCCACAGCTTTCATCGATTTAATTAGCACAGAATCTCGAGGTTTAATTGCACCTGAGTTCATCCCTGTGCTTCCACCTCCGGGAAGCTGGGGAGATGCTCCCACATTCACAAAGTCCTTCCTGCCCTGGAAAGATGTTTTAGAACCGGGAATGGATTTTTTTTTCCTCCCAGAAATTGTACCTCCGGGAGCAGGGATGGGATGATGAGCCCGGCCAGCCCGTGCCTCCATCCCTCTCCAGCTCTGCATCAGGATCCGGATCGGGGCCGCATTGACTCATGAGCCGACCTTGTGCGCCTCCAACCCGATTCACCCAGCTGGAAAATCGGGTTGGACCGGGCCCCGGCGGGGAGGGAAAGGCTGCGGCCGGCACGGGAGGCGGCCAAGGGCTGCGGGGACAGCGCGGTGCCGTCCCCCGAGTCCCCGGGTGTCGCTTAATGGTGACCAAAGCCGCTGCCGGCCTCCCGCCCACCTCCGCCGGGACATCATTAATCTTGGCATGGAAGCGTCAGGGCGAACATCGCGGCTGATGAGGCTGATAAATTACAGCCGGGGGGCCGGGGGAGGAGGGGAGCGGCGTTTGGGGGGTGGGCAGGAGGCGAGGGCAGCGCTGGCAAAGCTGTGGGATAGCGGGAATGTCGAGATCCCCGAGTCCAGCGCTCGCCCCGTGCCTCAGTTTCCCCATCGGGCGCTCCGGGCTCGTGTGGGTGTCAGCGGGCGCTCCTCTTCCTCCGGCGGGCGTGCAGATAAGAGCCAAGTGGGATGATTTAATCCTTTGGGAAACGAGCTTGAAAACGGACCAAGCCGCGGATGAAACGCGGTATTGTTGTGGCAGCGAGAGGGGACGGTGGCACCGCGACCCCGGCCGGCCCCTCTGCCCCTTTCTCCGCTCCGTGATCGCAGTGACTCAGAGTGCCCAGCCGGGTGATTTGGGATGGCTGGCACAGGGATTTGGTCATGCCAGGATGGGGCTTCAGGATGCGCCCGAGGGGTTGGATTTGGTTTGGGGGACCCCAAATCTGTCACCCTCCCTGACCACACCCGCGCTGCCCCGGGGCTTTCCCTGGCCAGACCGGGCACAGTGGGTGCCAGGGCAGGTAGGAAAGTAGGTCAGGAAAAACCCCGGCCCTGCAGCCCCGCCGAGGCTCTGCCTCCCCCGGCTCCTTTTCATCCTCCCCTGCGGGGGCTCCGCGCATCGGCGGCAGCTCTGGCGCCCCCGGGACTCGGGGCTGCCGCGTCTCGCTCGCACCCCGGCCCCGCGGGGCACCCGCGCCTCTCCCGGGGGCTTTTCCGGAGCTTTGAAAGCTGCGGATGAAAGGCACCCGCAGGCACAGCGGGAGCGGCCCCCCGAGGCTCCTTCCCCCCGGTGCCACCTTCGTGGGGACCCCAGCACGGGGGGGGCTGGGCTGGGACCCCCCAAGGGAGGAGCGGCCCCTCCTGCCGAGGTGGAATTTGGGGCTCTGTGGCCCGGCTGGAGGTGACCCCAGCGCGGTTTGTGTCCTCGGGGGGTGGCAGGGGACACCTGGGAGCCGGCAGCAGCAGCCTGGTGCATTCCAACACCTCATCCCAGCCGGAGTGTGGGATGCAGGTCTTTGCTGAGCACCCTGTCAGCTCCTCCCTGGCCCTGGTGCACCCCAAATCCTATCCCAGCCAGAATGTGGGATGCAGGTCCTTGCTGAGCACCCTGTCAACTCCTTCCTGGCCCTGGAGCATCCCAAATCTCATCCCAACTGGAATGTGGGATGCAGGTCCTTGCTGAGCATCCTGTGAGCTCCTCCCTGGCCCTGGAGCACCCCAAATCTCATCCCAACTGGAATGTGGGATGCAGGTCCTTGCTGAGCATCCTGTCAGCTCCTCCCTGGCCCTGGAGCATCCTGTGAGCTCCTTTCTGGCCCTGGTGCACCCCAAATCCTATCCCAGCCGGAATGTGGGATGCAGGTCCTTGCTGAGCATCCTGTCAACTCCTTCCTGGCCCTGGAGCATCCCAAATCTCATCCCAGCCGGAATGTGGGATGCAGGTCCTTGCTGAGCATCCTGTCAGCTCCTCCCCGGCCCTGGAGCATCCTGTGAGCTCCTTTCTGGCCCTGGAGCACCCCAAATCTCATCCCAGCCCCAGCCAGAATGTGGGATGCAGGTCCTTGCTGAGCATCCTGTGAGCTCCTCCCTGGCCCTGGTGCACCCCAAATCTCATCCCAGCAGAATGTGGGATGCAGGTCCTTGCTGAGCATCCTGTCAGCTCCTCCCCGGCCCTGGAGCATCCCGCAGCTCCAGGGCGCGCTGCCGTCACCAGAGAATCTCCAGAGCTTTTTTTGGAGCTCCGTGCCCGGGGTGGGGAGCAGGTGGGAGCTCCAGCAGCTCCCCCCAGCCATCAGCACCCCTTGGAGGTGATGCAGCAGCTCAGGTTTTGCTCAGCACTTTTGCAGGAGCAAAGGGGACGCTGTGCTCCGCTCGGGGCCGAGATGCGGCAGCGGATAAACCTGCCAGGCTGCCGCGTGACATTGCAGAGCAGCCAGGAAGAGGAGAGGACAGGTTTCAGATAAACAACGGGCCCCTTTGCCCACAAGGAGGGGCAGCGTGAGCTCTCTGGGCGCCAGGGAAAGCCCCCCCCGTCAGGGCAGGATGCTGGCACAGACACAGGCTGGGTGCCCGACCCCGGCAGGGCACAGGGGGATTTCTGCCCCACAGGGGCCGGTGTGAGGGAATCCCTGCTGCCTTTGGACCTGCAGAGAGTTTCCTGCTGCCCACGTGGGATAAACCACAGCTGGAGCCGGCAGGAGCTGCCCCAGAGCTCGGGGGTGCTGGGGCAGCGGGGGAGGAGGGTCAGGAATGAGGAACCCCCTGAGCTCCAGCAGCCTGAGGAGCAGCAGCGCAGTGAATGCCACTCCGGGGGATGGAGGATCTCCTGTGACATCCCCAGGGGGATTTCCAGCCAGGCCACCCCCGGGTGGGCTCGTAGGAGGGTTTGCTGCAAAGGTCAGGGGGCAGCAGGGGAGCCTGGTACCCCCAGGATGCTGAGATTGGGGTCCCCGGGGCTCCTCCTGTCCCTGGGGCCTCCTGGGTGTGCAGGATGTGGTTTGGGGCAGAGCAGCAGCTGCTCAGGGCTGCTCCCCTCTCCAGCCCTGCTCACCCCCTTTCCTCTCTCTCCCCAGGCACCTGGGACCTGAAGGATTTCGTGGAGGATTTTCACCTGGGCCACCCCGTGGCCGCCACCCAGTTCCTCACCAAAAACTGCAAGGATTAACTGCAGCCATCCCTCCCATGCCCTGCACATCCCCACAGCCCAGAGCCACCCCTGCCCGGAGCAGAGGGGACCCCAGACCCACCGAGGATGAGCCCACCCTGCTCCCAACCCAGAGCCACAGCCCCGACCCCTCCCCTGCCACAGGCAAGTTCTCTCTCCCTCTGGGGAACATCCCAGCTCACCCGGTTATCCCAGGAATTCTGGCATCTCCCCTTCTCCCCCCCTCACCCCATTTCTGACTTGACCCCTTGCATGTCCCCCTGGCACTTTGGGGACTCGGAGTTTGGTGCCTGAATAAAGTTTGGATGGAGCACACGGGGCTCTGTGGCGGCAACGAGTGTGGGCAGGGCAATTTGGGATCTGTGGGCAATGGGAGCAGGGGTGGCCAGCCAAACCCTCATTTAGGTGACCCCAGGGTCACCCAGGAGGGGACAGGGACAGTGATGCCAGTCCAGGGGTCCCTGGGTGGCACCACATGGGAACGGGCACTGCCCTGCCTGTGCCCTCAGCCCGTTTCTCTTGGAAAGCAAAACCCAAATTAAAGGCATAAATCAGCAGAGCTCTGCCTACTGGCCACTTAGCCGGACCTCCCCTTTAATTAGCTCCTTAATTAGGCTTTCATCTAAGACTCAGTTTTCTCCAAGGCTCAGATTCACCCACCTGCAGCTCCTCCTTGGAGCACATCCCGCTGTCTGCGCTGTGACAAAGCCACCTCTGGCCTGCCCGTGGCCAGGAATAAATGTTCCTCTTGGAGCAAACCACGGAGAGCAAGAGCCCAGGACATTCTGCAGGCTGGGGAAACTGAGGCACGAGGGAATGAGTGGCTCAGGGCTGGGCAGGGAGGCCTGGGGTCATTCAGAGGGGCTGCGATGCTCTGGTTGTGATGCTGCATCTCAGCTCTGCCTCCGTGCCTGGAACAGAGCAACCTGATCCCGAAAAATACATCTCTGTGCCATCCTGCTGTCACCTTCCCTGGGTCCCCAGCAGTGAGAGCAGGTTTTGGTCCTGCCTGGGTGCTAAACATGGATTTTAGTCCTGCACTGGAGTGTTAAACATGGGTTTCAATTCTGCACTGAGGGGTTAAATGTGAATTTTCAGTCCTGCACTGGGGGTTAAGTGTGGATTTCAGTCCCGCACTGCGGAGTTAAACTTGGATTTCAGTCCTGGTTTGTTAAACATAGATTTCAGTCCTGATCTGGGGGGTTAAACATGGATTTCAGTCCTGCACTGGGGGGGTTAAACTTGGATTTCAGTCCTGCACTGGGGGGTTAAGTGTGGATTTCAGTCCTGGGGCATTAAACATGGGGTTCAGTCCTGCACTGGGGGATTAAACTTGGGTTTCAGTCCTGGGGTGTTAAACATGGATTTCAGTCCTGCACTGGGAGGTAAATGTGAATTTCAGTCCTGCACTGGGGGGTTAAACTTGGATTCCAGTCCTGGTTTTTAAACATAGATTTCAGTCCTGCACTGGGGGGTTAAACATGGGTTTCAGTCCTGCACTGGGGGGTTAAATGTGAGTTTCAGTCCTGCACTGGGGGGTTAAATATGAATTTTCAGTCTTGCACTAGGGGGTTAAATGTGAATTTTCAGTCTTGCACTATGGGGTTAAATGTGAATTTTCAGTCCTGCACTGGAAGTTAAATGTGAATTTTCAGTCCTGCACTGGGGGGGTTAAATGTGGATTTTCAGTCCTGCACTGGAAGTTAAATGTGAATTTTCAGTCCTGCACTGGGGGGTTAAACTTGGCCGGGACTTTCCCTGCAGGAAGTGGCTCTGTGCCTCGGAGGGGCTGAATCACACGGGGTCCTGCAGAGCTCCGTCCCCTCGTCCCCTCCGGGGAGGATCAGGGTGCCCGAGGGGCAGCAGGAGCAGGATCCAGCCTTGCCCTGGGTGCACACAAGGCTGGGTGAAGCTGCAGGAGCTGGCGGGAAGGAAAGCAACAAAAAAGGAAGCTGGGTAACACCACAAGGCAGGGAAAAAAAAAACACGAACCCCGCTGCCACTGGCGCTAAGATTAGCAGCAGAGGAAATGACACTGAGATGTCATGGAAGTCTGCTAAAGTTGGATTTCTCCTTTTTCTCTCCTGCCCTCGGAGCAGGGTGTAATTGGCCTGGCAGATGGGAGAGAGGCTCGGTGTAAATGAGAGGTCAGGGCTGGGCTGACATCCTGAGCCCGGCCCCAGCAGCCTCCCCTCCCTGCTCCTCGTGCCTGCCCTGGTTATCCTGGGGGCAGGAAAGGCAACGGGGGTTTGTCCTTCTAGGAAAGGATCACCACGGTTGCTGGGCTTAAACGGGCATGGGACAAATTGGGCTGGGCTGGGATTGGGATCAATGGGAGCCAGAGTGATCCATGGCCCTGTGGGATGGGATGGAGAATGGGAATGGAGAATGGGACAGAGAGTGGGAATGGGAATGGAATGGGATGGAGAATGGGGATGGGATGGGATGGGATGGGATGGGATGGGATGGGATGGGATGGGATGGGATGGGATGGGATGGGATGGGATGGAGAATGGGAATGGAGAATGGGGATGGGATGGGATGGGATGGGATGGGATGGGATGGGATGGGATGGGATGGGATGGGACGGGACGGGACGGGACGGGACGGGATGGGATGGGATGGGATGGGATGGGATGGGATGGGATGGGATGGGATGGAGAATGGGAATGGAGAATGGGGATGGGATGGAGAATGGGGATGGGATGGAGAATGGGGATGGGATGGGATGGAAAATGGGAATGGAGAATGGGAATGGGATGAAGAATGGACATGGGAATGGGAACGGGATGGAGAATGGTGTTGGGATGGGATGGGATGGAGAATGGGGTTGGGATGGGATGGGATGGGATGGAGAATGGAAATGGAAATGGAATAAGAATGAGGTGGGATGAAGAACGGAAATGAGATGGAGAATGGAAATAGGATAGAGAATGGAAATGGAATGAGAAGGGAAATGGGGATGGGATGGGATGGGATGGGATGGGATGGGATGGGATGGGATGGGATGGAGAATGGGAGTGGGAACAGAGATGGAGAATGGGATGGGATGGAGAATGGGAATGGTAATGGGGGCAGAGATGGAGAATGGGATGAGGGGACAGATGGGGTGGAGATGGAAATAGATGTGGGGATGTGGATGGGACAGGTGGGAAATGGGATGGAGAACAAGGACGGGAGTGAGGTGAAGATGAAGAAGGAGAGGGGAGTGGAGATTGGGGATGGGATGAAGATGGTGGAACATGAATGGAGATGAGGATGGGGATAGGATGGAGATGGAGGTAAAATGGGATGGGATGAGGATTGAGAATGGGGATAGGGATTGAGAGTGGGAACAGGGATGAGGATGGGGATGGAGAATGGAAATGGGGATGAGATGGAGAATGGGAATAGGGATGAGGAAAAAGGTAGGCATGGAGATGGAGATGGAGATGGAGATGGAGATGGAGATGGAGATGGAGCTGGGAACAATCAGACCAGGAATCTGCCCAGCTGGCTGCAATATCCCTGTGCTGGGATTGTCCCTGCCAGGACACAGCACCGTGGCCCTGTGGGAGCACTCAGAGCTGCAAACGCAGCACCCCTGGCCAGCCCTGCACCACAAACTCTCACTGGGATTGCACACGAGGCCTCCACGGCGTGGAAAATATTAATTGTGGTTTTCTGGTTCACTTTTCGATTATTTAGAAAGAGTGAAGGAAAAATCTGCCAGGGAGGAAGCCACGTAGAGTCACTTGGTGCTGGTCCCACCCCCTTTATCTCTCCTTCCATTCGCTCACCATTGGTGTGAGAGAGAAAAGAGAAGCTGAGGCTCTCAGCTGCCTAAATGTAGAAAGTTTTGCTTCTAAATCAGTTTGTGATGGAAAGGAAACACGTCACGTCCCTGGGGAAGTGGCTGGTTTTGAGCAGCCACAACCCCAGCGCCGAGTGCTGCAATGGAACAGCCCAACACTGAAATAGCTCCACGCTCTGTTATTGTCACCCAGAGAAGTTTTTTTTTTTCACTGTCTAGGTGTCATTTTTAGCCTCCAGAGGAAGTTTTATTTGTATTTGTTACCTCGACTTTCCACTGTCGTGGCTTCATGAGTTTTTTATGTGAAGGGCCGGGAGAAAACAGAGTTGGGCGAGTTCAGGTGTGGGACCCACAGCACCAAAGGCACATCCCAGGAATTCTAGCATGGATTCTGCAAAGCCCAATGGATTCCAAGGCCACAAACCCACGAAAACACAGAATCCCAGGGATTTTGGGGGCTCTGAGCTGAGCTGAGCCCAGGCATGGCTGTGGGATGGACACAGCTCCCCTTTGCTCACCCAGTTTGGGGCTCTGAGCTGGGTTTGGGTTTAATTCCGGCCCCTCCTCAAAGCAAACCCACCCACTCCATGGCGTGACTGAGGGAGAAGAGGACGTGGAGTTTAAAAATTAACAATGAACCCGTGAAAATTGAGTGTTGCTGGTGAGGAGCAGCAGCACCCAGCAGCACATGGGGGGTGTTCCTTGCCAAAACTGGGCTGGAGGCCAGGAGAAGCTCGTGCTGAACACGAGCCCTAAGCCAACAGGATAACAATTACCTGGTTTTAATAATCACTGAAATAATTAATGGGAGAAAGTCTCAACCCCTGGGTCTGATGCAGAGGGCTCACCCCAGGAAAATGCAGATTTAAGGCTGGAGCAGGTACTGGGGGACCCCCAAAGCCTTGGTGGCACCTGGGGATGGCACAGAGCTGGCAGGAGCTTGGCAGCAGCTCCCCCTCAGCCAGGGACTTGCTCAAGAAGGGATTAGCAGGATCAGCTGATGATGATCTAAGCGCATAACTATATCAACCTGCGAATTAATTCTGATATCTCACACCTTGGAGCTCCTCTATCTGCGCATCTCCGCGCTCCCCAAGCGTTCCCTGAGCTCAGCCCGGCTGCCCCCCCCCGGGAAATAGGTCAGGAGGGATAATCCCCAAATCCCCACGTGCTGCTGCTGGGGCCGGGCGGCGCTGCCCGATTTGGGAGCCGACGTGGGAGAATCCCGCGGCCAGCTGAGCCCCACGGGACGCTGAGGCACCCGGATCGCACGTCAGCCAGGGGTGGGCGATGCTGGGATGATCCAGGGAGGAGCTCCAGCCTCCATGCCCGTGCTGGGCACTCGCAGAGCCCCGGTTTGGGGGTCCCCACCTGCGCTGGAGCTGCCGCTGGGCCTGGGCGGGCCCTGGGAGGGGCAGCTGGGCCGTGGCAGGAATTTAGGGCTCCTGAAGTAATAGGTGAGGCAGGAAAGGTGAGCGCAGGGATGTGTACCCACCTCTGCGTCCGTGCAGTGGTGGTTTCATTCATCAGCAATAATAAATTATTGTTGGGTTTCCAAAATGCTGTATAATATCAGAGGGGCTTTGTGGGGCTGAGCTGGTTTGGTTTTGGGGTCCTGGACCCCCATCCTGCTCACTGGGGCTGGGCCATTCAGCCGTGCTCTCTCTGGCAGCACCCTGGGATGCAAATTCCAGCAGTTCCTGAGGGAAAGCAGCAGCTCAGCCGTGCCCAGAGGCGCTGCCAGGCATCCTGGGTGAGCACCCAAGGGATGCTCAACGGGGAGAAACTCGGCGCAGGTTTTGTTTCCTCTTTCAGCTGCTCCCGAGTCGCTTTGAGCCGGGTTTGTCCGCGGCTGTGGGAAGCTCCCAGCCTCTCCCACTCCTCCGGGAGCCACGAGCACCCTCAGATGTGGTTTGCCCCAAAACGCTCCTCGGCAGAACAAAAACAACCAAAGCGTTTGTGATACGGGGGTCCCAGGCCGGGAGCTGCCGTGCCCCCGTGCCTGGCACTGCCCTGCGTACCCCGGCGGGCTCTGCATGCCCAGGTGCGGTGGGAGGAGGCGATGCTGGCTCTCCCCTCCCCGGGCAGCTCGGACGGACTCGCCCCGCGGCCCCGGCCCGGCCTGTCCTCACTTGCCGGCTGCTCTCGCTTCCCATTCCCCGCTCCTCAGCCAACCTCCCATTTCCTCATTGCTAGGAAATGGCAAATTCCCCCCGGGCTGGTTTCAATGGCTCACGGATCCCTCGCCTTTGGCCTCTCCCCAGTTTCTCCTGGGCTGGTTGGAGCTCAGCCCTGGGGAGCAGGCTGAGATTTTTCCCAGGCACGCAGCCCTTGGAATTCTCTGTCTGGGAGGACACCCCGCCCTCGGACCAGGCCGGATTCACCCCTCTGTGCTGACACAACACCAACACCGAGCCCTTTTTCCGCTGGACGTGGTGGATTTGGGGAGTTCTGACGTTCTCTGCTCCTCTCAGCGCTCACTGTCATGGCACAGCTCTGCGAGCTGCAATTCCAGGCTCCAGTTCCTCTTCTGTTTCTTGGTTTCACATTAAAAAATGCCTTTGTGGTCTGCAAACCCCTCGTGGGGTCACTCCAGGGTTCCTTCCTGGGGCTGAGGTTGCTGCTGGTCCCATAAAATCATCTTTGGGTTTGCAGCCCTCTCTGCTCCTGATCCCTGGCTGGAATCCCATCCTTCCCACACTCGGGACCACTTTCACTGCGGGGCTGCTCTGCAGTTTCCCTGTTAATCAGCTGTCTCCTTATCTCCAGGTCACACCACGCCAGCTGCCGCCGCTATTGTTCCCCAGCTGGATAATAACAGGAAGGGCTTGGAGAGCCAGACCTGTGTGGGACTGAGGTGACCCAGAGGTCCCAGCTCCTCCAGGGCACCCAGCAGCCTCTGGCTGGCACAGCCTGGAGCCCCCACCAACCCCTGGGAGCAGCGAGAGCTGTGGGGCTGGAGTCCCCCACCCCAGAGTTGTGGGGCTGGAGTCCATCATCCCAGAGCTGTGGGGTTGGAGTCCCCCACCCCAGAGCTGTGGGGCTGGAGTCCATCATCCCAGAGTTGTGGGGTTGGAGTTCCCCATCCCAGAGTTGTGGGGTTGGAGTCCCCCACCCCAGAGTTGTGGGGTTGGAGTCCCCCACCCCAGAGTTGTGGGGTTGGAGTCCATCATCCCAGAGTTGTGGGGTTGGAGTCCCCCACCCCAGAGTTGTGGGGTTGGAGTCCATCATCCCAGAGTTGTGGGGTTGGAGTTCCCCACCCCAGAGTTGTGGGGTTGGAGTCCCCCACCTTTGGGAGCAGTGAGAGTTGTGGGGTTGGAGTCCCTCACCCCAGAGTTGTGGGTTTGGAGTCATCCACCAACCCCTGGGAGCAGCCAGGGTTGTGGAGTTGGAGTCCTTCACCCCAGAGTTGTGGGGTTCGAGTCCCCCATCAACCCTTGGGAGCAGTGAGAGTTGTGGGGCTGGAGTCTCTGACCCCAGTGTTGTGGGGTTGCAGTTCCCCACCCCAGAGTTGTGGAGTTGGAATCTCAGACCTTTGGGAGCAGTGAGAGTCGTGGGGTTGGAGTTCCCCACCCAGAGCTGTGGGGTTGGAGTCCCCCACCCCCAGGAGCAGCAGGAATTTGTGGGGATGCTCTTTGGGAAGAGCCTCCCCCCCCAGCAGCTCCCACCCTCCTGCAGGTGCATGCCTGGCCTCCAGCCATCCCTCCAGGAGCCAAGCCTGGCCACCCAGAACCCATTTCCCAGCATCAGCAAGGTGTTTGGAGCTCTGCTCCAAAGGGCTTTTCCTCCCCATCCCAAGATTCTCATCCTGCTGCCACACAGGGTGAGGCAGGGCCGATCCCTGCCTTGCCACGGGGGAAACTGAGGCAGGAAATGGCTTCCCACAGCCACCCACAAGGCTCCCATAGCTGCCCCCAGCAGCCACCCTGGGGTTTGGCTTGTGGGGATCCATTCTTTGGCATCTACTCAGGGGCACCCCAGGGCAGCAAGTTCTGCAGGAGGAGGGAGATGCCAGGCTCCCTTTCCAAGAGGGAAATGCCCATCTCCTTTTCCATGAGGGAAATGCCCATCTCCTTTTCCATGAATGAAATGCCCATCTCCTTTTCCAAGAGAGAAATGCCAGTTTCCCTTTCCAAGAGGGAAATGCCCATCTCCTTTTCCATGAATGAAATGCCCATCTCCTTTTTCATGAAAAAATGCCCATCTCCTTTTCCATGAGGGAAATGCCCATCTCCTTCTCCAAGAGGGAAATGCCCATCTCCTTTTCCATGAGGGAAATGCCCATCTCCCTTTCCAAGAGGGAAATGCCCATCTCCCTTTTCCACGAGGGAAATGCCCATCTCCTTTTCCATGAGGGAGATGCCAGTCTCCTTTTCCATGAGGGAGATGCCCATCTCTTTCTCCATGCATATTTCAGCGAGAGTGTTTCCAAACATTTCCGGAGGAGGAGGAGGAGGGTGTGGAGTTTTCACAGGCAAATCAGGAAAACCAAGGTGAGGCAGGAGAGCTGGGAGGGTGTTGCTCTGGGATCAGGAAGGCTGCCCAGCAGTTCCCTCAGTCAGAGTTTGGCCTGAAATGAGGATTTCCCTCACACAAAATCTCTCCTCCCCCAGAAATTCCAGATTGCCCTGAATCCCATCCCTGCCAGTGCTGAGCATCTCTTTCATGCCAGGCCATGGAATGCCCAGAGAACAAACTGCTGCTGCTGCAGCCACATCTGGGCAGCTGTTGCTTGCCCTGAAGTGCCACAGCAGCTCAGCACCTGCAAACAAAACGAAACAAAACAAAACTAAACTCACACCGTGGCTTGATCAGATACCCCCGCGATGCCCACCCCGTGGTTCGGGGTGTGTTTTCTTGTGTTTTTTCCCTCTCCAAGCCGCTCGAGCGGAGTTTGCGCTGCCGAGCATCCCGGCAGCCGCCCACACATCCCTGGCACAGCTGTCCCCAGGGGCAGGAGCCCGGTGACCTTTCGGGTGCCCAGCAGCCACACTCTGTTTACGGCTCCGCGACCTCCCCAGCCCCGGATCCGCATCTGAACCCGAGGAGGGAAAGCTCCGCGTTCTGCTTTGTGCCTCGGGCTCCGAGCCTGAGCATCCTTTGTGATCCGGGATGAGGTGACAACGCCGGTGATCATCGCCATCGTTACAGATGATCCCTCTGTCGGGTTAAAAGCCTGAAACACAGAGCCCAGCCCTGTGTGGAGCTTTCCAGAGCTCCTGAGACCCCGAGCAGGAGCAGCCCGTGATGTCCCCCAGCCTTCACGGCTCAGCTCGGGTGAATTTTGGGGAGCGAGCAGCCCACCAGCCTGGCCACAAGGCACGAAAACAGGGCTGGCCTTCCCTTCTCTGTAAGTACAATTAAGCTGCCGTTAATTAGGTGAAAAACCCTGACGAGTTCCCCTTTTCGGGGCCCGGGGGTCCCCCAGGATGCGCAGCCCGAGCACCTGCAGGGTTCCCGCACATGAGTCAGGGCCCGGTGGGTCACAAGACCGAGAGGAGATGTCGCCCGTCAGGTGACAGCACCCAGGGGGACAGGGGGGGACAGGTCCCGGTCCCACGGGGGCCAGCGGGGTTTTGGGGATGGGGTGGGGCTGCTCTGAGCCCCGAGGGAGGGTCGGGGTGGGAGCTGGGGGCTCTCGGTTCCTCGCCAGCATTGGGGAACCGGGCAGGGTGGGACACGGTTAAATAATGTCACCGTTTGTCACAACCCCTGCAGGGATGCTGGGAGGTGAGGGGGGATGGGGCAGCGCTGGTGTGGGGCACGGGGTTGAGGAGGGACGGCAGCGTTTCAGGGAATTCTGGAATGGTTCGGCTGGGGAGGGACCTTAAAGCTCACCCAGTGCCACCCATGCCATGGGCAGGGACACCGCCCACTGCCCCAGGCTGCTCCAAGCCCTGTCCAGCCTGGCCTTGGGCGCTGCCATAGATCCAGGGGCAGCCGCAGCTGCTCTGGGAATTCCAAGCCAGCCCCTCACCACCCTCACAGCCAGAAATTCCTTCCCAATATCCCATCCATCCCTGCCCTCTGGCAGTGGGAGCCATTCCCTGGCTCCTGTCCCTCCATCCCTT
Source organism: Ammospiza caudacuta (assembly GCF_027887145.1). Classification (NCBI taxonomy): domain Eukaryota; kingdom Metazoa; phylum Chordata; class Aves; order Passeriformes; family Passerellidae; genus Ammospiza; species Ammospiza caudacuta. The sequence continues at coordinate 4,101,282 of NC_080618.1, forward strand.
GTCCAAAGTCTCTCCTGGAGCCCCTTCAGGCCCTGCAAGGGGCTCTGAGCTCTCTCTGGAGCCTTCTCCTGTCCAGGTGAGCACCCCCAGCTCTCCAGCCTGGCTGCAGAGCTGCGGGGCTCCAGCCCTGGAGCAGCTCCGTGTTCCCCTCTCCAGCTCCAGCTCCTCCCCGCGCTGCCCGGACCTGGATCCAGCGCCGCCGGTGGGGCAGGGGGACCATCCATGGGCATGGAATGCCAGCAGCGATGATCCAGGTCACAGAAACACCTGGATCAGGACGGGGTTCACACGAGGCAGGTGTGTGGGATGTCGAGAAAAAGAGTGAAACCTCTGGGCTGCCGACTCCATCCAGCCTGGGCTGTAATTTAAAACCATCCGGAGCCATCCCGGGTGAGTTTCTCTCTGTTTCCCTCCCATGGGTGAAGAGCTGCGCTCGGGATGCTCTGACCCACTAAGCTGAGCTGTAACTAAGCCAGTCCAACCCCCATGCGGCCGCTCCCGTGCCAGTCTGAGTCTGCCTCGGTTTATTTTGGCTCCGGGCCGTTCCCAATCAAACCGCTGTCAGTGCCTGACTGTCCCGCTCTCCCCAGCCGGGTTTAGCGGCAGGTCCCCATGAGACAGGAGCTTTAAACCCAGCCTAAACCCCACTTTGGGGTGCACCCACAGCCCCGAGCGGGCGGGAGCCAGCTGCATTCCCAGCGGGCAGCAGGTGCCACTCCCGTGTCCCTGTCACCCTCGGGGGGCAGAAACCCACCCGGGCCGGTGGGGCTGGCACTCGTGGGGATGCGGAGTTCTCCAGAGCAGGGCGAGGAGCAGGGATTCCCCACGGGACCCTCACTCGTGGGTGCCGATAAGGCTGAGCCAACCCGCGCCCTCCGCTACAAACCGGGAGGAACCGGGGGATGATGTTGGTACCGGACACAACTAAGGTCTGAGGAGGGGTGGTTTCATTTTGGGGGGGCCCCTGCTCTGATCTACGGGGCCGGATCCGCAGCATCAACTGCAGGGTTGAGGAGGGTTGGTTTCATTTTGGGGGGTCCCTGCTCTGATCTACAGGGCCGGACATGCAGCGGGGACCCCACAGCACCAACCGCAGGGTTGAGGAGGGGTGGCTTCATTTTGGGGGGGTCCCTGCTCTGACCTGCGGGGTCGCAGGGTTGAGGAGGGGTGGTTTCATTTTGGGGGGTCCCTGCTCTGACCTGCGGGGTCGCAGGGTTGAGGAGAGGTGGTTTCATTTTGGGGGCTCCCTGCTCTGACCTGCGGGGCCGGACACGCAGCATCAACCGCAGGGTTCAGGAGGGTTGGTTTCATTTTGGGGGGGTCCCTGCTCAGATCGACGGGGCCGGACACGCAGCGGGAGCCCCGCAGCATCCCCGGTGCTGAGCCTGCGGCCGCGCTCCCACCGTGGGAATGCGGTGTCGGGGGAGGACCCCCGGGGGCCGGGTGTGTCAGCGGGGACCCCTCGTCACCCCCGCGGCCCGGGGCGGTGCTGCCCGGGGGGGCGCGGGCCGTGCATCCCCCTCCGCGCTCCGCGCCCGCCCCGCGCCTCGGCAGCGCCGGGGGCGCCGGAACCGGCGGCCAAAGAAGGGAGCGGAGGCGGGGCCGGATCCAGGCCTTGTATGGCGCTTCCCCTCGGCCGCCCGCCCGCCGCCGCCCCGCGCTCCCCCCGCTCCCCTCCCGCCGCCGCCGCCGCCGCCGCGCTCCCCCCGGGCCGCGCCGGGCCACGGGCGGGGGATGCGCTGGGCAGGGGGCGGCGGGAGGGGGCGAGGCGGGGTGAGAGACCGAGAGAGAGGGGGGGAAAACAAGGAGAGCGTCCTGCCAAGGATGGGGGTGAAGAGGGTGCGAGGGAGGCGGGCTCTGTGCGGGATTTGGGGGTCTAATAAGGGTGGGGGGCTCTGCACAGCATGGGGGTCCTGTGCAAGGTGTGGGGGCTCTACAAAGGGTGGGGTGTCTGCGCAGGATGGGGGTTCTGCACAGGAACAGTGTAGGGGGAATTTCTAGTGGAAAGGGGGATCGGTGGATGGAGGGCCGAGGTTGCAGTGCCGGGGGGGCTGCAGTGAACGAGCGGCCCTGGAGCGCACGGGCGCCCTGAAGTGGATGTGGGGGGCCCTGAAGAGGATGCGGGGCGCCCTGAAGCGGATGCGGGGCGCTCTGAAGTGAATGGCGACCCTGCGGTCGGTGGAACACACACAGGCCCCTCCTCTCCCCGCGGTCACAAACAGCCCAAGCCGGGGCTCGCTGCCCCCCGCCCACCCCCGGAACGCTCCCCCCGCCCCTCCAGAGCCCCCCGTGCCCCGCGGCCCCGCGGCCATTGCCCGGTCCCCTCCCGTAGCCCGGATTTCACTCCCATGGCAAAGCCGGCCCTGCAGGAATTGGGTAAGTGGAGCTATTGCAACACAGCATTTTTCCATACATTTGCTATATAACTCGGAGGGTTTTAAAGATAGCATCAGTTGGCACACTTAGCACGAAACCACCTAATTACTGACGCCTTGGAAGTGCCAAACTTTTAAAGGGGGGAGGTGAGGTTAAAATCACAGGCGACCAACAAGTGTTACCTGTTTTCAAAGTATTCCAAGCTCCGTTCTCCACGGGACTCGGGACATGGGGAGGGGGCGGCTCGGGGCAGAGCCACCCCCTCTGTCACCTCTGTCACCACTGCCACCACACCGAGGGGCTGGAGCCTTCTGCAGCCCCCCCACTCTGACCCTCTTCTTCCCACCAAACTCCACTGCCTGGCGCTGTGGCTTTCCCTGCGCAGCTCCCATCCCGTTCCTGTGCCAGCCCGGGCTGCGGGATGGGGTTTGCGGCCGGTCCTGGCCTCCACCGGAGGAAAAACGCCTCCCGGTAAGAGGCTGGCTGTGAGCAGCGCCGGGGGCGGCCGCAGGGTCAGGCTGGGCGGGGGCGCCCCCGCTGCTTCCCGGGGGGACGATCCGGGCTGGAAGCGCTGGAGCCGCCGCCGCCCGCCCTGCGAACGGGGACGGCACCGCTCGGCGCGGGGGATGCAGCGCAGACAGGGAGACCCCGGCCCGGTGCGCTGTGCCCCGTGCAGGGTGCCCTGCGCAGAGTGCCCGGTGCGGGATGCCTGCTGCACGCCCGGTACCCCGGACTCGGTGACAAGTGCAGGATGCCCGGTGCCCTGCACAGGGTTCCTGGTGCCCACTGCCCGGTGCAGGCAGCCTGGTACCCCGTGCAGGATGCCCGGCGCTCGCTGCAGGAAGCCCGGTACCCCTCATCCGATGCGGCATGCCCAGGTCCCGGCCCCACTGCCCGGTGCAGGATGCCCGGTACCGGGCACCCCTTCTCCGATGCCAGCATGCCTGCTGCCCGATCCCCTTTGCCCGGCATCCGCTGCCCCGTCCACCTTGCCCCGCTGCCGCTTCCCCCAGGCCGGTATCCGGTGCCCGGCTCCCCTTGGCCGGTGCAGGGTGCCCGGTTGCCCCGGTCCGCTCCCCTGTCCCCCGTCCGCCGGCCCCGCTTCCTGCTCTCCCCAACGTTCCATTGTGCGGAGCTTCCATTGTGACGTCTCGGCCTCGGCTCGGCTTTGTCTGTCCATATATGGGCAGCTACGTCACGGAGCGCTCCCGCATAAAGGCCCCGCGGAGTCCCCGGCGGAGCAGTCGGGCGGCAGAGAAGGAACCGGCGAGCGGAGCGGGGCCGAGCGCGGGGGAAGCGGGGCCGGGAGCCGGCGAGAGAGAGCGAGAGATTGAGAGAGAGCGAGAGAGGAGGGGTTAAATCCTCCCCCCCCCCCCACCACCACCCCCCAGCTTCTACAACCACATCTGCCAGCCAGATCGCCCCCTCCCCCTCGAGGAAACACCACCAAGGGACCCACGGAGGACCGCGCCCCCCCCGCGCCCCCTCCTCCGCGGCCACCCCCAGCCCCCCCCCCGCCTCCTCCTCCTCCTCCCCCCCGCCGCCCCCGCCCCAACTTTTCTTCTTGCATGATTTCCCTCGCACGGATTTGCCACTCGGATGTTGTTTCCTCGGGAGCCGAGCTCGGAGCCACGTTGAACCAGCCTTTTCCTCCAGTGCTATGACAGGCAAACTACTGGAGAAGCTGCCGGGGACCATGAACACTTTGATGAACCAATTGCCTGACAATCTGTACCCAGAGGAGATCCCCAACTCTTTGAATATCTTCTCCAGCACCAGCGACTCGGTGGCTCACTACAACCAGATGGCTGCAGGTAAAGCGAGAGGGGAGGAAAATGGGGAAAAGGCAGGAGCAGGGGGGGAGCCGGTGGGGCGAGGAGGAGGATGCTGTGGGTAGGGTGTCATGGAGCCTCGGAGGGAAGGGAAGAGCTGGGGCTGGGGAGCGTCCCCCCCCCCGCACCCACCCACCCCTTTCCCTTTCCTCGCCGTGTCTCCGCGCGATCGCTGCAGGGCTCCGCCGAGCGCTGCCGCCGCCGAGCCGCCGCCGCAGGTACGGGGACGGCGGCCGCGCTCCGTGGGGAGGAGAGCCCGGGTGGAGAAGCCGGAGGGCCGAGGGGACCAGGGGAAGGCCGGGCACCCCCGAGTCGCGCAGGGGCCGCCCGCCCGCGCCGGGATCCGCGCGGGTGCGGAGGCGCCGCGGACGCGCGTGGCCGTGGCAGCCGCCCCCCCACAGCCCGCAGCGGCGGCGGCGGCAGCGTGGGCTCCCCGGGACGCGGCGCCGACTTTCCCGGAGCGCGGGGCTGGGGAAAGCGGGGCGGGGGGGAGCGGGAGAGAGGGAGGGTCTGATCTGGGGGGCACAGGTGAGCGCCGAGGGCGGCGGGGGCGGGTGCTCCCCGCGTGTCCCCGCTCCCACGCGGAGCCCTGCCAGGCTAAACCCCCCCTCCCCATCCCCATCCCCATCCCCGTGTTTCTCCTCGCCGGGGCTCGGCGCAGGGAAGGCGGCGAGTTGGTAACGGCGTCGGCGGCCGCAGCCCCGGCTCCGCGGAGTGCCCAGCGCTGCCGGGGCTGGACGGGGAGGAAGCCTACCTGTAGCCGCAGGTACCTCCTTCCTCCGGCGGCGCGGCGGTGGGGTGTCCCCCCCACACACCCACCCACCCACCCACCCACCCGGGGCAGCTCCTCGCGGGGGCGGCGCGGGCGGCCCCGAATCGTCGGGACCCCCGGCAGGCAGCGCCGCATATGCGGGGTGGAAGCGGCGAGGGGAAGGGGGGAGCGAGGCGAGGGGGAACTGGCGCATCCCCGCTGCCCGGAGCATCCCCCGGAGCATCTCCCAGTGCATCCCCGGGCCCTCCCGGCTTACCGTGCCCCGCTTCTCTCGCACTTTGCAGATAATGTTATGGACATTGGCTTAGCGAACGAAAAGGCCGGTCAGGAATTGTCCTCCTACTCGGGCACTTTTCAACCCGCCCCGGGCAACAAGACTGTCACCTACCTGGGGAAATTCGCTTTTGACTCGCCCTCCAACTGGTGCCAGGACAACATCATCAGCCTGATGAGCGCCGGCATCCTGGGGGTGCCGCCGTCCTCGGGCGCGCTCACCAGCACGCAGAGCTCGGCGGGCAGCATGGGGCCGCCGCAGGGCGAGGTGGACCAGATGTACCCCGCGCTGCCGCCCTACTCCTCCTGCAGTGACCTCTACCCAGAGCCCGTCTCCTTCCACGACCCCCAGAGCAACCCCGGCCTCACCTACTCCCCCCAGGATTACCAGGCGGCCAAGCCCGCCTTGGACAGCAACCTCTTCCCCATGATCCCAGACTATAACCTCTACCACCACCCCAACGACATGGGCACCATCACGGAGCACAAACCCTTCCAGAGCTTGGACCCCATCCGCGTCAACCCGCCCCCCATCACCCCGCTGGAGACCATCAAGGCCTTCAAGGACAAGCAGATCCACCCGGGTTTCGGGGGGCTGCCGCAGCCGCCGCTCACGCTCAAGCCCATCCGACCCCGCAAGTATCCCAACCGGCCCAGCAAGACGCCGCTGCACGAGCGGCCCCACGCCTGCCCGGCCGAGGGCTGCGACCGCCGCTTCTCCCGCTCCGACGAGCTCACCCGTCACCTCCGCATCCACACGGGCCACAAGCCCTTCCAGTGCCGCATCTGCATGCGGAGCTTCAGCCGCAGCGACCACCTCACCACCCACATCCGCACCCACACCGGCGAGAAGCCCTTCGCCTGCGAGTTCTGCGGCCGCAAGTTCGCCCGCTCCGACGAGCGCAAGCGGCACGCCAAGATCCACCTCAAGCAGAAGGAGAAGAAGGCCGAGAAGGGATCGGGGGTGCAGCCCCCCGCCGCGCCCCCCGCCGCCACCGCCACCACCTCGCCGCCCGTCGCCCTCGCCCCCGCCGTCACCACGTGCGCTTGAGGGATTGTGGGGGGCGGCGCGGTGGCACCCCTTCTCCTCCCCTTGCCCTCGGCACCGCTCCGGGGGGAACCCCACGGTGTTCAGGATACCGGGCTTGCGCTGCGACGGGTCCGCTCTGCCCGCACCCGGATTGACCGGGTCCAGGCTGCCCGCACCTGGATCCTGCCTGCACTTGGATCGATGGGACCCGCACCGCCCGCACCCGGATTGCCCGGACTCTGCGCTGCCCGCGCTGGGATTGCTCGCAGCACCCGGATCCCGGCTGCCTGCTCCTGCACCTTCCACATCCCGGCTGCTTCCACCTGCCCTGCCCGGGCCCGGGCCGCCCGCACCGCCCGGATCCCGGCCGCCTGCTCCCGCACCTCCCGGATCCCGCCCGGGGCCGGGCCGTCCGCACCCTCCTTGCCCGGCTCTCCCGGCTCCTGGATTACTCGCACCGCCCGGATCCCGGCTGGATTGCCCCATCCCGGCCCTCACCCGGCACCTCCCGGCTCGGGGCTGCCCGGGCGGCCGATCCCGGGGATGCTCCCGGCTGACCCGGATCCCGGGGCTCGGTCCGGGTGGCTGCTCCAGGATCTGCCCCCACCCCGGTCCCGTCCTGCCCGGCTGCCCCGGGGCTGCGCGCTCCAGGATCCGTGAGGGGATGGATGGATGGATAAAGGATGGATGGATGGATGGATGGATGGATGGATGGATGGATGGATGGATTGATAAAGGATGGATGGATGGATGGATGGATGGATGGATGGATGGATGATGGATGGATGGATGGATTGATAAAGGATGGATGATGGATGGATGGATGGATGGATGGATGGATGGATGGATGGATGGATGGAGCTCATCTGGCTCCTCTCCTCGCTGGGCCTGGAGCTCCCGCTGCCCTCCCCAGCCCCGTGTCCCCCCCGTGTCCCCAAGCACCGGCTCCCCGTGCTGGAGGTAAGAGGGCTCAGCCCCCCAAGCCAGGCTGGGGGGGCGGGGGGCGGCTCTGCGGGTCCCCCCAACTCTGGGGAGCGGTGTCCCGGCAGTAGCTTTTGGGTTCGTTTTCTTATTTTTGGTTTCTTTTCCTTTTTATTATTATTTTTTTTTTCTTTGTTTTCAGCAGAAGGGAAATTCTTTACAGAAATACAGGAAAAAAAAAAAAGCACCCCAGTATTTTGCTGAATACTTTTTATAATGTGAGATATTTTTATTTTATTTTATTTGGTCACTTTAAAACAACCACCCAACTATGGAGGAGAAAAATCAATTAGTCCTCTATTTTATTTTTTTTTTTTTTCTTTCTCCTTCTGGTATGTGCATGTCATTGCATGACTGCTCTGATTTTTTTCTTCTTTTGTTTTAATAAAACTGTGCTCAGACATTTAAGCTAAACTAAGCAAAAATAATAATGACTTAAAAAGAAAAAAAAATCTTTGTTGCCAAAAGGTCGTGCTATCCAGGTTTGATGTCTGCATGTGAAAAAAAAAACACAAAAAAACACATTAAAAACGTACAAAAAATAAAGAGAAGAGGAAGAATGCAGTCTAATTTATGTGAACTGAAAGGAACAAAAAAAAAAAAAAAAAAACAAACAAACCACAATCAGGTTTAACCACACAAACCTAAGGGAATGATATTTTTTGAAAGACTTTTGTATAAAGTTGAGTACTTAGAGAAAAAAAAAATCATACCAGATGTAATATATTTTGTGGATGTTTTTATTTCTTGGATTTATAGTACCTTATACTAAGGTTAAAAAAATTATGCTTGATATTGTGAAAAGGTGATAATTTTCACACACATTTCATTTGCTCATTTGTCATGTTGTAATGCAAATATGATAGTTAATGCATACAGCATTTTTAAGGGAAAAAATCAGAAATATTGAACTGATGTATTGTTGTACCATTTGCACTGTGAGCAAATGCTAATGCAGTAAATATATTGTGTTTGCTGACAATCAAAATCTGTAGTAAATATCTTTATTTGCTTAAATTGATCTATATTGGTTTGGAAAGTAAAAAAACAAGGTTTTAATGTGTAAGGGGAGTGTAAAAAGGGCTGAAATGTGCAGGGAAGTGGGTGCTGTTTCTCTTTACGGGCGACTTTGAAACCTGTCTGTACAGAATTTTTTTTTCCTAGTGCTGTATTTCCTTAAATATTATTTTTTATATGATTTTTTAAAAAAAAGTAACCCACTTTTTTTTTCTCAGTCCCCCTCCCTCTGCTTCGGTTCTATCCACAGGACAGCACAGCGAGACCCGGCTGGGTGACCCCGACGGCGACCGGCTCCGTCCTCGCGTCCCGTCCTTCCCGGGATGGGGGCACCAGATTGGGATGGGGGAACCCCACTGGGATGGGGGAACCCAATTGGGACTGGGGGAACCCCACCAGGATTGGGGAAACCTAACTGGGATGGGGGAACCCCACTGGGATGGGGGGCACCCCTCCAGGATGGGGGCACCAGGCTGGGATGGGGGAACCTGACTGGGATGAGGGGCACCAATCCAGGATTGTGGAACCCCACCAGGATGGGAGCACCTAACTGGGATGGAGGCACCCCACCAGGATTGGGGGAACCCCACCAGGATGGGGAAAACCCAACCAGGATGGGGGCACCCAACCAGGATGGGGGAACCCAATCTTGATATGGGCACCCAACCAGGATGGGGGAACCCAACAAGGATGGTGGAATTCCACCAGGATTAGGGGAACCCTTCCAGGATGAGGGCACTCCTCCAGGATGGGGGAACCTAACTGGGATGGGGGCACCCCACTGGGATGGGGGGAACCCAACCAGGATGGGGGAACCCAACCAGGATGGGGGCACCCGACCAGGATAGGGGCACCCCATTGAGACAGGGGAACCCCATTGGGATGGGGGTGCCCAACCTGGATGGGGGGCACCAGACTGGGATGGGGGCACCCTACCAGGATGGGGGAACCCAACCTGGATGGGGATCTCCTGATTGGTATGCGTGCACCCAACTAAGACTGGGGCACCCGATCATCATGGGGGCACCCAACCAGGATGTGGGGCACCCACCTGGCATGAGGACACCCAACCAGCATGGGGGCACCCACCCTCTCCCCAAAAATCCCCCGTGTCCTTGCTTTGCCCTTGACCCCTCATCCTGTTTCCCCCCGCTCGTGCCGCCGCCGCCCTGACCCCGTCACCATTTTGCCGGGATAACTTTGGGCCACCAAAGAGGATCCAAAGAGGATCGTGCCGCTTCAGCCGGTAATGCCCCCGCGCCCTCCGCCGCCAAATCGCCCCGGGGACAGCGCCTGCAGGGGATTTTTTTTCCCAGCCTGGATCGCTGGGGATAAAAATAAATCGCTGGGTTTCAGCGCTGGCGCTCGCACGGGCACGAGGAACGAGTGGGAGAAGGAGTTTGGAGGCGCTCGCATGTTTGGAGTGGTGGAGCGCGGTGGCTGGATCCTTCCCCGGGTTTGGGATGGAGCCGGAATTTTGGAGTTGGGATTGTGCTGGAGGATCCCAGACAGGGTCTGGGGGTCCCTTGGTGCTTTGCGTGACCGGTTGAGTGTCCCACAAGTGTCCCCTTCCCAGGGCCTTGCTGGCAGTGCTGGTGGCAGGCAGTGGCACCGTGGTCTTTCCTGGTGTTCCCAGGGTATGAAAGCGTTGGCATTGTTGTCAGATTTCCTGATTTTGATTTGGATCTGCAGCTAGGCCTGGAATGGTTGCTGCTCTGGCCATTCCAGGGCAGCTCTGCCCATTGCAGGGGGTTTGTTGAGCTCCCTGGCTTGGAAATGTTTAATTTTGGGGACAATCCAGGCTCTGAAGGTGACTCAGGGCACAGCTGGCCCAGACGGGGATGGCATCTCGTGCTGTTGAGGACTTGGCGTTGGTGCTGCACCAGATCTCTGTGTTGATTCTTGGAGTGTTTGGTGGCCACGTGAGGCTGGATTGGGATGAGCTGGGATTGTCCTCCCCTGTGTGCTCTGGAGGTCCTGCAGCCAGCAGGGGCTGCGGGACGGTTTGGGAGCCATCGGTGTCCCCGTGGTGTCCCCACGCGTGGCTCAAGGGGGCAGGAACCAGAGCTGCCACACACAGGGAGAGCCACCACGGCCCCCAGCATCACCTGAGGGTGCTGTGCTGCTGCTGGTGCTGCTGGAGGTGCCCATCTGCCCATCTCCACCGGTGGCTCATGCTGGAAAACGCTGGAGACCCTGGGAACGGGCACAGCAGAGGAGCTGCCCCGGTGAGGAGCCACCCAACGTTCCACCAACGCTTTGGTCTCTTTCTGAGGGCGAGGAGCAGGGAAGGAGCCCAGCAGGCCCTGGGGACCCTCTGTGGCAGCCAGGCCCGGGCAGGACCCCCCTGGCATGGAGCAGGAAGGTGAGGAGCACCCTTGGGTGGCAAAGCGCGGGGAGTGCGTGCAGCACCTTGCACGAAAAATGTTGGTTGCTACGGAAACACGGCACTTTCCATCCCCGTTCTGGGCTATCTGTGTTCTGGGGAGGAGGGAAGGGCTTCCAGTCACGTACCAGCTCCACACAACTTGCTGCCTTCGCCTCTCAACGGGAGCAGCGGGGTCCTGAGGAGGCCACCAACACCTCGCTCCTCCCTGCTGAGGGTCCTCGGGGCTCTGCAGGATGTGGATGGATCCAAGAGCTCTCCACGGGATGGGATTTGCTGCTCAGGAGGAGCACCAAGAGCTGGGACCCCGTCCCTGGGTCAGGAGTGAAGAGGACCCACAGCCAGAAGCCCCTGGTTTGCAGCTGGAGTACAGATGTTGGTGGGATCCTTCCCTGATCTCCTCACCTCTGGCTCAGCAGGAGACAACACCCACAGAAGGCCTGGATGGTTCTGGATCATCTGACCTCATCTCCTGCCCCGTGGGACCGTGTGGATCCATCCCCATCCCCTCTGGAGGACAGGCCACCCTCATCCTCCCCCTGGGACAGGGGGACAAACAGCAGAGCCTCCACAGAAGGTGCTCCCCGTGGCCACCGGGATGTCAGACCCAGGCTCGTCCCAGCTCTGTCTTGTCCCATCCTGGTGACACTGAGGGGCACCACGGTGGGGACAGGCCCAGGAGCAACAACCTGGCCCAGCAGGCGGCAAAACCTTCCTGTCCCAGCCTTCCTCTTCCTCTTCCTCATCACTTGGATGGGATGCGGGACCCTCATGGCTGCCTCCCCTCGGGGTTTGCTCTGACACCCACCAGCACCCCAAAACCCATCCCTTCCCCTCAGCCCCCCTCCCAACGTCCCCTCTGCACACACCCTGGCACAAAACGGGACAATGGTGGCGGTTGCCACCCTGGCATGGTGCCCCCCCCTGCCCGGATCTGCCCCCTCCCTGCTCCTTTTGGGCTAATCCCTGTCCTCAGCGGTGTCGGTAACACCTTCCCAGTTTAGCATCATCCTCCCTGCCTGTAATTACCGTGCTGTTTACCTCCACCTGCTAATTGATAAAGCCAGCCCTGGCGCCCGGCCCGGGGCCGCCGCCCCGTGCGCTGGCATGTGGCTGCTGTCACCAGCCCGGTGGCACCAGGGCTGTCCCCACGCCAGGATGGCACCCCGACCTTGGGGGGGCTCTGCTGCATCCTGGGCTCACGGATGGATGGGGCTGATGGGTCAGTGCTGAGGGCACGGTGGGTTGGTGGTCACCAAAAGGACTTTGCTGTCCCTCCCACCCCTGTCCAGCCTCCTCAAGATGGATTTGGGGGGGTTTCTGCCCAAAACTGGGGGGCTCCTGCTCTTCCAGTTGGATTTCCCTGACTGGGGCAGTTCTGCTCCTCCCCGTGCCCTCACCCACCCCAGGGAATAACCCTGGGCACCCCCTGCCCATCCCCTTCCCTGTGCCCTCGCCCACCCCAGGGTGTTCCTGGGCACCCCCTGCCCATGCCCATCCCAGGAATCCCTTCCCTGTGCCCTGGCCCACCCCAGGGAATGCTCCTGGGCACCCTCTCCGTGCCCTCATCCAGCTCAGGATGCTGCCAGGCAGTTCCTGGCCCTCGCCCATCCCAGGAATGCTCCTGGGCATCCCCTCCCTGTGCCACTGCCCACTCCAGGCTGTTCCTGGGCATTCCGCGCTCCTGCCCTCACCCACTTCTGGGGTGTTCCTGGGCATTCCCTCCCTGTGCCCTCGCCCACCCTGGGCTGGATCCAGGCAATTCCTTTTTGCCCACCATTAAATTCCTTCTCCTTGCCCACCTTGGGGTTGACCCATTAAATTCTTTCTCCTCACCCATCCTGGGATTGATCCAGGCAATCCCTTCTTGCCCATCATTAAATTCCTTCCCCTTGCCCACCTGGAGTTGATCCAGGCAATTCCTTCTCCTTGCCCACCCCAGGGATGATCCAGGCTATTCATTCTTGCCCATCCCGGACTGATCCAGGCAATTCCTTCTCCTTGCTCACCCTGGGGTTGATCCATGAAATTCCTTCTTTTCCACCCCAGGGGTGATCCACAAAATTCCTTCTCTTTGCCCACCCTGGGGTTGATCCAGGCAATTCCATCTTGCCCATCCCGGACTGATCCAGGCCATTCCTTCTTGCCCATTTTGGGGCTGATCCATGAAATTCCTTCTCCTTGCCCATCCCAGGGCTGATCCAGGCACTTCCTTCTCCCGGCCTACCCCAAGGACTCTCCACAGCTCCCAGCCGTTCATCTCCACCCCTCCCGTCCCATTTCCAGCCCTTTTCACCGAAACCGGGCGAATTTCGGGGTTTTCTCCCCGCGCGCCTTCCCCGTGACGTCACGCTCCCCCCCGCCATGTGACGTCACGCCCCCGCCGCGTGACGTCACGGCAGCGCGCGGCCCCGGCGGGTGAGCGCTGGCGGAAGGGGCGGGGCTAAAACCGGCGGCACTTCCGGGAGCGGCGCGGGGCGGAGGGGGAACATGAGCTGGTGAGTGCGGGGGGAGCCCGGGGCACCGGAACGGGACCGGCGGGGAACCGGGACCGGGAGTGGGGCAGGGCGGGGGAACGGGAGCGCCGGGAGCGGCTCCGGGAGGAGGAACCGGGACCAGCGGGACCGGGAGCGGGGCAGGGCAGGGGGAACGGGAGCGCCGGGACTGGGACCGGCGGAACCGGGACTGGGTCAGCGGAACCTGGGACCCCGGCACGGCGGGTGAACGGGAGCACCGGGACTGGGACCAGCGGGGCCGGGAGCGGGGCAGGGCAGGGGGAACGGGAGCGCCGCACCGGGACTGGGTCAGGACGGAGGAACCGGGAGCGGTGCTGGGGGAACGGGAGCGCCGGGACCGGGTCAGGGCGGAGGAACCGGGACGTGGAGTGGGGCAGGGCGGGGGAACGGGAGAGCCGAGACTGGGTCCGGGCGGAGGAACCGGAACCGGCACCGGGGCAGGGCGGGGAAACCGGAACCGCTGGCACCGGCCCGCCCGGTCCCGACTCCTCACCTTGGGCGCTGCGGGTGAGGAGGAGCCAGGAACGGGCCCGGAGCGGCCCCGGTGCTGAGCGGCCTTGGCCCGGTGGGAGCCCCGGTGCAGGCCCTGGAGCAGAGCCGGTGCTGCCGGGGATGTCCCGGTGCAAGCCCTGGAGCGGAGCCGGTGCGTTCACAGTGCTGGCCCGGTGCTGGCCCTGGAGTGGCTGCCGGTGCTGGCCGGGTCTGGCCCCACTGCTGGGCCTGGAGGGGCCCCAGTGCTGGCCCTGGAGTGGAGCCGGTGCTGGTCAGGTTTGTCCCAGTGCTGGCCCTGGAGTGGAGCCGGTGCTGGTCAGGTTTGTCCCAGCGCTGGCCCTGGAGTGGAGCCGGTGCTGGTCAGGTTTGTCCCAGTGCTGGCCCTGGTGGGGTGCCCAGTCCTGGCCAAGTTTGTCCCAGTCCTGCCCAGGTTTGTCCCAGTCCTGCCCAGGTTTGTTCTGGTGGGCTCCCAGTCCTGGCCAGGCTTGTCCCTGCTGTCCCTGCAGTCACCCCCACAGGTGTCAGGTGTGCCCCCCTCACCCCCCTCACCTGTGCCCCCACAGCCCCCCTGACCCTTCCCACCGTTCCCCCTCCTGCCTGTCCCTGCCCAGGAGCTGCTGCAGGTGCATGGAGGGTCCCCGATGTCCCCGTTGCTTCTTCAACTCCATCAAAGTAAAAGTTTTTTCCTTTAAAACAAGAGGAAAGAAGAATTCCTGTGTGTTTGAATCAAGCTGATGAGGGCTCAGTATGGACACACTGGTGCTTATTTAATTGAATTGTATTATAACTCAATAATACTAGAAATCAATAATATTAGAAATCAATCTGGAGTGCTGTGTGTGATTTCTCATGCTGGGTAGTTCTGGAGATCCAGGGCTGTTGTGGGAGGCAAAGGATGGGATGGATCAAGAGCTCAAAGGGCTTTTCCTTGCCTGGCAGGTTGAGTTCCATGGTGACAATGGAAAATTTTTTGGGTTGGGTGCTGTAGAAGTTGTGGTTTGGAAATGTACTGCAAGAATGTAATGAGGCACACAGAGGTACTGATTAAAACCTGGCATTTGGGCTAAAAATACACATTTATCCACTGGAATGGCTCTGGACTCGTCTCAGAACAGGAACAGTTATGGACAGCGTTGGCTAACGAGGTTTTGGAGCCAACTTCTCCCAGGGAATCTGAGGGAAGGGACTCTGGAAGGGACCCTCTGGTCCAGGAGGGGCTTCAGAGGCAAAATGTGAGGAATAAATCATTCCTTGCATGATTCCTCATGTGTTGGATGAGGAATAATTTGGGTGCAGGGTATCCACACTTCCATTTCCCTGTGTCCATCCATCCCCAGGGACTGTCCCTTGTCACCACAACACACGTGGCTTTTCCTGGGATCCCTTTCTTAGGGAAATTGGGTATTTTCACCTCTTTCTGGGGAGGAATCTGAAGTTGTTGCCTGCCAGGTTTTGGCTTCCTTTTTCTACCTCTGTTGAGGTCAGGATTGAGATGATAATTTAGACTCAGATGTTTATTATTTATTATCAGTTACAGTCTCACAGCAGTGAGTTTTGTAGCCTTTCATTAACAAGGCACAAAATGGTTAACTATCTCTTGGTACAAGGTCTTTTAAGGCTAAACTATCCAATTAAGAAATTACACCTAAACTATTTTCACTTTTAACCCAATAACTGATCACTTGAAGTCTGCACTGCGGACTTTTCTGTTCAGTTACAAAATACCACCCAAAACCACGAAGAAGAAGGTAAAGAAGAACAACCTGCCTCAGCCTGAAATCATCCATCTTGCTCCATATTTATTCCTGTATTCTAAAACCCCAAACTCTAAGTTTTCCACCCTGTGATATCACACACTTCTAACTCCACCCCTGTAATCCCAGTGCTGTCAATCCATTTTGGAGGCCTTTTCCACAGCTTCAGATCAAATGCAGTCAGAGTCTGTCTGCACAGAAAGTCTGAAATTCTCAGCATCCAGAACTCCAACAGTTGCCTGGTGAGCAGAGGTTTGGAATGTACTTATATTGCAAATAGTTATATAGTTATATTCCAGATAGTTATATAGTTGTATTCCACTGTAGTTATATTCCAACTAGTTATATAGTTATATTCCAATATAGTTATATTCCAGATAGATCTATAGTTATATTCCAGATAATTATATAGTTATATTCCAATATAGCTATATTCCAGATAGTTATATAGTTATATTCCACTCTAGTTATATTCCAGATAGTTATATAGTTATATTCCAATATAGCTATATTCTAAATAATTATATAGTTATATTCCACTATAGTTATATTCCAGATAGTTATATAGTTATATTCCAATATAGTTATATTCCAGATAGATCTATAGTTATATTCCAGATAATTATATAGTTATATTCCAATATAGCTATATTCCAGATAGTTATATAGTTATATTCCAATATAGTTATATCCTAAATAATTATATAGTTATATTCCACTATAGTTATATTCCAGATAGTTATATAGTTATATTCCAATATAGTTATATTCCAGATAGTTATATAGTTATATTCCAAATAGTCATATTCCAGATAGTTAACTGTTTTGTGCCTTGTTAATGAAAGACCACAAAAGCCTTCTCCACAGCCTCAGGTCAAACGCAGTGCTCTCCTGGGAGTCACAGTCTGTGTGTACAGAAAGTCTGACATTCTCAGCATCCAGAACTCCAAGAGTTGCCCGGCGAGCGGGGGGAACTCCGGGGGAATTCTGAGTCTCTTTCTTCTCTGGCTGCGTCACCCTCTGGAGCGCGGCTGACGCACGAGGGGCTCGGAGCCCGCGGGGTTCCAGCGTGGCTGCACAATTGTCCTCAGTCCAGCCTTGGGTGTGTGCCCTCAGTCCCTCCCTGTGTGTGTGTGTGCCCTCAGTCCAGCTCTGTGTGTGTGTGTGCCCTCAGTGCAGCCATGGGTGTGTGTGTGCCCTCAGTCCCACTGTGTTTGTGTGCCCTCAGTCCAGCCTTGGGTGTGTGCCCTCAGTCCCTCCCTGTGTGTGTGTGTGCCCTCAGTCCAGCTCTGTGTGTGTGTGTGCCCTCAGTGCAGCCTTGGGTGTGTGCCCTCAGTCCCTCCCTGTGTGTGTGTGCCCTCAGTCCAGCTCTGTGTGTGTGTGCCCTCAGTGCAGCCTTGGGTGTGTGCCCTCAGTCCCTCCCTGTGTGTGTGTGCCCTCAGTCCAGCTCTGTGTGTGTGTGCCCTCAGTGCAGCCTTGGGTGTGTGCCCTCAGTCCCTCCCTGTGTGTGTGTGCCCTCAGTCCAGCCTTGGGTGTGTGCCCTCAGTCCAGCTCTGTGTGTGTGTGTGCCCTCAGTCCATCCCTGTGTGTGTGTGTGCCCTCAGTGCAGCCTTGGGTGTGTGCCCTCAGTATGGCCCTGTGTGTCTGTGTGTGTGCCCTCAGTCCTGCCCTGTGTGTGTGTGCCCTCAGTCCAGCTCTGTGTGTGTGTGTGCCCTCAGTCCAGCCTTGGGTGTGTGCCCTCAGTCCATCCCTGTGTGTGTGTGTGCCCTCAGTCCCTCTGTGTGTTTGTGTGTGTGTGTCCTCAGTCCAGCCTTGGGTGTGTGCCCTCAGTCCCTCTGTGTGTGTGTGTGTGTGTGTGTGTGTCCTCAGTCCAGCCTTGGGTGTGTGCCCTCAGTCCGGCCCTGTGTGTGTGTGTGCGCCCTCAGTCCAGTGCTGTTTGTGTGTGTCCCCTCAGTCCAGTTCTGTATGTGTGTGTGTGCCCTCAGTCCTGCCCTGTGCGTGTGCCCTCAGTCTGGCCCAGTGTGTGTGTGTGTGTGTGTGTGTGCCCTCAGTGTGTGCCCTCAGTCCATCCCTGAGTGTGTGCCCTCAGTCCTGCCCTGAGTGTGTGTGTGCCCTCAGTCTGGCCCTGAGTGTGTGTGCGCCCTCAGTGAAACCGTGTGTGTGTGTGTGTGTGTGTGTGTGTGTGCGTGCCCTCAGTCCCTCCCTGTGTGTGTGCGCCCTCAGTGAAACCGTGTGTGTGTGTGTGCCCTCAGTCCCGCCGCTCCCTTCCGGAGCTGCTCCGTCCCGGCTGCTCCGTCCTGGCTCTTCCCTCCCGGAGCTGCCCTCAGTCCAGCTGCCCCTTCCCGGGTCTGCCCTCCCGGCCGCTTCCTCTCGGGCCTGCCCTCCCGCAACTGCCCTCAGTGCAGCCGCTCCGTCCCTGCCGCTCCCTCCCGGCGCTGCCCTCCCGGTTGCTCTGTCCCGGGGCTCCCTCCCGGCCTCAATCGGGCCATTCACGGCTGCAGGGCCCGGCGTGGTGTCCATGACGTCCGTGGCAGTGCTGACACACGTGGGGTCGTGCCCCACTGCTGAAATGTCACAGTTCCGGCCCTGGCATCGCTCCGGGGAGGGAGAGCTTTGTTCCAGCCCTGGATGCTTTGGGAAGTGTTGGATCATGCATACATACATTATGTGAACTTTCTGTCAAGCTTTAAAAATGCTCTACAAATTCATTTCCTTCAGGGAAGAAGGGACTTTGCTCAGCTTCCATGTGCGTCTCTCTCTGGCGTTGGGCACCATTAGTCCTGGGTTGATCCCTCCTTTTCCAGGGTTTAGATGCTGTAGCTGAGGAAGAGGATGGAGCTTTGTCCTCAGCTTTGTCTTGCAGAGCTGGAAGTGGCACAAACTGCCACCATTTGGGCTCCTGGGCACTCATATCCTTAATTTTTTTGTAAGGGGAATCCCCAGAGATTTGAGGACTGTTGGCAGGTTGGTGCTTTGAGTGGGGTGGAGTTAATCCTGGGCCATCACTCCTTCCTTGTGAGTTCTCTGTGCTGCATGAGGGCTGGGAATGCTCCCTAGAATAGGAGGACTGCTCCCTGGAACACGGGGATCACTCCTGGAACACAGGGAATGTTCCCAGGAACATGGGGAGCACTCCTGGAACACAGGGAATGTTCCCAGGAACATGGGGAGCACTCCTGGAACACAGGGATCACTCCAGAGGGCTCCAGCTGATGACAGAGCCCGGATTAAACCCCCAAATTTCCAATTTCTGCACCCAGGCAGTGAGGCAGCTCTGCTTTTCTAGCCTTGCATGGACAGCTGGGATGTTTTTGGAATCTCAGCTGAGCTCCATGGCTTCCTTTGGGCTTTGGATTGGGGCATCCTCATCCCCCTCTTCCTCATGTGCAACCCAGTGATTCCCTTGGCCATCCCTCCTTCAAAAAATAAAAGGAGTGGAGTGCTGGATTTTACTGCCCTGAGTGCTCCATTTTTTATTTATAAAGTGTTTTTTGAGGTTCCCGAGACTGCATCAAGCCAAACCTCAAAACCAGACTCCCAAACATCCCCTGCTCCTATTTCCCACTCCCCCCAGGTGAATTCCCACAGGAAAAGGGGGTCTTTGTCTCTCCCAGAGGATGGGAGGCTGGATGGGTTTGCACAGCCTCAAAAGTGGGGTTGTTGGTTCTTCCTGGTGTTTTCCCTGTTATGGATTTGCACGTTGTTGGTTATTTCTGGTGTTTTCAGTGTTAGGGATTTGCAGAGGTTGTTGGTTATTCCCAATGTTTTCCCTATCATGGATTTGCAAAGGTTGTTGGTTATTCCCAGTGTTTTCTGTTTTATATATTTGCACAGGTTGTTGGTTATTCCCAGTGTTTTCCACGTTATGGATTTGGCCAGGTTGTTGGTTATTCCTGGTGATTTCTGTTATGGATTTGCCCAGGTTGTTGGTTATTCCTGGTGATTTCTGTTATGGATTTGCAGAGGTTGTTGGTTATTCCTGGTGATTTCTGTTATGGATTTGCAGAGGTTGTTGGTTATTCCTGGTGATTTCTGTTATGGATTGCACAGGTTGTTGGTTATTCCTGGTGTTTTCCATGCTATGGATTTGCAGAGGTTGTTGATTTTTCCTGGTGTTTTCCATGTTACAGATTTTTGCTCAGGTTGTTGGTTATTCCTGGTGTTTTCCATGTTGCAGATTTGCTCAGGTTGTTGGTTATTCCTGGTGTTTCCTGTGTTAAGGATTTACACAAGTTGTTGGTTATTCCCAATGTTTTCTATGCTATGGATTTGCACAGGTTGTTGGTTATTCCTGGTGTTTTCCACGTTATGGATTTGCGCAGGTTATTCCTGTTGATTTCTCTTAAGGATTTGCACATGTTGTTGGTTATTCCCGGCATTTTCCCTGTTTTTGAGCTGTGTCCACGCTGGGCAGGTGCAAACCCAGCCCCAGGCTCTGTTTTCCTCCCTCTGAATCAATATTGATGTTTTTTGGAGCCCGTTGTGGCCCGTGGCACCGCTCCCCCTTCCCTGCAGGTTTCAGTGATACTGGGATCAGGAGATGAGCATGGATAAAATTACCTGGGATGAAGCAAGTGGATACCAGAGCAGTGAGTGAGGCTCCCAAACACCTCCCTGTTACCTGTGCAAGGTGCTTTGCACATCCCAAAGTTTTTAACATGGTGAAACTGGAGCGCCAGCCGGGCATTTCCTGGGGTGGAGCAGCTGGGAAGAGCTACCTGCCACCTCCCCTGCCACCATCACAGGCCTCAGAGTGCTTATTCCTTAATTGTTCATTTTTCCACCTGTTTTGTCCAGGTAGCTCCAAGCCAATGCTCTGGTTGAGCCACAACCGTGTTTCACAACCGTGCTTAAAATGGATATTTTTGTAGCATAGTCAGGGCCTAAAACAGCCCTGCAAAATTCTGCTCGCCCACGCGCCTGGCGTGAGTAATTTTCTTTTGATGGGTGAGTAAAATATCATTATTTTTTTCATGCTCCTCTTGGAATGGGTGGGAGAGAGGATTCTGACATTATTTTTGATTTGCTTAACACTGACACCGTGCCTGGCTCCGTGCAGGATGCAGAGGGACCCGTTCCCAGGAGCTCATCCCTCCGCTGCCAAACTTCAGCAAGGTGCCTTGTTTTCCCTGGCCTGACCTAAAATCCAGAAAATCGATGTTTACACCTCTTTTTTTGCCTCTTTTTACACCTCTCTTTCCCTTCTCCCCCGCTGCAGCGGCTCGCCCTGACATCCCTGCGTGCCTTAAACCTCCAAGTTCCCAAGGATGGGGCTGAAATCCAAAATCCAGGTGGGAGCACTCACCTGGTTCATTCCCGAGGGATCCCATCCCCACATCCCTCCTCTCTCTCCCCACCCTGTGACCTCCCCTCTCATCTCCTCGAGGAGAGCACCCAAACGGGGATTTGGCGCAGAGTCTCCCTCGACAGAAGCTGTTTGTGATCCGTTGGAATAAATTTTTTTTTTTTTTCCTTTTTTTCTCTTTTTTTTTTTTTTTTTTTTTTTTTTTTGCCTCGGCGCTGTGTTTGGAGCGGTTGCCATGAGTTCCCGGGAGGGGGGAGCGGGGTGGGACGGTGCCTGCGGTTTCCATGGACACGCCTGGAGCGCAGCGAGGAGGAATCCGGGAGATTCACGCCTAACCTGAGCCTGCCCTCCTGCCTGCCTCACCTGGGCACGGCTGCCATCCCCTCCTGCCCGGGAATTTGGGTGGTTTTAGGGAGCCCAATCCAGGTTTCCAGGATTTTGGGCGGGCGGTGTTGCCTCTCCTTGTGCAGGCTGGCATGAGAAATGCTGCTCAGGAAAGGTCTCTCAGCTTGCTTTGAGCTTCCTATGATGGAAAAGTCCTTCACTAACACCTCAATCCCTCAGGGGAGCTTCACCCAAGCGGAGAGGGAGGAGAAGCTCAACCAAGTTCACTCTGTAGCAAAGTGGGAAAGTGAAGGTTCACATCCTTCCTGGAGTGCTCCCGACCTTCCTGTTGGAACTCCTGTTTCCAGGAACTCTTTGATCTCTCTGGGACAGAGCTGATCCCATGGCCAGGCAGCTTTTCTGACCAAGCAGCTTTTCTGACCAGGCAGCTTCTCTGGATGCAGCTGAATCCATTCCCAACCCAGCAGCTTCCAAAGGGAAGGACCCAATTCCTGTGCTAGCTTTGGGATGATTTTTGTCTGTACAGGTGTAAAGGGATGGCTTTGTAGAATCCCTCATCATCCCACGTGCCAAAATCCTTGGGAAAACCAGGCTTGGAGGGTCAGGGTCACCCTGGCAGCACGGGAGGCTGGGTGTCATCCTCCTGCCTGCAGGCACTGAGAGGTTTCTTTCCGGTGAAGGAATTGAGATTTTTGGTGGAAATTCAGAGTGAGAAGCTCTGGCAGGCATCCAGGCTATGCTGGCGCTTGGGGTTTCAATGAGAGAGAGAGAAAAAGGGAAAAAAAAATCCCTGAAACTTTCCATGGGAAGCGGGCACTTCCCACAAGACATGGATTTAGTCGGTGGTCTGGCAGTGGTACCAGTACAAACCAGTTTTGGCCACCAGTTCATACCAAAGTGGGACTTGTGGGTCCCATGCAAACACCACTCATGCCCACCTGGGGCAGGAATATTGAATTCAGAGGCTCAGTGTCACTTTTCCCAAATTAATTATCATCCAAACCACCCCAGCCTCTGCTGTCCCCATCCCTGCCTGTCCATCTGTCTGTCCGTCCTTCCCTCCCTTCCCAATCCCTGCCTGGCAGCTCAGCATCCCCAGGGAGAGCATTTTATCAAAAATATTTGGTGTTTATCCCTTGCTTATGTGCCAAGGGTCTTCTGGGGCCTGATTAGGGGTGGCAAAGCCGTGTTGAGCTGGAATGAGCTGGGAAAAGGAACACATCCCACAGGGAATTTATCCCTCTGAGCTCCATCCCAGCTCCCCACACAGGGGTGATGCCAAGGTTTGATGTCCACCCTAACAAAGGAGCATTCCTCCCTAATTTAGCAGGGTTTGAGTGATTCCTGCTGGCAATTCCTGCCTTCCAGGAATGCTGGGGAGAGGGAGCTCCACGTTTTAAGCTGCAGCTCCCCACAGACCTCATGGAGCTGCGTTCCCCCCCCTGCCTGGGAGGTTTGTTTCCAACTCTCCTGTGCATCCAGAGGAGAATTAACTGCTTTGGTGTGTGTGGCCCCGCGTTTGCTCATGGAAAAGCCAAGTAAATAGATGAGATTGCTGGGGAAACTTCAGAGAAAAAATCAGCCACAGCTTCTCCCACCTTCCCCTCCCTGGGGTTCCTGAGCATCCCCGAGTAGAGCTCGCAGGATTCTCTCCACCCACACTTTTTTTTCCCTTACTTTGAGCTCTTCCCACCCTCTCCCTGCAGCGTTTCACCCTCCTCCCTCCCTCCCCCTGAGCCCTGCTGCTTTGCCGAGCTCCAGGTGCCCTGGCAGGGCTGTGAGGGGCCGGGGCGCTCCCGCAGCCCCGCGGGCTGGGAACGCTCCGCCTGTGACTCAGCGCGCTCGGCTCTTCAGGAACGGGATTTCAAGGGATTTCACACCCCAAACACAACCCCAGCTTTCTCTCGCTCAGCAGAAACGAGACATCAGCAAAGAGAAAAAAAAAGAAAAAAAAAAAAAAAAGCAGCACCGATTCTGGTTTTTCTTTGGTGTTTATAGAGCTTTGAAGGTAGCAGGGAGATCCGTGGAATTCATGGCACTGATGGATATGGATCCATATGGATCCGCCTCCCCCTCAGTTTATTTGTATTATCCCCATCATGCATTTTCTAACCTTTAAATTTTGAAGCAAATGGTTGTGATGGTGCTGTCTGAACTGCACTTTGTCCCCCCACAATTTTGCAGGCAGGGACACAACTCCCAGAGGGACAGAACTTCGGTGCCAGCAGCACTTTTGAGGCGTGGGGTGAATCCATTTGGTTTAAAAGCTCCAATAAAATCCATACCTTTCATCTTTTTTTTTTTTTCCTTCCTTCTTTCTTTCCTGCTCATCCATCTTCCCCCCCCACACCCTCCCAGAGAATCATATTAAAAGGCAGTGATTTAAAAACCAGAAAAATTATGTAAAATTGTAAAATAGAACAAAAACCTCCAATAATTGAGGAACAGACCTGACTTGCACAGGGTTATTTTTTTAGAGGTTTTACTGAGACAGACATAATTACCAAGTGGCATCACGATGCTGATAGAGATATTTACTGCTGCACTGGAGATTTGCAGTGCTCCACTGACTTCCCTTTGTTTCTGAGAGAAGAAAAGGGATTTTTGGGGTTCCTTGGTGGGGTGAGGATGGGGAATGGGATGGAGCAGCACCCCCTGTGCTCCCTCTGCCTTCCCTTCCCAGCTCTGATCCCCAACCAGTGGCTTTTCCTATCCCAAATTCCCTGGATTGAACCATTTTTCCAGTGACAACACCACTTTGGGATGCTCTCTGTGCCCCCTCACAGGGACAGCTTGTGCACAGGTAATTCTTTAATCACCTTTTTAATTGTCCTTTCCCACTAGGAACCAACCTGGCTCCAGCTCCTTGCTTGTTCCCACCCTGCAAACTGGTTTTAAGTGGGATAACACTCCCTGAGTAAAATCCTCATTTTTTTTTATCCTTTCACCACCAAGTTGGTGCCATCACTTCCAAAAACATCAAGTGACAGAGAGGTGCCTCATTTTGGTTTATATTTGACCCACAGAGGAAAACACAAAGGAAAAAAAAAATCCATATATTTTTGTTTTCTTCCTGTAAGGCACCACACCCCCAGTTATTGACAGGGAAATTATACAGCAGAGCGATGTTTGTTTATAAAAGAAGGGTGATTCACACTGAGCTGGAAAGGGTTAAACCCAAAATTACACCGGTCCTGCTGGAGAACCATAAACAGGAAGTTCTCCCGAAAAAAAATTTAAATTTAAACCTGGTGACTCAGGTTGGCTCCAGAGCTGCTCAGGGAGGGTCACAGGGGGTGCAGCCCTGGATTATTCCAGTGGGTAATTACAGCCTTGGCTTGAAAACAACGGGAAAAGTGGGAAGAGCAGGGGTTGGAGTTTGGATAATCAGGTTTTTTTGCGTCGCCCTGCCCCTTCTTCCACTACAAATTCCTTCTCACAGTTGGATTTTGCAGCAGGTTGCACTGATAAAAATATTTCCTGGGGGTCAAGCTGTTGTTTGGGGCAGTACTGGGGGCTTGGAAGTGGAGTTGGTGGGAAAAAAATGGAAAACCAGCAGTGGGAAAAGCCAGACTGGGAGGCAGCAACACAAAATCCCCAAATCTATGGTTTTATCTCAAGTTTTGTGTAGCAGCATGAGAGTTTGGGCTGGTCCAGTCCAAATTCTCAGGAGGGGACTCAGACACTTTTCTCAGAAGCTCCTGGTGCAGATTTGGGATGGGAAATTGGAAGTGGAAGATTCCATTGGAAAGGAATGGGATGAAGCTGAGCTGTAGGTGAAACATCTTTGGCAAAAAACACTTTAATGTCATTATGACCTCAATTTTTTCTATTTATTTAAAGCATCACAACCCAGAAAACATTTGGGAGATTTTGGCTGAGATGCTTTAACCAAGCAGCACCTCTTTAACTTAATTAAATCCATTGACAACAGCAGCTGAATTCCTGGATTTTCATTATACTGATAGGTGAAAGAAATCCAATTATTTTCAGGCTGCCTGCGTGGTTGCTCCCAGCTGACCTAGCCACCCTTACATATGTTGTGTAATTTATTTAGAGTACTCTTCTCATTCAGGTAACCCAGATTTTCCTGGGAATTAGGGATTTTAAGAATGAAGGCTGTGCTGGCAGGTGAGCCTCTCCTCCAGCTGTTGGAGCAGAGGAATCCTTTGAAGCAGCTCTCAGCAGCTCCAGACACCGGCTTGTTACTTTTTTTAATATCCTCTTTCTAAATATTTACAGGTTTTGTTTGGGATTTTTTTTTTTTTTTTTTTTTTTTTTTTTTAGTATTATTTTATCCTCCCCAGCAGATTTGGTTTGAAGCAGAGTGAGCTCTTCAGCTGCTTGTGGAGCATCCTTGCGTTGCTTTGGGGTGCAGGGAGGTTGTGTGGGGCTGACCCCAATCAAAGGGACCCACAAGGACCATCCAGACGCCCCAAAATCCCACACTGGGAGCGTTGTTCAAGTGCTCCTGGAGCTCTGGCAGCCTCAGGGCTGTGCCCGTTCCCTGGAGGGCTGTCCCAGTGATGATCCCAGCCTTTGGGGGAGGAATCTTTCCCTAAAATCCAACCTGGCTCTCCCTTGGTGCAGCTCCAGCCTGGGTGCCGTTCCCTGGTTCTGTCGCTGTCACAGAGCAGAGATCAGAGAGCTGCCCCTCTGCAATGCTGAGAGGTCTCCCCACAGTCTCTCCCACCTCTCTGGGGGTGCACAGTGCCTGAAATGAGGGGCTGCCAGCCCGGGACACCCCCTGCTGCCCCCCAAAGCCACCCCCAGCCCCAGCGCTGCTCACACATCCCCTTCTCCTCTCTCTTTTCCAGGATCCCGTTCAAGATCGGGCAGCCCAAGAAACAGATTGTACCCAAGACAGTGAGTAAACCAGTTCCCCCTTTTTAGCTCCAGCCTTGGATCATGTGGCTGATGAGTCAAGCCAGCACTTTGACTCGTCCCATTTTGCAGCGTGTGGGAGGGAGCTGGAGCAGCAGAACCTGTTGCCGCGTGTGACCAGCGCTCGGCTCCTCGTGCGAGGAGCGAGGGGGAGCCCCATGCAGGCAGAATATTTTGGTTTGGGAGCTGTTGAAATTAGAATTTTTTGAATTTTTTTTTTTCAATTTTTTTGGGAGGGGTGTGAGTGTGTGTGCGGGGTAGGGGAAAAGAGCTCTCTTGGTCTGGCACAGTTTTCCTCGGAGATGGCTGAACGGGTTTGCTTCCTTCCTTCCTTCCTTCCTTCTTTCAGCAATGGCTTGTTTGTTCATCCTTTCGGAGCAGATGGAGGAGGAGGAGTGGTTCAGATCGCTGAATATAACTGTTTCCAAAGAAAGGCTTATAAGCTGAGATGCTTAGTGCTCGGGCGTGAATTAATTTGTGCTGCACAGCATTTGCTTTAAAAGCAAATTAAAAAAGCATTTTGTATTCCCGTGGATTTGAGGCTCCTACCCCAAGTGCTGCTGCTCGCAGCTGGCTGTGGTATTTTCCCTTCTTAAGCAGCTTGGCTTTGCATTTGTCCCATGGCAAAAAAAAGCTGTGGAACCTCCCAGGAGCTGGCCCTGAAAACTCACCTGGACACCTGCTCTGAAAAGGGAGCCCTGAGAGGCAGAGTGGGGCAGAGCTTGTCCCTCTGGTGGCACTGGTGCCCTAATCCCCTGCACAGACTGACATCCCTGATCCTTCCTCTCTGGGACACCCAGCTAATTCCGCAGGATGCGTGGGCACCCGTGTTTGTGGGGCAGTTTCTCCTTGGGACATGACATTTCCCTGGAGGCAGAGGGCTAATCCCACCACTCCCTTCAGGGCTTGATTGTCATGTTTTATTTTAAAGGATTTGGTGGTTGTCTGCTGCCGTGGAGCAGCAATTTTCTGTAACAGCTCCAAACTGTCAGTACAGAATTTAAGCCAGGCAGGCAACAAAGACGAGGACTGGTAAAATTCCTCCGTGGTTCTCCTGTGTTTTCAGCTGCCCTTTTCCAGGGGCTGCTGATCCACCAGCAAGGTGCTGCTGCCTGTGATCCCTCAGGTGAGGCAGCCCAGCCCCAGCCCTTCACACTCTCCCAGCTCGTGTCAGGAGCCCCCACATTCCTTGCTCTACAATATTTTGCCTTTCCCAGTGCTCCCAGTGCTGATGTCCTTCCAGGCTGGGGCAAAAACCAACTGCTCTGCAGTTCTGGGTGTCTTGGCCAGCTCTGTTGGGCATCTCCAGCCCACCCATTCTCACATCCCAGTTTAATATATTCCATTTCCTTGCTGTTTCCCTCCCCTTTTAGAGGTTTTTCTCCCCTAAAATCAGCCATCTCTGTGCTCAGACTCCCTGCAGATGAGTGGTGGCACCTCTGAGATCTTCCCTTCCCCGGAGCTGCTGGAATGTGCTGTTCTGAAGCAGTTGGCAGCCTTTGCTTATATATACATGTGTGTGTATTAAATAGAACAGCTCAGAATATCCGGCAGGCAGAGGTTCATTCAGCACCCAGAGCCTTTCCAGGCCTTTTCCTTTTCCTTCCTTCCTTCCTCAGCTCCCTAGGAACAAGGAACAAGATTCAATGTCAACAAAGTTGATTTCTAAAAGGCTTCCACTTGCCCTGGAATGATGATAATGATGATGATGATTATGATGGTGGTGGTGGTGGTGTTGTTGCTCTCCAGGCACCAGATACAGGGAAAGGAGAAAACAGGAAGCCCAAAACCTTGGAACTTCACACCCAGTGTGGAGTGCAGCTCTTCAAAGCAGAACAAAGGGCAGGAAACCACGGATATCCCCCAGGATCAGGCACTCCATGTGCAGTGGTGTGCAAGGGATGGGGCTGCTTTGATGGTGTGCAAGGGATGGGGCTGCTTTGATGGTGTGCAAGGGATGGGGCTGCTTTGACCTGCAGGGCCCCAGATTTATCTCCCAGTTGCAGGCTGAGCCGCTCCATCTGTGCAGGCGTTGGGGAACAGCAGCAGCAGCAGCAGCCAAGGGCTGGGATGTTCCAGATGTTGGGCTGCAGGAAGTGGGAAGGTGTGGCATCTCCAGGGCTGCATCCCAAGCCCATCAGAAGGGAAGTGGTTGTGGGGAGAGGATCTCCCACTCACAGAGACCGGACCACAAAAGAGGAGGTGAGGGGGTAGGATTAAAAAAAAGCAGCATTTGTGAGGCTGTAACTTCCTTGACTCTCCATGAGGCCTGGGCTGCAGTCAGGAGAAGGGGGTGGCTTTGAGAGAGGCTCAGCGAGCCAGAGAGGCTTTTTTGTTGTCTCAGTGCTGGGGCTGGTGTCAGATCTAGGCCGGGAGTAGTCCTGAAAAGCAATTTGCCTGGGCTGCCGAGGAATTAGTCATGACTCGCTGTGCCCACTCGCCCGTGATCCTTTGGAGAAGGGCACGGTGTCAGGCACAGTTTAGCTCCAGAGGGAGAAGGAAACCCCGGTAAGAAAATATCAGCTGGTGAACTGAGGTGATCTCCCCCTCCCCAGACATGGCTGTGCTTTGTTTCCACCTTAACCTGGGCAAATCCAATTCCAGACAGCCTAATCTCTCCCCTCCTCTTGCCTGAAAAGAGCAGCTGTCACCGGGCTCGGGGAGCCGGGTGGGAGGATCTAATGCTCCGAGAGGACCTGCTGTCAGCAGGGCCACGGGCCCACAGCCCAATTAAACTAATGCCCAGTGATAGGAGTTAAACCTGTTAGAATTATATCTCTGCATGTTTATTGCTCAGCCACGAAGCCTCTTATGGCAGAGATGTTCTTCCCTCCCTCGGGACAGCTCCGCTCCCAGCAGAGGCTGCGCCGCCGTCGGAGCTGTCTCGTCTGCCCAGCTCTCCTGCAGCTGCTGCTGAAGTTCACCTGTGTCCCCCCAGGTTGTTCCCTGCCCTTCACCAGGGCTGGGATGATCCAAGCAGGCAGGAGCTGGCCCTGCATCCCCCCAGTGAGGTTTTATCTCCCTCCCTGCTTCCCTCGGCCCTGCTCTGGCCTGGGCTGACTCAGACCGCTCGCACTCCTCCTCCTCCTTGCTGGCCTGAGTCAGCTTGGCAGGGAGTGGAGACCTGAGCTGCCAAACCTCCTTTCCTTGACTCATCCCAGCAGCTCTGCCTTCCCCAGGGGTGTCGGACGGAGGAGCTCCGTGAGCAGCAGGATTCCACTGCAGCCCTTTCCATTGGGCTCCACCAGCGAGCTGGAAATCCCAACACAGTGGAGTGAATGTCATGGGAATGGTGGGGTGAATTCAAGTGGTGCCAGTTAAATAGTTTTGCTGGTTTTCCTTCAATCTGTTCTGGCCAAATTGGTCTCTGCAGTTGGGAGATGCCTCCTTTTTCCTTTTGCCACTTTTCTGGGAAGTTTCTTGCAGGATGGGGATGTGGAGATCTTGCTGGGTGGAGTCTGTGACATCCCAGATCCACCTGCACTCTGCAGCTCTGGCTCAGAATGTTCACCCATGGGACTTACCTTGAAATTCTCGATGGGATGGCAGAAGCTCAGCAGAAAATCTTAGTTCTAATTTCTATGGGTTTTACTTTTTGTTTGGAGAAGAGGAAGAAGGAAATACTTCCCTCTTTTTCCCCAAATCCACAATGATGCTGAGACCACTGGGAGATGCAGAAATCAGCTCATCTTCCTCCTCCAGGAAAAAACATGAACCCCAGGGGGATAGGAAGGTTCCTCACAGTCCCTCATTTCCATCTCTTTGTAGTGTTGGCTTCAGCCTTGCTCCATTGCCTCATAACCAGGCTGGTGATGCTGATCCTGCCCTTCAAGCAGGAGGGATCTGATCACAGGTGGGAGGCCCAGTGTTTGCAAACAAAAAAAAAGAACTGGGTGAAGGAAAGAACGTTGTTTTATTTCAAAGCTTTCAAGAGCTCGTTGCTCTTGATGTAGATTTAAATAAAAACCCCGAGACGAGCGATTTTTGCATTACCCAGCCCCTGTGCCTCGAAGAAGAAAAAAAAAACCTTCAATACAGAAAGTGTGGTTTGATTTGGAGTTTTCAGAGAGAGGCTGCAGAGCAGTGGGATTATTTTAATAATACGGAAACTTCCCTTCAGGATATTGTAATTTTCTTGCCTGTACTTCTTGTTCTCGTTACTCTTAACGTGCTAATCCTCTCCACAGCCTCTGTCGGCTGCGTGTGACCGTGGAGAGCTGCTGGGAGTGGGAATTACTGTGTGCTCTGCAAAATGTTCCCAAGCTTGTCCTCCTTGCAGCTGGGAGCACGTGAGAGCAGCTTTTCCCTCTGTTTTTGTGGGATACCCGGGCTCCAGCCACGGCTGGGAGCCTCCCTGAGCTCGCAGACTGTGGGGACTGGGAGCCAGTTGCTGCCTGTGGGCGTGAAAAATAAGAGCAATCCTTGGGCAGCTGTCTCAGAGAGATGGGGCTGGGGATGTGAGTCAGGCTGGGCAGCTCAAGTGTGTCTGTGTGGAGTCACCTCGATGCCATGTGGATCCTGCTCTGGCGCTGGGGTGGGGGCTTGGGGGAGCTCGGGAGGTTTGGGGGGTTCACAGCACCCAGAGGGTCGCAGGGTGGGGAGGTTTTGTCTCTGTGGAATGAATCCTAAAGTCCCAGAATGGTTTGGGTGGGAAGGGAGCATTAAACTCATCTTGTTCCACCCCCTGCCATGTGCAGGGACACATTCCACTGTCCCAGGGTGCTCCAAGCTGGCCTTGGGCGCTTCCAGGGATGGAGCAGCCACAGCTTCCCTGGGAATTCCATCCCAGCCCCTTCCAAAAATCCCACCCCAATCTCACTTGTCCCAGTTTGAAGCCATTCCCTGTGTCCTGTCCCTCCATCCTTGTCCCCAGTCCCTCTCCAGCTCTCCTGGAGCCCCTTCAGGCCCTGCAAGCTGCTCCATATCCATTAAGGCATGATGCCTTTTGCTTATTGCACAGAAACAGGCAAATCTGACAGCAAAAAAGGGGCCAGAAACCCTGAACATTCACAGGTATTCCACAGCCAAAGCTTTTGGAGGAGCTGGTTGCTGAGCAGATCCTCCTAACCACAGAGAGGCAACAATAAAGGAACGACACCCCCAGCCTTTCAAAGGGGGGCACATTTTCGAGTCGTGCCCGACCCTGTGCGGTTTGCAACCAAAACAATTCACACCTAAGGCCTATTTATAGAGTGCAATAGTCCCTGGGGATTTTAGCAGCCGGAACAGGCACGGGGATGGAGGGTGAGTTTTACTATGTGCTGGTTACCTGACCTGCAGGGCGCCAGCTGCCGCGCATTTCTGCGCTCCCCGAACGCCAGGCACAAGTTGTGTGAGCTGCCCCCACACTGCTCCGTGGCTGTTCTCTCCAGCACCCAATTTTAGCAGCACGAAAAGGGAGCTGGAGCTCCTGGGAGGGTTTTTTTGGAGCAGAGGGATGGGAGGGGGGAGAGAGAGAGCCCAGCTCGCATCCCCCGGACGGTGGGAGCGGATGGTGAGGACAGCTGGGAGCTGGGATGGGGCTGGAATGTGGCTGGGCACTGCCTGCCCTCAGATCAGGCCCCTGGAGTTCAATACAGCCCAAAAAGATGTTTAAAGAAGGAGATTTTAAGAAAATCTCCATCTTTAACCCCCTCAAGCTTTTAACAGCAATTCTCCTTGAAAAGCAAACATCCCCGTTAAATTGTGGTGCTGCATCAAGGCTGGGATTGAAATCTGAGGGCCAGCAGGAAGAATTGGAACAAACCTTTGGATCCTTCTAGTCCTGGCTGCTCCCAGCACTCTGCATTTCCTTAATAGCACGGGAGCTTGACAACACAAGTGAACCCAGCACTGATCCCATGACAACAAACGCGCACGGATTTACTCTTGGCTGGTCAATTGAAATCCATTTGCTTCTCTGGTTGACGAGGTGTGGAATGAATGTTTTAAGTGTGTTAAAACAGTCAGCAGGGAAAGAAAGTTCCTTAAAATATCTCCTATCACTGGAGGTTTGCTGCCAGCTAGCAAGTAGGAGGGAGCAGGCACTGAGGTAGCATCGGGAGAAGGCTGTGCTGGAGCTCAGAGCTCGGAGCTCAGGGTTCCCCTCCCTTTTGGAGGTGTCACAGTGCACTGGGACTGTGCTCCAGCCCAAGAATCTCATGGGAGGGAGCTGTTGTAGGGGTAAGGAGTGTGTGGAGGGGGTGAATAATGCAGAGATGGTGGTTTGGGGGGAATTTCACCATCCTGATGAGGATGAGGAAGGAGGAAACAGCCAGACCCACCTCAATGGGGCTGGAGGAGCAGCAGCTCCCCTCAGTTTTTGGGAGAGAGCACAGTTTTGTCCCCCAGCACTGAGCCATGCTGGGTTGTGACTTCCCTGCTTTTCTAGCATTCCTATTTATTCCATCAGCTCCCAATCCTTGTCCTGGAGCATGTCCTTGGCTCGAGCTGACACGTTTGGTGCTGGCTCCACGAGAGTCTGGAGCTCCAAATCCCCAACTTTTGAGGTGTAACTCCCATTAAAGCTGCAGCTTGTGCTGGGCTCAGCTCAGCATTTCCCAGGGACAGCTTTCCCTGCGTGCTCCAGGCTGCCCTGCAGTCCCCTGGAGCTGATTTCCATCTCTTCTTTCCACAGGTGGAGAGAGACTTTGAAAGGGAATATGGGAAGCTGCAGCAGTGAGTATCAACCACACTGGTCAGACAGGACTGGCCACATGCTTGCATCTTCCCAGGGAATTTTAGCCAGGGATGCTCTTCCCAGTGAGCAAATCCCTCACTGCCCTGTAATTTCCAATTCTTCAGGCTTTCTCTGACTGTTCAAAGGTGTCCTCAGAAGTATTTGCAGATTCTGGCAGCTTAAAAAAAAAGAAAAAGTGTAAAATTGCCAGAAAACTGCGGGGTCCCTGTAGAGGCCAACAGCTCAGAGGACCAGGAGTGGCTTTGCCATCCTGCCTGTGTCACAGGAGCTCACAGGGATCATCTGGAAGCATTTGGCTTTACCATTTGTGCTAAGTGTGAGAACTTTCAGGAAATATGCGAACTATGAATAAGAGATCACCAACTTGAAAAGGTTAAAAACCATCTGAAAACAACCCGAAAGGGTTGAGCTGCACTGAACTTCATCAAGCCTTGCCTGGATATTTTTAACTCCCACCAGAAGCCAGCATATTCAGCCCGTAAATGATTTGTTGCACGTATGATACACTTGGGTTTCTTTCTTTCCAAGATTCCGACTTTGCCTTCTTTCTCCCATCTTTCAGATTGGAAGATCAGACCAAAAAACTTCAGAAGGATATGAAGAAAAGCACAGATGCAGATTTGGGTAAGTGACTGGAGGATACATAGACTGTGAACTTGGCCACAGAGAGATGAAGTGACTTTTCTCGAGATCACATGAGTAATGTGTGACAAGTCTGGAAAACAAATCCAGAGCTCAGTCCCACTCAGTTTGCTTAGTTACAAGGCCATCTGCGAGAGGCAGCTCAGCCCAGGGAACACAGGGAGTGCTGCGGGCTCAGTCCCCTCTCCTGAGCTCCGTGGCCTTGCACAAGTCCCTTCCTTTTGTTTGCCTCAGTTTGTGCCACTGAAAAAACCCAGGAGTGGTTGTTCAGCCTCAGATTATCCAGCAGGAGCAGCTCCAGCTGAGCCCATTGTGCCAGCAGTGCTTTTTCACCTCCCTCTCTGGAGCCCCAGAAGGTGGGATGGGTCTGGGGGGCACAGCTGGCCACATCTGGCCGTGTTTCCCGTGGGAAATGCTGACCTGGCAGCTCTCCTTTGGGAATAACCCAGCTCATTCCCTCGCTGCCTGCCTGTTTTGGCTTCCCCTCGTGGCAGTGGGCGATGGAGGAAGCAATAAACAGCTCTGCCTGCACGTCTGGGGTGACATCTGCCCTTTGCAGGTGCCCTGTGCCATGTCCCAACTCCCTTCACATCCCTCTGGTTGGAACCTGCTGTGCCCAGAGAGGGATCCAGCAGAGGGGAGCTGGGTTTGTTGGATGCTGGTTGCTGAACCTGCAGGAGGGAGCCGTTCCAAACCCAGATGGTTTTTCCCTGTGTGGTTTGGAGCAGTCCCTGCCTGGCCCCCACAGCTGCAGAGCCAAGGCAGAGGCAGCAGCACAAACAGGTGTGGGCTGCACTGGGCCAGCGCTCAGCCCGTGGGACCGGGGTCACTGCAGGGCAGGGCAGGGGGAAGGAGGCAGAGCTGGGGCTTTCCATGGTGCAGGCTCTCACCTGTGCGTGTGAGTGTGAGTGTGTGTACATCTGTGTGAATACTGCCTGACACAAACACAGATTCAGCCTCTCACCTCTGGGTGTGTGTGTGTGTGTGTGTGTGTGTGTGTGTGAATATTGCCTGACACAAACACAGATTCAGCCTCTCGCCTCTGGGTGTGTGTGTGTGTCTGTGTGTGTGTGTGTGTGTGTGAATATTGCCTGACACAAACACAGATTCAGCCTCTCACCTCTATGTGTGTGTGTGTGTGTGTATGTGTGAATATTGCCTGACACAAACACAGATTCAGCCTCTCACCTCTGTGTGTGTGTGTGTGTGTGTGTGTGTGTGTGAATATTGCCTGACACAAACACAGCAAACACAGATCCAGGCTCTCGCCTGTGTGTGTGTCTGTGTGTGTATGTGTGAATATTGTGTGCATGTATGTGTGTGTCTGTGTCTCTGTGTGTGTGTCTGTGTGGATATTGCCTGACACAAACACAGATCCAGGCTGTTCCTCTGTGTCTGTGTCTGTGTCTGTGTGTCTGTGTCTGTATGTTTGTGTGTTTGTGCGTGTGTGTGAATATTGCCTGACACAAACACAGATCCAGGCTCACCTCTGTGTGTGTGTGTGAGTGTGTGAATGTGTTTGTGTGTGTGTGGATATTGCCTGACACAAACACAAATCCAGGCTCTCACCTGTGTTTGTGTGAGTGTGTGTGTGTCTGTCTGTCTGTCTGTGTGAATATTGCCTGACACAAACACAGATCCAGCCTCTCACCTGTGTTTGTGTGAGTGTGTGTGTGTGTGAATATTGCCTGACACAAACACAGCAAACACAGATCCAGCCTCTCACCTGTGTGAGAGAGTGTGTGTGTGTGTGTGTGTGGATATTGTGTGTGAATATTGTGTATGTGTGTGTGGATATTGCTGACACAAACTCAGATCCAGGCTCTCACCTGTGTCTGTGTGTCTATGTGAGTGTGTGTGTGTGTGTGTGTGTGTGTGTGTGTGTGTGTGAATGTGTGATTGTGTGTGTGTATTTCTGTGTGTGAATATTGCCTGACAAACTCAGATGCAGCCTCTCACCTCGGTGTGATTGTGTGTGTGTATTTGTGTGTGTAGATGTGTAGATATTGCCTGACACAAACCCCGATCCAGGCTCTCACCTGTGTGTGTGTGTGTGTGTGTGTATTTGTATTTGTGTGTCTGTGTGTGTGGATATTCCCTGACACAAACCCAGATCCAGGCTCTCACCTGTGTGTGTATGTATTTGTATTTGTATTTGTATTTGTATTTGTATTTGTATTTGTATTTGTATTTGTGTGTCTGTGTGTGTGGATATTCCCTGACACAAACCCAGATCCAGGCTCTCACCTGTGTGTGTATGTATTTGTGTGTGTGTTTGTATTTGTATTTGTATTTGTATTTGTATTTGTATTTGTGTGTCTGTGTGTGTGGATATTCCCTGACACAAACCCAGATCCAGGCTCTTCCCCTGCTCTCCCACCCTTCCCAGCACAGGCAGAGGGCTGGGAGAAGCCTCAGCCACCCAGAACTCTTTTCCAGGGTGAGATCTGCCCTTTCTGAGGACTCTGGTCATTGTCAGGGATCCTTGGTAAGTTTTTCCCTGTTCAGGATTCCCCTCCCTCCCTTGCAGTGGGCGTTGTTTATATGGAGCATTTCAAGTCCCAGAGGAGCTGTGGGAGGACTTTCTTTTTCCGTTCTGTTCCATGGCAGAGTCACAAATGAGCCTTGGCCAGAGCCAGGATGATCTGATTTCTCATTTAAAGGCTTGAAATGGTGAGTGGAGGGAGAGGTACAGCACACAGCCTGCCGAGGGAGGGCTGGAGGAGAAGGAGCTGGATCAGATCAATCCTGGCAGTGCCCATTCCCAACATCCAGCCGTCAAATCTGGTGAGGATGGCAGAGTTTTGCCCTCCTGTCTGGTTCCTCCAGGCTCAGGGGTTTGGTTGGTTCTTCACTCCTTGGCAAAATGGGACTGGTGGCTCCAGTCTCCACCTTCTTCCCAAAAAGCTCAGCTCAGAACAGGAGAATTCCTGTGCACAGAAATATCCCAGGCAGGCTCCACCAGCAACCAGGGAATGGGCTGATAGCAGCACTCCCTGCCCCAGGACTGGACAGCACTCTCCCCCTTCCCCACCCTCTTTCCAAACAAAATAGATCTTAAGAAGCAGGAGGATGTTCTTTAACTGGAGGTGAAAGCTCTCCTTTGGAATAATTAATTAGCATTACATCTCACATGTTTAATGAGCAAAAGAGCAGTGCAGACTCTCCTGAAGGCCATGCTGAGGGACAGGAGATCCTTTCTCCTCCTCTTCCTCCTTCTCCTCCTTGTCCTTCTCCTTGTCTCTCCTGCCCTGTCACTCTCAGACCCCACTATTTCAGCTCTCTCCAGGTGATCCCACTGATGCAGAGGAAATTCCTGCCCCAAATTCCCCCTGAATGTACCCAAACCACCCCTAATTCCCAACCTCCCAGCGTGACCCTGCCACTCCCTCCCTCCATCCCCTTCTAATCCTTTCCTGTCAAGGAAGATTTCATTTTTCCTTCCAGCCAAAGGAGTTGTGCCGTTCTCAACTCCGTCCTGTTCTGGCACAAATCCCTGCTCAGATGTGGTCACACATATGGATTCTATCCCATCTGTTTCAAGGTTTAAATGCCCAAAGCCTTCATGTTTGGATAATAAATGGATACAGTGGCTTTGTTATCCCAGAGTGAGAGGCTTGTTCTGCGCTGAGCTCCCCAGCTCTGCAGCTTCTGAGCTCTCTCTGGTATAATTGTGTGTAACCTTTCAATCAGAATGTTTAACCCCTTGATTTATGATCTTAAGCCCCATTATTGGGATGATTTTAACTTTTAATATCTAAGGGAGTCTTTCCAAAGCTCCTCCAAAGCACAGCTCAAGCATCTGGCTTTGTGATCTCCAACTGGAATAGCTTCCAGCACTGAGGAAAAAGAACATTTTTTTTTAGTACCTCTGGCCTTTTTTTTTTTTTTTCTCAGTCTATTTTATCCCTGTTTATATTTATGCTTTCCTTTTTATTAGTCTTTTTTTCCATTCTGCACCTTCCCTGATTTCTTGCTCATTTGTGTAGTGGCTCTGTTATTGAATTTTCCCTTTGCAGAGCAAGTGTTTGGATAAAGAGGGATGTGGCTGATGGAAAACAAGTGGAATGCTCAGTCAGAGCATGACCTGCTGCTTCTGGATTTCTTGGTGGCACTCCCAGGGCCTGTAGGGACTTCCTATTCCCCCTGGCTCCTTCTCCACAGGCAAAAAAATTCAGCTTATTGAGGGGGAAATACTTAACTTGTGTCCCTGCTCTTTGTGTTTGGAGAGGGAAAGAGAAACCTTCCTCTCCCAGTCCTGTCAGTCTGGTCCTTTCCCACTAAATCCACTTCAATACATGGGGGTTTTTTTGTAAAGCCATTTGAAAGACTTAATGGACTGTGATTTTTCTCGTTGTGGAAGAGCTGTAGTGAGGCTGAGAGTGACACTTAATAGTCTGTCGAGAGAAGATGTATAAAAACCCCCATCTCTGGGTGTTTTTTTTTAAGAGAACAGTGCTTTTGTTAGTCTGGGATTATTTCTGGCAGCATCACAAGCCTCACATCGGAGTGCTTCAGATTTAACTTATATAAAAACACTTCTCTGGGTGTTTACATGAATGAATTGGTGCCTTTTCCTTGCTTTTTTCCTCATCCTCAACTGCCAGCTTGTGTGACCCCCTCCTGGCTGCCTCAGCTGCCTGATTTTTGCCCTCCTGGCAGTGGGAAATGTGACCCTGTCTGGTTTCTTTCCCACCAGCCATGTCCAAATCTGCAGTGAAGATCTCCTCAGACCTGCTGTCCAACCCCCTGTGTGAGCAGGAGCCCTCGTTCCTCGAGATGGTCACGGCCTTCGACACGGCCATGAAGAGGATGGACGCCTTCAACCAGGAGAAGGTGGATTGGCTTTGGCTGGAGATTGGGAGTGCTGGGAGTGTCCTGGAGGCTTGGAATGGTGGGAGTGTCCTGGAATCATGGGGTGGTTGGGGTTGGGGAGGATTTGAATCCATCCCCTGCCATGGGCAGGGACACCTCCCACTGTCCCAGGTGGCTCCAAGGAAATCCCTTGGACATTTCCAGGGATGGAGCAGCCACAGCTTCTCTGGGAATTCCATCCCACCCTCCCAGGGAAGGATTTCCTCTCAAAATCCCATTCAGGGATGGGACAGCCTCAGCTTCTCTGGGAATTCCATCCCATCTTCTCCCCACCCTCCCAGGGAAGGATTTCCTCCCAAAATCCCATTTAGGGATGGGACA
Organism: Ammospiza caudacuta; assembly: GCF_027887145.1. NCBI lineage: Eukaryota > Metazoa > Chordata > Aves > Passeriformes > Passerellidae > Ammospiza > Ammospiza caudacuta. The sequence continues at coordinate 4,139,762 of NC_080618.1, forward strand.
GCCACAGCTTCTCTGGGAATTCCATCCCACCCTCTCAGGGAAGGATTTCCTCCCAAATTCCCATCTAGCAATGGGACAGCCTCAGCTTCTCTGGGAATTCCATCCCAGCCTCTCCTCACCCTCTCAGGGAAGGATTTCCTCCCCAAATCCCATCCATCCCTGCCCTCTGGCAGTGGGAAGCCATTCCCTGTGTCCTGTTACTCCCTGCCATGTCCAAAATCCTCATTTCTCACCCCTTTCCCTTTTTATCATCATCCCCAAGACTTTCCCCACTGGAGTTTCTCTGATCTCCCTCTCCAGGCTGGGATTTCAGCTCCCATGGGAGAAATTCCTTCTCTTTTGGTTAAAGGACATTGTGGTTGTGCTCAGGGTCTCTCCCCACCCTATAGTGGGATCCCTACAAACCCAAATGGGATTTTCCAACAATCCTGATGTGCAATCTTCCCTTTTTTTGTTTCCCACAGGTGAATCAGATCCAAAAGACAGTCATAGAACCTTTGAAAAAGTGAGTACCAACCATCATCTCCTGGGGTTTGTCCTCATCTGGAGCTTTAGGGTCCTGGAGAGAGGCTGGAAATCATCCTCAGACAATCCTGCCCTGTCCTGCTGGTCACACTGCTTTTGGTACCTTAATTAATAATAATTTTAACCTTTTTTTGCCACTTTGATCCACTGCTGCCTTCACCTGTAGCTTAAAGAACTCCTGAGATGTAAAATCATGGAGCATCCTGGGCTAGAAGGGACCCTCAAAGGATGAATAATTCAATTTTCTCTGTTTACGTGTTGGTTTTTACCTCCAGCAAAGGAACAAAACCACTGGAGATCATCCAGGGGGGCGAGAAATTGGCTGGTTGAACAAAAGTTTATTTCATTTAGAAATTTTCCTAAATAAAAGAGGAGAAAGTGGAAGTTCCTGCATGTTTATAAATAATATTTATAAATAGTATTTATATTATTTGGTGGATAATGAGGGGTTGGAAATGAGGGGGAAAAGCCCAAATCCCACAGTTCTGTCACATCTAGCCTGCAGAATTTCCACCTTTCCCAGGGTCACAGGCTGTACCCCCAAACCTTTCAGGATAATTCAGTTCTCTCCCAAATATCCCCTTAAATCCCAAGATTTGCTGTTTTGTTACAGGAACAGAGCCAGCGAGCAAAAATAAAATGAAATTACTTTAATATGACAGTAAGTGTTGCAAATTGCTGAATAACAATTTCAGTTTAGGTTTGACACACACAGGAGGTTGTCGTGGTTTAGTTGGTTTGGGTTTTTTTTCCCCCTGAAGTTGTTGTTTCTGCCCAAATCTAAAAGTAAAATCTCCTGGATCACTTAACACCTGAGGTTACAGCATGTTCCTGTCTGGGGGATGTTTGGTGACTCAAGTTTTACCTTGGTCCTCTATCCACAACCAGAAATTCCTGCTTATTTAAGGGAAAAAAATAAGAAGAAAGAAAGAAAAAGGAAAAAAAAAATCCCAGCCTTTTGCTGTGGAATTGTGTTGCTTATTATCTAGATTGTCCTCATGAAAGATACATTAACTTTTTCTTCCAGCATTCTGTTAAAATTGGAAGAACTTGTGTTTCTGAGATATTCTGGGTTTTTTTTTTTTTTCCTCAGCTTGTGTTAGTTGGTGAAATGAAAGACAAATCCCTTTCCCTGCAAACCAGCCTTGGGTTTGAAATCCTGTGCTGGTGAATTCAGGACAGTAAATCCATTTCCATGTGCCCATGGGAGATGCTCTGAGGGCTGGAACTGTGACCAAAATCTCTCAAATTTTGGAACAGGAACTTGCTCCAAGGCAAAGGGATGTCCTGGTCATCACACCAGGGTCACCAGGACGTTCACATGGCCAAAACCTCTCCAGTTTTGGGAGCAGGAACCTGCTCCAAGTCAAAGGGGTGTCCTGGTCACCATGCCAGGAAACTGCTCCTTTGCGTGGAGGACATTCCAGGGTGACCAGGATGTTCTCATGGCCAGAACCTTTCGTGTTTTGGGATGTACTGGTCAAAGGGATGTCCTGGTCACCATGCCAGGGTGACCAGGACATTCTCATGACCAAAACCTCTCAAATTTTGGAACAGGATTCTGCTCCATGGCAAAGGGATGTCCTGGTCACCATGTCAGGCTGGCCAGGACATTCCCATCTCCAGACCATTCCAGTTTGGGGTGTCCTGGTCAAAGAGATGTCCTGGTCACCATGACACACTGGCCAGGACATTCCCATGGATAAAACCTTTCCAGTTTTGGGATGTCCTGGTCAAAGAGATGTCCTGGTCACCATGCCAGGAACCTGTTCCTTTGCATGGAGGACATTCCAGGCTGGCCAGGACATTCCCACGGCCAAAACATCTTCAATTTTCCAACAGGAACCTGCTCCAAGTCAAAGGGATGGTGCCATGCCAGAGTGACCAGGACATTCCCATGGCCAAAACCTTTCCAGTTTTGGAATGTCCTGATGACCATGCCAGGAACCTGCTCCTTTGCATGGAGCACATTCCAGGGTGACCGGGACATTCCCATGGCCAAAACCTCTCCAGTTTTGGGATGTAGTGGTCAAAGGGATGTCCTGATCATCATGCCAGGGTGACCAGGACGTTCTCATGGCCAAAACTAATCCAGTTTTGGGATGTTCTGGTCAAAGGGATCTCCTGGTCATCATGCCAGGAATCTGCTCCAAGGCAAAGGGGTGGTGGTGTGCCAGGATGACCAGGACATTCCCATCTCCAAACCTTCCCAGTTTGGGGTGTCCTGGTCAAAGGGATGTCCTGGGTCACCATGCCAGGGTGACTAGGACATTCCCATGGCCAAAACCTCTCCAGTTTGGGTTGTCCTGGTCAAAGGGATGTCCTGCTCACCGTGTCAGGCTGGCCAGGACATTCTCATGACCAAAACCTCTCCAGTTTTAGGAACAGGACCTGCTTCAAGTCAAAGGGATGTCCTGATCACCATGTCAGGGTGACAAGGACATTCCCATGGCCAGACCTCTCCAGTTTTGTGATGTCTTGGTCAGCATTCCAGGAACCTGCTCCAAGTCAAAGGGATGGTGCCATGCCAGGGTGACCAGGACATTCCCGTGGCCAAACCTCTTCAGTTTTGGGATATCCTGGTCACCATGCCAGGAACCTGTTCCTTTGCATGGAGGACATTCCAGGGTGACCAGGACATTCTCATGGCCAAAACCTCTCCAGTTTTGGAACAGGAACCTGCTCCAAGGCAAAGGGATGTCCTGGTCACCATGCCACACTGGCCAGGACATTCCCATGGATAAAACCTTTCCAGTTTTGGGATGTCCTGGTAAAGGGATGTCCTGGTCACCATGCCAGGCTGGCCAGGACATTCTCATGGCCCAAACATCTTCAATTTTCCAACAGGAACTGGCTCCAAGGCAAAGGGATGTCCTGGTCACCATGCCAGGGGGACCAGGACATTCCCAATCTTCAATTTTGTATGACAGAGGTAAAGGCTCCAGGGAGACCTCAGAGTCCTAAAGGGGCTCCAGGAGAGCTGGAGAGGAACCTGGGACAAGGGATGGAGGGACAGGACCCAGGGAATGGCTCCCACTGCCAGAGGGCAGGGTTAGATGGGATTTTGGGAAGGAATTCCTGGCTGGGAGGGTGAGGAGGGGCTGGGATGGATTTCCCTGAGGATGCCTCATTTCTGGAAGTGTCTGAGGTGAGTTTGGAGCCACCTGGGACAGTGGAAGGTGGGGAAGGGGTGGGTCTGGGTGATCCTTCAGATCCCTTCCCACCCAGCCCATTCCCTGTTTCCCTGACTCAGGACACTCCGTTATCTGCCCAGTCCTCAGTTCCACACCAGGTTGTTTACTCCAACCTCCTGGCTGCTTTCCATCCCAGCAATTCTCTCCAACTTTCTGAATTTCCACGATGAGAGGTTTATTTTTCCCCTTTTCCTGCCCTTTGGCACCTGCAAAGCTTCACCCTGTGTGCCTTTAACCAGCTTATGTTCCATGCTGCGGGAGCTTCATCCCCACTCCAAGAACAAAACTGCTCCTTCCCTTCCCTCCTCCTTCCCTTTGTAGGTGCATCCCTGCCCAGGAACATTTCTGAGGAGCCCAAGGGTCCATTTTGAGGCTAATGAGATGCAGGAGAGAACTGCAGAGTTTGCACCTCCCTCCCTTTGTCCTGCTGGCAGATAAACCCCAGCACCAGTTCTGGCAGAAAAGTTCCAGATTAATGAAAGCTGCCTTGAGGAGCTCTTCTTATTTCCAGTTAGGTTTTCCTTCCCCTCTCTGAGGCAGCTCTCCCAAGCCTCTCCCAACTTTGCTCTGACCTAGAAAAAAAAGGCTTTTTAATTTTTTTTTTATTTTTTTGCTCCAACAGCTGCACTTTATTACATCTTCACTGGTGGTCTTTTATAGTTTATTAGCCAAAGAAGCAGATAAGTATAATCCAGACAATTATCATTAGTGGTAATATATTGTAATCAGAGGCACATGGGCAGTAAAATCTCCATTCAGTTGTCCAGGGATTGGAGTTTCCAGGCAAATACTGGGGAATTTGTTAAACCATGTTGAAAAAAAGCAGTAGTAGATTTAGTTGGGGGGGTGGAGGCTTTGTATTGTTTCAGTCCTTCTGCTTCTGGGCTCGTAGGGTTATTCACAATTTGGCTTTTTGAGCCCCAAGAAGCCTTTGGCTGGGAGTGACTCATTTATTTTCAGGGAAAGAGCAGAGCTCCAGTGAGAATATTGCATTTTTCAGGGGATGGGTTGGGCGAGGAGCTGGGCAGGAGGGATGGGCTCCGCTTTGGGAGCTGCCTGTGCAATCTCACACCAGAGCAGCGGATTTGGGGCAGAAAGGGACAAAATCAGGTTTGGACTTCACTCTCCCAGCTCTTCCCAGTCAAGGCAGGGTCAGGGATTGGGGATGGAGTCTTAGTGTTCCATATTGTGTCCGTATTTAAGGAAGGAAGCGGCTTAAACAAGCCAGGTGGTTTGGAAATCCACAGGATTTAGGACCTTTCATGTTGGGAGAGGATTTCCAGGGCCACAGGTCTCAGCTGAACTGACTCTGTCTGACTCCATCAGAGCAAGGGGGTGACCTGGTCACCTTGGCTTGGTGCCATTCCCTTAGGGCATTGTCCTGCTCACAAATCCAGAAAGGTTTTGGCCATGGGAATGTCATGGTCACCTTGGCTTGGTGCCATCCCCTTGGAGCATTGTCCTTCTCCCAAAATTGGGGAGATTTGGCCACAGCAATGCCATGGTCACCTTGGCTTGGTGCCATCCCCTTGGAGCATTGTCCTTCTCCCAAAATTGGGGAGATTTGGCCACAGGAATGCCATGGTCACCTGGAATTGGTGCCATTCCCTTGGAGCATTGTTCTGTTCCCAAAATTGGAGAATTTTTGGCCATGGGGATGTTCTGGTTACCCTGGCACAGGATTACCCCCTTGGAGCATTGTCCTTGTTCCAAAATTGGGGAGATTTGGCCACAGGAATGCCATGGTCACCTGGAATTGGTGCCGTTCCCTTGGAGCATTGTTCTGTTCCCAAAATTGCAGAGATTTGGTCATGGGAATATTATGTTCACCTGGAATTGGTGCCATTCCCTTGGAGCATTGTTCTGTTCCCAAAATTGGAGAATTTTTGGCCATGGGAAGGTCTTGGTCACCTGGAATTGGTGCCATTCCCTTGGAGCATTGTTCTATTCCCAAAATTGCAGAGATTTGGTCATGGGAATATTATGTTCACCTGGAATTGGTGCCATTCCCTTGGAGCATTGTTCTGTTCCCAAAATTGGAGAATTTTTGGCCATGGGAATATTATGTTCACCTGGAATTGGTGCCATTCCCTTGGAGCATTGTTCTGTTCCCAAAATTGAAGAGATTTGGCCATGGGAATGTCCTGGTTACCCTGGTACAGAATCACCCCCCCGGAGCATTGTCCTTGTCCCAAAACTGGAGAATTTTTGGCCATGGGGATGTTCTGGTTACCCTGGCACAGGATTACCCCCTTGGAGCATTGTCCTTGTCCCAAAATTGGGGAGATTTGGCCACGGGAATGTCATGGTCACCTGGAATTGGTGCCATTCCCTTGGAGCATTGTTCTGTTCCCAAAATTGGAGAATTTTTGGCCATGGGAAGGTCTTGGTCACCTGGAATTGGTGCAATCCCCTTGGAGCATTGTTCTGTTCCCAAAATTGGAGAGATTTGGCCATGGGAATGTCCTGGTTACCCTGGTACAGAATCACCCCCCTTGAGCATTGTCCTTGTTCCAAAATTGGGGAGATTTGGCCACAGGAATGCCATGGTCACCTGGAATTGGTGCCATTCCCTTGGAGCATTGTTCTGTTCCCAAAATTGGAGAATTTTTGGCCATGGGTATGTTCTGGTCACCTGGAATTGGTGCAATCCCCTTGGAGCATTGTTCTGTTCCCAAAATTGGAGAGATTTGGCCATGGGAATGTCCTGGTTACCCTGGTACAGAATCACCCCCCCGGAGCACTGTCCTTGTCCCAAAATTGGAGAATTTTCGGCCATGGGGATGTCCTGGTCACCTTGGTAGAGGATCACCCCATTGGAACATTGTCTGTCTCCCAAAACTGGGGAGATTTGGCCACGGGAATGTCATGGTCACCTTGGCTTGGTGCCATCCACTTGGAGCATTGTTCTGTTCCCAAAATTGGAGAATTTTTGGCCATGGGTATGTTCTGGTCACCTGGAATTGGTGCCATCCACTTGGAGCATGTTCCTGTTCCTAAAATGGGAGAATTATTGGCCATGGGAATGTCTTGGTCACCTTGCCACAGGATCACTTCACTGGAGCATTGTTCTTGTCCCAAAATTTGAGAGGTTGGCTATGTGGATGTCCTTGTCCCAGAATTGGAGAGGTTTGGCCATGGGGATGTCCTGGTCACCCTGGCACAGTACAATCCCTTTGATGTTGAGCATTGTCCCACTCCCAAAATTGCAATATTTGCCATGGGGATGTCCTGGTCACCCTGGCTTTGGCAGGGGTGGCACAGAGGGTGCTGCCACCGAGGTGCCACCACACAGGAGTGGGTGTCAGACCTGTGGGACATCCCAGAGGTGCAATCCAGGAGCTGCTCAGAGCAGTGAGGGACAAATTCCATCAGAGCTGAGCGTCACCAGCACAGCTGGGAGGAGTCACTCAGTGAGTGAGGATCCCTCACTCCATCCCTCCCACCATCCCACCATCCCCATGGTGCCTCAAGGCAGCCCAGGCTGGCCAGGAGCAGCTCCAGGGGTGCTGGACAGGAAGCAGGAAAAGCAGATTTCATGTCCTTAACGAGCCCTTAATGAGGATTTGGAGCAGCCACATGGCCACCTAATCCCCCACGCTGCTTCCTCATCGCAGCCTCTCCATTCCTGCACCTTTTCCCTCCAGGAGGAAGGGCTGGGTTTAATTTCCCCCTTCCTGGTGGGTGGATGGGCCCCCACGGATGTGTGGGCACGAGCACAGGAATGGCAGGAATCCCCTTCCCTGCTCCAGCCCCTCCTGGTGCCTCTCCAAACTTCCCCTCTCCTCATCCACACTCCCCTCCTTTGGCATCTGGTGCTTCCCACCTCTGTAATTCCTTTTTTTCTTACCTATCCATCACCAACTGGAGACCTTGTCCACTTTTATCCACTTCCTTTTGGTTTCTTATCCAAAATACCCCAAAAAGAGCCCTAGGGAAGAGCCATGTCTGTGCCAGCCAGGTCCAGCTCACAGGTGCCAATGAGGGTGTTTGAGATGCTTGGAAACAAGTAGAATTAAAGATTTTACCATCTTTAAAGCTCCAGCACCCCTTTGCCACTGGAAAGGGGCAGGAGGAAGCAGTGGGATGAGGATTTGGGGTGGAGAGGATGAGAAGACAGAGAGGTGACAGAATGTTCCCACTCCTCCTCGAGCATCCCCACCATCCCCAGGGCTTCCCAGCAGGGAGATGGGAAGGAATTTCCAATTTCCATCCCCAGGGCTTCCCAGCAGAGAGATGGGAAGGAATTTCCAATTTCCATGCCCCAGATTTGTCAGCTGGGCTGAGTAAGAGACAAATCTGGCAGCACCAGGAATCCTGGGGCACTTTTATCTCCCCAACCCCATCCTTCAATTACAGGGAGCTGAAGGGAGCCTGGCGTGGAGACGAGGTGGGAACATGATTTGGAATGCAGGGAACGAGGTGATTTAGGTGTTTTTTCCAAGGATAAGCTGTCATCCTGTGAGGAGTTCACCCCCAGGTTTCCCCTCTCCCCCCAGAGCCACGAGCAGAGTAATTTGTGTTTTCTTTTCGTTATTCCTGCGGATCTCCCCTCACCTGCTCCTCTTAAGCTGCCTGGGCTGTAATCCCCTCTCAGAGCCTTCCCTGAAAAGTGACAGGGAACAACAGCAGCTTATTCCTCAAGCTGCTTTCATGGCAGGCCCTCTGAGAGCCCCTGTGCTGCTTCACCTGCACTTTGCCACCATTCCCACCACGTTTTCTTTGGAGTCGGCTTTGATTTTCTTGGCTTTGCATTAAAAAAGGAAGTTTTGGGTTACAGAGGGTCCTGAGGGGGATTTGGGAGTGGTTTTGGCTCTCACAGCCCCTCGTTCCCTGTGGAGGAGGATGGTGTTGGGATTATTGATAGTATCAGAAATTAGGAATATGTTTTTCATGGTGAGAATTGTCAAACCCTGGCACATTCTGCCCAAGAGTCACCATCCCTGGAAATGCTCAGAAAATTCATGGATGTGGCACTTCTGGACTGAGTTTTAGGCTGTTTTCAGCTTTGCTGGTTCCATGATCTGTTACAAACCCCACATCTGCTCCAGGGTTTTCCTCTGTGCATCTCACAGGGACAGCAGTTGTTCCCTTGCCCCAAGTGTGAGGGATGGATGAGTGAAACATCCAGGACTTGCTTGTGAGGCTTCCCTGCTCTTTTCCCATGTCCTGAAATTCTCTGTGGACCAGACTCCATTTCCAAAGGGTTCCTTGGCTGCTGCTCCCCTCCCAGTTAATCCCAGTCCCTGCCAGGAGGGGTTGGTGGTGCTTCTCCAAATTAGGAATATTTTTTTTCATGGTGAGAATTGTCAAACCCTGGCACATTCTGCCCAGGAGTGACCATCCCTGGAAGTGCTCAGAAAATTCATGGATGTGGCACTTTTGGACTGGGTTTTAGGGCCACGCCTGCTCCAGGGTTCACAGGGACAGGAATTGTTCCCTTGCCCCAAGTGTGAGGGATGGATGAGTGAAACATCCAGGATTTGCTTGTGAGGCTTCCCTGCTCTTTCCCCATGTCCTGAAATTCTCTGTGGAGTTGTTCAAGCTCCATTTCCAAAGGGTTCCTTGGCTGCCCCACTCCCAGTTAATCCCAGTCCCTGCCAGGAGGGGTTGGTGGTGTTTCTCCAAACGCTTTGGGAATCTCTCCTGCTCCTTGCAGGGGTGTTCTTGGAGGGCTTGGCTGTGCCTGTGGATGGCAGGGGCTCTGCAGAGCCTTGGTGCCAGGCTGTGCAGCAGGAGCATTTGTCAATAACGTGCATGAGATGGTTGTGGAGACACTGGGGCCACGTGTGGAGTCAGGAATTCCTCGGAATAACTTGGCACCAGCAGGAGCCCGGCTCTCCCTCTCGCCCTGCACGGGTGTTTGGCACCCCTGGCACTCACCCTGGGATTGTGTTTCTGTCCACACACAGGGAGAAAATCCTGGGCAGGACTTGAAACCCCTTCTCCTTGGATCCCAGGGCAGTTCAGGGCTGCTGGGCTGACAGGGAATTCAGGATTCCTTGGTTCCTTCAGGAGCCAGAGATCAGAGCAGTCCAGGGACGGTCCTGCCTGAGCTGAGCTGATCCTGCCTGGAAATGAAACCTGGGAGAGTGTGGGAAGGGCTCAGTGGGCACAGGGAGGGCTCAGTGGGCACAGGGAGGGCTTGGTGGGCACAGGGAAAGTTTGTTGGGCACAGGGAAAGGTTGGTGGGCACAGGGAGGGCTTGGTGGGCACAGGGAGAGATCCTTTGGCACAGTAAGAGCTCATCTGGAGCAAGGAGAGCTCAGTGGGCACAGGGAGAGCTTGGTGGGCACAGGGAGGGCTCAGTGGGCACAGGGAGAGCTTGGTGGGTACAAGGAGAGCTCAGTGGGCACAGGGAGAGCTTGGTGGGCACAGGGAGGGCTCAGTGGGCACAGGGAGAGCTTGGTGGGTACAAGGAGGGCTCAGTGGGCACGGGGAGGGCTTGGTGGGTACAGGGAGGGCTCAGTGGGCACAGGGAGGGCTCAGTGGGCACAGGGAGGGCTTGGTGGGTACAAGGAGAGCTCAGTGGGCACAGGGAGAGCTTGGTGGGTACAGGGAGGGCTCAGTGGGCACAGGGAGAACTTGGCTGGCCCAAGGAGAGCTCCTTGGGCACAGGGAAATCTTGCTGGGCACAGAGAGAGCTCAGCTGGACTAGGGAGAGCTTGGCGGGCACAGGGAGAGATTGGTGGGCACAAGGTGAGCTCAGCTGGAGCAGGGAGATCTCAGTGGGCACAGGGAGGGCTCAGTGGGCACAAGGAAATGTTGATGGGCAGAGGGAGGGCTTGGTGGGCACAGGGAAAGCTTGGTGGGCACAGAGAAGGCTCAGTGGGCACAGGGAGAGCTTGGTGGGTACAAGGAGAGCTCAGTGGGCACAGGGAGAGCTTGGTGGGTACAAGGAGAGCTCAGTGGGCACAGGGAGAGCTTGGTGGGCACAGGGAGGGCTCAGTGGGCACACGGAAAGCTTGGCTGACCCATGGAGAGCTCAGCTGGCACAGGGAGAGCTTGACTGACCCGAGGAGAACTCAGTGGGCCCAGGATGAGCTCCTTGGGCACAGGGAGAGCTCAGTGGGCACAGGGAGAGCTCAACTGGACTAGGGAGAGCTTGGTGGGCACAGGGGAAGGTTGGTGGGCACAGGGAGGGCTTGGTGGGCTCAGCTGGAGCAGGTGGGCACAAGGAAAGTTTGATGGGCATAGGAGAGCTTGACTCCTACAGGGAGAGCTTGGCTATCTCAAGGAGAGCTCAGCTGGCACTGGGAGAGCTCCTTGGGCACAGGGAGAGCTCAGCCACAAATGACCCAACCCTTCCCTGCTGGAGGACAGCCACACTGAGGGAACCTCCGATAGTGATGGGCTTGGCTTTGAACTAAAAAAGGGGAGATTTAAAGAGGATATTGGGAAGGAATTGTTCCCTGGGAGGATGGGGGTGGCACAGGTTGCCCAGAGAAGCCAGAAAACACTTCCTCATCTCTGCAGGGCCAGTTTGGATGGGGCTTGGAGCACCCTGGGACAGTGGAAAGTGCCCTGCCCATGGCAGGGGTGGACCAGGGTGATTCAAGGTCTCTTCCCAGCCAGGGCAGTGTGGGATTCCAGGGTTCCCAGTGGCCAGGCTGGAGCTGAGGACACTCAGAGCTCCATGGCTGCGGCTCTGGGGAGCTGGGCCCCCCCTGCAATGGGAAATGCAGCGTATAATCTATGCATTAAAGTCCTTGGGAGACAGGAGCTGCTGTGCCTACACACTTCCAGCCTCTTCAGATCCAGCCCTGTAGATATTTTTTAAAGCTCTGCCTGAGCACAGTGTCCTTCCATTCGGGGCTGCGAAATTGCACCGAGTCGATACCGGGAATAAAAAAAGGGGGGAAAAAATGAAATAAAAATTTTTCCTCCCTTTTTAAAACCCAGATTTAATTTCAAAGTGAATGGGAACTGCGTTGCTGATCGTCTTGTGAGCCCTCCCTGGCTGCTTTTTTCCAAGGGGAAGGGCTGGGGGTGGAAGTCAGAGTCCCGTGGCTCTGTTCAGGCAGGAGCCCTGGGCAGTGCCAGGGGAAGGGCAGGAAAGCACCACAAACAGCTGGGTTTGGGTGCCAGCACGAGCCTCAGTGGTTTGGGGACGTCTCAGGAAGGTGCACAGCAGGGAAGGGAGGATTTCCCAGCCTGGAATCTCCCCTGGCATTGCCATGCCTGGATTCCCAGTGTGGAGCAGCTCAGCTCATCCCTGTGGTCTTTATTCCCTGCTTTATGTTTTGTGTCCTTCCCAAACCTCCCCCAGCCAGGGGAATAATGTAATAATAATTAAAATAAACCAGGAAAACCTCTGGGCTGATGGGATGCTCCTTCCCATCTTTAATAACTGGGAGAAATTCCTGCAGGAGCTGCGACCTCGAGCAGCTGGCATTTTGTGTGTGCCATGTTGGGAAAGGAACAAAAACATCCCTGGAAGTGCCCAGGCCAGGCTGGAGTGGCCTTGGAGCCTCCTGGGCCAGTGGAAGGTGTCTCTCTGCCCCAACTGGAGTGTCCTGAAGGTCCTTTCCAACCCAAACCATTCCCTGATCCTGTGAACCCAAACCCCTGAGACCTCTCGATCTGGCCACCCCTTCCTCCATCCCTATTTCCCTGCCCCTTCTCCTGGCAGATTTTTGGACTTTACAAAGAGGTAGGAGAGATTTTAGCAGCCCAGGAGCTGCTGGGGCCATGCCTGGAGCCTGCTGCATGCAGGACATGGTTCCCATTTAAATATAATGGCATTGTGTGGGATGGTGCCCATAAAAAGCAATGTCAGGGCAGAGCAGCTGATCCTCTCCGGGCAGCTGGAGCAGCTCCCTGATGACTTTTCCAGGTTGTTCCTCATCCCCAATCTGTTGCAACAGAGGGATATGTATTTATATTTGTATTTTATATTTGTATTTTATATTTGTATTTTATATTTGTATTTTATATTTGTATTTTATATTTATATTTTTATATATTTATATTTATATTTATATTTATATTTATATTTATATTTATATTTATATTTATATTTATATTTATATTTATATTTATATTTTTATTTATTTATTTTTATTTATTTATTTATTTTTATATTTAAATGGATTTGTTCTGTGCCAGCCTCGGGGGATAGGCAGGATTGAAGGATCGCATCCCCAGTTCAGCCTCTCACCCAGGGATGCTCCAAAACCTCCATTCCAAACCCTTGGAATACAAAACTTCCCAACTTCTCCCTGCTCCTGGCGTTTGCCCTTTGCAAAATGAGGCTCAGGGATCAAAGTTTTCTCTCAGCACCCACCAGCCCAGCCCATCAACACCCTCCAGAGCGAGCAGAAAATGGGATTTTAATAGGGCTGGAGTGACTGGGAACACCCATGGTTCTGCCTGAACCCTGGATTTGGGTCACATCCAAAGCAAATGACACTTGTCAAGTGACATTTTTGTCTTTTGTTTTTGCTAATGGCCCCCCAAGCTGGATTTCTATTTCTATTTTGGTTTTTTTTTCCCATTTTAAGAGGTGGGAAAGCTGTTTGTTCCCTCGTGGAAGTAAAATCCATCGCCAGGCTGCTCAGAGAAAATTTTCACCACCAATCCTTGGCCTCAACCCTGCCAAAATCACCCTGGAATTGATGAATATTAAATTATTATCTCCAGAGGGAGCATCACCTTTTTGATCCCAACCCACAGCCCTGGTATCCCCTGGGATAATTTGATTTCCTGGAATTAAGAGGCAGGAGCAACGTTCCAGTTCCTGCTTTTCCCTTTTCTGTCACATTCAAAAATATTCTCCATCAGATGTTCATGTTTCCTCAATTTGTAACACATTTTAATAATAGGAATCTTTCCCATCGCCTGGGTAAATTGTTGGATGCTGTGAATCCTTCTGGGGAGGGCTCAGGGCTCCTCTTCAGCTGGGTTTGTGACCCAAAAAGAGCAAAAAATTTGCTGAAAAAAGAACAAAAAATTAAGCAGAAAAAGCAAAAAAATTAACCAAGAAAGCACAAAAAACTATAAAACAAACAAGCCAAAAATAATATCCAAAAAGGAACAAATGGTGTAAAAAATAATACAGTTAATATTTAATTATTAACTGTATATTAACTATATTTATTTAATCTGCAGTTAATATTTATTTTGCACTCATTGTTTATTTTTTCTGGACTTTTATTTCAACTTCTCTACCTCTCCTTTCCCTTTCCAACCAGGAACTGGAGAATCACAACATTAATTAAGAATATTCAGAATTCTGGGATAGTTTGGCTTGGAAAAATCCCACCCCGTGCCACAGCAAGGAACTTCTGCTGGACCAGGGTGCTCCACAATTTCCTTGGGTGCTTCATCCACCCAAAATATCCCCATCCCAAGCTTTTCCATCTTTTTATTTCCAGGTTCAGCAGCGTTTTCCCAAGCCTGAACATGGCAGTGAAGCGCCGGGAGCAGACGCTGCAGGACTACAAACGCCTTCAATCCAAGGTGGAAAAATATGAAGAAAAGGAGAGAACTGGCCCTGTCCTGGCCAAGCTGCACCAGGTATTGAGGTGTCCCCAGAGCCACAATCCCAGCAGCATTCCTGGGAAAACTCAGGAAAAGCTTTTCCCTCCTATCCGCCAGCCCTGCCACGAATAGAACATTTTGGGAGGATGTCTTTTATCCGTGTAAAAATCACATTTTTGACAGCACAACGCTGGTTTGGAGTGCTGGGTGAAGGGAAGGAGCTGCTTTTCTGAGAGAAAATGGAATTTTTTTTCCAAGGGAAAATGGAATCAGAGCCCTGGGAGCTCTGGGGGAGCTCGGAGGCAGCGCTGAGGTCGAGGTTCCCCCCGACCTCTGCGTCTGAGCGAGCAGCTGGATGGGGAAGGGAACAGATCAGAGCATTTCCCAGCTTTATGTTTGCCACCTGTTCCCCAAAAAATTCGCCTTGGAAAATTGCAGTAATTGGTTAACAGGAAGTTTTGCCAGATTCTTTTTGCTCTCTCCCGAATTTTAGCGAAATCGCGATGAGTTTGTTGGTTTTGTGGTTTTTTATTTTTTTTTAAATCAAATCTTCCCCAGCGTTTTTCCCCAAAATCTGTCGCTCCAGCAGCACGTGGCTTGATCCTCCCAGGAACAATTGATTCTCAGAGTCAAAGAAAATGTGTTTTTCTGATGAATTTCCCCCCAAAAAATGAATTTTTGTGTTAAGTAACAGCCTGAACAAAAGACACCTCTGGTATAACAGTAAGCAGCTTATTTTGCTCAGCCTCAGCGACTAAAGCTGGGGCTGGAAAAATGGGAATTCTTTTGTCCTGGTGATTAAGCAGGGTTTAGTTATTTCATATATTTTTTCCTCTTAATGAACTTTTGATCTAATTCCCCCCCCAAAAAAAAAAAAAATTTAACCAAACACTGAATTTAAACACCTGTGAGAGGGAGCCTTGAGCAGTCCTGAACCTGGGGTATCCAGAGGGTCTGGATTTGATGGGAAAGGGCCTCATCTCATCCAGTTATTTTTAATTATTGAGCTGCAAATTTACATCCATAGTTTGTTCCAGCTTTCCTGCTCTTCTGCCCCCTGTGAAGTCCATCCTGGGAGTTTCCCCTGTGGGTTCCATCCCAGGAGTTTCCCCTGTGAGCACCATCTAGGGAGTTTTCCCCCATGAACTCCATCCCAGGAGTTTCCACCTGGCTCCATCCCAGGAGTTTTCCCCATGAATTCCATCCTGGAAGTTTTTCCCATGAACTCCATCCCAGGAGTTTTCCTCTGGCTCCATCCCAAGAGTTTCCCCTATGAACTCTGTCCTTGGATTTTTTCCCCATGAACTCCATCCTGGGATTTTCCCCCCCATGAACTCCACCCCAGGAATTTTCCCCAATGAATTCCATCCCAGTTTTCCCCCAGGGGTTTCCTCCCATGAACTCCACCCCAGGAATTTTCCCCAATGAATTCCATCCCAGGAGGTGACCGCCTGAACTCCATCCCAGGAGTTTTCCCCCATGAAGTTCATCCCAGGAATTTTCCCCATGAGTTCCATCCTGGAACTTCCAGCCTGGAAGTTTTCCCCATGAACTCCATCCTGGAAGTTTTCCCCCAGGATTTTTCCCCATGAACTCCATCCCAGCAGTTTCTCCCATGAGTTCCATCCCAGGAGTTTTCCCCCAGGAGTTTTCCCCATGAACTCCATCCTGGAAGTTTTCCCCCAGGAGTTTTCCCCATGAACTCCACCCCAGGAGTTTTCCCCATAAGTTCCACCCCATGAACTCCATGTCAAGAGTTTTCCCCATGAGCTCCACCCCATGAACGCCACCCTGGAAGTTTTTCCCCTAGAAGTTTTTCCCATGAACTCCATCCCAGGAGTTTCCCCCATGAACTCCACCCCAGAAGTTTTCCCCTGGCTCCATCCCAGGAGTTTTTCCTCCATGAGTTCCACCCCATGAACTCCATCCTGGGAGTTTCCACACTCCCAGCCTCATGGCCAGTGATGAATTTGCTGCTTTGCTGGGATGATTCCAGGCCTTTCCAGCCTGGAGCCCAGTCCATGCCATGCCCTGGCACGCTGTCCCTGTCCCCAGGGCCGGCGCCGCGGCTGGGCCGGGCTCTCCCGCTCCCCCCTCCCGTTGGAATGGCACTGGGATTAAGTGGCAGACTTGAACTGGTCTAATATTTCACAGCCCACCCCCTCCTGCCCTTTTCCACACCATCCCAGAGACATTTCCCGTTCTCCCCACGCTCTGTTTAAAGGAGCCAGTTGGATGCACTGAGCTGAAGGTCACGGTGACGGTGGGGCAGGATGCTGGAGCGCCGCTCCTGGGAATCACAGGCTGAGGGGACAGGGATGTGGCCAGGGACGTTCTCCAGCCTCACTGAGCTCTGGGAATGGGTTTTGGCCGTGTGTTTCTGAAGGAGAGAAGGCACAACCTCTCTGGGTGTCCTGTGGCTTTCCAGGGTCAGAGCATGATGGTCCCATCAGGATCCATCAACTGCTCACTTGGGCCCCACCAGGTTCTGTTGAGAGGTCACTTGAGTCCCACCAGGTTCTATTAACAGGTCAGTTTGGATTAACTGATTAACTTGGATCCCACCAGGGTCCATTGAATGGTTACTTGAGTCCCACCAGGTTCTGTTAACTGGTCTCTGGGATCCCACCAGATTCCTTAGGATGGTCACTTGGATCTCACCAGGGTCCATTGGATGGTCTCTTGAGTCCCACCACGGTCCATTGAATGGTCACTTGGATCTCACCAGGGTCCATTGAATGGTCACTTGAGTCCCACCAGATTCCATTAAATGGTCTCTTAGATCCCACCAGGGTCCATTGAATGGTTACTGGAGTTCCACCAGGGTCCCATTGAATGGTTACTGCGTCCCACCAGATTCCATTGAATGGTCACTTGGATCCCACCAAGGTCCATTGAATGGTCCCACCATCCATACGATGGTCGCTTGGGTCCCATCAGGTTCCATAGGATGGTCCTTGGATCCCACCAGGTCCCATGGGATGGTCACTTGAGTTCCACCATTGAATGGTTGTGTGGATCCCACCAGATTCCGTTGGATGATCCCAGGCTGGTCACTGCTCATCCCCACAACCAAGCAAAGCCCCCCATTGTCCTGGGGTGGATCCTTGTCCCAGGAGTGTGACCCCTCTGTGTCCCTCCCCAGGCCCGGGAGGAGCTGCGCCCGGTCAAGGAGGACTTTGAAGCCAAGAACAAGCAGCTCCTGGAGGAGATGCCCAAGTTCTACAGCAGCCGCATCGATTACTTCAAACCCAGCTTCGAGTCACTGGTCCGGGCACAGGTGAGACATTGTCCCTTCCTGGTACCTGTGTCGTGTCCTGTCCCACATGTGCTTTGTCCACTGGAATTCCATGGCTTTGTCCACCTGGCATTGCCATCTCCTTCAGGTTGGAGGCCTGAGCTTGGGCTTGAGTAGGTTTGAGGTGTTTGGGCTCCTGGTGAGTGGAGAAGACATCTCCACACCAAAGATCTGCAGGAAGAGATGCCCTGAATAACCACCAGCTTTCATTTCCATCCTCCAGCTTCCTCCAGAACGTGCTGCCACTCCTCCTTCTCCTCCTCCTCCCTTCTTCCCTTGGGCTGCAGAGGGGCAGGTTGGGATCTCCCCGAGCTTTGAGAACCTGCGGGCGGCTCCCGGCGCGGGCAGGCGGGCGGCACCGGGCGGTGCCCGCTCCGTGGGCGTTTCCTGCGGCGTTTCGGGGCCGGGAGCTGCCGCAGGGCCCCAGGTGTGCCACGGGGGGAGGTGCCGGGAGCACGTGTTCCATCTCACCTCCGACTTGGGGGGGCCTCTGCGCCGAGCTGCCAGCGAGTTGTCTGCAGGCTGATTCACCTAGCAGATGGTGCCGATGCTCCCTGCGCCGCAGGGTGGGTGCTGGGGATGCTGTTCCTGCTGTTCCCTTAGCAATCGGGCGCGGGGCTCCCTGTTCCAGCCCGGAATAGCCACAATTCCCGCAGCCACCACAGGGTCCTGCTGGCCCTGTCCCCCTGTGGATCCCTTTTGTAGGTGAGACCTTGGAACCTGAATGTTCTCTGCCCTTTTTGGGGTTTGTGATCCGTGAGTTTCCTCAGATTTGCCCCTCTGGCTTCTCGCTGCATTCGTGTCTCAATTCCCAGAGAATTTGGGGTGAGGAGGACGTTGGGATAGGTGTGCTCAGAATGCCCAGGGTGTCACTGCTGGGGCTGTTTGTGACACTCTCCATCCACATCCCTCTTCTTCCTTGGGAATCCTCTGCTTTCTCTCTGCCCTGCCTCTCTTCAGGTGAGGAATTTGTTGGGAAAAGCGAGCGAAATCCCGTCTTTAACACCCAAAAAGGCAGCGTCACAACAAAGCTGATGCATCCCCCGTAGGCTGGACTTAAAGCTGGTCCCAGATGGATGCAGCTCCTCACATCCCTCCCTCCCTGGCAGCCTCCATGGGAGCTGCATCCCTCTTCCTTCCCAGCCCTGGCTGCATCCTTCCACCCCCAGGGAAAGAGGGCTTGGGATGTTTGTGCCCCCCTGGCTCAGGAGCTCTGTGAAGCGTTTTCCCACTAAATTAACTGAAATCAAGTGGGAAAGAGATGTGATTTGCCCAAGGTAATGAGTCAGTGGCGAGCCAGGAATAGCAGCCAGAGCCCTGAGTCAGCTCAGCGCTGCTCACCTGCAGGCACCTGGCTGGGAAGGGCAGGCAGGAGCATCCCCATCCCAGCTGGAAATACTGCTCAGCTTTCCCTCCCTCTGTGCCTCCCTGAGCTGATTAACAGCCAGGGGGGGGTCGTGTTCCTCGAGATAATTTCTATTTTCAGCCTTTTCTGCAGGTACCTCTTTAGGAGTGGGATGAGGCTGGAGGTGAATCCCGCAAGGAAAGGCTGCATGGGGTGGGACTGGGATGCAGGGTGCTGTGACTTTGGGGTTGTTTCTCCTTGGGTCAAACGCACCATCCAAAGGCAAAACCACATTATTCTCCTGATTTTTCAGCCCTGGAGGCAGCAAGACAAATGGTGTGACAGTGACACCATCCAGTGCCACGCTGAGCTGGGAAGGGAGCAGCTGCCTCCGGGGACAGGGGAAGGAGCCTGCTCCCGAGCACCTCCATGGCTGTGACCCAGGGAGACCCTCCCAGAGCCTCCCCAGGCTGTTCCCATGGCACAGCTGGCTGTGCTCCCAGGCCTGGGTGGCTCCTGACGCCGGGACATGTCCCGAGCTCGCAGGGCTGTAACATTCAACACCAAATTCTTCTCTCCGCCCACGGGCCCGGGCCAAGCCAAGGGAGGCAAATATTTCCCTGGCTGGGGGCTTTGAAGTGGCCACATGGAGATGAAAGGGGGAGATTTTGGAGCTGTGGCTGGCGTGAGGCGTGAACAGCACTTCCTTCCCGCTCTGGGCTTTATTTTCCAGCTAGAAAACACGAGATTCCTTTGGGTTTGAATGGAACGGGGGCAAAAATGGGGCTGGCAGGCAGGGATGGTGCTGTGGGCAGGGAGAGCCCGTCCCTGGCAGCACCCCTGGGTTTGTTTTGGGTAGGGCTGCTCCAAACAAGCAGCCACGGGGCCATTGTGGCCAGGATCTATAGAAAATCCACAGAACACAGCGTCCCCAAACAGAATTAGTTCAAGACAGGTGGACTCGGGGCCCTTGGCTCGGGCTCAAAGGCGAGCTGGAGCTGGGATTTGATGGGATGGGGACACAGCATATGGCATCCATAGCTGGAAAAGTACTGGGCTGGCAGAGCAGGTAGGGCAGGGGGAGCTGGCTGCCCCCTGGCACTGTCACCATTCTGGGGTGCATCCCCTCCCTGGGAGGGTTTTCACCCCTGTTTCAACAGGAGGAATCATGGGGGGATCAGTGCCAGTGGGATTTTGCTGATGAAGCTCGGGAGGCTCAGCTGGCAAGGCACTGGGTGGTGCCAACTGGTTCTGAACTGGGGCTGCTGGGGGAGAGAGGCATCCCCAGGGACACCCACCAGGCCCTGGGGACACGGGGGGTCCCTGGGGAAGGATTGGTGGCTGTGGGATGTGGGTGGAAGGGGAGCAGCACCAAGGAGTTCACTCTGCTCTGCCTGTTCAGTGCAGTGTGGATGCTGGGGGACAATCCAGGGGGGGTCAATCCTGAGGAAAGTCCTGGGGGACAATCCTGGGCTCAATCATGGGGGTCAATCCATTGGGGACAATCCCAGGCTCAATCCATTGGGGACAATTCTGGGGGACAATCCTGAGCTCAATCCTGAGGAAAATCCTGGGGGACAATCCTGGGGGTCAGTCCATTGGGGATAATCCTAGGGGTCAATCTATTGGGGACAATCCTGGGCTCAGTCCTGAGGAAATCCTGAGGAAAATCCTAGGGGACAATCCTGGGCTGAATCCATTGGGGACAATTCTGGGCTCAGTCCTGAGGAAAATCCTGGGGGACAATCCTGGGGGTCAGTACTGAGGAAAATCCTGGGGCTCAATCCTGAGGAAAATCCTAAGGCGCAATCCTGGTCCTGCAGGAATCCTCAGGGATTTCTGGATCCTGGTGGGGGAGGCAGTTCTAGAGCCAATCCTGAGGGACAATTGTCCCCAAATCCTGGGGAGCAATCCTGGAGGACAATCCTGGGACCGATGCTGAGGGACAGATGTCCCCAAATCTTGGGGAACAACCCTGGGGGCAGCATCTGCCTGCAGGCCTGCCACCCTGACAAGATTCAGCTTTTTCCGTGCTGGAATTGGCAGTGCCACTTGGCCATATGTGCCTGAGCAGAGCCCAGCTGACTGCAGGCTGGGGACAAGGGACATGGAGGGCTGCTCCAGGGCTGTGGCACCCCCTTGGCACCCCTGCCCCCCAGATCCCTGCCCACCTGTGGCATTGCTGAAGGATTTCAGGTGTTTCTGGCATCTCTTGCTGGCAGGGGGGGGTTCAGAGGATGTTCAGGGTGACCCAGCTGTGGGTTGTGCTTTGGGGGGCGTGCAGGGATTTTTGGGGAGCCCCTGCCAGCTCAGCCCTGTGTGAGGTTCGTTAGTCACTGTGTAAATGAGCATTGCTGTGACTCAGCCAGCCCCGCTGCGTGGGGAGCCCTGGCCACGGCGCAGCCCCCGAGCCCCCAGCACGGCCAGGCTGGCAAAGGGGGGTTCAGGCAGCCACAATTGCAATGTGGGGCCCCACCAGACCCCCTCAGGCCTCCCAAAATCAGCATCGTTCTGAGCAGGATTAGGGGAGCTGTCTCCATGGAGACCGTGCATGTCTCAGCACCGGGGCTGCTTGTGGGAAATGGGGACAGCGCTGGCACTGCCCACCCTGGGGGGCTGCGTGCCCCAACCCCTCCCTGAGGGCTGTGGGGGCATACCCAGGACAGGACCCGGGGCTCCTGCAGTGCCAGGGGTCCCACGGGAGGCTCTGAGGGCCCTGTGGCACCCGGGGGTCCTACAATGCAAGGACCCAGAGGTTCTGTGGTTCTGGGGGTCTCACAGGCATCTCTGGGCTTCCCACAGCACCACGAGTGGCCCAAGCAGCTTTTGGGGGTCAAGGATGGGCACCCCCAATGCTGGGGCTCCCACAGGCAGGGCTGGGGGTCCAACAGGCAGCACCGAGGGGGTCCCACAGCCCCGGGGCTCCCGCAGGCAGGGCTGGGACCCCCAGTGCTGAGGCTCCCACAGGCAGGGCTGGGGGTCCCGCAGTGCCACGGGTCCCGCGACACCTGGTGGGGGTCCCACAGCCCCAAGGGTCCCCCACAGGTACGGCTGGGGGTCCCGCAGCACCGAGGGTCCCCCACAGGTACGGCTGGGGGTCCTGCAGCCCCGAGGGTCCCACAGGTACGGCTGGGGGTCCTGCAGCACCGAGGGTCCCACACTTGGGGGTCCCACAGGCAGGGATGGGCACCCCCAGTGCTGAGGCTCCCACAGTCAGGGCTGGCAGTCCCTCAGCACCGAGGGGGTCCCACAGCCCCGGGGGTCCCGCAGGCAGGGCTGGGAGCCCCCCTGTCCCCGCTGGAGCAGCCACCCCGCTGCCATCTGCGTGCGCTGACCCACGGGCTCCCGCGCCGGCAAGCGCCGCTCGCTGCCGGAGATAATTGGCGGTGCTAATTAGCACGTTATTAACACACCCCTCCCTCCTCCTCCTCGCCGTGTTTCGCACGGGGCACGGCTCTGCCGGGCGTGCCCCCTTCACCGAGCCCAGCGCGCCCTGGCCGTGGGCAGCGCGGGCCGGCGGCTCGTGCCGGTGGCACCGGTGACAAAGGCGGGGACGGGAGGGTGGCGGGGCCGGTGGCAGCCCCGCACGCGCGGCTCGCAGATGGGAAGCGAGCGGAGAAGGGCAGCGCGTTATTAAAATGTGTTGAGTTGTAATAATCCGAGGGGGCGGCACGGCCAACGTGGGCGGGAGCTATTTCAGACACCAACGCCGCCGAGAGGGGCTGAGGGCACCCACGGGGGGGGGTGGGGAGGAGACCCCCCAATCCCCTCCCTCCCCAATCCCCCCCTTTTATCCAACAGGTTGTCTACTACACGGAGATGCACAAGATTTTTGGGGACCTGACGGCGCAGATCGACCAGCCCGGGCTGAGCGACGAGCAGCGCGAGCGCGAGAACGACGCCAAGCTCAGCGAGCTGCGCGCCCTCTCCATCGTGGCTGATGACTGAGGCCAGGCTGGGCACGGGGAGGGGATGGAGATGGGGATCCCCCTCGTTTTCAGCCCAGCTGCCCCTCCCAGGGATGGACTTGTGGGGCTGGAGCTGCTCCCGTCACCCCACGGCTCTGCGTCTTTGTCAGTGCACGAATGAGTTTTGCCTTAAAGGTTGGGGTGTGGAGGAGCAGGAAGGGGAGCGATACTAAACATGGGGAGTGGGATGTGGGATGCTGGATTTTGCCAGGTTCCAGCCTCCCTTGGCACCCCCAGAACCCAGAGGGTGAGACCCCCCACTCCTTCCCCTCATTTTGTGCCTTAGTAGCCCAGTGGGACTCTCAGGGGAGGGTAAAATCACTCAAATCCCTTTTTTTCGAGGTACAGGGAGAGGGCGATGCTTCTCATGGTGAGCATCCATCCGTCTTTTCCCAGGAATGCTCCAAAGAGCCTGTGCCCCAGAGCTGGGGGTGCAGGGTGGGGACAGGGGACCCCAGAGCAGGGACGGGTGGGGACATCCCTAAGGGAGACAACCCAGCCAGGAGCAAACCTATGGAAAACTGGGGGGGCTTCAGCCCCTCCTCGGTGTGAGGGAAGAGCCACAGGGACTCCGTGGCGTGTCCCCAATAAAGTTTTTGGCAGCATGGCCGGGGCTGTGTCAGTGCCACCACCGGGGCTGTGCCGGTGCCACCGCTGGGGCAGAGTCATTGGCAGCACCAGGACTGTGCCAGTGTCGGTGCCGGGGCCATGTCACTGTCACCCCCGGGGCTGCCTCACTGTCGGTGCCACTGTCACCACCGGGGCCGTGCCAGTGCCACTGCCGGGGACGTGCTGGTGTCAGTGTCGCTGTCACCGCCTGGGCTGTGTCGGTGCCGTGCCTGTGTCGCTGTCACCACCTGGGCCGTGTCGCTGTCGGTGCCGTGCCGGTGTCGCTGTCGGTGCCGTGCCCGTGTCGCTGTCACTGTCTGGGCCGTGTCGCTGTCGGTGCCGTGCCGGTGTCGCTGTCGGTGCCGTGCCCGTGTCGCTGTCACTGTCTGGGCCGTGTCGCTGTCGGTGCCGTGCCGGTGTCGCTGTCGGTGCCGTGCCGGTGTCGCCGCTGTCTCTGTCGCTGTCACCGCCGTGCCGCTGTCGCCCTCTGCTGGCGCCCGGCCGCCACTGCAGGGGTTCGCGGGGGGCTCGGGGTGTCCCTGGAAAGGAGAACTGGGATGGAACATGGGCACGGGAAGGAAACGGCCTCAAATCACCAGGAATGGAGAATTCCAGCACAATTTGGGGCTTTTAGGATAAGGAGAAGCCGCCTGCTGTGTCCTGGGCGGGAGCAGGTGCTGCTTGGGATCAGGGGTTGGGAGCCCACCCTGGAGAGGTTCTGGTGGACATGACAAAGTCCCTTCTCTGCCTTGGGGTGGCTCCTGCTGCTCCAGGTGAGGGCACACGGCTCCAAACACCAGGAAAACCAGCACATCTTCCTGCCAGGACCTGGGCTTGGCCAACCTGCACGAGACAGGGAACAGGGCTTGGGGTGTCCTGAGATGCAGAAAATGGGGATGGAACCCCTAAAAACTAAACCTTCCCTTCCCAGATGGAGCAGAACCATGGGAATGCTGGTGACTGTCCCCAGTGCAGGGACACAGCGAGGTCCCCCCCAAGATCATCCCGTGCCAAGGCTCCTCCCCAGCTCCCAGCATGGAGAGAACTTCATCCCTCCCTCTCCCCTTGGCTGTTCTTTCCCAACCACATCACATGCCAGGCCAGGTTTAAGCAAAATAAACCCGGTTGCCACGGTTACCCAGAGCAGGGATGCTAAATATACAGAATATAGATATTTTTATAGATATTTTAACAGCCACGCACGGAGCCCGTGAGCCCGAGCAGGGGACACGGGATCTGAGCCCTGCAGACCTCAGGGTGGGCAGAGATCCCTCTGTGGCCTGGAGGTGTTGATTCCTCCTCAGATTCAAGCCCACCTGGTGGCTTTGTCTGCATTAATGTCACCGTGTGTGGCACAGCCAGACCTCCCGAGCCACCTCATCGCCATCATCCCACCTGTCCTGGACTCCGAGCACCCCAAAAACCAGCTCTGGTCCCTGCCACCAGCTCCTCCTGCCCTCCCAGCACTCAGGAGAGGGATGTCACCCATGGAAACTCAAACCCAGGCGTTCCCAGGGATTCACTCTGCCTACTCTCCGCAGCGCTCGGGGAGGAGAATTCCATCTTTTGTAGTAAAAAGTGGATAATGAGCGGGTTTTGCACCGCCCACAAGGTGCCAGCGTTAATAGGGAGAGCTGGCAGGAGGGGAAAACTCACTCTACGACGAGGAAGGTGCTGAGGCACCCCTGGGTGAGTTCACCAGCACCAGACCTCCAGGAGCAGAGGGGAGGGAAACACCACCCCAAGATGAGGGGCACTGGGGCCATCCCAGCGTGGGGAGCATTCCCTGCTGATGGACAAATCTTCCTCCTCATCAGGAATTCCAGGTTAGCCCAGTGGTTGTCCCCCCCTTCCTCCCCAAATCCCCTCAGGATGGGTTTAGCAGGTGCCAGCCCACCACCAATCCCGAGGATTTTCCTCACAAACCAGATGAATTAACCCTCTCCAGGCCGGCCAACACCAGCACACATCTGGATTCACACCTGGATTTTCCTTGTTGGATGCTCGGGAGCTTCTCCTCGTTCCAGGTGATTCTGGGGTGGCGCAGAGAGGCTCAGAGCTCCTTCCTCCTCCTCACCTGGGCCCTGGAAGGAGAATCAGCATCAGCATCCCCTGCACCACCCTCAGCCATTTCCAGGGGATCAGCCACGGGGTCCCAGTGAGGGGGAGGATGGAGGTGGCAGAGGGGCAGCAGGGCAGGGGGTGCCCAGACCCCTCCACACCCCAGCCATGCCCTTCCCCACCTCCCCGAGCCCCTCCCCATTGCTCCTCCCCCTGGGGGGCTCAGGAACAGCAGAGGGGATTCCATGGGAAGGGTTTGATGCTGGAAGGGGAGGGACAGGGATCAAACACTCCCCATCCCCAGCTGTGCTCCGGAACCCCTTCAGCAGCCCCGATCAGGCCGTGACCCAGCCGGGGGCACTGCCAGGGACCCCCTGTGCCCCCGGGCCCTGCCGTGAGCGCGGGCACGGCGGGGAGGAGCGCTCACGGTTCCGGGAGGGAGCGCTGGGACGCGGGAGCGGTGCCGGGAAGGAAAAACCCCAAGTGACGGTAGGAAATCGGCAGGAGAGGGGGGAAAGGGAGGGAGAACGGGGTACCTGATGGGAGAGCGCCTGGCCGCGGCTCGGGGCAGCATCTTCCTCACCCGCGGCACAGGCAGCATCTTCCTCAGCGTCCCGCGCAGAGCTGGCGACGCCAGGAGGGGCTCCAGCAGCGCCAAAACAGCATCGAGCGCCCTCCTCATCCTCACCCTCATCCTCCTCTGTCCCCCAAACTGGGAAGCCCATCGCGAGAAAGCCGCGATGCTCCCGGGCAGCATCATCCCATCATCCCGGGACCCCCGGCGCCCCCTCCCCACCAAACCCCGCGGAGGGGCCCGGGGGGCTCCGGGGGTCGGACGAGCTTCATCCCCACCCCGCGGGCAGCGGGACCCCTCTGGGGCTGAGCGGGGCTGAGCGGGGAGGGGGCTCGGGGATGCCCAGGGGAGGGGGCTCGGGAGCCGCTCGGGCCGTCCCCGGCGGGACAAAAGGGGCGGAAAAGCCGTCGGAAGTGATGCGGCGGTGACGCGCCCTCGCGTGACGTCACGCCGGGTTTAGGGGCGTGACGTCACGGCGCGCCAGCAAGCACCTCGCTCAGAGCCGCCTGTTTGTGGGTGAAAAGACTTTATTGAGGGAAAAACAAAAAACGTGAAGCGGTGCGCCAGGCTGGGGACCGGCCCCGTGCTGGCGTGACGTCATGGGGTGAGGTGTGACGTAGTTCCTCCATCCAGGTGTGGCGGTGCGAGCGAGCGGGACCCCCCCCGTCCTACCTGCAGCGGCTGCCGCGCAGGGAGCGGCGGGTCAGGCGGGTGAGCAGCACCTTCACCCGGCCCCAGTGCGAGCGGCCGTCCTGCGGGACACGGGGGGGATCAGTGGGGACACCCCAGGGACCCTCCTGATTCCCCCAAGGCTCCTTCACCCGGCCCCAGTGCGAGCGGCCGTCCTGTGGGACAGGGGGGGATCAGTGGGGACACCCAGGGACCCCCCCGACGCCCCCCGGCCGTACCTGGTCCGGTGCCGGGCCATTGGCGCCGCCCTCGGCGGGCTCCAGCAGGCTGGGGGAGCTGACCGAGTGTCCCCAGAGCCGCCGGCACGGCCCGGGCTCGGCTGCTGCCAGGGGGAACGGAGCTGGTCAGGCTCAGGGGCCGGGGGGGCATCGTGCTGCCATCCCATGTGCTGCCCCCCTCCCCTGGTGCCAGGTGCTGCCATCCCAGCCCGCTCACCTGGCTCCAGGTTCTGTCATTCCCGACCCAGCCCGCTCACCTGGCACCGGTACTGCCATTCCCGAGCCCACCTCGCTCACCTGGCACAGGTGCTGCCATTCCCTCATGCCCCAGTGCTCACCTGGCACCAGGTCCCACCATTCTCGAGTCCACCCCGCTCACCTGATGCCAGGTCTCACCATGCCAGCCCATTCACCTGGCATGGGCGCTGCCATTCCTGCATCCCCAATGCTCACCTGGCCCCAGATCCCATCATTCCCGAGCCCACCCCGCTCACCTGGCCCCAGGTCCCACCATCACACCCCATTCACCTGGCACTGGTGCCGCCATTTCTGCATCCTCTGTGCTCACCTGGCCCCAGGTCCCTCCATTCCCGAGCCCACCCCGCTCACCTGATGCCAGGTTCTGCCATCCCAGCCCATTCACCTGGCACTGGTGCTGCCATTCCTGCATCCCCCAGTGCCCACCTGGCTCCAGGTGCCGCCATCCCAGCCCATTCACGTGGTGCCAGGTGCCGCCATTCCTGCATCCCCAATGCTCACCTGGCCCCAGATCCCATCATTCCCGAGCCCACCCCGCTCACCTGGCCCCAGGTCCCACCATCCCACCCCTCTTCACCTGGCCCCAGACCCCATCATTCCCGAGCTCACCCCCCTCACCTGACCCCAGGTCCCACCATCCCACCCCTCTCTCCTGGCCCCTGATCCCATCATTCCCGAGCCCACCCCGCTCACCTGATGCCAGGTTCTGCCATCCCAGCCCATTCACCTGGCACCGGCGCTGCCATTCCCGAGCCCACCCCCCTCACCTGGCCCCAGGTCCCGCCATCCCACCCCTCTCACCTGGTGCCTGGCTGTCGGAGCAGGAGCGCTGCCGGAACCCTTCACCCCTCCAGGTGCCCAAATCCCTCCTCGGCTGCTGCCGGCCGGGCTGGGGGCGAGCAGAGCACAGGCAGGCTGTGAGCTGGGTGCGAGCTGGGACCCCCACGCCCCCTCCCCGGGCCCTCACCAGTGAGGTCGTGCGGGCTCCGGCCGCCTGCTGCCGCAGGGCGCGGTTGTCCTGCTGCAGCCTCGCCAGGCGCTCCAGCATCTGGCACACGTGCTCCAGGTAGCGCAGCCCCTGCCCCGGCAGCTCGGGCACGGCCCGGGGGTCCCGAGGAGACCCCTCGGCCCTCTCGGGGTCCCGGGGGGGCTCGGCCAGGTCGGCGGCGCTGGCGCTGCGCCGGCTGAGCTGTCGCGGGCAGCGCTGCCTCCGGCTCCGCTGCGCTGCCTGCAGCAGCCTCCGGCTGGCCGGGCGGCTCTTGGGGGGCTGCTCCTCATCTCCGGGGGGCTGCTCCAACGAGAAACCATCCAGGGAGAAGCGGCTCTCGGAGCCCAGCGGGCTGCGGGGCGAGTGCTCGTTGCTGGCCGTCTCCACGCCGGAATCCTCGGACTCGGACTTGGGGGGTCTCCCTGCGGCCGGGGGGCTGCTGGGGGGTCCGCGAGTGCTCATTCCCCGCCGGGGCTGCCGCGGGCTCTCCTGCAGCCGGCGGTAGACGCTGGCGGAGGTGTGCACGATGCAGCTCTCGGCCGACTCCCAGGGACCATCTGCGGGGCAAGGGAGGATCGGGGCGCTCAGCTGGGGGTTCCCTGGGCAGAAAACTGGGTGCCAGAGCAGCTCCAGCCGTGCCCAAGGCTGCTCTCCCCCTGCCCTGCAGCCCATGCACTCCTACAACCCCAGTGTGTTGTCTTTGCTCCCCAAAAACACAGCCCTGGCCTCCACCATCCTCTTCCTCCTCCCAAGCTGAGCTGCTGGGGGGCACCCACGGCCCTGACCGGGATTTTGAGCCGGGTTCTTCCTCGATCCCGCTCGAGCTCGGTGCCAGCGACCCAGGACACAGCACAGCCATGGCATCCCGGATCTGGGATGGCTCCAGGGCCACCAGCTTGTCCCCATGGCATGGGTGGCATCGCCATCCGGGATGTGCCCCCAGCGCCCCGCAGCTCCAGGTGGGATTTTGCTGCACCCACGGCAATCTCGGCTCTCCTCGCTCCCTTCCCCGCGGGCTCGGGGAGGAGACAGCGGAGCTTTGGCACCTCCTGCAGGCTGCCCACCCCCCAAATCCCTCTCGGGGGGTCGCCCCCCACCTCTCCCGCACTCACAGCAGCTGAACCTCCTCTTCCAGCCGGCGCGGGAGCCGCCCCACATCGCCGAGAGCCGGAGCCGGGCCCGCGTCCCGGCGCTCCCTTTTAAAGCCACCCCAGGCGGGCCCTGCACCCAGAGCGCCTCATTACAGGACCGGTTCCCAACTGGTTCCTCGCAGGGCTTGGGATGGGCGATACTGGCTGGGCCGGTGCTTAAGGAGTGGGGAGGCGAGAGGGTTTGGGCGCCGGCAGGCAGCCAGCGCCGCCTGCATCCCACCGGATTCCACACAACTCACTCGGGGCTCCGGCGTGGGCTGAATTCACCGCTCGGGGGTCGCGGTGCTCCCAAATTCCTGCCCCTGCTGCAGCCTCAGCACTCACCGTGCATCCCTCGGGGGCTGGGGAGGCCGAGGGGAGCCGGGGAGCCCCGGGACAATCCGCATTCAGTGGGATTGAATCCCAGCCGTGCCCGGAGCAGCGCGTCCGCCCCAGCACGATTGAATCCCAGGAATTCCGGGGGGCAGCCCCTCCAGCGCAGCTCCCTGGCCTCTGCCAGCAGCCCGGATCCCACACGCTGCAATTCCACAGGCTCCAGGACCCCACGTGCCGAGGGGCACCACCACGGGGGTGGCACCGCAGCCCCACGGGGGTGGGGGTCCCATCGGCTCCTCCTGGGGTGCCCCCCGCTCTGGCAGCTCCAGCTCAGCCCCTGGTACCGCCCAGATGTCGCTGCTGTGTCCCGGCACAGCCAGAGCTGCAGCACGCACGGAGGTGGCCCCTGGGTTTTGGGGACCCCCACGCCGCATTTGGGGACATCAGCCCAAACATGAGAAGGGAAAACCTGAATTCCCAGCGCAGCCCTCCCAGCAGGGAGTGGGATGAAAACCAGAGCTCCAGGGACCCCCTTTAGCACAAACTGGGGGGTCCGGGGAACCCCCAGGTCCTTCTCAAGCACAGACAACACAAACTGGGGTTCCACGGAGCCCAGGTTCATTCTCCAGCACAGACACCGCAAAGCAGAGACCCCTGAAGATCCCGTCCAGCATCCAGCATGATCCTCGTGGTCTGGAGACCCCGAGGGACCCCCCCCAGCCCAGCCAGACACGTGGGGGGCTCCGACTCACCGGGGTCAGCACGGAGCGGCTGCACCGCGAAGGCTCCGCGGCGGCGCAGCATCCTCGGGATGGACGGGGAATAGGAACGGGCCGAGAGCACCGGGAATGGGGCACGGAGCACGGGGAAAGCTCCGGGAACGGGCCGGGAGCACCGGGAACGGGCACCGAGCACGGGGAAAGCACCGGGAACGGGTCACGGAGCGCCGGGAAAGCACCGGGAACGGGCCGGGAGCACCGGGAACGGGGCACGGAGCACGGGGAAAGCACCGGGAACGGGCACCGAGCACGGGGAAAGCACCAGGAACGGGGCACGGAGCACCGGGGCTGCTCCTCCGCTGCTTTATGGGGCAGGGCCGGGGGCGGCTCAGCCCCGGGGCGGGGCGGGGGTGCGGGGCCGCCCCCTGCCCGCGCAGCCCCTTCGCCCCCAGCCTCAATTGTGTTATCCCTGCAGGGCTCAGAGCGTTTATTCCCCTTTTTCCTGCGTGGAGAGGAGGGCGGGAGGAGGGCAGGACCATCGTCATCATCATAATCATCATCATCCTCTCTCCCTGGGTGTCATAGAGCCATGGAATGGTTGCGTGGGGACCTTAAAGCCCTTTCAGTGCCACCCCTGCCATGGGGCACCTTGGACACTTCCAGGGGTCCAGGGGCAGCCCCAGCTGCTCTGGGATGATTAATTGGGAATTCGATGGTGGGATGATTAATTGAGGATTCGATGGTTGAATGATTAATTGGGAATTCGATGGTGGGATGATTAATTGGGAATTCGATGACGGGATGATTGATTAATTGGGAATTCGATGGTGGGATGATTGATTAATTGGGAATTCGATGGTGAGAGCTCCATGACCGAGCCCGGGGTGCACGGGGGGCTGTGGCACACCCCAAACAGACCCCGTGAGAGCCCAGGCAGGAGGGGACGGGCGGTCCTGGCTGTCCCTGCTGCAGAGGGACAGGGGAAGGGACAGGGGAAGGGACAGGTCTCTCCCAGGCCGCTGATAACAGCGAATCTCAGATAACAGCAAAGCCCTGATAACAGCAAAGCCCTGATAACAGCAAAGCCATCTCCGTGCAGGCGGGCACGGAGGGCGGGGAGCGGCGATAAGAGCGCCTGGAGCAGGACAAAGGCCTCGACCAACAGCCCCCAATAAACCCGGACACCTCCCAGGGCCGCAGGGAGGGGCAGCCAGCCCTGAGGGCAGCCCTGACCTTCCGGGAGCAGCACAAGGAGCGGCACCGGAGCACCCGGACCCCCGTTCGGGGTACAGGCAGCAGCGCTGAGGGGTTTGGGGAATCCCTGTCTGCACCCCGAGTTTGAAGCTGAGGGGTTTGGGGAATCCCTGTCTGCACCCGGATTTGGGGCTGAGGGGTCCCTGTCTGCACCCCGGGTTTGGGGGGTCTGGGGGGTCCCTGTCTGCACCCCGGCTTTGGGGCTGAGGGATCTGGGGGTCCCTGTCTGCACCCCGGGTTTGGGTCTGGGGGGTCCCTGTGTGCACCCCGCGATTGGGGCTGAGGGGTTTGAAGAGGTTCCTGTGTGCACCCCGGGTTTGGGTCTGGGGGGTCCCTGTGTGCACCCCAAGTTTGGGGCTGAGGGGTTTGAAGAAGTCCCTGTCTGCACCCCGAGTTTGGAGCTGAGGGGTCTGGGGGGTCCCTGTGTGCACCCCGGGTTTGGGGCTGAGGGGTCCCTGTGTGCACCCCAAGTTTGGGGTCGAACCCCCTTCCCCCTGCCCTGGGGTCCCGGCACAGAGCAGACACGGCAGTGGAGCAAATAGATATTATATTTTAAAGAGAATCCGGTTTAATTCCTCTGAGAACCCTTTGCAGTCAGTGCACAAGCGGTGCCAGCCCCTCGCGGTCCCCAAGTGCCCAAGCGACCCCTCCCGATGTCCCCAGGCTGAGAACTCACCCAGCTCACCGCATACACCCACCAAGGGGTGAAGATGGGCGGTGGCATCGCGTCCCCCAAATCCCATCCATCCCCCAGCCCGGGGTGGGACAGCCCCGGGGACACCGGGGTGACCCCACGCGCGGTGCTCAGGAGCGGGGGGACACCGAGGGGGACACGGGCGCCCCCGGGGGTCCCTGGTAGCGCAGCCGCGCGTGTTTCTCGCAGAACAGCTCGTCCCCCACCCAGAAGTGGCCGCGCATCTTCAGGCTGAGCCCGCAGTCGGCGCAGGTGTAGCAGGAGGGGTGGCGGTAGCGGCCGTCCTGGATCCGCACCGCCTGTGTCCTGCAGGGTGGGGACAACGCGGTGAGCAGAGCCACCCTCGGTGTCCCCAGGGTCCCCTCCCAGCCGGGGTCAGCCCCATCGCGGCCCGGGAGCGATGGCGGGGATGGATCCTGCTGTGGCCCCACTCACAGCCCAGGGCAGTCCCATTCGCACCCTGAAGGAGCAACAGCGAAGATGGATCCTGACCCCACTCACACCCCGGGACCGCTCCCATTTTCACCCTAAAGGAACAATGACAAGGATGGATCCTGCCCTGACCCCACTCACACCCGAGGGCAGTCCCATTTTCACCCTAAAGGAACAACAGAAGGGATGGATCCTACCCTGACCCCACTCACACCCCAGGACCGACCCCATTTTCACCCTGAAGGAGCAATGGCAGGGATGGATCCTGCTTTGGGCCCCCAGCCCCATTCCCACCCCACAATCGGCCGCATTTTAACCCCTCCAGCAGTGACAGAAGGGATGGATCTTGCCCTGACCCCAGTTCACACCCTAGGACGGCCCCATGGAGCAATGGCAGGGATGGATCCCGCCCCGGAACCCCACTCACACCCCGGGACCGCTCCCATTTTCACCCTGAAGGAACAGTAGCAGGGATGGATCCTGCCCTGACCCCATCACACCCCAGGACAGCCCCATTTTCACCCTGGAGGAGCAATGGCCAGGATGGATCCTGCCCTGGGACCACTCACACCCCCATTTTCACCCTGAAGGAGCAATAGCAAGGATGGATCCTGCCCTGGGCCCCCAGCCCCATTCCCACCCCACAATCAGCCCCATTTTAACCCCTCCAGCAGTGACAGCAGGGATGGATCCTGCTCTGGGACCACTCACACCCCAGGACCGCCCCCATTTTCACACTAAAGGAGCAATGGCAGGGATGGGTCCTGCCCCGGGACCCCACTCACACCCCCATTTTCACCCTAAAGTAACAATGTCAAGGATGGATCGGGCCCTGGGCCCCCAGCCCCATTCCCACCCCACAACCCGCCCCATTTTAACCCTAAAGGAGCAATAGCAAGGATGGATCCTGCCCTGAGCCCCCAGCCCCATTCCCACCCCACAACCCGCCCCATTTTCACCCCTCCGGCGGTGACAGCAGGGGTGGATCCCGCCCCAGCCACACCCCGGATTATTTTATCCCTGCCGGGGGCAATGTCAGGGACAGCTCCTGCCCTGCCTGAGCGCAGCCCCCTTTTGGCTTTGCCAGGAGGGCTGGCAGGGACAGCCCCACCCCCGGGACGCCCCGGGACCCCCCGAGCCCCCAGCCCCACTCACGCGATGCTGCTCCCGCATTTCTCACAGACGCGCAGCTTCTGCACCCCGGCCACGGGCCTGCGGGCCCCGGCCGAGAGGCGGCTGGGGAAGGGGGCTGCGGGACCTGCTGGGGGGACACGAGGCCATCAGAGCCGTGCCACCCCCGTGCCAGCCGTGCCCCGGCCCCCCGTGCCCCCCTCACCTCCTTCCTCATCCTCCAGCGCCTCCTGCAGCAGGCGGAAGGTGCTGGATTGCCGCGGGGCCGCCCGCAGCTCCCGATTCTCCTGCAGCATCTTGTAAACCTCCGAGTCCTCCTCCAAGCGCCTCATGGCCGGCTCCGAGCCTTGGCTGGGGGTGGGGGGGGAGATTTTGGGGGGGTTCCCAGCGCCCGAATTCCGGGATCCACCCCAGATCCCGTCCGCCACCTGCTCCCTCCACCCCGGGAGCTGCCCCGGCCTGCCCGGCCCTCCCTCGGCCCCACCTGCCTGCAGGTGAGTTAACCCTTTCCACGGGCTCCCTGAGCACCCACGGGTGACAAACCCGCGTGGGGACACGGACTGGGGTCTCCCCTGCAGCGGGGTCCGCATCCAGAGCCCCCAGCCCGCTCCGTACCTGTGGCAGGCGCCGGCGGAGGGCGAGGAGAGGCGCCTCTCCCGGGGGGCTGCCCAGGGGTTTTGGGGGGCTCCGGGCTCTGGTGAGGGTGGCCGGGGAGGGGGAGGCAGGACGGGCCCCTGGGAGCTGCTCTGGCGGCTCAGGGGTCGCTCCTGGTGGGGGAGAAGGGAGGGATGTCCTGGGGGGTCACAGAGCTTCGCTGTCTCCCCAGGCACCCCAAGAACACCCAGACAGCCCCAAGGGCTTCCCCCAAGCCCAGCTCTCCACAGGGATGCTCCGTGGGGCTGCTGCTTCTCCTTCCCACCCAAAATGGAACCGGTGGGACCCCCAGAGGGGCCAGGGCAGCGCCCCCAGCCCATAACTCGGAGCCTGAGCCCGTCCCCTCCCCTCATCTGCTCCTGCTTAGCGGGCCGGGAAGCGGAGCCCTCCCCGGCTAAGTGGAAGCCGATGTTGCTCCCGATGTTGTTCCCGACGTTCCCGATGTTGTTCCCGATGTTCCCGCGAGCAGCTGCCCCGCAGATGGGAACGAACCCCCCAGGATGGGCACAGGGCACAGGGACCCCCTGGCTGGACCCGCGGATGGGGAGAGGGGAGCACCGAGGCTTTGTGGGATGAGCTAAAATGAGCTAAAATGAGCTAAAATGAGCTAAAATGAGCTAAAATGAGGCATGGGGGGAGCCGGGCCTTGGCCTCATCCAAGGCGAGGAGATGAGGAAGAGTGGGATGGACCCAAGGGCCGCCATCCCTGGGGTACAGGGGATTGGGTGGGGGCTCCGGGCACGGCACCCTCGTGTCCCCAACCCTGCGGACCCTGTGGGGCAGGGAGGGACCCTGTGGGGCAGGGAGGGAGCCCTCGGAGCCGGCAGCGAAGCAAACAAGGCGCTGGAACGGGAGGAAGGAGGGAGCGGCGGCCGGAGCAGCCAAGGGGCGGCCGGGGCTGCGGCCAAAGGCAGCTGGGAAGGACCGCGCTGCTTCCCAATTTGGGCTTGGAAAACAAGAAAAAGAGAAAGCGGGGAGGGAGGAAAGGAGGGAGACGCCAAGGCCGGAGCCAGCGGCTGCCCGCAGGGAGGATGGGGCGGCCGAGGGCGCCCTGGCACTGAGCTCGGGGCTGGAGGAGCCACTCGGGGCGTCTCCATCCCCATCCCGGCGCATCCCGACCCCATCCCGGGGTGTCCCACGGCCGCGGGTCCCTGCCCGGCCAACACCCCAGAGCCCCGGGCTGGCGGCACCGGGGCTGGGCCCTCCCAAACTGGTTTGGCCTCCCCAGGCTGGCGCCGCTGCCAAGAGGAGCAAAACATCCCCGGGCAGGTGCGGCGGTGCCCGCGGGGCCGGGGGCGCTGCCAGCGCGGCGGGGAGGGGACACCTGCGACAGCCACGGCAGACGGGGACACCGGGACAGCGGGGACAGCGGGGACAGCGGGGACAGCAGGGACGGGGCCGGGGGGAGGCGCAGGGAGTGGTTTTGGGGCTCAGAGTGCGGCTGTTTTGGGACTCAAAAGAAAGTGGTTTAGGGGCTCAAAATGAGGTGATTTGGGGGCTCAAGGGGGGAAGGTTTAGCATCACAAAGGGGCAAGGTTTGGGGCTTCAAAGCAAGGAGGTTTGGGGCTTGAAATGGGGGTTCAGAGTGGGGTGGTTTTCGGGTTCAAAGGGTTTTGGAGCACACATGCTCCCCCAGCAGCTCTGCCTGGCCCCTCCAGCCCCCCCAGTTCAAGCTCACCTGGCTCAGGCTGGGACAGGTGAACTCCTGCTCCAAGGGCTGTGAGCTGGGGGACAGAACGGAGCCATCAGGGGGGTCCCTGCCCCTCCCCAGCCCCCTCCTCACCGCCAGCCCCTCACACAGCCCCGTGCAGCCGTACCTGGCACTGAGGGATGCCAGGCTGGGGTCGAGGCTCCTCGGGGCTCTTTGGCTCCCACTCGGCACCTGCAGCGCGTCCTGGGGAGGGGAGGGTGACACCAGCAGCTGCCACCAGCCCTGGCTGTGGGGTTGGAGCATGCAGGGGCTCCCGGGGCTCACCTGGAAACGCGTGGCCAACCCCTCCAGCGAGGTGTCCCCGTTGGTGACGCTGGGAGATGGCACCGGGGCCCTGGGAGAGCAGCAGTGTTTGGGATCTGCCCCAGGAGCCCCAAAACGCTGAGCACAGCACGGTGTGACCCTTCCTGCAGCCCCGGAGCCGCAGAGGCAGCAGCTCCATCCCCAATTGGCCCCAGGTAACCACTGCCAGCGCTGCCCGGCCTCGTTAGCACCCGACTCATTAATTAGAGAGCTGGGAGAGCCTCCCGTGGGGATGGCACCGCCCCAAGAGTCACCGAGGGGGGGAACAAGTGACACACGCGTGGTTGGGGACCCCCAGACACCGCTGGCACCCGGGGCTGCCCCAGCACCCAGCACCCACCTCTGCACCTCCAGCCGCAGCTGCCCCGCGCTCTGCTTGATCTTGTTCTGCGCCTCCACGTTCAGCATCTCCGCCGTGCTCTCCCCGTTGATGGCGACAATGACATCCCCCGGGCGGAGGTCGCCCGCGGCCGCCTTCCCGTGCTCCGTCACCTCCACCAAGGGGACAAGGGACAGTGACACACCGGTGCAGCGCAGCATCCCCCGAACCCCGCCCTGCTGCGATGGGATGTTCCCACCCTCTGGAATGGTCAGGGCATGCCAGAACAGCGCCAGCCCCTCTGCCAGGAGGGGACCCCGGCCTTGGGGACAACAGCTGGGAATTTGGCACGGCCCGGTCCAGGGGCCGCGGGAGCCGCCAGGGTCATTTCCAAGGAGCAGGATCCCCTAAGGACGGCAAACGGGATCCCCCAAACAGGGTCCCCCAAACAGGATCCCCCAAGGACGGCAAACGGGATCCCCCAAACAGGGTCCACTAAGGATGGCAAATGGGATCCCCCAAACAGGATCCCCCAAGGATGGTGAACAGGATCCCCCAAACAGGATCCCCCAAGGATGGTGAACAGGATCCCCCAAACAGGATCCCCCAAACAGGATCCCCCAAGGATGGCAAACGGGATCCCCCAAACAGGATCCCCCAAGGATGGCAAACGGGATCCCCCAAACAGGATCCCCCAAACGGGATCCCCCAAACAGGATCCCCCAAGGATGGTGAACAGGATCCCCCAAACGGGATCCGCTCCCCGGGGCAGCCCCCAGCCCCCTCGGCTCTCCCCGGGCCGGGGGACACGGGGGGCTCCTACCTTGGAGACGGCGATGGGCTTCCCGAAATCTCTGCCCCCGGAGATGCGGAAGCCCCACGGGGCCGGGCCGGGCAGTGTCACTGTCACTGTCGCTGTCGCTGTCACCGGCATGGCAGCGGCGGCTCTGGGCGGGCAGCAGCGGGGTGTCAGCGATGCCGGGTGCTGAGGGGATCAGGCAGAGGGGACCCCCCCCCTCCTCCTACCCACAGACCACACAGCGAGGGCCTCCCTGTCCCCGCCGCACCCCGAGGGTGCTTTCCTTCCGGGGAGGGGACCCAGGTCCTCGCAGGGTGACAGCAGCCACCGCCGCTTCCTCTTGTGCCCAGGGCTGGCGGCTTCCTCCCCGGGCCCGGGGGGTCCCAGGCACCCGGCGGTGCAGCTGAGACAGCCAAGGT
Source organism: Ammospiza caudacuta (assembly GCF_027887145.1). Classification (NCBI taxonomy): domain Eukaryota; kingdom Metazoa; phylum Chordata; class Aves; order Passeriformes; family Passerellidae; genus Ammospiza; species Ammospiza caudacuta. The sequence continues at coordinate 4,177,873 of NC_080618.1, forward strand.
CGTTCCCAGGAGCTGCAGCAAGGCAGGAAATTGGTGAAGCCTTGGCAGCAAGGCCGGCGCTGTGGCCTGGCAGAGCTGAGCGGGGTTTGGAGGGGAGGATGTGGCAGCGAGGGACGGGTCCTGCTGCACCACGGCAGCGCCCAGCGAGGACCAGCAGCGCCAGTCCTTCGTCCCACAGCAAATCCACGCTGGTAAAGGACGCTGAGGGTCCCCTGGGGGTGGCACAGGGTCCCCGTGGCGCCCCGGTGAGCGGCGCAGCCCTTGGCCCCCATGGGATGGGTGGAAATGGGCAGCAGCATCCCCTAAACCCACCCCAGAGCCCATCCCACCCATCCCGGCACAGCCTGGGGGAGCTGGGCACCCCATCTGGGACCGGGCACCCCATCTGGGACCGGGCACCCCGGCCGCAGCCGCCGGGAATGTTAAAAATCCCAAGAGCACAAAGAGGGGCTTGAGAGGCTGCCCGGAAGAATTTCCTGGGCTGGGCTTCCAGAGCCGGGAGGAAACCCCAAACCCCAAACCCCCTCCCCATGCCCAGCCCCGCTCAGCATCCCTGGGCAGCCCGGGGACCCCCACACGCAGCTGGGCACCCACCCCAGACCCCCAACAGCCCTGAACCTCTCCTGTGGACCCTGCACCCCTTCTTTAGACACTGCACCCCACCTCTCCCTAATGCTCCCTTTCTCCATCCCGGCACCCTTCTCCATCCCAGCACCTCCCTGTCGTGTCCTGCACCCCTTCTCCAGTCCCTGCACCCCTTCTCCATCCCCGTCCCCAGCTCTCTCCGTGCTCCCTTCCTCGGCCCCCGCTCCCCACCTGTGTCCCCGCTGCCTCCGGGCTCTGTCCCCTCCGCACAGCGACGTCTTTGTGCCCGCCGTGTCTGGCGGTGCCGCCTGGCACCCGCGGGGCGAGCGGCGGGGACGGGCGATGCCAGGAGGCGCGGGGACCCGGGGACGCGAGGACTTGGCACTCGCGAGGATCCGGCGACACAGTGGGGACCTCCCCGCGCACCGGGACCCCCGAGGGACGGACGGACGGACCCCCCCGTGCCCCCCGCGCACTCACCGGGGCGGCCGAGCCGGGCGGCCCCGCGGGGCTGCGGAGCCGAGCGCGGCCCCGGGACGGCGCCGCCTCCTCGGGAGGAGCCGGGCCGGGCTGCGGGCACGGCTCCCCCCCTTCCCCGACGGGGCGCACGGCGGCGGTGGGCCCGCCCCGGGCCCGCCCGTGGGCGTGGGGGGATCCCCGCGGCCCCACGCAGCGCCCCCGCCCACGGCTCCGCTGGGACGCGTCCCGGAGCGGCTCCTCCCCAATCCCGGCACTCTCAGAGCGGCGCTGAGCGGAGCTTTAATGACGGAAAAGAAGCGAAGGCGACTCCCGGACGCGGACCCGCACGGCGGGGCCCGGCCGTCATGGTCAGGCCCGGCACCGGGCAGAGCCCGGGGCGATCCCGGGCCGGTGGCACCGGCAGCGGTGAGGAGGGGGCGCGTTAAGGCACCGGGGCGGGGGAGACGCCCCGCGCTGGGGGATCCGTCCCTGTTAGAAGCAGCCCCATAGGGGCGGGAGGGAGCTGGAGGCGCTTCATCCCCGTGCGGGGACACGGCGGGGACACGGCGGGACACGGGGAAGCCCCCGCGGTCCCCACGGCCGCGGGTCACACCGGCGCCACGTAATTCCCGGGGAAAGTGCCGAATTTCTGCGTCCTCCTGGACACTCCTGCGGGCACAAAGACGCGGAGAGGCGGTGAGCGGTGAGGGTGGCACCTCGTCCTCATCCCTGTCCCCGAGGAGGTCGCCACGCACCCACGAACCAGCCGTCGTCGCATTGCTGCATGACATCCACCCTGTCCCCTTCCAGCAGCTCCAGCTCGTCGGCGTTTTGGGGCCGGTACTGGTACAGGGCCCGGTACCTGCGACACAAACCATGGGCAGAGCCCACCCCACGCACACGGGTGGGACCCTCGTGGGGACACCGCGCCCGGGGCCGCCCCTGGCTCTGCTTACGGAGTCCACCGGATCTCGGAGCCGTTGTGGGACGGGGCGGGCTCGGGCCGGGCGCTGCTTTGTGCCACCGCCGGGGTCGGGCGCTGTGGGGGGACACGGGGGGTCAGGGTGGCACCCGCAGCCCCAGCGGTGCCAGGGCGGGGGGCACGGTGCCAGGGCGGGGGGCACTCACCTGCTCGGGGCTCCAGCCAGGACGCCGCGGCTCCGCAGGGTGTGGGGGGCTGGCAGAAGCCACCAAGGGGCTGGGGGTGCCAGCGTGGGGCAGCTTTGGGGACGGGGGGAAGGTGGCACCGACGCCGGGACCCCGCTTGGCTTCCCGGGGGGACCCCGCGGGAGCCTGGGGGCTGCGGGGGCCGGGCGAGCGCTGCAGGGCCGGGGATCGGGGGCTGGCGGGGCCGGGGGAGGCGGGGATGTCCTCGGCCGTGGTTTTGACCCGCGGCTCCTTCAGCACCTGCACGTAGGTGGCGGGGAAGATGCCCTGGCGGCTGGTGCCCGAGATGCGCCCCTCGTACCAGTTCTCGTTGACCCGGCGCACCAGGCAGATCCGCTCGCCCTGCGGCGGGAGCAGAGGGAGGATTAGCGCGGGATGGCACGGGATGAACGGCCCAGGATGGCACGGAACGGCCCGCGATGGCCCAGCACAGAGAGGCACGGAATGGCCCGGGATGAACGACCCGGGATGGCACAGAACAGAGAGGCACAGAATGGCCCAGGATGGCACAGCACAGAATGGCACAGAATGGCACAGGGTGGCCCGGAACGGCCCGGGATGGCCCAGCACTGAGAGGCACAGATTGGCCCGGGATGGCAGAGCACAGAGAGGCATGGAATGGCCTGGGATGAACGGCCCGGGATGGCACAGCATGGAGAGGCTCGGATTGGCCTGGGATGGCACCGCAGAGAGGCACAGAACAGCCTGGGATGGCCCAGCACAGAGAGACACAGATTGGTACGGGATGGCCCAGAACGGCACAGGATGGCAGAGCACAGAGAGGCACGGAACGGCCCGGGATGGCCCAGCACGGAACGGCCCGGGATGGCCCAGCACGGAACGGCCTGGGATGGCCCAGCACGGAGCCGCGGTACCTTGCGAAAGGAGAGCTCCACGTGCACATCCCCTCGGAAGTTGTAGAGCGCCAGCGCCTCGCCGTATTCCAGCACCTGCAGCGTGGGAGCCTTGATGGGCTTGGGCACCTCGGTGGGCGGCAGGATCTGGGGGGCACACGCGGGTGAGGGGCAGCGCCAGCGCCCCCCGGCCCCGATGCCCCCGCAGGGCCCGCGCTCACCTCCACGTAGTTGGAGGGGAAGATGCCCACGCGGCCGTGGTGCTCCCCCTCCAGCCAGTTCCTGTCCACCTCCTTGTGGATGTAGACGATGTCGCCCTTCTGCAGCGTCAGCTCCCTGCAAGGGACACTGTCACACCTGCCCGCGGGCACAGACCTGCCCTCGGCTCGGCTGGCAGTGCCAGGGCTCCCCCGGTCCCATCTGTCACCCAGAGACCCCAGGGGTGACCCCGGCGCTTACTTGGGAGACTCAGCCTGGAAGTTGAACTTGAGGCGAGCAGCTTTCATCTGGGGAGGGACAGGAGGGGTTACAGGAGACACCCCCAGTCCCGCCACCCCAAATCCCCCATGGCACGGGACAGCCCAGCCTCACCTTCTTCTCCTCCCTCCTGACGGCCTCCACGGGCTCCCCCAGGTCCGACAGGCTGGGCAGGGTCCCTGGCCTGAGGGTGTCTGTGAAGAGCGGGGTGTGGGGGTCTCAGGGAGGCTCAGGAGGGCTCAAGGGGGGCTCAGGAGGGATCAAAGGGGGCTCAAAGGGGGCTCAAGGGGGTCTCACCTCTGCCAGGGCTCCGGTCACTGGCCAGCCCCAGCCCAGCCCGCTCCATGCTGGGGGTGGCAGCTGAGTGGTGGGTGCCAGGGGGGCTCCACAGCCGCTGGGGTGACAGGGGGCTCCTGAGGGGTGACAGTGGCTCAGGGCAGGGCCGTGAACCCTCCCTGCTCTGACCCTGCTGCCCTTGGGGGTGGCAGGACCCCTGTGTCCCACAGAGAAGGACATCGGGGTCCTGTGCATTGCATGGACCAGGACATCAGGGACCCTCAGGGCCCCTTTATCCCATGGACCCCCGGGTCCACAGACCGGGAATTCGGGGTCCACCAGGATCCCTGAATTCCATCAGCCAGGATATTGGGGTCCCCCAGCACCAGGACCCCGGGATCCCGCAGCCCAAAACCACGGGGTACCCCAATGGAAGAACACTGGGGTCCCCCAGAACCAGGACCCCCGCTCTGCTCTCTGCACCGCTCCCGGGGCTCCTCCCGGGGCAGCCAAGCGGGACCGGTCCGAAGTTTTCCGGCAGCGCGGCCCCGCTGCGGCCGAGCAGGAAGCGCCGGGGAGGGCTAATGAATAACCGCGCTCCGGGGGGGCGCTGAAAGAGCCCAAATGCGCCCCCCAAAGCCGGAGGAGGGGCTGGGGAGGGGGAGAACCCCCGCCCTGTGCGCCCCTGGGGGTTACGGTGGGTCCTACAAGCGGAGGGACTCGTTGGTTTGTTGGTTGGTTTGTTGGATTGTTTGTTTGTCGGTTTGTTTGTTTGTTTTGCTGGCGGGGCACAGAGGGGTCTGTGAGGACACCCCGGCGTGCCCACCCCATCCCGGCGTGCCCACCCCACCCCGGCGTGCCCACCCCATCCCACCGCGGGGTGCTCCGGCACAGCTGTCCCCTCCCCGTGCCCGCAGGGACACAGCGGTGGGAATCGGGAACCCGAGCGCCGTCACCTCCCCTGGGACGGAGCCAAAGGCCGGGACGCGGCGTTCCCTGCTCGGGGCCGGGGGAAAGGCTGAGCCCCGCTCCGGCCCCGTCCCACCCTGCGGGCAGCCGGCCCGGCGCCGCTCCCACCCGTGCGGGGATCCCGTGGGGGTTCCGGGGGGCTCCCACCCCGCGGGGCGCTGCGTGCGGGGACAGCCCGACCGCCACCCCCAGAGCGGGGTCCCGTCCCTCGCCCCCTCGGTTTGGGGGTGGGAGCGGCCGCGGAACTCACCGAGCAGCCGGGGAGGCCGGAGCAGGGGAGCGAGCGGTGGGAGCAGCAGCCGGGCTCTGCCGGGAGGAGCGGGAGGGGGTGGGAGAGAAAAATTAATCATCCAGGAGGCCGAGTCTCGGCGGGAAGCGAAGGAGTCCAGCTCGGCTGCGCCAATAAAGCGCCGGACGGACGGACGGACGGGCGGGCTGGGTCCTAAAGCCCCACAGCCGCGGCTCCAAGGGCTGCTGAGCAGCCGTGCGTGGGGCCAGATGTGCGCGGAGCCAGCCAGGCAGGCAGCGGGGTGTGCGCGCATCCAGATGTGCATGCAGCTCCGTGCAGGCACCCAGATGTGCAGGGCTCCAGCCGTGCACTCATCCATCCATCCACTTGTTCCGGCATCCAGTTGTGCCCACATCCAGTTGTTCCCACATGCAGCTGTGCCCACATCCAGCTGTGCCCACATCCAGTTGCTCACACATCCAGTTGTGCCCACATCCAGTTGTGCCCACATCCAGCTGTGCCCACATTCATCCATCCAGTTGTGCACACATCCAGCCACACATGCGCCCAGATGTGCATGCACCCATCCGGGCATTAATCCAGATGTGCATCCCACCACGTGCATGCCCAAGCCTTGCACAAAGCCAGCCCACAGCTGGATGTGCCCACAGCCGGATGTGCCCACAGCTGGATGTGCCCACAGCCGGATGTGCCCACAGCCAGATGTGCCCACAGCTGGATGCCCTGGGGTGCCCAAGGGGCAGCAGGAGGGCCCGGGGGTACCTGGCGGGGTGCCCGGCGCGTCTCCATGTCCCTCATGTCCTTGTCCAGCTCCTCGCTGAGCTGCTCCAGCTCCTGCTCCAGCAGCACCTGCACGGGCAATTCGGGGCTGTGGCGGCCAGGCTGGCACTGCCCGCGGGCACCGGGACCCGCTGCCACCCCCAGCACCCCCTGCCACCCCCAGCTCCTCACCTCGATGGACTGAGCCCGCTTCGGCCGCGCTGCTGCCGGGCTCTGAAAGGGCAGGGGCCGCTCAGGGGTGTGCCCACCTCGGGCCCACCCCTCACCCTGTGCCAGCCCTGCCTACCTGCTCCCGCGGACAGAACTCCCCTGGTTCGTAGTCAAAAATGCTGCCAGGCTCGGCGGTGGCACCGGTGCCGCCCCAGCGGGTCCTGTGGAGGACGGGGGGGTTCAGCCAGCGCAGCCCCCCCTCCCGCCGTGGGCACCCCCGTCCCTGTGCCAGGCTCACCAGTCCATCCCGTTGGGCATCCCGGGGGGCTCAGCCGGGGCCGAGCCCCTCCTGCGCGGCTTGGGGGGCGATGGAGGCGCCGTGGTGGGGCAGGAATGGGTGTCCCAGTCGGGCTCTGGGGATGGGCAGGTGAGCGTGGGCCGGGCCGTGCCCGCTCCGTGCCCGCTCCGTGCCCACCCGCGCAGCCGGGCTCACCTGGCAGCTTGCGGTGGATCTGCCGGAACATGCTGCGGTACCAGTCCCGGGGGCTGTCCACGCTCTGGGGGGACACGGTGCGGTGGTGAGGGGGTGACAGCGGGGTGACACCCCCGCCCTGCGCCCCCACTCACCGAGCGAGAGGCCAGGGGCATCCCCGTCTCGTCCACGGGCCCGATGCCATCGTACTTCACCCAGCGCCGCTCCCGCCGCTTGCTGTCCTTGGTCCAGGTCGCCGACCAGCCCGGGGGCCGCGGGCAGGCGGGGGCGGCCCTGGGGCTGGGGCTGGGCTGGGCGGGCACCTGGGTATTGGGGGCTTTGGGCTCCTTGGCTGGCCAGGTCTGGTACCACTCATTCACTGCAGGCAAGGTGGGCACGGCTCAGGTGGGCACGGCCCGGGGGAGCCCCCAGGTGTCCCCAGGATGCTCGGGGCTCTCTGTACCTGAGCTCTTGGGAGCTCCCGGGCTGTTCTGGGCGGTGCCGCGGCTCTCCGGCTCGTGGAAGTGGAAGTTGAGGGTGTTGGAGCCGCGGTGGCGGATGATGGGCACCTGTGGCACAGGGAGGGGCTGCCACAAAGCATCGGGGGGTGCAGCCCCCCCGGATCCCCCAGCATGTGCCAGCCCCACTCACCCTGTGCTGCGGGGACACCTGTGGGGCGGGGAGGAGGCGGGGAACGTCCTCCACCCCCAGGGCCGGGCTGGTGTCGGGGGGCAGGAGCCGGCCCGCCATGGCCGGGGGCCGCGGGATGGTGCCCGGGGGATGCCCTGTGGGAAAAGCAGCTGTGGTGCTCATGGCGTCCCTGTTCTCTGGGCATTCCCAGGCTTTGGCGGAGAGACGGGGGCTCGGAGGAGCCGCAGCCGCACCGCTGGGAGCGTCCCCTGTCATTCCACAGGGGACACCACGTGTGGGGTGACAACGGCGCTGGGAGCGTCCCCTGTTATTCAGAGGCACAGGGGACACCGTGTGTGGGGTGACAACCGCGGTGGCAGCGTCCCCAGCTCAGCGAAGGGGCTGTTCCTGTTCAGAACCAGCCCTGGCACGGTGCCCACCTCATTCTCCATGCCAATCCAGACCCCCGCCCCTCGGCCTGCCCCGGCTGGGCAGGGATGGATCAGCCCGGAGCGGCTCGGGGGGCGATGGCAGCGCCGCGTTCCCATCCCATGCCCGGTCCCGGGGCGCTGCCCTCCCGCCCGGGCACGTGGCGGCAGCAGCGTCGCCCGCCCGGGAGCGCTGCCAGCGCCGGGAACACGACAGGGCAGAAATATTTCCCCGCCCTGCAGCGCAAACAGAAAGGGAGAGGGGACGGAGGAACGGGGAGCCGGGAACGCGCGGCCGGGCTGTGACTCACCAGGAACGGACCGGGGGGCGGCTGGGGGAGACGGGACCCCCGGAGCCCTTCCCGACACCCCAGGGATGGCTCCGGGGCCTTCGGGGGACACCCGTGACCTGGGCTCCGTCCCCACCCCGGCAGCGGAGCTCGCAGGTGCCAGACCCCGCCTCAAACGGGGCGTCCTGGGGGCTCCCGGGCGCCCTCTGTGTGTGTGGGACCCCCAATCGGGACCCCCCGTTTCCCGCACCGCTGGAGGCTCGGCAGCCCCGAGGTTGTAATTAACGTTAATCACCCCCGTGGGGAAACTGAGGACCCGGGGCACACAAAGTGGGGTGCAGGCTCCTGTCCCCCAGGGCACCCCAAAAACCTCCGCGCCATTCCCAGCGCAGCCCCACACGGGGCTCGGCCCCTTCCTTGTCCTTTCCCCCCAAACCTGTTCCCTTGGGCCCCCCCCAGCCTGCTCTTACCTCCTGTGCGGTGCCCCCCGAGAAGCTCCGGGGTTTTGGGGAGCCCCGGGGCGAGCGGGCCGGAGCTGCGAGCGGCACGGAGGGAAAACCCACGGCACGAACTCGGCCGGGAGAAGGAGCGGGGGGGCCCTCAGAGCGTGGAACTCCAGGAGAGCCCCCCAAGAGCATCCCCCGGGAGGGTCGGGAGGCACCGGCTCCGTCCCGGCCGCCGCTGGGTCCCCGTGTGCCCCGGTCCCCCCCCGGGGTGCGCTGCCCCCCCAGCTCTGGAGCGGGGCCGGCCCATTCAGAGTTTCCAGTGACATTTCCAGGGATGGGATCCAGGGAATGGGGCCAAGAGGCTGAACTCATCCCACGCCCCGCGCACGCGTTCCCGCGCACCCGGCCCCGCTTACGAAACGGGGCGAGCCCGGCGCCGCCGCCCCCCGGCGCGATGGAGACGCGGACTCGGGGGGGTTTGGGGAAAGGACGGGGAGGGAATTCCGGGGGGAGGTCGGGACTGAGGGGAGGAGCGGGGTCTGTGCTCCTGAACGCCTCCGAGAGCCGGCATGGGGCACGGGGAGAGCAGAGACCCCATCCCCACTGCCGGCCGCTTTCCCACGGGTGACCCTCCATCCCTCCATCCCTTCCATCCCCTCCATTTCTCCATCTCTCCATCTCCTCCATCCCTCCATCCCTTCAATCTCTCCATCCCCCAGGGATTTGGGCGCCGGGGACCCCCATGTGAGCCCCCGTGTCCCACCTCATCCCCTCCAGCGTCCCCGCTTCCCCACCGATGGAGAGGGGGATTTCGGGGGATTTTTGGCAGAGGGTGAGGAGGGAAATGCTGAGAGGTGAGGGCCGAAGTGGGGAGTGGGATCTGTGCTCCTGGGAATGGGATCTGTGCTCCTGGAATGGGATCTGTGCTCCCGTGCCCACCCAAGCCCTGGTGTGGGGCACAGTCAGAGCAGAGCCCCCATCCCCACTGCACCATCCCCTCCATCCGCCCGTCCCTGAGGAATCCAGGCAGGGTCCCCGCCCGGAACACCCCCGTGCCCCGCTCTGTGGGGGCCCCGTGTCCCCCCGCACCCCCCACTCACCCGCCGCCCGCTTCCTGCTCCCCTAAAGTGCTGACACCCCCAAAACGGGGCTGCCCCAGCCCTTCCTCATCCCGTGAGCTCCCACGTGAGCTCCAAGGGCGATGGTGGCTTCGCTGCCACCCCTCGGTCCCCACCAGGCCACCGACCGCTGCTGCTGGGGACCATGGCAGGAGCCCCGGCTGGCTGCGATCCTGCGCCCGGCAACACAGGGGACACCGGACACGGGGGACAGAGGGGACACAGGGGACAAGGGACACAGGGGACAGGGTGTACTCCCCCGCCCCGATGCCTGGGAATGAGGCAGCTCCTTGCTGCCAGCTGGGGACACCGAGGCGAGGACAAGGAGCTGATCCCGCTGGCAAATCCCGGGGTGACGAGGGCAGGGATGGCAGCCGGGCCGGAGGGGGTTAAACCCAGCGAGAGGGGACCCCGAGCCCATCCCTGCTGCCAAGGGGTGACAAATCCCCTCCAGCCCACCCAGTGACACCTCTCGATGTCGCAGCGATGCCAGGAGCAGCCCCCTCACCCCAGCCCCCCTGGGGGTGCCCAAATCCCCGCTCACCTCCCGCTCCCGTGCCCGGCCAGGAGCCTCCAGCGCCGGCCCTGCCTCGGTCCCTCCCTCCCTCCCCGCGGCTCCCAGCACCAGCCTCCGCTCACAGATAAATATTTAACGCGCAGCCCGGGCCGGGATTAACAAAGGGCGAGTGTTTCCTGTTTGCTCAGCGGCGATGCCAGCCGGGAACGCGCGGCCGGGCCCGGGGATGCTCCCAGGGATGCTGCCCTGGGCAGGGATGTGCCCGGAGCCCCCCGGTGCCCAGCGCGGGGTCTGCCAGCGGCTTGGAGGCTCCGCGGTTTGGGTGGGAACACCCAGGAAAAGGGTGTGGGAGAGCCGGAGCGTCCTGGCCAGGGCGGGCCCTGGATGCATCCGGAGCGGGAATGTTGCGGGGAGGAGCAGGTGGGAAACGGGAGCACGTGGTGAGCTGAGCCCGAAGGAATTCCTGATTGGGATCACGCCCTGGAGTCCTCCAGAGCTCATCCTGAATATTCTGCTGATACTCGGGAAGAGGGGATGGATCCCAGGTGTGGAAGGCAGAGCGGGAGCCACAGCAGCTCCCAGGGAATGATGCAGGAGGGGATCCCTGAGCAGGATGTGTGGAACTTTGGGGTTGGATCCACCCGGTGCTGAGTGCGGGGTCTGCCAGCGGTGCCAGGGCTTGGGGGCTCCCAGTTTGGGTGGGAACAGCCAGGAAAAGGGTGTGAGAGCCAGAGCATCCTGGCCGGGGCGGGCCCTGGGAGCGGGGAGGAGCAGAACGGGAGCACGTGGTGAGCTGAGCTCGAGGTGGCACTGAATGCCCAAAGAAATTGGGATGATTGATTGGGGTAACGCCCTGGAGTCCTCCAGAGTTTATCCTGAATATTCTGCTGGCCCTGGGAAGAGGGGATGGATCCCAGGTGTGGAAGGCAGGGTGGGAGCCACAGCAGCTCCCAGGGAATGATGCAGGAGGGGATCCCTGAGCAGGACCCGTGGAACTTTCGGGATCCACCCAGATCCCGACCCCAGGGCTGCTCCCTGAATCCTCGCTGTGGAGGGAGCAGCCCCAGAAGGGACAAGGAAGGAGCTGGGGTGGAACAAGAGCTGGCACATCCCGTCCTGTCCCTGCTGGCACCGCGTTATTTACCCAGGGAAGGACGAGGAGCAGGAGCTGAGAGCTCTCCAAATCGCCAAATTCCTGTGCTGGGGGCTGGGAGATGCCCTGAAGAGCCTCTAAAACCCCCCAAATCCTCCTTTCTGGCAGCAATGAACCCCCCTCAGCAACCCAAAAAATCACAGTGGAGCACAGTGACTGTGTCAATTTTTAACTTTTTTTTCTTTTTTTTTTCCTCCTTAAAGATGACTCCGATTTACATCGAGACAGTTCTAACAAATTCATTCCTTGTTTCACAAAAAAAAAAAAAAAAGAAATTATATTAAATAATTTCTGCCAATAAATAACATTTTCACCAATTTTTTTCTCCTTTCAACAGAACTAAAAAAAAAAAAAAAAAAAAAAAAAAAAAGCAAGAAATAAAAATAAAAATTAAAAAGGAGGCAGTCTCCAGGCAACGGGCGTATGATCCTTCAGCATCGAGAACCCTAAAATCACCATCACTGCACCCCTGGAGGGCTTCAGGTCCTCCCTGGCCGAGGTTTGGTGGGATCTGCATCCCTGCCAGCTCCCCTGGCCAGGTGGGATCTGTGCCAGAGGCAGCCAGAGGGGTTCTCCCAATCCCAAAAAAGAAAATTAAGCTTGAACTCAACCCACCACCCGCCCCATTGCCGACTCCCCTCCTTGGACATGCACCTTGCTAGAACATGCAAAAAAACCCAGGCTGCGGGGAGGTGGGGGCTTTCCCTGGATTTGGGGGCTCCCTCGGGCTGGGGGGGTCCCCTCAATCCCGGATGTCCAAGCTCCAGGTGGCAGCCGGGGAGGGGAAGGGACGGGCGGGAGCTCGGAAAGGAGGGGTCAGAGACAAGCCCAGCCCCGAGGCGCTGGATTTGGGGGGAAAAGGAGGAAAAGGGGGAGTTTGGGGGCGTTTCTGGATTGGTTTTTTATTTTTTGGTTTGCCGTGGTGGGGATCAGGGCAGGGAATTCTGCTCCCAAGTCGTCCCCAAAAGAGGGGAAGGGGGATCTCGGCTGGGGGCGGTGGCAGGGGAAGCGCGGCATGGAGAGGGGGCGTTAATTAATTGAGGGGGTAATTAGCACCCAGAGCCCCATCGCTGCTCCTCACCCCCTCAGGAAGTGCTTCAAAGGGAACAGGGGAGCTGGTAGTGTGACACCCACACGTGTGGGTGCCACAGGGACACAGGGACAACACCCAGCCCTTGGCCACCATCTCCAGGGTGGCACAGTGCAGCTCAAGGGATAAGGGGGGATAAAAATTCCACCCCTTGGCCACGTTCTCCAGGGCCAGGACAATGAAGATCCAGCCCTTTTCCAGAGCTGGGACACTGGGAAGCTGCAGTTCCACCAGCCCCAAGCATCATCAGGGGGTTGGATCTGAGCCCCCAAACCATGAAGCACAAAGTCCAAAAAGATTTTGAGGAGGAGGAATTGGTGATGCCAGAGCAGAAGAAGAGGGTGGGGGGACAAACTGCCCAGCAAAGCAAATCCCCCTGTGTGATGGGCAGGGCCCTGCTGACCCCCCCACGCCGGGAACAGGGGGATGCCAGGCTCGGGGTCCCGCAATTCCCATCCCAAATATCCCGACTAAAACCTGGCTGGCTTGGGTGAGATCCCAGCCTGGGTCAGCACAACACGCCCGAACATGCACGGGCAGCCCTGGGCACCACACACGGGCTCACCGCTCACAGGAGGCCCTGAAAGGACAAAGAAATACTCACAGACAAAAGGCAATTTGGCCCCACTCCTCGGACTGGGGGGAGAGAAGCTCGCAGCAAACATCTCGAAAAGCGGTGGGCGTGGAAAATAAAAAGGGATCAAAGGGAAAAAAAAAAAAAAACAACCAAAAAAAGAAAAAGAATAAAAAAAAAAAAAAGAGGGGAAAGTGGAGGCATGTGACTGAAAAGTGTGGAAACCCAGCGGTCTGCTCACAGAATCCTAAAGAGCCCCGTGGGATTAGGTGACGTCTGATCCTAAGACAATTTGAAAGCTTCCTGGGAAGCTGCTGTTTTTCCTCTGGCGCTGGAACTGCCGAGGGAAGACGGCAACAAGCAGGGAAAGCCTTGGCAAAGATCCCCTGGAGAGGCTCAGCCCTGCCTGCAGAGAGCTCGGGAGAAGGGGGACAGGGAAAGATGGAGAGGGGAGTGCTCCAGGAGCTGCTGCCTCAGCTGCAGGCAATGGGCACGGCTGGGAAGGGAAGGGACCAATGGGAATCCCATAAAACACATGAGAATCCCATAAAAACACATGGAAACTGAGCAATGGGAACCCCAGAACACACATGGGAACTGAGCAATGGGAATCCCATAAAACACATGGGAACTGAGCAATGGGAATCCCATAGAACATATGGGAACTGAGCAATGGGAATCCCATAAAACACATGGGAACTGAGCAATGGGAATCCCATAAAACACATGGGAACTGGCCAATGGGAATCCCATAATACACATGGGAACTGAGCAATGGGAATCCCATAAAACACATGGGAATTGACAAATGGGAATCCCATAATACACATGGGAACTGAGCAATGGGAATCCCATAAAACACAGGGGAACTCACCATCTGGAACCCTACAAAATCTTTCACAGCTCATGTGGGAAGTCACCAGCAAGAATCCCACAAAACCCTGCACAGCTCACAGGGAAGTGACCAACGGGAATCCCATAAAACCCTTCACAGCTCACAGGGAAGTCATCAATGAGAATCCCATAAAACCCTGCACAACTCATATGGGAAGTGACGAACAGGAATCCCATAAAACCCTTCACAGCTCACAGGGAAGTGACCAACGGGAATCCCACAAAACCCTGCACAGCTCACAGGGAAGTCACCAACGGGAACCCTACAAAACCCTGCACAGCTCATGTGGGAAGTGACCAACGGGAATCCCACAAAACCCTGCACAACTCATGTGGGAAGTGACCAACGGGAATCCCACAAAACCCTTCCCCAGCACTCCCAGTGTAAGTGAAGAATGCTCAGAGTGACAGAATGCTCAGCTCCCGCTCCAAAATCCCTCACCCCACACCCAGGGGTGTCCCCTGGGAACCCCCAGGATCCCTGTCCAGAACTCCCTGCCAAAATTCCTGCCACATCCACTCGGTTCTGCCTTCCAAGCCCTCCCTGCTCCCCAGTCCAGGGGCTGTCCTGTCACCAGCACCCAGCCACATCTCCCAGAACCAGCAGTGCCCAAATCTTATCTCAAACTTTTATCAGCCATCCCCTGCTCCAGCTGCTGGGAAAGGCAGAGTTGCCCATGGCTCCTCTGGAACAGCCAAGGGTGGGTGACACCCAAAGCCACACACCCTGGGGGGACAGGGGGGTGACACTGGGGTGACCACCCTGTCCCCAACACCCCAAACTGCTCAGCAAGGGCTGATGGCAGAGAGGGGAGCAGGGAATGTGCCATGGGCTGGGCAGCTGTGCTGGTGGGGGAATGGGGGAGCTGAAGCCTGCAGGGTGTAAATGACCCCCTTTTCCTTTAAAACTTTGCCCTGCAGCTTTCCCAGGGATCATCAGACAGCAGAGATAATTCCTCTGCTCTGAATCAGAGGGATTCCCAAGGGAATTCTGCTGCACAAACTGACTGCTCCAAGAGGAAAAGCCACAACAAGGGGCAGCACTTCCCCCACCTTCTCCCGATTTTCCTTTGGGATAAAGCTGAAATCCTGAAGGAAAAAGTGCTGTGATTGGTGTTAACAACCCTGGAGCTGCCCCTGGCTGTCACCTTGGAAAAAAGGGATGGATCCCAGCAATCTGCCTTCCAGGGAATTGGTTGCTAAAGCAGCAGCTGCAGGTAGGCAAGAGGTGGAAAAAAAGAACAGGAAAAATCTGGGGAAGAAAACAGGTGTGTAAAGGAAAACCAACCCAACCGTATCCTGAAGGGAAGGACCTGCTGTGGAAAGCTCAGGCTAAGTCCAAATTGTGCCAAAGCCAACGACCCAAGTTGCCTGGTTTGACTGATTTTTGATTTTTAATCCAACACCCCCCAGCAGAGGTTTGGCCTCTCGGGGAGGGCAGCTGGACAGCGCAACACTCCCGGGATGCTCTAGCAGTTGGATTGGTTTCTAACTCAAAAAAAAAAAAAAAAAAAAAAGAAAAAAAAAAAAAGACATTTTTATATATATCGAACATAAATTAAAAAAAAAAAAATTACAAAATGGTCGCTTTCTTACAGAACGGATGCGGACTGGATTTATGGACGTGCCTCCAGGTGAAGTCGGTTTCTCCCCCTGCCCCCACCCCACCCCGCTAATAAATAAATAAAATTCATGACGTTTTGGATCCTCTGGCGTTACTGGGGTTTCTTGCCCGTGCCGTTCTTGTCCGCAGAGTTCGAGGTTACCAAGTTCACGGGGCCGTCCGCGTGCAGCGAATCCTTGCGCGGCGGCATGCGCTCGTTGATGCGGTCCAGCCCCCGCGCCTCCTCGAAGCTGCGGATCTTGTGCTGCGGGGAGAAGCCGCGGATGGCTGCGGGAGGGAAGGGAGCACAGGGAGGAGGTGTCAGCATCAGGATGGAATTAACCCCAGAGGAGCCCTCCAGCACACGCCAGACACCAACGGGGACAGGTGGAGGGGACAGAAAGCACCGGGCTGGGTTTGGGGATTCTTTGGGGAGGTTTTGGAGGTGCCAGCGCGTGTTCGGGAGCAGCTGGAGGCAAGGTTTAGGAGGTGCTCTGCTCCCTAAGAGCTGCTTCTTTTTGGGGAGGTTTGGGATTTGCTCTGCTCCATAAAAGGATGCTCTTTTTAGGGAGGTTTGGGATTTACTCTGCTTCCTAAGAGCTGGTTCTTTTTGGGGAGGTTTGGGATTTGCTCTGCTCCATAAAAGGAGGCTCTTTTTAGGGAGGTTTGGGATTTGCTCTGCTTCCTAAGAGCTGGTTCTTTTTGGGGAGGTTTGGGAGTAGATCTGCTCCCTAAGAGCTGGTTCTTTTTGGGGAGGTTTGGGATTTGCTCTGGTCCTTAAGAGCTGGTTCTTTTTGGGGAGGTTTAGGATTTACTCTGCTCCCTAAGAGCTGGTTCTTTTTGGGGAGGTTTGGGATTTGCTCTGCTCCCTAAAAAGAGGTTCGTTTTGGGGAGGTTTACGATTTGCTCTGCTCCATAAAAGGAGGCTCTTTTTAGGGAGGTTTGGGATTTGTTCTGCTCCCTAAGAGCTGGTTCTTTTTGGGGAGGTTTAGGATTTACTCTGCTCCCTAACAGCTGGTTCTTTTTGGGGAGGTTTGGGAGTAGATCTGCTCCCTAAGAGCCGGTTCTTTTTGGAGAGGTGTAGGATTTGCTTTGTTCCCTAAGAGGTTCTTTTTGGAGAGATTTAGAATTTGCTCTGCTCCCTGAGAGGTGGTTCTTTTTGGGGAGGTTTATGATTTGCTCTGCTCCCTAAGAGAAGGTTCCTTCTTTTTGGGGAGGTTTAGGATTTGCTCTGCTCCATAAAAGGACGTTCTTTCTTTTTAGGGAGGTTTGGGATTTGCTCTGCTCCCTAACAGCTGGTTCTTTTTGGGGAGGTTTAGGATTTGCTCTGCTCCCTAACAGCTGGTTCTTTTTGGGGAGGTTTAGGATTTACTCTGCTCCCTAACAGCTGGTTCTTTTTGGGGAAGTTCAAGATTTGCTCTGCTCCCTAAGAGGCAGTTCTTTTTAGACAGGTTTAGGATTTTCTCTGCTCCCTAAGAAGTTGAGGATTTGCTCTGCTCCCTTAGAGGAGGTTCTTGTTTTTAGGGAGGTTTAGGATTTGTTCTACTTCCTAAGAGCTGGTCCTTTTTGGGGAGGTTTAGGATTTGCTTTGTTCCTGAAGAGGTTCTTTTTCTTTAAGAGAGGTTTAGGACTTGCTCTGCTCCCTAAGAAGTTTAGGATTTGTTCTGCTCCCTAAGAAGAGGCTCTTTTATTTAGAGAGGTTTAGGATTGGCTTTGCTCCCTAAAATGAGGTTCTTTTTAGGGAGGTTCAGGATTTCTCTGCTCCCTAAGAGGAGGTTCTTGCTTTTGGGGAGGTTTAGGATTTGCTCTGCTCCCTAAGTGCTGGTTCTTTTTGGGGAGGTTTGGGATTTGCTCTGCTCAAGAGATGGCTCTTTTTGGGGAGATTTAGGATTTGCTCTGCTCCATAAAAGGACGTTCTTTCCTTTTAGGGAGGTTTAGGATTTTCTCTGCTCCCTAAGAGGTTTAGGATTTGCTTTGCTCCCTAAAAGGAGGTTCTTCTTTTTAGGGAGGTTTAGGATTTGCTCTACTCACTAAGAACTGGTTCTTTTTCTTTAAGAGGGGTTTAGGATTTTCTCTGCTCTCTAGGAGGAGGTTCTTTTTTGGGAGGTTTAGGACTTTCTCTGCTACCTAAGAGCTTTTCATGGAAGCATGCAATAGTTTGGGCTGGGAGATTAAAGTCACCCAGTTAAATTATCCCAGGTTTAACCTTGGACACTTACAGAGATGGGGCAGCCACAGCTTTTCTGGAAATTCCATCCCACCACCCTTACAGGAAAGAATTTCCTTCCAATATCCCAAACTTCCCCCGATTTTAATAGTATAGGAAGAACTTGATAAACCAGACAGGTGCTTGCTGTCCCCAGAGAGGGAAATCTCAGGAAAATTTCAAAGCTGAAAAACACGACACTAAAAAATAACAATTAAAAAGAAAATAAAAATTTTAAAAAAAGGCAAAACCCAGAACAACAGAACAAAGACACCACCACAAGGCTCTGAACTCCGACACAAACCACACACTGCAACACCAGGAGAGGGAACAGCTAGTCCTTGGATCACAAAGGCAAAATTCTTGCATGACCAGGAGACACACGGGCAGATTTGGGAGGGATGAATCCCACGGAGGAATTTCATGTCCCTGTTCCATCACCGCGGGGACGAGCACGTCACCCTGGCCCTGATGACACGGACCAAATGTGAAACTCCTTTGTGCTACGGAGAATTTAAGGAAAAGGAGCCTCTGCCAAATCTTTTACAAGGACTTGGCTGGCTCACAAACAACTTCCCTTGGTAAGCAAAGCCTCTGTAGAGCTGCGTGGCCCCGCTTGGCATCGAGGAAAAATCCTCATGGATCCGTCATTCCTACACCCTACAGGCAGAGAATTGCCTCTCCACCTTGGCCTACCTGTGGGGAGGGCAGGGGTTACACCAGCACCACAAAATCCTGTTTTCTAAGGGTTTTGATGGTGCTGGCAGATTGCAGGACCTCAACCCCAAGGTCTCGAGCCGCCGCAGCAGGAACCGCTTTGGCAACTCCAAATAAAGGTGTCCCACTAAGGAATAAACTGTTCAAGCTGCAACAGCCTTGAACCAAACCCCTGGGTGTTTTTTCCTTCCCAGCAGGGCCTTGTCCTCCCCCACTTCTGGTGATGCAAGAGTAAAAAGCTTCCGTTAAGGGCTGGTAAAGCTCTTTAAAATGAGCGCACGCACACACGGAGATGATTTGAGTCTCTCGCCGGGTTCTAGCCATACCTTCCCGTGCCTCTACCGCTTCTACTGTGGCTGCAATACAGAAGAACAGTGGCATGCAGAAATGAAGACAGGGAAAAAAAAATAAAACAAAACAAAAAACCAAAACAAAACAGAAAAAAAAAAAAAGGAACAAAAACAGAGTGACAGTGAGTGATCCGACATCATGGCTGCGACGCAGAGCCCGCGGCCCCCCAGCCCCGGTGGTGCCAAACGAGTGGCGAGAGGGGAGAAAAAGGTGACAGGAGGTGGAGAGGAAGGGGGGAAGGGGACCCCCGAGGGCTCAGGGGGAGTCTCCTTTCCTCTGGGT
This sequence comes from Ammospiza caudacuta, assembly GCF_027887145.1. Taxonomy (NCBI): domain Eukaryota; kingdom Metazoa; phylum Chordata; class Aves; order Passeriformes; family Passerellidae; genus Ammospiza; species Ammospiza caudacuta. The sequence goes on from NC_080618.1 coordinate 4,196,611, forward strand.
TGATCTGATGGAAGGACAGAGGAGCAGAGAGCGGGGGCTTCCTGCTGTGTGCACTGCACAGGGACAAGCTCGGAGTAAGCTCTGCTCCAAGCTGGGTGGCTCCAGAACACCTTTGGGTGATCAGTTATGTGGGATTCACCCTCCACCACACAGAAGGGATCCCAGGGGATGTTTTGGAGCAGTGGGAAGGAGAGGGGCAGCCTGTTTTCCAGGGAAGGACAAGCAGCAGGTACTGGGCTGCTCCGCTCCCGGTGCCTTGAGTTGTAACAGAAAATCAGGCTCCAAACCCAGTTTGGCTTCAGCTCCACCTCCTGCAAGTGTTACCAAGCAACAAGGCACCACAGAGCTGAGCAATGTCCCCCTTCCTAAATCTGCTGCAGCAACATCCGAGGTTTGGTAGGCCCTGCCTCAACATCTGGAAGGGCGCCCTTCCCTTGAGCAGATTCTCTGGATTTTAGCCTCAAAACTGCAGCTTTTTTCACTTTGGACACAATGCAGAGGCCACGTGGTCCTGGGGAGGCCACGGAGGAAGGATGGAGCTGTGGCTGCACAGCTCTGCCCCAGATTCCGTGACTTTGTTCAGTAGATTTTGCCAAGCCCTGCTGTGAAAGGCTGGGGAGAGGCTCAGGAGGGCAGGGCCCCCCTCACTGCAGCCCCGTTTCCCTTTTCTGAGGTGCACAGGCACCCCAAAAGGGGGGCACAGCCCCTCCTCCTCACCCAGCAGACGGGGCTCCCATAAATTCACCGGGAGTGTGAAGGGATGTGCAAAATGGGAAAGGGTGGGAGGATGGGGAAAAGGGGGAGGGAAAAGGGTCAGGACAGGAAAAGGGGGGAGGAAAGGGGGAAGGACAGGGAAGGGAGAGTGGGAGAAGGGGGAAGGAAAGGGAAAAGGGCCAAGGAAAGGGGAAAGGACAGGGAAAGGAGGGTGAGAGAAGGAGGAAGGACAGGGAAAGGAGGGAGGGAGAAGGGGGAAGGACAGGGAAAAGGGAAAGGAAAGGGGTCAGGACAGGGAAATGGGGTTGGGAGAAGGTGGAAGGACAGGGAAAGGGGGAGGGAAATGGGTCAGGACAGGGAAAAGAGAATGGGAGAAGGAGGAAGGACAGGGAAAGGAAGGTGAGAGAAGGAGAAAGGACAGGGAAAGGAGAGTGGGAGAAGGGGAAGGACAGGAAAAGGAGAGTGGGAGAAGGGGGAAGGACAGGGAAAGGGAGGAGGGAGAAGGGTCAGGACAGGGACAGTGGAAGAAGGGGAAGGTCAGGGAAAAGGGGGAAAGAAAGGGGTCAGGACAGGGAAAGCGGGGAGGGAGAAGGGGAAGGACAGGGAAAGGGGTCAGGACAGGGAAAGGAGAGTCAGAGAAGGAAGAAGGACAGAGAAAGGAGAGTGTGAGAAGGAAGGAGGACAGGGAAAAGGGGTGAGGAGGGCAGGAGAAGGCGGGAGATGCCGAGGGCAGCGGGGGCAGCCTGCAGGCGCGGGCAGGGCGGGTAAGGCAACAGCAAAGGCCCAGCTTGTTTGTTCTGTCCTGGGGAGAGGCTTATTTTGGGGGAGAGGAGATCCCTGGTACCCCTGAGAGCAGCCCCTGAGAGGGGAAGATGCTGGAGAACGTCACAGCATGACCCTGTGCTGTCGGGATCCAGGGACAGAGCTGCTGCAGCAGCCACCTTCCCACTCAGGCTCTGTTCCCAGAACTGGGGCGACGGGGCTGTGATGGTTTCTATAAAAAAAGGGAAAAAATATCCATCCTCCTCTGTGGGCAGAGAAATCCATGAGCTTGGGAGTGCTGCTGCACCCTCCCTGGGAGCAGGCAGTGATATTGCCACGTTTCTGACTCGTGAACTCTCTAATCCAGGCAAACCCCAGCCCCAGCCCGGGGAGAGCTGCAGGAAATCCCCGGTGCCCATGGAAGGGGGAAGCTGGGGAGGTGCCAGGCTTCAAAGGCCATGGCAGGGGAGGATTAACACACTGGATTACAGGATTCCCCCTGGGCTAGCTCATTCCCTGAGCACCAGCCAACCTCCTTGCCCTGGGAGGGGAAGGATTGGATGCTGTGCTTTCTGAGCTGCTGAGGGAGGCAGCAAATTTGGGAAGAAACCTCCAAAACTACCTCAAAACCTGAGAGGAGACTTTTCTGAACCATCCAGCCCTGGAGGAACCTCGTTCCTTTGGCTGGACCTTCCTCCTGTTTGGAATTCATGACTTTTGACAGGGGCAGATTGGGAGGGGTGTGGTTGAACAAAGAACAAACAAGCAGCTGTGTCACTGTCACATTCACACAGAGGCAGTGTCACTGTCACATTCACACAGAGGCTGTCACACAGCAGCAGCACAGCGAGGGGAGGCAGAGGATGTGCACCATGCAGCGTTAGAAGGGAAATCAAGGAGAAAAACTTGTTGCAGAAACAAACAATTAAGCACTAAACATGCTTTAGGCAGGGTGCTGTGGGTTTTCTTCCTCAAGGGTACACGGGGACAGCTTGGCATCTCTCCACACCCCCACCTACACCTCTGCTTACTCCTGCTTGGCAATCCTTCCCGCAAAGGGGCCTGAACCCTGGCTGGGGTCCCCTGGCACCCTCCAGGCCGCCCGTGGGAGCTGCTCCAGGGGGTTTGGGGCAGGGGGATGCAGGGGCAGGGATACTCACCGGTCTGCAGGGTCTGCCTCCCCCCCGAGAGCACTCCCAGGGGCAGGGTACCTGTGGGGGTCAGGCCTTTGAGGGTCAGCACGCTCTCACTCTCCTCCCTGCAGGGAACAGCAGCAGTTACACACTGAGTTACACACTGTGGTGGGTGTTGCGGGATCATGAGAATCATGGAATCATTAAGGCTGGAAAAGACTTCTAAGGTCACCCAGCACCACCACTACCCACGTCCCCAAGTGCCACATCCACACACCTGTTCAACCTCTCAGCCCTGGACAGCACAATCCAGTACCTGGCAACCCTTTCCATGCAGAAATTTCCCCTAATATCCAACCTGAGTCCCCCGTGCTGTACTTTGAGGTTGTTTCCTCCCCTCTGTCATTTGTTATTTAGGAGAAAAGTCCAACCCCGACCTGCCTACAACTTTCTTTCAGGAAAATGTGTCCTGAAAGGGTGAGGAAAAACCACCTGTCCTAGGAAGTTTTTCCCTTCTTTCTTTTCCTAACCAGTGTTCCCCACCACCCAGTCCCCAAATTAAACTCAGTCCCAAAATGATGTGCAGTCCCTGAATTAAGCCTAGTTTCTGAATTAAGTCCAGTCCCTAATTTAAGCCCAGTCCCCAAATTAAGTTTGGTGCCTAAATTAAGCACAGTCCCCAAATTTAGCCCAGTCCCCAAATTATACTCAGTCCCCAATTAAGGCCCAGTCCCCAGTTTAAGACCAGTCCCAGAACTAAGCTCAGTCCCTGAATTAAACCCAGTTCCTGAATTCAGCCCAGTGCCCAAATTCAGTCTGGTCCCCAAATTAAGCCTGGTCCCAAAATTTAGCCCAGCCCCCAGATTAAGCCTAGTCCCCAAACTAAGCCCAGTCCCCAAAATTAAGTCGAGTCCCCAGTTTAAGCTGAGTTTCCAGTTTAAACCCAAACCCCAAATTAAACTCAGTCCCCAATTTAAGCCCAGACCCCAAATTAAGCCTAGTCCCCAAACTAAGCCCAGTCCCCAAAATAAACCTAGTCCCCAATTTTAAGTCCAGTCCTCAATTTAAGCCCAGTCCCCAAATTAAGCTGAGTTCCCAAATTAAACTCAGTTCCCAATTTAAGCCCAGTCCCCAAACTAAGTCCAGACCCCAAATTAAACTGAGTTCCCAAATTAAACTCAGTCCCCAATTTAAACCCAGTCCCCCAGTTAAAGCCCAGTTCCCAATTTAAGCCCAGTCCCCAAATTAAATTCAGTCCCCAGTTTAAGCCCAGACCCCCAGCTAAAGCCCAGTTCCCAATTTAAGCCCAGTCCCCAAATTAAACTCAGTCCCCAATTTAAGCCCAGACCCCAAACTAAACCCAATCCCAAATTTAAGCCCAATCCCCAATTTAAGCCCAGTCCCCAATTTAAGCCCAGTCCCCAATTTAAGCCCAGTCCCCAGTTTAAGCACAGACCCCAAATTAAACTCAGTCCTCAATTGAAGCCCAGTCCTCAATTTAAGCCCAGACCCCGAATTAAGCCCAGTCCCCAAACTAAGCCCAGCCCCCAGTTTAAGCCCAGTCTTCAATTTAAGCCCAGTGCCCAGTTAAGCCCAGTGCCCAGCCCATCCTCACCGAAGGACTGAGAAGACCCGTGCCATCTTCCCAATGGCTCTGATCTTATTCCTGATGATCTCCTTGCGCACCGTTGTCCCACCTGAGGGAGAGAAAAGAGCAGAGAGCAGCACGTTGGAGGCTTCCTGCTCTGCAGGGAAGGTCAGCATGAAGCCCCTGCCTGACTCCAGGAAAAGAAATCATGGTTTGTACAGAGTCACAGCTACACCGGAGAGAGAACGGTGCTGGAAGGATGGCATCAGGATGGCACCAGGATGGCATCAGGATGGCACCAGGATGGCGGTGAGGAGGGCAACACCAACGAGATGGCACACACGGAACTCGAGAGGGCTAAAGAGAGTAGAACCACCACAGGACACGGCCTCGGGGAGGTGTGGCTGCCAGGTCGCCAGCTGGGCCCACACTGCACAGGATGGGACACAAATGACTCAGCCATGAGGACGCGCTTTGCAAGGCAGGGCACGGAGGGGCTGATGGGCACCGCTGGGCTCGCCCGCAGCGGCACACAAGCATCAGCTTTGGCATCCAAGGAGCACAGGGAAGGGCTGGCCCGAGCCTGGCAGCTCTGCTCTGACCCCACACGGACACAACAGAACTGGGGGAGCTCCCCTTCCGCTCTACGGACCCGACGGGAGAGAGAAACATAAAAAAAGCACAGAGGGAGCTGAAATCAAAGGGAAAATTCGGGTGGAAAGAGGGAACAAATCCATCTCCTCTCAGCTGAGATTCCTCACATGGCCCAGTACACATCAGGACAGGGAAGCCAAACCCAGGGCTAACATGCACCATGGCTCAGCCATGCACTACGTGGCTGCATTCAGAATCAGGTAGAAACGTGACCCCCGTTTCTCAGAGTTCCTGGAGGAACGCAGAAGGGTTAAAAAACACATGGAGCTTATGTTAAAACTGAAAGGGGATGAAGAGACTGCCCCACTAGTCAGCTCTGGAAATCCACTTCAAGGATCTGGTGGCACAGGCAGTGATAATTAAGCTCGTAGCAAATTCTAGCTGGGTACCTTTCGGATAGCTTGAAATGTAGTGATCTTCAGGGAGAGGAGACACCAAGAAACAAGTAGATGAAGACAGAGATAGAAGAAACAAATTTAATTTTCATGGGAGGGAGGAAAGAAAAAAACCAAAAAAGCAAAAAAACAAAACGGAAATGCAATGGGATAAGCGGGTTAGAGTCTCCACCTGGGGCCGAGGCAGCTCAGGCCCCACTTCTTGCTGCCCCCCTCAGCTTCCTCAGGTCACCACCTCACTCCTGAGTCCCCCCAAAATCCAAACTGCTCATCAGCTCAACCACTGATTTGTCCCCTTCATGCACAGCTCAAAAGCAGGGCCAAACCCAGCGTTTTTGGGGAGGGGGGTGACACGAGAAGCCACTTTACAGAGGAGTTCACTGCAACAGATGAGAAGACTGGGTGGATATTTTGGTGCAGAAAATTCTGAATTGGGGGAAAAAATAACCAGCAGCCTGTGTAAGGAGCAGGAAACCATTCCCAGAGTAGCTGGCAAGAAGTGTCTGTCGCAGTGAATGTAATTTAATTTCTCTGTGACTGAAAAGCAAAGGAGAAAAAAAACCCCAAACATTCCCTACCCAAAACTGCAAAAAGAACTGGAGACCCTGGCTGGGCATCCAGCTATAAATCAAGAGCTGCTCAGACATGAAAGACCTTGCCCAGCCTTTCCCCCCGCTGCTCTCTGCTGCCAGCAGGGATATTTTACCTTCCAAGGTCTCGTCGCCATCCGAGATCAGCTCGTCGTCGGAGCAGATGTTGAGGATGTTCACGAGCATCTCGGTGACTGCAAGAGGCACAGACAGAGAGGTCAGAGAGGCCTGGCCATGCAGAGGGATTTGGAGGGCCAGGGAAGGATTTCAAGGTCGTCTGTGCCCTGCAAGTGGGAGCCTGAAGACACTTTTAGGCACAGCCTGCTGGTGCCCGCAGCGGCGCCGGAGCAGACGACACACGCTGCATCTTCTGCCAAGGAGGTGGATGCAGGCCAAGCACATCACAGAGGAACCAGACGTGGGGAAGGAGGTGCCAACATTCCTGCAGAACAGCCTGAGCTCCCTCAAGGTCCCCCCTCCCCATCCTCACCCATGCCAAAGCCACCTGGCTCTGAGAAGGGCCAAATTTGGGGAGGGGGGGGATTCGACCTTTGCTGCCTCAAAGTCAAAAAATCCTTTGGGAGTGGTGAGGGTGAAGCTGCACCCCAAACAAATGAGACTGGGGTGGAATTTAATCTCATCAGGAGAGGTGAAAATCCTTTTGGTGAAAAGCTGAGGCAAAGTCTTGGTCATATTTTAAGCTGCCTCGCCTTGTTCAGAATGAAATAAGCCTTGGATTGAAGTGAATGCTTCCTTTTTGGTGGGCCAGGAGCCAACAGGAATTTAAAATTCCTCTGCTGCAAACCGAGAGAAACATCTCCAAATTCTGAGGTGGGGCTACAGCACCCAAGAGCAGCCCCACCAGCAATGCAGGAAGAGCAAGAAAGGAGTGTTTTATTGGTAAAAGCTTTTTCAAACAGCTGGTTTTGCATGAATTTAATCCAGTAATGAAGATCTCCTTGAGCCTGAACTGCTCTCCTGTGCTACCTGGAGTTGCAACACTCTGCCAGCAGTGTGGGACAGGTTTGTGACACTCAGGATATGAGGAGCAGTCACTGGGAGTTGGGAACAGAACCCCAAATCTCTCTTACCCTTTTCCCCTACAAAAGGCAAGGACCATGTGAAGACATCCATGAAGTTTGGAAGCCAGTAGGGGTGAGGGGAACAGTTGAACTGCCTGATGTTCATGACGTTGTTTTCATATTTCAGTACAGCAGCTGGGGGAGAAAAGGCAGAGAGAATAAATGTCCATGGGCACTTTCCACCTAGAGAATCCTGGATTTGAAGGATCTTAAGGGCAGCGACACCTTCCACTATCCCAGGGTGCTCCAAGCCCCCCAGCCTGGCCTTGGGCACTTCCAGGGATGGAGCAGCCACAGCTTCTCTGCGAATTCCATCCCAGCCCCTCCACACCCTCAGAGGAAGAAATTCCTTCCCAATATCCCATCCATCCCTTCCCTCTGGCAGTGGGAGCCATTCTCTGTGTCCTGTCCCTCCATCCCTTGTCCCCAGCCCCTGTCCAGCTCTCCTGGAGCCCCTCTAGGCTCTGGCAGTGGCTCTGAGGTGTCCCTGGAGCCTCTTCCTCTTTCACCCCCAGCTCTCCCAGCCTGGCTCCCTCTGCAAGTTTTATAAAACCTTCATTATCAACACCCTGTTACACTCATGTAGCATCAAGCTACCAACTCTCCAAAAGGAGAAGAGAAATTTTGGTTTCCTCAGGTTGATTCTCAGCCTAAAACAGTGAAACTCAAACAGAGCCAAGATCCAAAGTGAGGGGTGAAAACCTCACAGCTGGGGAAAATTCCACCATGAACCCCATGGTTTAGGGGCAGAGGGAAGTGGAAAACTGTCCTACACTATCAGCTCCTGTGGGATGGCAGCATCCATCAGAAGGGCTCCATTCTCCTGTGCTGGGAATGAAAGCTTTATTCCAGGCCTCATGACTCCACAGTTAATTGCCACAGTAACACATTAAGTCAACCACTTCAGCTCAGCACACAAAGCTCTCTTTCATTCCAGGCACAAGAATGTGACTGGAGGAGAGGGTTTGTATCAAAAATAGGGTGGTTTTTGTATCAAAACCAGTGTGGTGGCAGCTGGAGCAGGACAGGGATTGTCCCTCTGTGCTGGGGAGGTGCCTCGAGGGCTGTGTCCAGTTCTGGTCCCCTCACTGAGACCTGGAGGGGCTGGGGGGGATCCAGGGAAGGGAACAGAGCTGGGAAGGGGCTGGAGCTCCAGGAGAGGCTGAGGGAGCTGGGCAGGGGCTCAGCCTGGAGCAAAGGAGGCTCAGGGGGCCCTTGTGGCTCTGCCCAGCACCTGCCAGGAGGGCACAGGGACAGGAGCAGAGGGAACGGCCTCAGGCTGGGCCAGGGCAGCTCAGGGTGGGCACAGCAGGAATTTCCCCATGGAAAGGGGGCTCAGGGCAGCTCAGGGTGGGCACAGCAGGAATTTCCCCATGGAAAGGGGGCTCAGGACAGCTCAGGGTGGGCACAGCAGGAATTTCCCCATGGAAAGGGGACTCAGGGTGGGCACAGCAGGAATTTCCCCATGGGAAGGGGGCTCAGGGCAGCTCAGGGTGGGCACAGCAGGAATTTCCCCATGGAAAGGGGGCTCAGGGCAGCTCAGGGTGGGCACAGCAGGAATTTCCCCATGGAAAGGGGGCTCAGGGATTGGAACTGCCCAGGGAGGGTTGGAATGCCCATCCCTGGAGGTGCCCAAGGAACAGATGAAGTGACACTCAGTGAAAGGTGGGGATTGGGCACAGGTTGGATTCAATGGCTTGGAGCTCTTTTCCAATTAAATTATCCTGTGATTTTGGAAGGGCAGAGTGGAGGAGAGATTTCCTGACCCCCATAAGAGCAGCAAAACCCCAGCCTTACCCTTGTTGTTATAGACATCTAAGTAATTTGGTGCAGAGAAGATTGTGATTAACGAGGGAAAGCCCGTGGTCTGGCTCTTCCTGTACATTCGATACCTGCAAAACAGAGCACGAGTTAAACCCGGCTTAGCACAGCCCAAACCTCGTTTAGCACAGCCCAAACCCCGCCCAGCCCCGGGGCTGCAGCACTCACCCAGCGTCCTGGGCTTCGTGAGCTCGGATTACGGATAACAAACTATTGTTCTGCAAAAATTCACACACTGCAGGATAACTGCAAAACAAAAAGGGAGGAGAACTCAGCTGAGAGCAAAGGAGAGCTCAGAGCTCGGGTGGTCTTGGTTTCTGGGAGCAACCACTTGCAGAAAACATCCAGTTTCTGGATGTTTTTCCAACACCAAATATGTTTTATTCAAAAATTATTCAAATTATATATTTTTATCCAAAAATTAATTGCAAAGGGTTCTGTTAAATCCTTCCTATAAGTGGACTATCAGCACAAATCCTTTTTTAGCAAGGAAAAAATATTTCCTAGAGATCCAGGTGCTGCAAACCACTCACAGGGCCAGTCCAAAGAAGCATCTCTGCTGCTTGAGATGCCAATTGTACAAAGTAACTTATCCAAAGACAGATCAAAATTCACATTTATCCAAAGACAGCTCAATATTCATGGAATCACAGAATGATGAGGTTGGAAGAGATCTCTGAGATCATCAAGTCCAACCTGTGCCCTAACACCTCAACCAGACCATAGCACCCAGTGCCATGTCCAGTCTTTTTTAAATACATCCAGAGATGGTGATTCTCCCTGGGAAGAGCATTCCAGTGCTTTATTATTATTTTGGTGAAAATTTTTTTCCTAATATTCAACGTATACTTTCCCTGACATAGGAAATTCTTATCCAAAGACAACTCAATATCCAAAGAAGCAAAAAAACAAAGAAGAATTTGTGTATCAGAGCCAAGTGAGGAGAATTCACGTAGACTGCAAAGCCCCCCAGAGTGGCCTGAGCATGATTTTGGTGTGAGAGGAGAGAAATGCCCCCTGAACAGCCCTCACCTGTAGAAATAGGAGCAGCCTCGGACAGTGTTGTGGGCAAAGTGCTCCAGGGTTTTCTCGTTGCCGTAATCCTCCGAGGGATCCGACCACAGCAGGTCACACATCGGACCAAAGGCTGGAGGCTCCTTGAACCTGTCTAACTGGAGAGGGGACACAACATCAGCAGGAGCTGGGGCAGGATTCCTGTTTTGTTCCTCTGTTCATGTCCTGGATTGCCAAGCAAATTGTGTTCTATTGACCATCTGCATGGCAGTTGTCTTCTATTAAATGAGCAGTTTTCCTTATCTCTTCCACACCCACTCCTCCCTCTGGGGAGACATGTGCTGATAAGAGGCCACTGAATGTCACTGCATGGCTGATAAGAACTACAGCATCCCATTGGGAGATGTGAGCCCAGAGGGAGGAGCCAAGCATTCCTGCCTGGATATAATCTGGGGATTCTGGAACACCAGCCAAGCATTCCTGCCTGGATATAATCTGGAGATTCTGGAACAGCAGCCAAGCATTCCTGCCTGGATATAATCTGGATATTCTGGAACACCAGCCAAGCATTCCTGCCTGGATATAATCTGGAGATTCTGGAACACCAGCCAAGCATTCCTACCTGGATATAATCTGGGGATTCTGGAACACCAGCCAAGCATTCCTGTCTGGATATAATCTGGAGATTTGGGAACACCAGCCAAGCATTCCTGCCTGGATATAATCTGGAGATTCTGGAACACCAGCACGGCTTCTGCACTGGATTCCCCAGAGGAACAGCAGCTGCCTCTGCCCCTGGACCTTCAGAGGAGACTCCACCCTTGTCCAGGATCCCTGCTCCAGCAGAACCAGCCCTGACACTGCAGGAGGGCTGAGCCACAATTCCAATGGGACTGCTGCCAACACCCTGACCCACAGGGTGTCAGCTTGGGTGCTGACTCTGCATTGTTTATCTTTTTATTTACTGCATTGTTTATTTTATCTTTTTATTTTCTTCCCTATTAAAGAACTGTTATTTCTTGCTCCCATATTTTTTGCCTGAGAGCCCGTTAATTTAAAATTTATAGCAGTTTGGAGGAAGGAGGGGATTTACATTCTCCATTTCAAGGAGGCTCCTGCCTTCCTTAGCAGACATCTGGCATTCCAAACTGAGACAGTACAAATCACCAACGGGATGAGACTGCTGTGGGACACCTCTTGAGCTGTTTTATTTTCCAGCATCAGCTTCATTACATGGTTATGACAATGGGAAGATGTCATTTCAGTTCACATCTTAGGTAGCAGACAAAGAACTTAACGTTACAACTCACTTTTTAAGTTTTTTGACCAATCACACAAAGCAAAAGCACATTGACAGTAGTTCTATCCAACCCCTATAAGCACGGGTACCTTTGGTTAAACAATGCTTGCTTATTTCAAATACAACACCTGCTTGTGAGCCTTAAAACACAATGCACAGAGCTCCATTATTAAGCTTAGAACTTCCTAATATCTTCTTAGATATACTTTTCAGTAGCTTATGGATTTATTTTAGACAAGCATTAATACACAGACCATTGTTCTATTTGATTAATATAGAGACCATTATTCTATTTGCTTTTACTTTTCTACTTTTTACATAATTTTTCTGCTGACCCATCTCATGGCTACTGCTTAGTTCCCATCACAGTTCTGCTGTTTCTAAGTCCTGCCTTTTTTAGCTTTCTCCAAACCCTCTGATTTTATGGATTCCCACCCTTCCAGCCCCAAATCCACACAGGAGTGAACCCCACAGGGAACTGGGAGGGAAGGGAAAAGCTCCTGGAGCTGACTTACTTTCCTAATGTCATCTAGACACGTGATTTCTGGAGACAGGCCCCCGTGGACACACAGGAATTGCTGGTTGAGGAGGGCAGCAAGAGGAAGACAGTCGAAGGTGTCCATGCACGCGTCGTACACTCGCTCCGAGTACTTGATTCGACCTGCAGGGAGGAACCCAATCAAGCTCTAATCAGCTCAGGTGCTGATCAATAAACTCCAGGAACCCAGCTCCTAAATCTAAATGGCTCACAAATCTAACTTTGCACCTGGTAGTGAAAATACTGATTTAAAATCAGCAGTGTATTGGTGAAAATACTGATTTAGATAAAAATTTTGCACCTGTGTATTCATGAAAATGCTGATTTAGAATGAACTCTGCACCTGCACATTTGTGAAAATACTGATTTGGAATCAAACTTTGCACCTGTGTATTCTTGCAAATACTGATTTGGAGTAAAACTCTGCACCTGTGTATTGGTGAAAATACTGATTTAAAATCAGCAGTGTATTGGTGAAAATACTGATTTAGAACCAAACTCAGCACTGGGTATTCATGAAAATACTGATTTAGATTAAAACTTTGCACCTGTGTATTTGTGAAAATACTGATTTAAAATCAACTCTGGGTATTGGTGAAAATAATGATTTAAAATCACCTGTGTATTTGTGAAAATACTGATCTGGAATCAACTCTGCACCTGTGCACTTGTGAAAATACCGATTTAGAATCAAACTCTGAACCTGTGTATTGGTGAAAATACTGATTTAGAATCAACTCTGTGTCTGTGTATTCCTGAAAACACTGATTTAAAATCACCTGTGCATTTGTGAAAATACTGATTTAGAATCAAACTCTGCACCTGTGTATTTGCGAAAATAATGATTTGGATTAAAACTCTGCACCTCTGTATTTGTGAAAATACTGATTTAGAATCAAACTGTACCTGTATATTCCTGAAAATACTGATTTAAAATCAACTCTGCACCTCTGTATTTGTGAAAATACTGATTTAAAATCAGGAGTGTGTTCATGAAAATACTGATTTAGAATCAAACTCTGCACCTGTGTATTCGTGAAAATACTGATTTAGAATCAACTCTGCACCTGGAATCAACTCTGCACCTGTGTATTTATGAAAATACTGATTTAGAATCAAATTTTGCACCTGTATATTGGTGAAAATACTGATTTAAAATCACCTGTGTATTCCTGAAAATGCTGATTTAGAATCAACTCTGTGTCTGTGTATTGGTGAAAATACTGATTTAAAATCAACTCTGCATCAGTGTATCCATGAAAATATTGATTTAAAATCAGCAGTGTAATGGTGAAAATACTAATTTGGAATCAATTCTGCACCTGGAATCAACTCTGCACCTGTGTATTGGTGAAAAATACTGATTTAGATTAAAACTTTGCACTTGTGTATTCCTGAAAATGCTGATTTAGAATGAACTCTGCAGTTGTGTGTACTTTAAATAAGTATTGGTGAAAATACTTATTTAAAATCACCGATGTATTTGTGAAAATACTGATTTAGAGTCCAACTTTGCACCTGTGTATTCCTGAAAATACGGATTTAAAATCAACTCTGCACCCATGTATTCCTGAAAATTATGATTTAGAATCAACTCTGCACCAGTGTATTTGTGAAAATACTGATTTAGAATCAACTCTATGTCTGTGTACTCCAGAAAATACTGATTAAAATCAGCAGTGTATTCATGAAAATACTGATTTAGGATCAAGTCTGCACCTGGCATCAACTCTGCACCTGGGCATTTGTGAAAATACTGATTTGGAATCAAACTTTGCATCTGTACATTGGTGAAAATACTGATTTAAAATCAGCAGTGTATTTAGTGAAAATAATGATTTAGAATCAAACTGCACCTGTGTATTGGTGAAAATACTGATTTAGAATCAACTCTGCACCTGTGTATTCCTGAAAATGCTGATTTAGATTAAAACTTTGCAACTGTGTATTCATGCTAATACTGATTTGGAATCAAACTCTGCACCTGTGCATTTGTGAAAATAATGACTTAGAATCAAACTGCACATAAATAATTGTGAAAATACTGATTTAGATTAAAACTCTGCACCTGTGTATTCATGCTAATACTGATTTGGAATCAAACTTTGCACCTGTGCATTTGTGAAAATACTGACTTAGAATCAAACTGCACATGTGCATTTGTGAAAATACTGATTTGGAAAATAATTGTTGGGCGTGTAAAAGAAAAGGTTTTTTTAATCTGGAATTGGACAATATTAATGTCCCTTCGGTTTGTTTTCCACAACACCTGCACTGAGATCAGCACCAAGGAGATGAGGAGTTCCCAAATAATGAAAATTGGGATAATGAAATAAATTTGGGATGCTGCTGAAGCCACCCCATCACTTCCCACAGCACCTCCAGACTCATCCTGACTGCTGAATTTGGCACAGCAGCCTCACACAGCCATGGGGGCAGGAACTGCTTTTCCACAGCTCCTGGGAGCAGGATTTGCCCACTGATCTTCCAGGGCTGACAATTCCAGAGATGTCTCACCCCAGCAGAGGGGAAGAGGATGTTCCCATAGATAAATCACAGTTTGGCTCTTACACCAAGGCTCAAATCTGCTCAGAAATAGCCATTTTCCAGAGACACTAACAGGGGTTCTCAGGGAAAGGGAAAAGCAGCACCTCCTGTTTTCCAAAGGGAAAAACCCAACCCCAGCACCTGGCTCAGACTCAGCAGGAGCTCACCTGTGTGCAGGTGATGGGCACAGCAGCCAGCACAGAGCTGGGAGGTGTTTCCCAGCTCATTCCTGAGTTAACAAGAACAGGGACTCATCCCCTCTGAGCCTTCCCCCATCCAGCACCACCCAGAGCTGATGGGATAAAGATTGGATTTGTGCCTTGCCCAGAATTATCTCTGGAGGTCGGGTCCTTGAGCAAGAATTCCCTAAAGGAGCTTTCCACTGAGTTCTCCACCTCTTTTATTCCTTGGAATGACAGACACCCATCATTCCCTGACCTCCCCTCAGCGCTGCTTTAAAAACATCCAAATGCCGTGCACAAACCCATCTTTTCACTGCAAAAACCATTTGAAAGGTAAATGATCCTCACCAGTGCAAACAGGGAGGAGCAAATCCTTCCCCCATTGCAGCTCCAATCACTGATCCCAGCTGCACAATCTGGAGCTGGAAGGCTTTTGGCACTGATTACACGTTGGAAGTCAGGGAGGGGAGGATGTGTGTGCCTGCCTCATCAGGAGAGAAGTGTTCCCATTTCTTCCATCCACACTCAGGCTTTGAAACCAAAAGGCCACATTTGGTGCTTAGCAGAACTTAAAGATTTGGGGTTTGGGGTATTTTTTTATAGCAGAAGAGCAGGAAAACAAGACAACAGGTTTTTACAGCTCTGAGGCACAAAAATTGAAGCCCATGCCTTCTCACAACACCTTATTTTTTTTTAAATATATTTTAAAATGTATTATTTAAATGGATTCAAATCCTTCTCCCACTGCTGATACTTACATTCCTGCTTGAAGGTGAAGTACTCTGTGAGGTGCCTGCACTCGTGGTTCCCTCGAAGGAGGAACAACGTTTTGGGATGATTTATCTTTAAACTCCATAAATACAGCACACACTGCAAGAGACGCAAACAGAGCAGGTCATAAAATCCTTTCCCAGGGCACTCATCAGCCTCAGACTGCACTAAGAGGTTCTGGGAAGACACCCAAAGTGGAACCCAGCTCCATAATGGGCAGTGCATCTTCTCCTGGCCAAGTGGGGAAAAGCCACCGGGATTTCTCTATATTAGGGCTGACTTGGAGAAGTGACAAATGAGGTCGTGGCCAACAGAAAGCAGCTCAGGGCTGGGTGGGGGCAGCTTTGCTTCCAGCACAAACCAAAGGATAAAAAACCCCTTTTGTAGAGCAGCAAAGCAGAAGCAGCTGTTTGCTCCAGATGCTCCACTGGGATGGAGACCAGTGAGAGGAGCAGGCAGACATTTGTCCATGAAACACCTGGAAAATTAAACTTCACCTTCCCCACTGATTTCCACCCCCACTGGTTTTTCTGCTTATGCTACAGTCATGTGAAGCTCAAGCTCAAAACAGGAAAAGCTGAGCCTAAAAAACAAGCTTAGCTTAGCAAAGCTGTCTGCCTTTGAAAAGGGCTTTCCACATCCCCTCTGTGAGCAGCAGCACCTGCAAAACAGAGCCTTTGATGAGGCACAGACCAAAGTCAGCCTGAAACTGGGGTTTTAGCAGAAATATTTCATGCTGGCTTCCCCAAAAAAAGCCTGAGGGAAGGGCTGGGAGGGCTCACTCAGCCCCATGTGCTCGGGCTGACAGCAGCAGAGCTGTTATCTCACATGGGGAAGTGTTATCACATTTCCCTCCTTGCTGTGGAGTGCTGGAAGGACAATCCATAAGGACAGCAAGCTCCAGGAGCTGGATTAAAGGCTCTAATAGGAGCTTACCCTGGAGGCTGACAGGCTGCAGGACACGCCTGGGAAACAGGAACCACCACAAGTGTGTTTTACACCCTCCAAAATTCCCCAGCTGGGGCACAGATCCCCCAGGAACCAGCTGGAAACAACCAGAATCTAAATGAACCCATTTCCCAGTTGGTTCCCAGGACAGCCAGTTTAGATCTGGTGGTGCTGAAGCACTGAACCCTCCAAAATGCCCCATTTGGGGCACAGATCCCCAGGAACCAGCTGGAAACAACCAGAACCCAAATGAAGCAGTTCCCAGTTGGTTCCCAGCACAGCCAGCTTAGATCTGGTGGTGTTGAAGCACTGAACCTGTTCAAGGACTGAACCCTCCAATTTAAAATTCCCCATTTGGGGCACAGATCCCCAGGAATCAGCTGGGAACAACCAGAACCCAAATGAACCAGTTCCCAGCAGAGACAGTTTAGATCTGGTGGTGTTGAAGCACTGAACCTGTTCAAGCACTGAACCCTCCAATTTAAAATTCCCCAGCTGGGGCACAGATCCCCAGGAACCAGCTGGAAACAACCACAATCTAAATGAACCCATTTCCCAGTTGGTTCCCAGCACAGCCAGCTTAGATCTGGTGGTGCTGAAACACTGAACCCTCCAATTTGAAATTCCCCATCTGGGGCACAGATCCCAGGAACCAGCTGGGAACAACCAGAACCAAACTGAAGCAGTTCCCAGTTGGTTCCCAGCACAGCCAGTTTAGATCTGGTGGTGCTGGAGCACTGAACCTGCAAGGTAAGCTCTGCAGGAATCATCCCAGCTGATCCCAAAAACCCTGAGGAGCTGTAAAGTACTGCCTGTGTCTCACTTGGAATTCAAGCCCACATTAACAACTTGATTAATTGGGAATTCCAAACGAGAACGGGGCCAAGGCCAGTAGCAAAATCATGTTTTATTGCATCTGTTACCAGGAGGAATGCTCCCAACAAAACCATTTATAATTACTTTGGGATTTAAAGCTTTAATCTCCCTGTGCTTGCAAAGAAATGTCATTTTTCTGGGCTGCCAGGAGAGCTCTGAGGCTGCTATAAATGAACCAAATGACTTGGAGGAAGAAGCAGCCCTGGCATCAAAGCAAGACAGAGATGCAGCATCAATAGGGGAGGGTTTGGGATGCATTTTTAAAATGCAGAGATTTTTAAAACACATTTGAAGGGGTTTAAAGTGAAATGGGGTTGAATTTGGCACCACAATTCTTCCTGGACAGGGCAGGGACATGGAGAGAGACCATTCCCTGTGGCTGGAGGTTGATGTGGGAAATGCCAGGTACCAGGAGGACACTGGTAAAGGACATTGGAGAGCCCTCAAAGGCTCCAGAGGGGCTGGGATGAGGAATGAGGGAATTTCTACACTTGCATGCCTCAGATGCTTCCTGGTGTTTTGCACAGATCCCTTTCCCAGGAATTGATTGCAATAGCCAAGGAGCAAATCCAGGCAGTCAGAGCTTTTTGGGTTTAAATAATTTTAAATAATCTCCTCCCTTTATTCTGTCTCTCAGTGTGAAACCCAAAGCCAAGGGTTTGATCTACTTGGAAAGTGAAAGCTCAGCAGGACACAGGGAGGGAATTCCAAGAGGAATTGGGACTTTTAACCCTAAAAATACAAGAGGGGCTGGTGCCAAACCTGCCCCCACCAGGACCTCTCTCACTATTCCCAAAACCTGGCATTTGTAAGGAAGTTTTACACATGGAGCTTGCCAGAGTGAGAACAGAAGGAAAACTCCCAAAATCACCTTCACTTCCACTTTACAGGGCTGACTGCATCTCTTGTGTATTACTCTGGATCTCTTTAATATTATTCTGGATAAAAAGTGCATTAAATCAAGATTAACATATAATTCCATAATTAGCAATCATGTATCCCGTCATAACTGGATTGGAAGAAGTGGCCTGGGAAAGGAGCATGCCATGATCACACCCCTTTTCCTGATAAATTTCCTCTTTCCATGGATTCTGTTCCTGGCCATAACAATTCACTTCCTAATTTAACAAAATCATTCTCTTCATTATATTCCAGCTTTGACCTCCCTCACCATTCCCAAAACCATCTGTAAGGAAGTTTTACACACAGAGCTTGCCAGGGTGGGAACAGAGGGAAAAAAACTCCCAAACCCACCCCACAAATCCCCCATCAATCCCACTTTACAGGGCTGACTGCATCTCTTGTATATTACCCTGGATATATTTAATATTATTCTGGATAAAAAGTGCATTAAATCTAGATTAACATATGACTCCATAATCAGATAGCAATTGTGTATCCCATCACAATTGGATTGGAAAAACTGGGAAAGGTGCTTGCCATGATCACACCCCTTTTCCTGATAAATTTCCTCTTTCCATGGATTCTGTTCCTGGCCATAACAATTCACTTTCTAATTTAACAAAATCATTCTATTCATTGTATTCCAGCTTTGTGGACTGGGATGATCCTTCCCTACCATGAGCACAGACCCCTCTTGTGCCATTCTGCTGAATGAAAGGAGCATTTTTCCCACTGGGGATCCTTCAGCAGGGCCCTGCCTCATCAGCATCTCCCTAAAATGGGGGGATTTCCATGGGAAATCAGGGAGTTCATCCTGATTTCCATGCTGCCTGTGAGCCCTGCACTCTGGAGCTGGGATCTGAGGCCAGCAAACCCTTCCAGCAGCATTCCAGCTTTCACACACTTCTTCCCTCCCCTTTTCCCTCACAATTCTTTTCTTTAAAAAAAAAAAAAAACAACAAAAAAACACCAAACCATCAACCAATCCACTCTCCATGGCCTCATTATGCTGGGAATTCATGTTTTTAAATGAGAATTTCCCTAAGCCAGAGGCCCAGCAAGAATTTGTTGAATGATTTGTTGCTGATTTCCAGCTGAGCTGATGAACTGAGAGCCTTGGGGAGGGGCTGGGGGTTTGGAAGGTTTTGTGTGAGCCACAAATTCCTCCTTGTACCTGGACAAGCAAACACCTGGAGCCACAGGGAGCACCTGGAAGGGAAATTTGGCCCTTACACCTCCTTGGCCCCCAGTCTGGCATCATTTCCTGTAATTAAACCCTCCCCTCCTGCTTCATTCTGTAAAAAGGTCACTGTTAAGGAATATCCTGAGCTGGAAGGAATCCACAGGGACTCCAAGGCCTGGCTCTGCCCAGGACAGCCCCAGCTGCTCAGATCATCCCAACTCGGTGTGGTGACTCATGAGGTGCTGCTGCTCCAAACCTTCCCAGAGGTCACACCACAAGGAAAACCTGGATGTTTTCCCATCTGGGACACTCCAAACCTGCTGTTGTTCCACTACAGAAAGCAGATTTTGTGCATTCAGGTGGGGAATCTCTTCGAGCACAGTGGGTGTGCAGCATTCACATTCTCTAAAATGTGAATCTGAATTCTTTGCCCAGGATTTTTCTCTTGGGAAGCTGAGAAGCTTCAGAGAAAAGGAAAACAATTCTTATCTCACTTGCTTCTCCTGTGTTTTGCTTGTCTGGAATGTGTTTGGAGATTGTTTATCCACAGGTGATTGTTTCATTGGATTCTGGTGTGAGTTATTTTAACTCTTTGCCCAATCAGGGCCAAGCTGTGTCAGGACTCTGCAAAGAGTCACAAATTTTCATTATTATCTTTTTAACATTTACTAAGTATCCTTTCTGTATTCTTTAGTATAATATAGTATTCTTTAATATAATATTATAAAATAATAAATTAGCCTTCTGAGAACATAGAATCATACTCATCATTCCTGCCTGTGTCAGGGCATTTCCCAGCAAATATAACAGTAGGTGGAAAGGAGAAGCACATGGGGATGAAAAATTCTGGATTCTGCCTTATCCTGATGTTTGGAGTGTTTGCTGTGCCCATCAAAGCCCACCCTGAGCTGTGGGACCACAGGGATTCTCCAGGGGGAAATTGTGGCATTCCTGCTGCAAAAGAGGGGGAAAGGGAAGAAGGAAATAAAAGCTAAAACATCTTTTTTGTCCCACCACCTCCATTCTCCAAGGCCATACATCCTCTTGGAATTATTCCATATTATCACAGGCAGAGAGGACAAGGGGGATTTGAACTAAAAGGGGATTTGGATGGGATATTGGGAAGAATTTCTTCCCTGTGAGCATGGGGAGGGCTTGGCACAGGATGCCCAGAGGAGCTGGGAAAGAGTTCCTCATCCCTGGAAGTGTCCAAGGCCAGGTGGGACAGGGTTGGAGCAACCTGGGATAGTGGAAGGTGTCTCTCCCAGGGGTGGAACAGGATGGGATTTAAGGTTCTTTCCAACCCAAACCATTCCATGAGTCTGTGATGGAGAGATCAGAGTCTGATCCCCAGCATTTCTGGGTTAAGAGCAGAGAGTGGGAGCAGGGCTTTTCCACCCTGGATCTACACAATCCATACACACACAGGGCCCAACACCTCTCATTTGAAGGCTCAAAAAAAATTTAAAAATCCACCTTTTCTCTCAGAAGGAGCTGCTGCTCTGGAATTTAATCCCTGCACACACAGTGGGATGTGTCCTTCCCCTTCCTCCCTGGGGGCTCCTGCTGCCAGCACCACCCCAAACCCCCCAAATCCCAGATCCCAGCAGCCCCAGCTCTGCCTCTATGTCCCTGCTCCTCGTCACACCTTGGCTCCCTGTCAGCATTCCAGAGCCTGGGGCTGGAAGGGAGCCAGGGGCTGCTGGAGCTCAAGCTGTCAGCCCTGCTCTCCCTAAATCCTCTGCAGAATCCTTCAAAGAGCCCCTTGCACTCATCCCTGACAGCTCCTTCCCGAGATTCCTCTGCAGAGCCACAGGCTCAGCTGTTCCTGCAGCCTCTTTTATCCAAGAGAAATCACTCCCTCTGTTATTCCAGCTGATTTCTGCCACATTTCAGGCCCCTGCTCCTCCAAAAGCTTTTCCTTGCGTTGCTTCCAACTGGGCTAAGTGCTGCACTTGCACTCAGCTCTGCCTCTGTGAATCCAGCTGGCTGCAATCCCTTGGGATTTGTGGCATTTTGCTAAGAGCTGTCCCTTCCTGTCCCATCCCAGCTCTGCCCTGAGGCAGCAGCAGCCACAATCCTTTGTACTCCCAATTTCTTGGCCATGGAATCCCTGTCACAGCCCAGGTGACTCCTGCTCCTCTCTCCTGACCCCATTCCAAGGTTTTAGAAGGAAGCAGTGACTCAGGCTCGGGGCTCTTTCTCCTCCTGCTCCATCCTGAATTCTGCAGCTTTTCCAACATTTCCTTCCCACCGCCTGCTGGGATCCTGCTGGAACCTTGGATGCTGAGAATTTTCAACTTTCTGTGCTGACAGGACTCACAGGAGAACATCTGGCCTAAGAAACTTCCAAAATTAATTGATAACACTGAGATTATGGATGTGTAATTAGTTAAAAGTGTGTGATATCACAGAGTAGAAATCTTAGAATTTTACAATACAGAAATATAAATAAAAAGCAGGACAGAAGTTTTAAGGCAGAGACAGCTTGTTCTTCTTTACCTTCTTCCCTTTTTTCCATGAGTTTGGGTGGTATTTTGTAATTAGAAAAGTCCACATTACAAGTTTCAAAAAATCAGTTATTAAGTTAAAAAGGAAAATAATCCAAGTGTCATTTCTTAATTAGATAGTTATTCTTAAAAGAATAGTTAGCCATTTTGTGCCTTACTAATCAAAAGCTGCAAAACTCAGAGTTGTAGGACTATACCAGTGATAAAAAATAATAAACACTTAAGTGCAAACATGAACTACAAACTCAAATTCCTTCAATCCCAAGCTCCAGAACCCACAGGATCTGCAGCAGCACCATCAAATGTCCCTCTGCTGTGCTGCATTTGAACTGATTCTGAATTTAATTTTACTGATTTGGAGCTGTATTTAACTGATTCTGAGCTGTATTTATTGTGCTGCACCTGAACTGATTCTGAATTTCATTTTACTGATTTGGAGCTGTATTTAACTGATTCTGAGCTGTATTTAATGGATTCTGAGCTGTATTTTATTGAGCTACATTTGAACTTATTCTGAATTGAATTTTACTCATTTGGAGCTGTATTTAACTGATTCTGAGCTGTATTTTATTGTGCTGCATTTGAACTGATTCCAAGCTGCATTTAATTGATTCTAAGCTGAATTTTACTGATTTGGAGCCATATTTTACTGATTCTGAGCTGTATTTCACTGATTCTGAGCTGTATTTAATGGATTCTGAGCTGTATTTTATTGTGCTGCATTTGAACTTATTCTGAATTGAATTTTACTCATTTGGAGCTGTATTTAACTGATTTGCAGCTGTATTTTATTGTGCTGCATTTGAACTGATTCCAAGCTGCATTTAATTGATTCTAAGCTGAATTTTACTGATTTGGAGCCATATTTTACTGATTCTGAGCTGTATTTCACTGATTCTGAGCTGCATTTAATTGATTCTGAGCTGTATTTTATTGAGCTACATTTGAACTTATTCTGAATTGAATTTTACTGATTTGCAGCTGTATTTTAGTGATTTGGAGCTGTATTTATTTGATTCTGAGCTGTGTTTTATTGTGCTGAATTTTACTGATTTGGAGCTGCATTTTACTGATTCTCAGCAGCATTTAATTGATTCTGAGCTGAATTTTACTGATTCTGAGCTGGTTTTAACTGATTTTAGCTGAATTTTACTGAGCTGAATTTGAACTGATTCTGAGCTGCACTTGAACTGATTCTGAGCTGAATTTGAACTGGTTTGAACTGGTTTGAACTGATTCTGATCTGGTTTTAATTGATTTTAACTGCATTTTACTGAGCTGCATTTTAGTGATTCTGAACTGCATTTGAACTGATTCTGAGCTGCATTTTACTGATTCTGAACTGAATCTGAACTGGTTTTAACTGATTCTGAACTGGTTTTAACTGATTTTAGCTGCATTTTACTGACCTGCATTTAATTGATTTTGAGCTGCATTTTGGTGATTCTGAGCTGAATTTGAACTGATTATGAGCTGCATTTAATTGATTCTGAGCTCCATTTTAGTGATTCTGAGCCAAATTTGAACTGATTTTGAGCTGGTTTTAACTGATTTTAGCTGCATTTGACTGAGCTGCATTTTAGTGATTCTGAGCTGCATTTTATTGATTCTGAGCTGAATTTGAACTGGTTTTAACTGATTCTGAACTGGTTTTAACTGATTTTAACTGCATTTTACAGAGCTGCATTTTACTGATTCTGAGCTGTATTTTAGTGATTCTGAGCTGCATTTTACTGATTCTGAACTGAATCTGAACTGGTTTTAACTGGTTTGAACTGATTCTGAACTGGTTTTAACTGATTTTAACTGCATTTTACTGATCTGCATTTAATTGATTCTGAGCTGCATTTTGGTGATTCTGAGCTGAATTTGAACTGATTATGAGCTGCATTTAATTGATTCTGAGCTCCATTTTAGTGATTCTGAGCCAAATTTGAACTGATTTTGAGCTGGTTTTAACTGATTTTAGCTGCATTTGACTGAGCTGCGTTTTAGTGATTCTGAGCTGCATTTTAGTGATTCTGAGCTGAATTTGAACTGGTTTTAACTGATTCTGAACTGGTTTTAACTGATTTTAACTGCATTTTACAGAGCTGCATTTTACTGATTCTGAGCTGTATTTTAGTGATTCTGAGCTGCATTTTACTGATTCTGAACTGAATCTGAACTGATTTTGAGCTGGTTTTAACTGATTTTAGCTGCATTTGACTGAGCTGCATTTTAGTGATTCTGAGCTCCATTTTAGTGATTCTGAGCTGCATTTTAGTGATTCTGAGTTGCATTTTACTGATTCTGAGCCAAATTTGAACTGATTTTGAGCTGGTTTTAACTGACTGAGCTCTGTTTTAACCAAAATTCACCACTTTGGCTTCTTCCAGCCCCAGCACCCCCCAATGGTCACCTCTATACTGAAGTAGCCTCTGTCCACGTAGTCCCCCAGGAAGAGGTAGCGGGTGTTATTGGGTGATCCTCCCACTTCAAAGAGCTTCATCAGGTCAAAGAACTGCCCATGGATGTCACCACACACTGGGGGAGCAAGAACAGCACAAAAGAGGGACAGAATTACCACGCTAAGAAAAGCAAGGTCACGGCAGCAGCGAGGAGCAGCAAAATCTTCTCTTGTGAGAGCTCAGCAGAGTTAAAAAAACCTTGAAGGTGGAAGGAGCAGGGCAAAAAAACCTGCTGGGGTTATCCAGGTTGTTATTTAGGAATTGAGCCATGAGCTCTAGTGGAATATGGGTCTCCTCTCCAAGTCTTATAAGCTCTTCAAGATTTATTTCACATCCAGGATAGCTCAGCTGCCTCAGAAGGCATAAAATCAGCAGGATGGCTCCTGGGGTAGTGTTGGAAACAAAAAGGTTTTAATAAAAGGCAAAATAACAAAACTCTGTATTTACAGAGAAAAACTGAGGTCCTTGCCCCTGGTAAAACACCTCACAAAAACAATTAATTTCTTTGTTCTCTTCTTTTCCTAGAAAATTGCTCAGGGGGAACTTTTTGGCTTCTGTCCACCTTAAGTTTGAGGTGAAGTCCCCCAGGTCCTATGAGGTATCTTTTCACCTAACTGAGGAGAGAAAATTCTAAGTTTATTTCCTTTTTAAGAGGACAAAAGATAGTTTTGTCACTGCATTAACAGGGAGCACATTCCTATGTGAAAAACACCAATTCTTGGTTTTAAAAATTTCAACGTTTAAGAGTAATAAAATGGTTATAAAAATAGGAATATAATTAGAGTAATAAAAATTGGAACAATTTGAATTAGGACAATATGAGACAATAAGAACAAAGAGTTAAGGACAGTCTGGGTACCTTTTTCTGGGTAAAATAAGCCCAAAAAAGGACCCAGGTTAACAGAGGATTAACCCTTAAAAGGAACAGCCTGTTGCATATTCATACATCTCATACATGATGCAAAAATTCCATTCAAACACAGGATTCTGTCTGGTCAGTGACAACTTCTTCCTCTTAATCCTAAGGTGAGTGAGGTGGGAAGAAGTTCGAGGTGGGAAGAAGTTCTTTTCTTCTGATAATGGAGCAATAAATTCTCTTTCTCTGAAAGATTTAGGTGTCCTGTGGCTGCTGTCTTGCTGTGAGTACCTGACTCCTTTCTTTAAAAAAATATCCCACATCCATAGTTTCTATTCTAACTACAAAAATTCCATTTTAACGACAAAACTACAGTTCCCATCCTATTAAAATGTTAACACACAATATAACATACAAATAGCAAATATCTGTGTAGAGCCACATTGCTGAAAGCGAAGGGAGCCAACCCATCTTTGTTGACCAGCATCGACTCCGATTTATTGATCAAATCAGCCACCTTTTATAACAGTGTTAATTAACTTCATGCATATTGCAAAATTCAAGCTCACCATAGGCTACAGAGAAAACTCTAACCCCTCCTTTTGTTTACAATACCAAGATTTGTGTTCTCAAAACTTACTTTTACTTTCCCAAAACAGCCAAAGATAGAATGTTCACCTGTTATGAGAAAACTGCCTGAGAACCCTGGTTCTCAAGGCCTCCATGTTTGTCACTTTTGCTTTCCCATACCTTATCCAAGTACAAGATATTTACTTGTTATTAAAAACAACCTGAGAACTTCTGCTGTTTACATAAACATGCCCGAGAATCTTGTTGTTTACAGAAACAGGCTGAGCATTAGCTGCTTACAGCAGCCTTTTACTTTCCCATCAGCTGTATTTTTTCCACGGCCTTTTTCCTTCAAGCCACGTCTGAGCAAAAATCTCCAACACCACATAATTTGCACTTTTCACACCCAGGAGCTCCGACCTGTGATTGGAGCCTCCACCTCGATCATGGTTTTCTCGTGCCTCAGGATGGCGGCGCCGTCGTTGATGATTTTCAGCGCCGCATCCTCCTCCAGCCTCCCCTCCTTCACCAGGTGGCTCTTGAGGACGTCGAGCCTGGGTTTGCCATCCTCAAACACCTCCTTGAGGGTGAGCCGCTGCGTGGGAGGGAATGGCACAGCTGCAAAGGCAAGGCAAGGCAAGGAGTCAGCTTCTCGTGGAGAGGGAGTGACAGGCCCTGCTTCTTTTAGGAAATTTAACCCACAAACACCAGAGGTTTGTTGTTGTACTGTGGTTTTATGGTTTATAATGGTTTTGTCTTTGTATCGCCTTATTTTCCCCAAATAATCCCTCTCCTTTGCTGAGATCAGGATGTTGAGTGATCAGCCAGGGGTCAACCCCCCCAAATATTACCCCATGCACTGTCCTAAATGTCCATTCCCCAGTATCCATCCCTTAAATTCATTTATTGGTTTGTCACCCCAGGCAGGCCAGGACAGGCTCTGCAGGGTGAGCTGAGGCCATTCCCAGCACCCCAGTGTTGCTGTGTTTTTATACTTTATAATAATTTCTAATAGTTTTGTTTTTCTGTCCCAGATTGTAGCCCCTCCCTCTACCTGTGTGATCCCCCTCCATTGCTGAGATATCCCCAAACCCCCACCCTGGCTCTCTGTCAGTCACTCACATCCCATCCCCTCCATCCAGAACTCTCAGTCCATTACATTGTGTGATCAGCCAGGGGTCAACCCCCCAAGTGTCACCCCATGCACTGTCCTAAATGTCCATTCCCCAGTATCCATCCCTTAAATTCATTTACTGGTTTGTCACCCCAGGATGGGCTCTGCAGGGCGAGCTCAGGCCATCCCCAGCACCCCAGTGTTGTAGTGCGTTTTTCTACTTTGTAATAATCTGTAATAGTTTTGTTTTGTATTTTTCCCAAATGGTTTACCCAAGATTGCATCCCTTTGCTCTACCTGTGTGATCCCCCTCCATTGCTGAGATCATCCCCAAATCCCCACCCTGGCTCTCTGTCAGTCACTCACATCCCCTCCCCTCCATCCAGAACTTTCAGTCCAGGATGTTGAGTGATCAGCCAGGGGTCAACCCCCCAAGTATTTCTCCATAAATGTCCATTCCCCAGTACCCACCCCTTAAATTCATTTACTGGTTTGTCACCCCAGGATGGGCTCTGCAGAGTGAGCTGAGACCTTGCCCAGCACCCCAGTGTTGTTGTGTGCTTTTATACTTTGTAATAGTTTTGTTTTTGTATCCCAGTATTTTTCCCAAATGGTTTACCCCAGATTGCATCCCCTTGCTCTACCTGTGTGATCCCCCTCCATTGCTGAGATCACCCCCAAACCCCCACCCTGGCTCTCTGTCAGTCACTCCCATCCCATCCCCTCCATCCAGAACTCTCAGTCCAGGATGTTGAGTGATCAGCCAGGGGTCACCCCTCAAGTGTCACCCCATAAACTGTCCTAAATGTCCATTACAGTATTCATCCCTTAAATTCACTTATTGGTTTATCACCCCAGGATGGGCTCTGCAGGGCGAGCTCAGGCCATTCCCAGCACCCCAGTGTTGTAGTGCGTTTTTCTACTTTGTAATAATCTGTAATAGTTTTGTTTTGTATTTTTTCCAAATGGTTTACCCCAGATTGCATCCCTTTGCTCTACCTGTGTGATCCCCCTCCATTGCTGAGATCATCTCCAAATCCCCACCTTGGCTCTCTGTCAGTCACTCACATCCCCTCCCCTCCATCCAGAACTCTCAGTCCAAGATGTTGAGTGATCAGCCAGTCCTAAATGTCCATTCCCCAGAATCCATCCTTAAATTCACTTATTGCTCAGTAAAATGTTATCTACTTTAAATTTCCACCTCCCTTTAAATGTAACTTTGGCCCTGAGGTTGTGGGGGCTCCCCAGAGCTCCTGAAATAAACCTTGGATTAACCCCTGCTACGAGTCCACCCCTTCATCTTCTGCCATTGTTCCAGCATGCCATGTCCAGTCTTTTTAAACACACCCAGAGATGGTGATTCCACCACCCCCTTGGGAAGAGCATTCCAATATTTTCTTATTCTTTTGCTGAAAAATTTTTTCCTAATATCCAACCTATACCTTCCATGACAAAATCTGAGACTGTGTCCTTCAGGAAGTTGTAGAGAGGTCACCTCTAAACCTCCTCTTCTCCAGGCTAAACTCCTTCAAACATCTCAAATTTTTGGAGTTTGCAGCCTCCCTTTTTATCCCATTTTCCAGCCACATTTCCCTTCTCTCTTTCCCCATTTCTGAAGTACTTGAGAGGTTCAGACTTCTTGGAAGACCTAATACCAAAGATTTCCCTCTAATACATAACCCTCCCTTTTAATTTTTAATTCTTACTGAATTTAGGGGTGTTCCCCATTTCTGAGGTACTTGAGAGGTTCAGACTCCCCAATACACCTGACACTGAAGACTCCCCTCTAATGCACAACCTTCTAACCCTCCCTTTTAATTTTTAATTCTTACTGAATTTAGGGGTTTTCCCCATTTCTGAGCTACTTGAGAGGTTCAGACTTCTTGGAACACCTGACACCAAAGATTTCCCTCTAATGCACAATCCTCCTTTCAAAATTCTTATGGAATTTCGGGGTTTTTCTTCCTCATTGTTTCTTTCACCTTTCAATATCTAATTTCATTTATCAACAAATCTAAAGTTTATCTGTAAAATAATATTTTTTTCCATTCATTAATCAGTGGAATCCTTCCTATAGTTTCTTTTATTTCCCAGTGCTGGCTTTATCTACCAGCAGCCCCACAGCTTGTTTGGAAACACAAATCTAGTATTCCTCTCACCCAGAAATGGAATTCCCACTGAAATTACGCTCTCAAACAGTGAGAAAAGAGCTGAGCTGCCAGAGCTGCTGGATTCACCCCTCAGCTTGGTTAATGATTTACAAGAGAGAAATAGAAACCATTCACCTCCATATTCCCCAGCACTCAAGCATGGCCAACCCCTCTGGAGGCACAGCAAGGCAGTGAGAACCCCAAAAATGGGGCTGGAGAGCTCAGCAAAGCTGGGATGTGACCCCAGGACAGCAGAGCCCATCCAGAGATGCACAGGCAGCCCCAGCCCCCTGCACTGCCCTCATTGCAAGCCCTGGGCTGGCATTTCCACCTTTTTTCCTTCCTTTTGCCCTCCCTCATGCCAGCTGATCCTGCTGGTGCCAGCCCCACATCTCCCCTCATTTCCTCCCACAGCACAGCCCTGGCAGCCACAGCAAGGCAGTGAGAACCCCAAAAGTGGGGTTGGAGAGCCCAGCAAAGCTGGGATGTGACCCCAGGCCAGCTCTGCCCACCCAGAGATGCTCAGGCAGCTCCTGGCTTTGCCTTTTCCTGGTAACCCCAGTCTTTCCCTCATTCCAAGTCCTGGGCTGGCACTTCCACCTTTTTTCCTTCCTTTTGCCCTCCTTCATGCTATCCCTGATCCTGTTGGTGCCAGCCCCACATCTCCCCTCATTTCCTCCCACAGCACAGCCTCAAGCATGGCCAACACCTCTGGAGCCACAGCAAGGCAGTGAGACCCCCAAAAATGGGGTTGGAGAGCTCAGCAAAGCTGGGATGTGACCCCAGGACAGCAGAGCCCATCCAGAGATGCTCAGGCAGCCCCAGCCCCCTGCACTGCCCTCATTGCAAGCCCTGGGCTGGCACTTCCACCTTTTTTCCTTCCTTTTGCCCTCCCTCATGCCAGCTGATCCTGCTGGTGCCAGCCCCACATCTCCCCTCATTTCCTCCCACAGCACAGCCTCAAGCATGGCCAAAACCTCAGCAGCCACAGCAAGGGACTGAGAACCCCAAAAGTGGGGCTGGAGAGCCCAGCAAAGCTGGGATGTGACCCCAGGACAGCAGAGCCCATCCAGAGATGCTCAGGCAGCTCCTGGCTTTGCCTTTTCCTGGTAACCCCAGTCTTTCCCTCATTCCAAGTCCATTCCATTTCCACCTTTTTTCCTTCCTTTTGCCCTCCATATCCAATCCCTGATCCTGCTGGTGCCAGCCCCACATCTCCCCTCATTTCCTCCCACAGCACAGCCTCAAGCATGGCCAACCCCTCTGGAGCCACAGCAAGGGACTGAGAACCCCAAAAATGGGGCTGGAGAGCCCAGCAAAGCTGGGATGTGACCCCAGGCCAGCTCTGCCCACCCAGAGATGCTCAGGCAGCTCCTGGCTTTGCCTTTTCCTGGTGGCCCCAGCCTTGTCCTCATTCCAAATCCATTCCATTTCCACCTTTTTCCCTTCCTTTTGTCCTCCATATCCAATCCCTGATCCTGTTGGTGCCAACCTCACATCTCCCCTCATCTCCTCCCACAGCACAGCCCTGGTAGCCACAGCCTCCAACACCTCTGGAGCCACAGCAAGGGACTGAGAACCCCAAAAGTGGGGCTGGAGAGCCCAGCAAAGCTGGGATGTGACCCCAGGCCAGCTCTGCCCACCCAGAGATGCTCAGGCAGCTCCTGGCTTTGCCTTTTCCTGCGAGCAAAGTTATGCAAGATCAGATCTGAGGCTTCAGCCAAGAACTTTTATGTAAGTTCCCTCCTTGGCTCTGCACAGCTCCACTCCCACAAGGAGCTGGGCACGACCAGGAACCAACTCTTCCTTTGCTCTGCCAGGGTTTCAGCCACCTCATTTTAATGAAACATCTCCATTTTATCCATCTCAATTTTATCTTTATCCATGCTCCATTCTCTTGGCCACGAGGAAGAGATGTTCCCTCTCCAAGAGCAGGAACAGCCCTGAGAGCAACCTGACCTGGAATTTTGTACCTCCAGGGCACTGAGAAGGGTGGAGAGACTCACCCAGTTCCTGCTCCTCTCCGAAAAACGAGGAGATAAGTCCTTATCTCACCAAAAGAAATCAGAATTGTGGAATGGCTTGGGATGGAAGGAGATTCCACCACCCCAGGTTGCTCCAAGCCCTTCCAGGGACATTTCCAGGGATCCAGAGCAGCCAAAACTCCTCTGGGAATTCCATCCCAGCCCCTCCCAGGGAAAAATTCCTTCTCTACATCCACCCTAAATTTCTCCTTTTTCAGCTCAAATCCATTGCTCCTCTCACTGCAACTCCAGGGTTGTCTGTGGAATGCCCAGGCAATGGTTAAGCTCATCCTCAGAGCCAGCTCCCAAATTATTAATGAAAATTATGAATAAACCACTCCCAGCATTCCAAGAATTCAACCCTGTGACCTCTGTGCCACCTTCCCTCTGCACACAAACCCAGGTGTTGCACCCAGGCTTGTCTGAACAGTGAAATGTGCAGGTGTGGGGTTTGTAAATGCACCAAGGGCACCCAAATCCATGGTCAGGAAAAGGCAATTCCTGCTCCACCAGAAAAGAGAGTTCCTGTTTCACCAGGAAAGGGAATTCCTGCTCGACCAGGAAAAGAGAATTCCTGCTTTAACAGGAAAAGAGAATTCCTGTTTCACCAGGAAAAGAGAATTCCTGCTCCACCAGAAAAGAGAATTCCTGCTTTAACAGGAAAAGAGAATTCTGCTCCACCAGAAAAGAGAATTCCTGCTCCACCAGGAAAAAAGAATTCCTGTTTCACCAGGAAAAGAGAATTCCTGCTTTAACAGGAAAAGAGAATTCCTGCTCCACCAGGAAAGAGAATTCCTGCTCCACCAGGAAAGAGAATTCCTGCCCCACCAGGAAAAAGAGAATTCCTGTTTCACCAGGAAAAGCAATTCCTGTTTCACCAGGAAAAGAGAATTCCTGCTTTAACGGGAAAAGAGAATTCTTGTTCCACCAGGAAAAGAGAATTCCTGCTTTAACAGGAAAAGAGAATTCTGCTCCACCAGAAAAGAGAATTCCTGCTCCACCAGGAAAAGAGAATTCCTGTTTCACCAGGAAAAGAGAATTCCTGCTCCACCAGAAAAAGAGAATTCCGCTCCACCAGAAAAATGCAATTCTTGTTCCACCAGGAAAAGAGAATTCCTGCCCCACCAGGAAAAGAGAATTCCTGCTTTAACAGGAAAAGAGAATTCTGCTCCACCAGGAAAAGAGAATTCCTGTTTCACCAGGAAAGAGAATTCCTGCTTTAACAGGAAAAGAGAATTCCTGTTTCACCAGGAAAAGGCAATTCCTGCTCCACCAGGAAAAGAGAATTCCTGTTCCACCAGAAAAATGCAATTCTTGTTCCACCAGAAAAGAGAATTCCTGCCCCACCAGGAAAGGGAATTCCTGCTCCACCAGGAAAAGAGAATTCCTGCTCCACCAGAAAAATGCAATTCTTGTTCCACCAGAAAAGAGAATTCCTGCTCCACCAGGAAAAGAGAATTCCTGCTCCACCACCAGGACACTGCTGAGGGCCCATCCACAACAAAAGGACACAAAAGCAAGACAAGTTTGAGGTGTGAAATGGATTAAAAGGTCAGGTGTGCTCAAGGGAAAATGAAAAGGAAATTAAAAGGGAAATCAAAGGGATCTCTTTGGCAAGATTCCATTTCCTGCCAAATTAACATGGATTTTATTTATTTTATGAGCAAGGGGGTATTTGCAACACTTTGACAGGACATAAATAGTTAAAGATGGGAGAATTTGGGAAAAAGCTGCTTTTCCACCACCAGCAGTGCTCATCCCTCAGTGCCAGATAAAAATCCCACAGGGAAAAAAAAAAAAAAAATCCCATTCCTCCCTATCCCAGTCCTTAAAATACACTTAAAATTCAGCTTCATCAGGGCTGCCCCATCCCCACCTCCAGACGAGAACACAGAGTGAGCCACAAATGATTGTTTATACATCCCAGAGTCCCTGGGCTGGATTCATTACTGAAAAAGGAGCAGGAGCTCCGTGCCTGGAGAGGCAGCGCTGGCCAAACACTGCAGGGAAAAGGGATGCCCTCAATCCCCCAAAAGGGTGCAAAATTCACTAAAACAAACCAGAGAGAGGATTCCCTGCAGCTCCTGGTGCACAGCTGGGAGAGAATCCCAACAAAGCCCCTTCCCTGCTTGCTCCTCAGCACAGAGCACATGGTGTGAGGTAACTTTGGAGCAAAAAAAGCACATTTTGGGGCAAAACTGAGGATTTGGAAGCTGAGGAGGTTGAATGGGCTGGTAAAGGTAGACATATCCCAGGAAAACTCCACACAAACCCCTGAGGAAGGAAGAAGCTCCAGGGCTGAGTTGGGCACAGCACGAGCAGCAGGGATGGGGTTTGTTCCTCTTTCCCAATTTCCAAAATTCACAACAACAAACTGGAAAAGGGATGCCCTCAATCCCCCCCAAAATAACCCTAAAAGGGTGCAAAATTCACTAAAACAAACCAGAGAGAGGATTCCCTGCAGCTCCTGGTGCACAGCTGGGAGAGAATCCCAACAAAGCCCCTTCCCTGCTTGCTCCTCAGCACAGAGCACATGGGGAGAGATGAAATTTGGAGCAAAAAAAGTACATTTTGGGGCAAAACTGAGGATTTGGACACTGAGGAGGTTGAATGGGCTGGTAAAGGTAGAAAAGTCCATCAGGAGCCACACAAACCCCTGTGGAAGGGAGAATTTCCAGAACTGAGCTGGGCACACGACAAAGAGCAGGGAGGGTTTTTATTTTCCTCTTTCCCAATTTCCAAAATTCACAACAACAAACTGGAAAAGGGATCCCCTCAATTCCCCAAAATAACCCCAAAAAGGTGCAAAATTCACTAAAACAAAGCAGAGAGAGGATTCCCTGCAGCTCCTGGTGCACAGCTGGGAGAGAATCCCAACAAAGCCCCTTCCCTGCTTGCTCCTCAGCACAGAGCACATGGGGAGAGATGAAATTTGGAGCAAAAAAAGCACATTTTGGGGCAAAACTGAGGATTTGGACATTGAGGAAGCTGGATGGGCTGGCAAATGTAGAAATATCCCAGGAAAACTCCACACAAACCCCTGTGAAGGGAGAAGCAGCTCCAGGGCTGAGCTGAGCACTGCAGGGCGAGGTTTTAAAATCTTTTCCCAATTTCCAAACAGCCCAAAGTTATTTTTATCCCAGATTTTATTCCCATTCACACCTAACCTACATTCATCTATTCAAAGCTGAGTCCAGGGCTCAGAGGGAATAATGTGGAGAAATCCAGCCCAGAAAAGTCACAGAAATTGCATTTTTTGCTGGGAAAAAGGTGGATTTTCAGCTTTCAGAGTTATTAATAAGGAACAAACCCTTGGAGGAAAAGCCCCCAAGGCCATAAATTCCAAATTCTGTGAGCAATTCCCAGCTCAGAGCACTGAGTGGAGGCCCAGGCAATAATAATGATAATAATAATAATGTTATTATTATATTATTCTTATTGCCATTTCCATCTGCTTTCCCCCAAATTTTTGCATGTTCCAATCCTTCTTTTTTGCTCTGGGGAAGGAACCTCCAGATTTCAGAAGTTCCAGAAATAAAGGGGAAAGTATTATTATTATTATTATTATTATTATTTATTATTATTATTATTAGAGAACCTGCAAGTGTGTGTGTGCTTGATATCATTATTTCTTATTTTTATTGGATCAAGCCCTGATAAATAATCTGGAAAATAATTTTCCAGGGCTGGCACAGGCTGCCTGACCCTGTCATGGCACAGAATTGTTCGTTCCAGCTGCAGGAACTGTGTGGAAAATAAAATAAAAATAAAAATGGAGCTTCATCACCTCCCACCTGAGGAAAGAATGAACTTCTCCCTTATTAAAATAAACATTAATGTCAAAGAAAAATCTCAAAATAAAGTAAAAACTGTCTTGTATAAAAGCTGCAAGAGCCAGGAATAATAATAGTAATAATAATAGTAATAATAGTAGTAGTAATAATAATAATAATAAGAATGTTATATTATTCTTACTGCATTTTCTATCTATTTTCCCCCAAAATTTTTGCATGTTCCAATCATTCTTTTTTGCTCTGGGGAAGGAATCTCCAGAAATAAAGGGAAAATTATTATTATTATTATTATTATTATTATTATTACTACTACTATTACTATTATTAGTATTACTACTATTATTATTGCCATTTCTATCTGTTTTCCCCCAAATTTTTGCATGTTCCAATCCTTCTTTTTTGCTCTGGGTAAGGAACCTCCAGATTTCAGAAGCTCCAGAGACTCCCAAATAAAGGGGAAATAAAAACTTCCAGGGCTGAGAAGCAGAACTTTTATTACTGCCATTTCCATGTTTTCCCCCAAATTTTTGCACGTTCCAGTCTTTCTATTTTGCTCTGGATAATGAACATAGAGATTTCAGAAGTTCCACAAATAAAGGGGAAATAAATTCCAGTTTATCATGTCCCAGTTTTAGCCAGAACTCCAATTGTGCTTCTGGTTTGGAGAGCTGCCTCTGATCCTCACCTGCAGCCACAGATTCATCATCATCATCATCATCATCATCATCATCATCATCATTATTATTATTATTGCCATTTCCATCTGTTTTCCCCCAAATTTTTGCACGTTCCAACCCTTCTTTTATGCTCTGGATAAGGAACATCCAGATTTCAGAAGTTCCAGAAATAAAGGGGAAATAAATTCCAGTTTATCATGTCCCAGTTTTAGCCAGAACTCCAATTGTGCCTCTGATCCTCACCTGCAGCCACAGATTCCTTTTTGTAGGACAAGCAGAATTATCTCCTCACAATAACCCTAAAAATACCTGCATTGTAGGAGCTGGATGAAGGATTTTCTTGGAAGGGGACAGAGCTGGGATGGAGCAATGGAGCCAGCAGCAAATCTGTCCCTGCCTCAGCAGCTCCCAGGAGGAACACCCAAAATTTGAGGCCACGTTGGGAGAAGCTGGCAGGCCCCAAGGCTGAGCAGGAGCCAGGTGCATTTAAGGCTAAAAAAAAAAGCAGGTGGCAGCTCTGGGTATGGAAATGCAAACACAAACACAAACAGAGCACAGCCCTGGCCATGCTCAGGGCTCCCCTCTGGGCTGTCCAAGAGGCTCCAAATCCACCCAGACCTCAGGCAGACATGAACAACCAAGGAAATACCACAGAATTCCAGAATGCTTTGGGTGGGAAGGGACATTCAAGATGATCTCATTCCAGCACAACTTCCACTAGGTCAGGTGGCTCCAAGCTGGACTTGGCCATTTCCAGGGATGCAAGCAGAGATTTTCAGGGAAAACCATCCCAGTGCCTCACCAGCCTCTGAAACCTCACAGCTCCCTAAAATCCTTGGGCTAGCAGTGATTATCCTGCTGCTCTGTGCTCACAGCTCCCTGAAATCTTTGGGATAGCAGTGATTATCCTGCTGCTCTGTGCTCACAGCTCCCTGAAATCTTTGGGATAGCAGTGATTATCCTGCTGCTCTGTGCTCACAGCTCCCTGAAATCTTCAGGATAGCAGTGATTATCCTGGTCCCCCGTGCTCACAGCTCCCAAAAATCTTTGGGATAGCAGTGATTATCCTGGTCCTGCTGGGAATTTGGCCAGTAAAAGTGAGGCCAGGAGCAAGCAAGGTGCCTTTGCTGAGGAGGATTCCCCAGACTAGGTCAGGTGGCTCCAAGCTGGACTTGGCCACTTCCAAGCAGAGATTTTCAGGGAAAACCATCCCAGTGCCTCAGCTCCCTAAAATCCTTGGGATAGCAGTGATTATCCTGCTCCTCTGTGCCCACAGCTCCCTGAAATCTTTGGGATAGCAGTGATTATCCTGGTCCTGCTGGGAATTTGGCCAGCAAATGAGGCCAGGAGCAAGCAAGGTGCCTTTGCTGAGGAGGATTCCCCAGCAGAGCTCAGGGCCAAGGTTTCAAGGTTTTGCCAGGGCTGCTGATTCCAGGCTAGGTCAGGTTGCTCCAAGCTGGACTTGGCCATTTCCAGGCATGGGGCAGGCAGAGGAAAATCATCCCAGTGCCTCACCAGCCTCTGAAACCTCACAGCTCCCTGAAATGTGCTCACAGCTCCCAAAAATCTTTGGGCTAGCAGTGATTATCCTGGTCCCCTGTGCTCACAGCTCCCAAAGATTTTTGGGATAGGAGTGATTATCCTGGTCCCCTGTGCTCACAGCTCTCTAAAATCTTTGGGATAGCAGTGATTATCCTGGTCTTGCTGGGAATTTGGCCAGTAAATGAGGCCAGGAGCAAGCAAGGTGCCTTTGCTGAGGAGGATTCCCCAGGCTAGGTCAGGTTGCTCCAAGCTGGACTTGGCCATTTCCAGGGATGGGGCAGGCAGAGAAAAATCATCCCAGTGCCTCACCAACCTCTGAAACCTCACAGCTCCCTGAAATCTTTGGGCTAGCAGTGATTATCCTGCTCCTCTGTGCTCACAGCTCCCTAAAATCTTTGAGCTAGCAGTGATTATCCTGGTTTTGCTGGGAATTTGGCCAGTAAATGAGGCCAGGAGCAAGCAAGGTGTCTTTGCTGAGGAGGATTCCCCAGGCTAGGTCAGGTTGCTCCAAGCTGGACTTGGCCACTTCCAGGGATGGGGCAAGCAGAGATTTTCAGGGAAAACCATCCCAGTGCCTCACCAGCCTCTGAAACCTCAAAGCTCCCTAAAATCCTTGGGATAGCAGTGATTATCCTGCTGCTCTGTGCTCACAGCTCCCTGAAATCCTTGGGCTAGCAGTGATTATCCTGGTCTTGCTGGGAATTTGGCCAGTAAAAGTGAGGCCAGGAGCAAGCAAGGTGCCTTTGCTGAGGAGGATTCCCCAGCAGAGCTCAGGGCCAAGGTTTTGCTGGTGCTGGTCCCACCAGGTGGAGCTGGAACTCTGCTCCAGGCAGGATTAAACCCAGGAGGGTTTAATTAGAGCAGAGGTGACTTAAGCCTCAGCAGGCAGCAGCTCCCAAACCCTCCTGGCATGGCAGCCAGGGCTCCTCACACCCCACACCCTCAATGAAGCTGAACCCAGAGCTGGATCTGTGGGGTTGGTCTGGCTCCTGCTCCTGCCAAAGATCCCCAAAGATCAGAGACCTCAAAATACTCTCAGTGGGCACCCTCAGCCTCCCTGAAGTGATAAAATCCACATTTGCTTGCAAGTTTCCAGCTCAGATTTGGCTCCTAATGAGCGGCACTGATGCGGATTTTCCTGGGATTGTCATTGAGCCAATGAGTCCAGAGCAGGGACATCACTGAGTGCCAGCTCAGCAAGCAGAGCCCAAAACTCTGCAATTCCAGCCTGGAAAAACTCTCTCTTTGAGAGCCTGAAGCTCTACAAACTTCCCAGAGGTTAAAAATCAATGTATTCCCAGAAAATCATCACTCAACAAAGCCAGTGTCTGCCTCTCGTTGGTGGGATTGCAAGGAGTCACTGCAAAGCCTGAGGGGGAAAAGGAGGGGGAAAAGGAGGGGGAAAAGGGAGGAGGAGAAGGAGGAGGGAAAAAGGAGGAGGAGGAAAAAAGGAAGAGGATGAGGAAAAAAGGAGGGGGAAAAAAGGAGGAGGAAAAAGGGAGGAGGGAAAAGGAAGAGGGGAAAAAAGGAGGAGAAAAGGAAAAGGAGGAGGGAAAAAGGAGGAGGAAAAAGGAGGGGGGAAAAAAGCAAAAGGAAAAAGGAGGAAAAAAGCAGGAGGAGGAAAAGGAGGAGGGAAGGAAAAGGAGGAGGAAAACATTGAGGAGGGAAAAGAGGAGGAGAAAGGAGGAGGAGGAAAAAAGGAGGAGGAAAAAAGGAGGAGGAAAGGAAAAGGAGGAGGAAAAGAAAGGGAGGAGGAGAGGAAAGGGAGGAGGAAAAAAGGAGGAGAAAAAGGAAGAGAAAAGGGAGGGGGGAAAACGGAGGAGGAGGAAAAAAGGAAGAGGATGAGGAAAAAAGGAGGAGGAAAAAAGGAGGAGGGAAAAGGAAGAGGGGAAAAAAGGAGGAGAAAAGGAAAAGGAGGAGAGAAAAAGGAGGAGGAAAAAGGAGGGGGGAAAAAAGCAAAAGGCAAAAGGAGGAAAAAAGCAGGAGGAGGAAAAAAGGAGGAGGAAAAAGGAGAGGGGGGAAAAGGAGGAGGAAAAAAGGAGGAAAAAAGCAGGAGGAGGAAAAGGAGGAAAAAAGCAGGAGGAGGAAAAGGAGGAAGATGAGGAAAAGGAGGAGGGAAGGAAAAGGAGGAGGAAAACATTGAGGAGGAAAAAAGGAGGAGGGAAAAGAGGAGGAGAAAGGAGGAGGAGGAAAACGGAGGAGGAAAAAAGGAGGAGGAAAGGAAAAGGTGGAGGAAAAGAAAGGGAGGAGGAAAAGAAGAGGAGAAAAAGGAGGAGGAAAAAGGGAGGAGGGAAAAGGAAGAGGAAAAAAAGGAGGAGAAAAGGAAAAGGAGGAGGAAAACGAAGAGGGGAAAAAGGAGGGGGGGGAAAGGAGGGGGAAAAAAGCAGAAGGAAAAAGGAGGAAAAAAGCAGGAGGACGAAAAAAACAGGAGGAAGAAAAGGAAGAAGAGGAGGAAAAGGAGGAGGGAAGGAAAAGGAGGAGGAAAAAGGAGGAGGAAAACATTAAGGAGGAAAAAATTAAGGAGGAAAAAAGGGGAAGGGTGAAAAAGGAGGAAGAAAAAGGAGGAGGAAAAAGAAGGAGGAGGAGGACAAAAGGAGGCGAAAAGGAAAAGAAGGAGGAGGAAAAGGTGGAGGGAAGGAGGAAGAAAAAGGAGGAGGGTGAAAAAGGAGGAGGAAGAAAAGGAGGAGGAAAAAATTAAGGAGGAAGAATTAAGGGGGGGAAAAGGAGGGGGAAAAAAGGAGGAGGAAAAGAAATGGAGGAGGAAGAAAAGGAGGAGGAAAGGAAAAGGAGGAGGAGGAAAGAGAAAAAAACAGGAAGAGGAAAAAAGGAGGAGAAGGAGGAAAAGAGGAGGAGGAGAAAAAAACAGGAGGAGGAAAAAAGGAGGAGAAGGAGGAAAAAGGAGGAAGTTTAGAGCAAACAGCTGCAGCTACTTTAAAAAAAAAGGGACTTCCCCCAAGGAGCAGGGAGGGATTCCTGGATGTCAGCAGGCAGGGAAATTCACCACCTGTTTGCCAAGGTTCCAGCCTGGCCACTAATAGCTCATTAATGGAGGCCCAGCGGGGGCTTGGTGGAAAAGGCAAATCCCAGGAATGTGAACCCAACCCTGCCACGGCTCCCAAGGGCTTCTGGAGCCCATTTCAAACCTGCTCTAAGCAAACACAACTTTGTGTCCTTCCAAGATCTGTGCTCCAGGGAACAGGCTGATCCACGTGGGAATCCTGGACAGAGCAACCCCCAGAAAAATTCCTGCTGGAGCAGCAAAAAGAAATGGGAAATGTGAGCACAAAATGGAGAAATGGGAAATGCGAGCACAAAATTATGAATTTGGACACAATCTGGGCCTTGGTCTCTTCTCTCTTCTCTTCTCTTCTCTTCTCCTTTTCTCTTCTCTTTTCTCTCTTCTCTTCTCTTCTCTTCTCTTCTCTTCTCTTCTCTTCTCTTCTCTTCTCTTCTCTTCTCTTCTCTTCTCTTCTCTTCTCCTTTCTCTTCTCTTCTCCTTTCTCTTCTCTTCTCCTTTCTCTTCTCTTCTCCTTTCTCTTCTCTTCTCCTTTCTCTTCTCTTCTCCTTTCTCTTCTCTTCTCTTCTCTTCTCTTCTCTTCTCTTCTCTTCTCTTCTCTTCTCTTCTCTTCTCTTCTCTTCTCTTCTCTTCTCTTCTCCTTTCTCTTCTCTTCTCCTTTCTCTTCTCTTCTCCTTTCTCTTCTCTTCTCCTTTCTCTTCTCTTCTCTTCTCTTCTCTTCTCTTCTCTTCTCTTCTCTTCTCTTCTCTTCTCTTCTCTTCTCTTCTCTTCTCTTCTCTTCTCTCTCTTCTCTTCTCTTCTCCTTTCTCTTCTCTTCTCCTTTCTCTTCTCTTCTCTTCTCTTCTCTTCTCTTCTCTTCTCTTCTCTTCTCTTCTCTTCTCTTCTCTCTTCTCTTCTCTTCTCTTCTCTTCTCTTCTCTTCTCTTCTCTTCTCTTCTCTTCTCTTCTCTCTTCTCTCTTCTCTCTTCCCATCTCAGGCCTCAAACCCTCACCCTGAGTTGGATCCTCATTGGATTCAACTGCTCTGCATAAAATATTCCTTGTGAGGTGCTTATTCCCAGATTTAGGAATAGCTGTAACCAAGGTGCTGATGGTCCAAAGGGAGCTGCACAGAATTCAAATCTTCCTGGTGGACATCAGCCAGAGCAAAGCAAAAAACAGGCCCCAAAAATTGGGATAAATCAGTCCCAGAGCAGCTCCCAGAGCAGATTCCCAGATCTGCACATGGCAGGGATGAGCAGGATGAGATGAGGCTCCAGCTCCTGCTGAATCAGCAATTCCTGTGCCCTGGTCACTCTTCCTCCAAGAAACCCTCGTGGGATTTTTCCAGGACATCACCTTTGGGATAATATTCTGCTTGAGAAGCCATTTTACCACATCTTGCTATGCTCAGCAGCTGATAAAAGGGAATATTTTCTGGAGCAATCTAGGCTGACAGCACTTCCTCGTGTTCTCCTGAAATTCACCCTGAATCACTTGGGAAATTCATCCTGGGAAATTCTCCTTGGAGAAATTATTTCATTTAAACTCTTATTTGGAAACTCTTATTCTTTTGGACCACCATGCCAAAAGGAAGCTCCAGGTGGAAAATTGGTGGAGAATTTTGGAGAAAAAACTCCCCCTGAGCTCCTCAGGATCCCAATCAGAGGGGATCCCAGTGGCCCTCAATGGAAACAGGGGCAGTGGGATTTGAGAATGGGATCTGAGATCCCAGAACCCCAAAAAGATTTGGGTTGGAAGGATCATTAAGGACATTAAGGACCATTTGGACATTAAGAATCACCTTGTCCCAGAAAATCATCACTCAACTGGTGCTCCCACCAGGCAGCAGTGAGGTTTTGGTTCAGAGGCTGGAAAATCAGAACAGCCTGGACAGCCAAAAATTCCTCCTCCTGCCAGGAAAATCCTTAAAATCTGCACTGAAATTTCCTTTTCTTTCCAGCATCCACCCTCCATCCCCCACCTCAATCTGCCCCATGCATCCTGAGGGACTTTCCCAGGATATTTGCAGGTTCCTGAAAGTGTCCAGGGCCAGGCTGGATGGGGATTACAGCAACGTGGGATAGTGGAAGGTGCAATGAGGTGAGCTTTAGGATCCTTTGCCAACCCAAACCCTTCCAGGATTCCACACCTGACCCTTGGCACAGCAATCCTGATCTCCAGGAGCCCCTGGGAGCCCAGCCCTGCATTATGGGATCACTCTGATGCCCAACATTGCTCCTCCTGCCAGGAAAATCCTTAAAAATCCTTAAAATCTGCACTGAAATTTCCTTTTCTTTAGAGCATCCACCCTCCATCCCCCACCTCACTGTGCCCAAACCCATCACTCCTCTCCCCATGCATCCTGAGGGGCTTTCCCAGGATATTTGCAGATTCCTGAAAGTGCCCAAGGCCAGGCTGGATGGGGATTACAGCAACGTGGGATAGTGGAAGGTGCAATGAGGTGAGCTTTAGGATCCTTTGCCAACCCAAACCCTTCCAGGATTCCACACCTGACCTGGTTCACCAGGATGTGCCCCCTTGGCACAGCAATCCTGATCTCCAGGAGCCCCCTGGGAGCCCAGCCCTGCATTATGGGATCACTCTGATGCCCAACATTCCTCCTCCTGCCAGGAAAATCCTTAAAAATCCTTAAAATCTGCACTGAAATTTCCTTTTCTTTAGAGCATCCACCTCAATCTGCCCTCTCCCCCATGCATCCTGAGGGGCTTTCCCAGGATATTTCCAGATCCCCCATCCCTGGAAGTGTCCAGGGTCAGACTGGATGGGGATTACAGCAACGTGGGATAGTGGAAGGTGCAATGAGGTGAGCTTTAGGATCCTTTGCCAACCCAAACCCTTCCAGGATTCCACACCTGACCCTTGGCACAGCAATCCTGACCTCCAGGAGCCCCTGGAGCCCAGCCCTGCATTATGGGATCACTCTGCCTGTTCCCTCATTGCTGCTCTTTAATGATGTCACATTCCATTAGGATCTGAGCCATCCCCAGCCCTAAACACGGGCAGGGAATACCTGGCAAAGCAGCCAAGCTGGGAAGGATCCCAGACAAATATAGATCCCCAAGGAGTATCTTTAGATTAGCAGGCAGCTCTGCCCCACTGAGACCCCAGGATTTACCTAAATAGCTCCTTCAGCACAGCCCAGTGCTCAGAGCTATTTTAAGCCAGCACCCTGCCCTACTTCCTAAGGAACAGCCTTCCCTTCTCTGTGCAGCCAGAGCAGCCCAAAGCCACTGCTCTCTCCACTCTGACACCTTTCATGAAATAAAAAAATACATTTTTGGCATGGGA
Organism: Ammospiza caudacuta; assembly: GCF_027887145.1. NCBI lineage: Eukaryota > Metazoa > Chordata > Aves > Passeriformes > Passerellidae > Ammospiza > Ammospiza caudacuta. The sequence goes on from NC_080618.1 coordinate 4,239,605, forward strand.
GCTAATTAATCTGGGCTCATTTATTGCCACAAGGCCCTTCATGGCCTGGAGGAGGGTAAATGGGATTACTTTTGCAGGTTGATAGGCAGGAAAATGAAATTAAACAGGGGAATCCTGAGGGGCACAACCTGCACACCCACCTGAGGCTGCTGCCCATGCAGGGCCACTTTTACCATCCAAACTTGCTCCAAGCTGGCCTTGGGCACTAACAGGGGCAGCCACAGCTTCTCTGGGAATTCCTTCCCAATATCCCATCTAAACCTTGCCCTCCTTCATCTCCAAGTGGCAGACACAGACCATCATGTCTGTTTTGCCTTCCCCACTGCCCTGCACACGCTCCTGAGGCTGCTGCCCATCCAGTGCCACCCTTGCCATGACAGGAACAACTTTTACCATGCAAACTTGTTCCAAGCTGGCCTTGGGCACTTCCAGGGGCAGCCACAGCTTCTCTGGGAATCCCTTCCCAATATCCCATCTAAACCTTGTCCTCCTTCATCTCCAAGTGGCAGACACAGACCATCATGTCTGTTTTGCCCTCCCCACTGCACACGCTCCTGAGGCTGCTGCCCATCCAGTGCCAGCCCTGCCATGACAGGAACAACTTTTACCATCCAAACTTGTTCCAAGCTGGCCTTGGGCACTTCCAGGGGCAGCCACAGCTTCTCTGGGAATTCCATCCCAGCCAGGAATTCCTTCCCAATATCCCATCTAAACCTTGCCCTCCTTCATCTCCAAGTGCTAGACACAGACCATCATGTCTATTTTGCCCTCCCCACTGCACACGCTCCTGAGGCTGCTGCCCATCCAGTGCCACCCCTGCCATGACAGGAACAACCTGAATAATGTGGATTTTGTAGGATGTGGATCCATCAATCCCAAGATGAAAGAGGGCAAGGTTTAGATGGGATATTGGGATGGGATTCCTGGCTGGGATGGAAGTGCCCAAGGCCAGCTTGGAACAACTTTGGATGGGCACTGGATGGGCAGCAGCCTCAGGAGCGTGTGCAGTGGGGAAGGCAAAATAGAAGAAGGCCTTGGGCACTAACAGGGGCACTTCTCTGGGAATTCCTTCCCAATATCCCATCTAAACCTTGCCCTCCTTCAAGTGGCAGACACAGACCATTGTGTCTCTTTTGCCCTCCCCACGCTCCTGAGGCTGCTGCCCATCCAGTGCCAGCCCTGCCATGACAGGAACAACTTTTACCATCCAAACTTGTTCCAAGCTGGCCTTGGGCACTTCCAGGGGCAGCCACAGCTTCTCTGGCAATCCCTTCCCAATATCCCATCTAAACCTTGCCCTCCTTCATCTCCAAGTGGCAGACACAGACCATTGTGTCTGTTTTGCCTTCCCCACTGCCCTGCACACCCACCTGAGGCTGCTGCCCATCCAGTGCCACCCTTGCCATGACAGGAACAACTTTTACCATGCAAACTTGTTCCAAGCTGGCCTTGGGCACTTCCAGGGATTCAGGGGCAGCCACAGCTTCTCTGGGAATCCCTTCCCAATATCCCATCTAAACCTTGTCCTCCTTCATCTCCAAGTGGCAGACACAGACCATCGTGTCTATTTTGCCTTCCCCCCTGCACACTCACCTGAGGCTGCTGCTATTCCCAGAGGGAAGGGAAAATTCCCAATCCATGTGCCCTAAAGCTTTATCACTGCTCCCCAATGGTGTTTTGAGCCCAAGGCTGGGTTTGGGGTTTGCCACCAGCATTTTTGTTAATTAGGACATTCATTAGCAAGCAGAGCATCCCTGGATCTCAGCATCTGGCAGCTCTGCCGCTGTTTGGGGCATCCCAGGGACACAGTTTGTGTCATCCCAAGATATTCACCTCTGGATTAATTTTTGGGATGAAATGCCACAAAATCAGCCCCAAACCAGCCCCTTTCCCCAGCACATCCCATTTATGGATAATGCAGCATCTTTCCTGTTTATACATAACAATAAGAAGAATATTGGAATGACTCTGATGAGTTTTGGAGGTATTTTTCTGGAAACCCCCCCCAAAATATCAGGTTGCCAAGTAATTGAATTCCATGGGATCCATGTTTTGAGCCCAAGGCTGGGTTTGGGGTTTGCCACCAGCATTTCTGTTAATTGGAACATTCATTAGCAAGCAGAGCATCCCTGGATCCCAGAATCCTCAGATCTGGAAGTCTGAGCCCAAAATGAGGCAGCTCTGGTTCTGTTTGGGGCATCCCAGGGACACACTTTGTGTCATCCAAGATATTCACCTCTGGATTAATTTTTGGGATGAAATGCCACAAAATCAGCCCCAAACCAGCCCCTTTCCCCAGCACATGCCATTTATGGATAATGAAACAACATTCCTGTTTATACATAACAATAAGAAGAATATTGGAATGACTCTGATGAGTTTTGGAGTTTTTTTTCTGGAAACCCCCCCAAAATATCAGGTTGCCAAGTAATTGAATTCCATGGGATCCCATGGGGTTCCTGCTTTAAGGACTGCCTCACCCCACTCCTCCTTGAGCTCTGGCCAGCCAAGTTGCTGCATTATGACACAACTTGCTGTTTAGGGATCCCCCTCCATGTCTTGACCCTGGTGGCATTCACACTTTTCCCTTGGCATCCCAAGGTCTGAGCACATGGACCTTGGCCTTTATTCCATTTTTAGCCATTTTCAGAGCTCCTTTTCCCCCTAATTCCTGCAAGACATCAACACTAAACAAACCACTGAGTTTAAAACCCCACAATCTCCTTTAATTTATGATTTTCCTCAATTAAAAAAACCACTTTGACTTTCCTATCGGCGCTTGCTCCGTGATGAAAATTCCCAACCTGGAGAATATCCAACACTCGAGCTCCCAGAGTTGTAGATGATATTAAAAACAAGGTGGGAAGAAAGCTGCACATTTTTTTTTTCATCCCCCAAAAGCATCTTCAGGCAGTGAGATGAACTGGAAGAGCCTCTGAACTCCCTGAGGAGGCAGGGATGGAGCTGAAGATGGGTGGTGGAACAGAGGGTGTGTGGAACAATTCCTGTGGGATTTTCTCTGTGTCTGCAGCTGCAGAGAGGAGGGAGAGGCTCCTTGGATGTGATTCCAGCTGGGCTGAGGGTGGAGGTGTCACTGAGGCTCAAATCACCTCATTCCACCCCTTATCCCACTTCATTCCACCCCTTATCCCACCTCATTCCACATCTCCCACTGTCCCAGGACTTGGGCACTTCCAGGGATCCAGGGGCAGCCACAGCTCCTCTGGGAATTCCATCCCAGCCACGAATTTCTTCCCAATATCCCATTTATCATCCACTCCTTGTCCCAAATTCCTCCCCCTGCTGAAACACATCCCACACAAAATGGACACTGAAATTTCAGAGGTTTAAAAATCCCACACACCCTTTCATTGTGAGATGAACTGGAAGAGCCTCTGAACTCCCTGAGGAGGCAGGGATGGAGCTGAGGCTGGGTTTGGGCTCCCCAGAGGGTGTGTGGAACAATTCCTGTGGGATTTTCTCTGTGTCTGCAGCTGCAGAGAGGAGGGAGAGGCTCCTTGGATGTGATTCCAGCTGGGCTGAGGGTGGAGGTGTCACTGAGGCTCTGGGATATTCCCAAAAAACCTTGGCTGGGTGTGAAACAGGTCAGTGACAGCAGAGAATTGTGGATTATGGAATGGGCTGGGGGATAAGGGGACTTGAAATCACCTCATTCCAGCCCTTATCCCACCTCATTCCATCCATTATCCCACCTCATTCCATCCATTATCCCACCTCATTCCACCCCTTATCCCACCTCATTCCACCCCTCTCATTGTCCCAGGGTGCTCCAGGGATCCAGGGGCAGCCACAGCTCCTCTGGGAATTCCATCCCAGCCAGGAATTCCATTCCCAATATCCCATTTATCACCCACCCCTTGTCCCAAGTGCCTCTCCCTACTGAAACACATCCCACACCAAGGGGACACTGAAATTTCAGTTTAAAATTCCCACACACACTTTCAGTGTCTCCCATTTGGGAAAAAAACCACATTGGACATGGAGAAAGGTGCCTGAAAGTCCTTAAGAAATGACAGCAAAGCACAAATTGGGAAAATCCACCCAATTCCAGGATATCTTTGGCTACAGCACCAGCCCCAGCTTTGCACCACAATTCCTGGGATTTACCCCCTCAGAAAAGCAGGAAACACTTCAGGAATCCCAGCCAGGAATTCCATTCCCAATATCCCATTTATCACCCACCCCTTGTCCCAAATTCCTCTCCCTGCTGAAACACATCCCACACCAAGGGGACACTGAAATTTCAGTTTAAAATTCCCACACTTTCAGTGTCTTCCATTTGGGAAAAATCCAGATTGGACATGGAGAAAGGTGCCTGAAAGTCCTTAAGAAATGACAGCAAAGCACAAATTGGGAAAATCCACCCAATTCCAGGATACAGCACCAGCCCCAGCTTTACACCACAATTCCTGGGATTTCCTTTAAATTTCAGATTTTCCTCAATTAAAAAGCCTCAGAAAAGCAGGAAAACACTTCAGGAATCCCAGCCAGGAATTAGGGATGTCTCTGAACAGAGAGCACTGGATCCCAGCTGCACCCAGCCCAGCATTTTGTCCATGATACACAAAATAATAATAATAATAACACATAGATAGAGAAAAATCCCAGTGGATTATTTGCTCTGGTGTCTAAATAGCAATATCTGAGGTTTTGAAAGGATTTGTCATGGATGCAACTGGACACAGCTCTGCTTCCCAGAGGATTTTACACTTTCTGGCAGGAAGAATGGAGCAGGTGCACAAAATTCAACCAAAAAATGACCACAAAATTCAACCAAATGTGACCACTAAATTCAACCAAATATGACCACAAAATTCAACCAAATATGACCAAAAAAATTCAACCAAATATGACCACAAAATTCAACCAAATATGACCAAAAAAATTCAACCAAATATGACCAAAAATTCAACCAAATATGACCACTAAATTCAACCAAATATGACCACCAAATTCAACCAAATATGACCAAAAAAATTCAACCAAATATGACCACTAAATTCAACCAAATATGACCACTAAATTCAACCAAATATGACCACTAAATTCAACCAAATATGACCAAAAAATTCAACCAAATATGACCACTAAATTCAACCAAATATGACCACTAAATTCAACCAAATATGACCACTAAATTCAACCAAAAAATGACCACAAAATTCAACCAAATATGACCACTAAATTCAACCAAATATGACCACTAAATTCAACCAAATATGACCACTAAATTCAACCAAATATGACCACAAAAATTCAACCAAATATGACCACAAATTCAACCAAATATGACCACTAAATTCAACCAAATATAACCACTAAATTCAACCAAATATGACCACAAAATTCAACCAAATATGACCACAAAATTCAACCAAATATGACCACTAAATTCAACCAAATATGACCACAAAATTCAACCAAATATGACCACCAAATTCAACCAAATATGACCACTAAATTCAACCAAAAAATTACCAAAAAATTCAACCAAATATGACCAAAAAAGCACTTCAGGTTTCTTTTAATCACCCTGAGCTCCAGAATTGCAGCAGCACCATTCCCACCTGCCTGAATAATGTGGATTTTTTAGGATGTGGATTCATCAATCCCATGGATCTACCAGGTAATTCAAGCCCAATTTTGGGATAATTCAGACAACCAGACTTCCTAATCCTTCAGATTTCCAGCAGAATCTTCCCAAGTGCTCTTTAGAGATCAAAATTTGGACATTATTCTCCATCACCATCAGCTTCCTGCTAAAACAGTGCTACAAAGAGCAATTATTGCCTTAAAATTTGAAATATTAATAAAAAGGAACTCCTGACAAACCCCAAAAAGTGAGATTTAAAAAGCTGTTCCTGACCTACCCCAAAAGCCAAGATTTTAATAAAAAAAGTTTCCTGAAGCACCCAAAAATGGGAGATTTTATAAAAAGCAATTGATGGCCTGCCCCAAAATTCAAGATTTTCATAAAAATCCATTCTTGACACACCCCAAAATTTGTGATTTTAATAATGAAGCTCCCCCAGTACAAGTTTTAGCCTAAAACTCTATTTCCTCTGACTGACTAAACATAATTACAGTTCAGACATTCTGCAGGGCCCAGGAGATGTAAATATATAGGTTAAACATAGTTAAAATTCCACATCCTACTTAATTGCAGGCATTTTCCACGGAACAAAACGAGCTTTTATCTTCACTTTTTAATTATTAATAACCACGAACAATTGTCACCACCTTTCAACAATAACCCTGGCCTGAGAAGGAGATATTTCTCCCCAAATTTCCACAGGCACTGGGGCAACAAGAAGCAATTTTGGGAGGATTTTGGGGCGATTTTGGGGTGATTTGGGGGCGATTTCGGGGCGAGCAGGCCCTGAGCCTCCACCCTACCTGGATAGGGATTAATGGCAGCAATTAGCAGGATTTTTGTGGGGTTGCCAAAGCGCTGAGAGGGACCAGCAGGATCTCTGAGAGGGATTCCCAGGATCTGGAAGCCCCAGGAAGAGGGAGAACGCCTGGATCCGGCCGACTCAGCTGAATCATAATGGCTGCATTGCCATTACCTTTCCCGAACAAGGCCAACCTAAACACAGGCAGCTGCCTGGGATTTAGCAGATTTACAGACAGCACCGGCCACTCAGCCTGCCTGGAGACCTACAAATCACCACACCACATGCAGGGCTCCGGGAACACCCCGGATCCCCCCCAAATCTGGGAGCATTTTGGGATGATTCCCATTAAAAACAAAACCCCTCCCACCGTGGAGCTTCCCCGAGCCTGAGGGGCCTCCACGCTCCGGATCCCCTTTCCCTGGGTTTGAGGTTATTAACATCAAACATGTGATCGGCCACATGACAGGCTAAAGGCTAAAAAGGAAAAAAAAATAAATAAATATATAAATGAAGGAATAAATAAAAAACGGCTTGGACACACATCCAGAGGGGAAGGGAGGGATGGCAGCGTGGTGGGTACAGCTCCATGGCCGGGGATTACAAGCATTGCTGGGAAATCTGCTGCTTTCCAGCGGCCCGGAATGATGGAAGCCATGGCGGGAGGAGGTTTAATAACGGGGTGATTGTGTAACTTGGAGCCTCCCGGCGAAAGTTGAGGCACCCAGTGGATGTTCCTGGTGCATGGGGACGAGGATGGCACCGGATCAATTAGGGCAGCGAAATGTGCATCCCCCCCAGCCTCCTCCTCCTCCTCCTCCCGATCCAGGAGTTTCTCCGCTAACGTATTTCTCTCCTCATTAACTGCTTCGGTGTCTTCTGCTCTTTCCAAAATAGTACCTACTATAACGGGGCCGCAGAGGGGGCCAGCTGGCACCGGCCGCAGGGCATCCAGACACGGAGCAGGGATTTGGGGGAGGAAAGGCACGGGGGGCCGGCCTGGATCAGGGCAGGGAGGGCTCTCATCCCCCTGCTCCCCCAGATCCTCAGGGGAACCCCAGTTCCACCCACAGCACCCCAGTCTTGGGGGGGTGATGAGGCCCAGGCCAGGATGGGGATTCCCTCCATGCCACAAACGGGATGTCCCCTGCTGTCCCCCCCCCCACCCTTGGCACTGCTGTGCCCCCATCCCACAGAATGGAGGGAGGGGGCTGCATCCTCTTGGAACAGGGAGGGCCAAAAATGTCCCCCTCACCCCTCAGTGCAGGTGCCCCCCAGCTCTTCTGCAGAGGTTTCTGCCTGAACAGGAGGTGTCCCCCCCAGCTCGACCCCCCCATCAGGGCTCCCCTTTATGGGGGCTGCTCCAGGCCTCCCCCTGCGCTCTCTCTTGGGGATGACCCCCCAAACCATGCTCTCCCCCTGATTTTCCAGCCTCCCCACAATCTCCTCCCACTCAGGGGATGATCCCCCCCCAAACCAGAGTCATCCTCAACGGGGGTCACCCATCAGAACACCCCCTCCTCACTGCTCCAGGCATCCCCAGCCCCCAAAGCCCTCCTTTAACGGGGCTGCCCCTCCAGAATACCCCCCAAAATCACGCTGCCCTCGCCCTTCCTCGGTTCTCCCCCACCCTGGGGACCCCCCCTCAAACCAGGCTCTCCCTCCATTAAAGGTTCCCCTCACCCAAACCAGCTCCCCCTCCATTAAAGGTTCCCCTCACCCAAACCAGGCATTCCCCTCCCTTTCTCCGGGTTTCCCCAGACGGGGGGGCTCCGCTAACCTGGGGACCCCCCCAAACCAGGCATACCCCCATATTTCTGGGGAATATCCCCCTAAACCAGGCTCCCCCTCCTCCCATATCACGTTCCCTCCCTCTCTTTTCTCCGGGCTCCTCCAACCTGGGGACCCCCAAAATGAACCGCCCTCCTTTCTCCGGGCTCCCACACTTTGGAGGAGCTCCCCTTTAACCACGCTCCCTCCCATAAAATCACTCTTCAACCCCCTCTTTTTTCCGGCCTCCCCCAAACCATGAGCCCCCCCATAAAGCAGGCAGATTCCCCTCCCCTTTCTCGGGGCTCCCCCAGCTTGGGGACCCCCCCACACCTCGCTCGCCCCCCGTTTCTCGCGGCCCCCCTCCGCCGAGCCCCCCCCGCGCCCCCCGCGCAGGCAGGGGGCGCCCTCGCCGCCCCCTCACCCTTGACGATGCGCTCGGTGGTCGGCAGCTTGTTGTGGCCGCGCCCGGACATGGTGGCGGTGGCGGCGGCGGCACCGCTGCCCGCCGTGCCCCGCTCCGCTCCCGTCACCCGGAGCGGGGGCCGCGCGGGTGCTCCCGGCGGACCCGCTGGGCTGCCCCGGCAGCGGCGGCTCCGCGGCGCTGCGCTCCCCCCGTCCCGCCCCCGCCGCCGCCGCCACACCGCCCTCCGCCCTCTGGCCCCCCCCACGCCCGCGCCTGCGCCACGCCCGCCCCGCCCCGCCCGCCATCTTGGAGGGGAAGGGGGCGTTGCTAAGCAACGGGGGGGGCAACATGGCGGCGGCGCTGAGGGTGCTTGGCACTGCCCTCGGGCACAGCTTTGCTGGGGAATATCCCCTAAACCAGGCTCCCTTCGCTGGGAGGGACTGTGAGGATCAGCCAATGCCGCCCCTGCTGTGGGCAGGGACAGCTTACACTATCCCAGGGTGGCCTTGGACACTTCCAGGGATCCAGGGGCAGCCCCAGCTTCTCTGGAGATTTTATCCCATCCCCTCGCCACCCTCACAAGCAGGAATTCCTCACCAGTATGCCATCCATCCCTGCCCTCTGGCAGTGGGAGTCCCAAGTTTCCTCCTGAAACACATCCAGGAGGTTCCCACATAAAGCGGACACTGACATTTCAGGGGTGTAAAATTCCCACACGCTTTTTCAATGTCTTCCATTTGGGAAAAAAAACCAGACTGGAGATGGAGAAAGGTGCCTGAAAGTCTATAAGAAAGGACTTTCCTTCCCAAAATCCCATCCATCCCTGCCCTCTGGCAGTGGGAGCCATTCCCTGTGTCCTGTCCCTCCATCCCTTGTCCCCAGCCCCTCTCCAGCTCTCCTGGAGCCCCTTCAGGCCCTGTGAGGGGCTCTGAGCTCTCTCTGGAACTTTCTCTTCTCCCTTGGGCACTTCCAGGGATGGAGCAGCCACAGCTCCTCTGGAATTCCATCCCAGCCCCTCCCCTCCCTCATTCCTCCCAGAAATCCCACCCCAATCTCACTTTTCCCAGTTCGAAGCCATTCCCTGTGTCCTGTCCCTCCATCCCTTGTCCCCAGTCCCTCTCCTGGAGCCCCTTCAGGCCCTGGCAGGAGCTCTGAGCTCTCCTGGATCCTTCCCTTCCCCAGCTGAACAACCCCAGCTCTCCCAGCCTGGCTCCAGACAGAAAATTTCTGAGGGAAACACAAAATAGACACGATGGTCTGTGTCTACCACTTGAAGATGAAGGAGGGCAAGGTTTATATGGGATATTGGGAAGGAATTCCTGGCTGGGATGGAATTCCCAGAGAAGCTGTGGCTGCCCCTGGATCCTTGGGAGTGCCCAAGGTCAGGATGGAGCAACTTTGGATAATAAAAAGTGTCCCTGCCATGGCAGGGGTGGCACTGGATGGACTTTAACCAACCCAAACCATTCCAGGAATTCCATGACCCCATCCTGCAGCGTTTTCTGAGGTAACAGCTCAGAATTCAGCAAAAAAAGGAGAATTTTGCAGCAGAAAAGAGCCCACCCAAAGCCCCCCTGGAAGTGCTGATGAGCAGGAGCAAGTCCAACGCTTACCGTGACCTTCCTTGCTTAATAAAACATTATTTTTTTTTTTAATAAACCACCTCAGAATATCAAGATTTGGTTTCTTTAGCTGCAACAGGGTTTCTAAAAATTGAGTTTGCTGCTCAGAGCTGGCAGATGGGGGGGAAATGGTGTAGAAAAAGGCAAAAAAGGAGAAGTAGAACGGCAAAGTTTGGTTTGTTTTTTTTTTTTTCGCTAATGGAGGGTAGGAAAACAAGGACACAAACACTGCCAGGAGCCTGGCTAGTGTAAGCTGGGGACAAATCCAGCATCCCACACCTCCCAGCCAAACCAGGGTTCGGAAATATATTTCAGAAAAATAAAAAAAAAAAGAAAAGAATATATATAAATAATGAAGGGTTTTTGGAGCCGCAAAGGCCGTGCCATGCGGGCAGGCTGGGGGTTGTCAGTGCCACCTCCTGTCAGCCGCGCCGCACTGCACAGCCAGGGAAATCCAGCTGGAAAAGCGGGATTGCATCACCCAGCCCCGCTCCAAACCTTCCCCTTGGAAAAATCCTGAGCCAGCAGCGCTGCCACCCCTCTGTGAAAAATGCATGTATTTTATCATTGGCTTTTTGCAAATATTAAAATGAATATAATATGTGTTGTGTTAGAAAGCAATGCTGCATTAATTTTCTTAAGTACTGTGTTAAATATAGTTTTAGGTTATAAAAATTGTTAAAATAGAAACTGTGCTATGTAAGATGCTTTGCTTCAAAGAAAGGACTTGCAGCGAGACAGCAGCCACAGGACACCTAAATCTTTCAGAGAAAAAGAATTTATGGCCTTCTTATCAGAAGAAACGAACTTCTTCCCAGACCAGACAGAATCCTGTGTTTGAATGGAATTTATGCATCGTGGATGAGATGTATGAATATGCAACGGGCTGTTGTTCTTAAGGGTTAATCCTTTGTTAATGGGGGTCCTTTTTTGGGCTTGTGCTGCCCAGAAAAGGTACCCGGACGTCCATAACTCTTTGTTTTTATTGTCTCATATTGTCTTAATTCAATTTGTCCAAATTGTTATGACTCTAATTGTGTTACTATTTTAATAACTATTTTATTACTATTAAACTTTTAAAAATTTTAAAAACAAGTGATTGGCGTTTTTCACACCTCCAACCCCAGCAGCAGCGAGAGGATTTCACTGCCCAGCACGCCTGCGACCCTCCGTCATTACAGAATATATTTTATTTATGGAATTTTACAAATATCTGTACAACTCACGTGACATTTAAGTTAACGCTCTTTGTTTCTCTCCTACAACACCTGAGTTATAATTTGAAATACTGAGATGGAACTCGAGGGGAAGGAGACACGGATGAAAATCCACGAGGGGCTGGGTTTGGGTGGGTTCCCATCCCTTTCCCACTGGCAGGTGCCAGCCTGCCCTGGGGGAACAGGAGCTCTCTCTCCTTGGTGGCAGCCTCGATTCTCACCCCAAATAATCCCAAATTTCTGGGGTGCCTGCCCAGGGGGAACAGGAGCTCTCCTTGGTGGCAGGGCAGCCTCAATTCTCACCCCAAATAATCCCAAATTTCTGGGGTGCCTGCCCAGGGGGAATAGGAGCTCTCTCTCCTTGGTGGCAGCCTCGATTCTCACCCCATAATCCCAAATCTTTGGGTTGCCTGCCCAAGGGAAACAGGAGCTCTCCTTGGTGGCAGGTCAGCCTTAATTCTTCCCCAAATCCCAAATCTTTGGGTTGCCTGCCCAAGGGGAACAGCAGCTCTCTCCTTGGTGGCAGGACAGCCTCAATTCTCACCCCAAATAATCCCAAATTTCTGGGGTGCCTGCCCAGGGGGAACAGGAGCTCTCCTTGGTGGCAGGGCAGCCTTAATTCTTCCCCAAAATCCCAAATCTTTGGGTTGCCTGCCCAGGGGGAACAGGAGCTCTCTCTCCTTGGTGGCAGCCTCAATTCTCACCCCATAATCCCAAATTTCTGGGGTGCCTGCCCAGGGGGAACAGGAGCTCTCCTTGGTGGCAGGGCAGCCTCAATTCTCACCCCAATCCCAAATCTCCAGGTTGCAGATTCCCCAGGAAACAGGGATAAACTGGAAACGAGGAGATGGCAGAGTTGTGATCCCCACAGTGAATCCTGCCGGCTCTGAGAACACCAAGCCCTGCTCTGTGCCACCTCCCAGCTCTTGGGGACCTTCCAGGCACTGTCCAGAGGGGACAAACCCCCCATTGCCCCCTGTCCTCCCCCACAGAGGCTTTTCCAGCAGCTCTGCCAGCCACGTGGTGTTTTCCAAGTGCTTCCTTGAGAGAGAGCAGAGGGCACCTGTGCCAGGGAAAGGACTCAGATTTTCCACATCAACTCAGTCAGCTGGGGCTGCTGCTCTCTCAAGCAAGGAAAAAGTGTTTCCAATGGCCCTTTGGTGCTGGAACCTGCAGCACAGGGAATGCCTGCCAGGTGATAAATGACTGCCCCAGGCAGCACAGGCCACGCTGCTCTGCTCCAGTGGGAAAAGTGACTTCTGGGGACAATCCACAAGGGACACCACAGGGGACAAAGCAGAGCCTGTCTCTCCTTGAGGGAATCACCCGAGGACTGTGTGACACCTTCAGGTGATCCCAAAAAGGCTCCCTGCTCCTCCAGAATTGATATTTAGGTTTTGGGGTGCAGGACAAAGCCAAAATCCAGGGGTGCTGAGGGGACAAATGCCCAGACTAGAAAAGCCACCGAGTGCAGGTGATGATCCATGAGGATCCTGGCAGTGCCACAGGGCACGGGCTCGGTGACAGCTGTTGGGAGCTTAGGAACAACATCACCCAGCTGGGAACTACAGGAATTCAGGGATTACAGAGATCCAGCCAGGGCACAACGCTGCCAGGGGTGCTGAGCCTGTGCCAGGGCCCTCTGTCTGAGATGGGCAGGAATAACACCTGGCACAGCCTCAGGTTTGCTTTCCTCACGGGGCAAAGGGAAGGTGTGAGAGCCTCAGCTCCAGCATGGTGCCACCACCCTGTCACACCCCACACACCGGCACAGGCGGGCAGAGAAGGAAGACACTTCACAAACACCTGCACCTCTCCTCCATCCCAATCCAGCACCAAACCACGAGGGATTCCCCTGAATCCACACGGCCACAAGCTTACACCAGGTACAGGACGAGGGGGGAAAAGGGGTGTGAGGGAACCTCAAGCAACACAGGTGGGGTGGACAACCTTATCAATATGATAATAAGTAATTCACCTAGTGAATCTGGAACGCCAGCCCGGAGGCAGAGCTGGGGGGTGCCTGGAACACCCTTCTCTGGCTACTCCCTAAGGCTGGGAACACACAACCTAAAGAGGTTCACAGTCTGAGTTTTGCTTTTAAAAACACCCCCCACCCCACCCTGAACCTTAGCACTGTTTAAAAACTGGTGGCTGTTCCTGGGTGTCACCATGAGCTTGGACACAGCCTGAAGAGAAATCCCTGGGCTGGAGCCTGCGGCAGGGCAGGGCTCTGCTCTCATCCCCTTCTGGAGGAGGAGCTGGGCTTTGTCCCTCATTCCAGCTGCATGGACTGAAGGGAGGGTCAGGGCATCCTGGCAGGCTTCTCCCAGGAGCCCAAGTGTCACTCCAAGCCAGTTTGGTGTGCTCTGCTCTGAGCACTGACACCCAAAATGTGCTTTGAAACCCCTGCCCTCTTCACCCCACTCTTGCCAGGGCATTGTCCAAGCTGAAACGGAGCAAAAGCAGTTGGATGATGGTGACATCCTCCTCATCCTCAGAGAGCACAGCTGTGGGGAACGCTCTGAGAAGGGTCTGTCCCTGTCTGTCCCCATCACACACCCCCAGAGGGGTCAGGACAGCCTCATGTGCCATGGGAATGCTCCAAGCACCATGGCTGGAGCAGCTCCTGTCTCCCCATTCCATCCTTCCTGGGAGAGGCGAGGAGAGAAGGGATATGACACTGGACAAAGTCAGGTCAGTCCTATGGGAAGGGGAATTCCACTCCCCTCAGCCTTAAACCAGCAGAAAATCCATGGAATAGCTTTCAAAGCAACGTCTCTCCTGTAGTGTGACGTCAGTGCCCGCACAGGTACCGTCGTATGTTTGCAGCAGGAAAAGGAAAGAAAAATAACAAAAAAAAAGAAAAAACCATCCCCCCCCCCCCAAAAAAAACCATGGAAAAATTGGATCAGGGCTGCAGCTCGGGCTGGTCCTACCCTATCTGGATCTGCCCCGAGTACATGGTGAGCAGCACCATGATGGTGAAGCCCGTGAGCAGCCCCGCGTTCTGGATGGCGAAGGTGATCAGGGCGCTGCCGTTCTGCTCATCCTCCCGGCTCACCTCGTTCATCTCAGGGAACTGCAGGGGGAAACATTGGGGTGGAGGGCTCAGTGACAGCCCCATCCTTCCTCAGCAAACACCCACCAGCCTCCCATCCCAGGGATTTCAGCCAAAGCAGAGATATCTGCATGTGCCAAGGGGACAGAGCAAACCCCGCCGTGCCTGCAGGCTGAGAGCAAGCAGAGCTTTTCCTAGGAAAAAATCCCAGGGCTCAGGGTTCCAGGCTCAGGATTTGGGGCTCAGGATTTACCATGTCAGCCAGTGCTATGTACAGGAACATCCCTCCAGCCAGAGCAAAGATCCAGTTGGCAGAGAAGTGGCTGCCGGCCACGATGCCGAAGGCCAGGCCCACGTAGCAGCAGCAGGCAGAGATGAAGTTGAAGAAAAGTGCCTGGCGAATGGTCATCCCAGCATTGAGCAGGATCACAAAGTCCCCTGAGGGAGAAGAAGGTGGGAGGATGAGGAGAGAAGGGCTGTCAGCAGCACTGGGACAGCACCAACTTGAACTCACAGAAACCCGGAATATCCCGAGCTGGAAGGGACACAAAGGATCAGAGTCCAACCCCTGGAGTGCACAGAACACCCCAAACATCACAGCATGTGCCAGCTCAAGTGTGGGCTCCCCTTGGCTGCTGGCACTGGGCACTGACCATCACACTGCCCCTAAATTCAGACATTCACACCCAAACCTGCCTCACTGACCATTGCACTACTCCTAAATTCAGACATTCACAACCACACCTGCCTCTCTGACCATTCCACTACTCCTAAATTCAGACATTCACACCCAAACCTGCCTCTCCTTCACTGACCATTCTACTACTCCTGAATTCAGACATTCACACCCACACCTGCCTCTCTGACCATTCCACTACTCCTAAATTCAGACATTCACACCCAAACCTGCCTCTCTGACCATTCCACTACTCCTGAATTCAGACATTCACACCCACACCCACCTCCCTCCTCATCTGCCCCTAAATTTGGACATGCACACCCAAACTTGCCTCCCACTCACTGACCACAGCTCTGTCCCTAAACCCACACACTCACACCCAAACCCCCTTCCCCTCCACTGACCTCTCCAAATTCAGCCAGTCCCATCCAAACCCACCTCCCCTCCACTGACCACTCCAAATTCAGACATTCCCACCCAAACCCCCTTCCCCTCCACTGACCTCTCCAAATTCAGACAGTCCCACCCAAATCCCCCTCTGACCTCTCCAAATTCAGACATTCCCAACCAAACCCGCCTCCCCCTCCCAAACCAACGAGGTGTTGAGGGTTTTTTTTTGTCTTCAGATGCCTCCATCTAAATTTAAATCTCAGACATCATATTACCTCGTTATTTTTAGAGCGGCGATTACTCAGAGCAGCTTCCAGCCCTCCCTCTCCCCCCTCTCAGCAGCATCACTGTTTATTCCACCCCAAATCTGCTTTTCTGGATGGACAAAGGACAGACTCCAGAGCAAGCAGGAGCAGGGGCAGTCCCAAGGAGTCACATACCCAGCTCGTGTGGGAACTCCTCACACAGGATGGCCACGGAGGTGCTGATCCCTTGGAAAACAGACACGGTGAAGGAGGCGCCGATGGCCAGGCCGTCGATGAAGTTGTGGAGGCCGTCACTGAGCGTGATCATCCAAGCCAGAGTGCCAATGTCCGAGTACCTCACCTCCTTCAGCCAGTAGCACGCGCTCTGGGAGGCCTGCAGGTCCTGCCACAGCACCCCAAAATGGACATCAGCACCCAAATCCCTCCTCCAGATAGGAAAACCACCCCATTAATCATTAAACCGGCACAGTGGAGCTGTTTGGTCCTGTCACAGACGTCTTTTATGGAAAATCCTTTCCTTAGGATTTTTCCTCCTGAGAAGCTGGGAGGCCTCAGGAACAAAATGTAAACAATGGTTATCTGCTGCTGTGGAATCCAACAGGTGCATCTGGGATTGGTCTCATGTGGTTGTTTCTAATTAATGCCCAATCACAGCCCAGCTGCCTCTGACTTTCTGTCCGAGCCACAAACCTTTGTTATCATTCTTTCTTTTTCTATTCTTAGTCAGCCTTCTGATGAAACCTTTTCTTCTATTCTTTTAGTATAGTTTCAATGTAATATATATAATAAAATAATAAATCAGCCTTCTGAAACATGGAGTCAGATCCTCATCTCTTCCCTCACCCTCAGACCCCTGTGAGCACCATCACAGGTCCCACCACACACAGAGAATTTGGGCTGCAGAACTGGTTTTAACTGATTTGGTCACAATGCCACGGCATGAGGCGCTCACCTGGACAGAGAGGGAGCCCACCACAGCCTTCTCATCCCCCGAGGGGGGCTTGCACTCCAGGTCACTGGTGATGTGTGGGATCATGTGGTCCAGGTCCCCATTCTGCAGCTTCTCTGTGACCCCCTCCTCCCGGTCCTTCTTGGAGGGCAGAGCCTCGGGGCCGTAGTGGCTGTGCCCGTGGTGGTGCTGTGGGATCAGGGGATTCAGGGCTGGCACTCATCTGATATTCCTGCTCTTTCCCACCCTGCCATGCTGATATTCCTGCTCTTTCCTGCCCCACTGCCCTGAAATTCCTGCTCTTTCCCACCCTGTCACCTCAATATTCCTGCTGTTTCCCACCCCTCCATCCCATTATCTCTGCTTTTTCCAACTCAGCCATCCCGTTATCCCTGATGTTTCCCACCTCACTATCCCAATATCTCTGCTGTTTCCCACCCCACCATCCTGAAATTCCTGCTGTTTCCCACCCTTCCATCACAAAATTCCTGCTGTTTCACACCCCACCATCCCAACACCACCATCCCAATTTCCCTGCTGTTCCCATCCCACCATCCCAAAATTCCTGCTCTTTCCCACCCTTCTATCCTGAAATTCCTACTGTTTCCCACCCCTCCATCCTGTTATCCCTGCTGTTTCCAACCCAGCCATCCCATTACCCCTGCGGTTTCCCATCCTTCCATCCCAAAATTCCTGCTGTTTCTCACCCCACCATGCCTGCTCTTTCCAACCCAGCCATCCTGTTATCCCTGTGGTTTCCCACCCCACCATCCCAATTTCCCTGCTGTTCCCGCCCCACCATCCCAAAATTTCTGCTGTTTCCCACCCCTCCATCCCAAAATTCCTGCTGTTTCCCACCCCTCCATCCCAAAATTCCTGCTGTTTCCCACCCCACCATCCCCTGCTGCCCCTCACCTGGTCCTTCTGCTTCAGGAGCATCTTCAGGATCTTCTCAGTGAAGAAGAAGAGGTAGAAGCCGCCGAACACCACAGCGGATTTGGAGACGTAATAATCTTCCTGAGGGTTGAATCCAAACGCCTGCAGGCAGGAGGGGACCCAGGAGAGGATGAGGAGCAGGCCCTGGCAGTGCCCTTCATCTGCCTTTGCCCCTGGGGTGACACTGGATGGGTGACACAGCTCTGAGCTCCCTCTGAGGAGCAGCTGCTTTGGGGACAAGCTCAGGAAACACCTTTCATCTCCCTCACTCCCTCCCTGAGGCATTGGATCCAGCACCTGCCAAAACCATTTGGGGACCTACCTCCAGGGCTAGAAAAAGTCAGAAAAGGCAACAAAACAAACCAGGGATCTCCCTGGAGCCATTCCCTTCCAAACTCCAGCTCTGAGGGGCTTGCAGCCCTCCATACCTCGCTCTGGGCTCCCCTCCGACGCCGCCTTCCCCTTGTCCAGCCAGAGAGAGACAGAAACAGCCCCAGAGAGAGAGAGAGAGAAAAGCACAGACCCGCCAGTCCTCTCCCTACCTCGGGAATGAGCTGGAAGAGGGCGTTGGAGTAGAGAGTTCCAATCGCCAGAGCTATGAAGTAGAGGAGCAGCCGCTTGTAAAATGTCTTCTTCATGAAGGGCACCACGCTGGCTCCCACCAGCGAGCACAGGGAGATGACGGAGACGCAGAGGAAACCGTAACCCCACACTGGCAGAGCCAAACCCACCCCAGGAGATGGGAGATGGGAAGGGAGGAGATCAACGTGGGGTTATGGGCAGGGGAGGAATCCACAGCGACAGCACAGAGAGAGGAGGGAGGGAGAGAAGAGGACATTCATTAGTGATTGTTGTTCATCTGGCGCCACCTCCACAGGGCGAACCCGGCGCTCGGCGGCTTTGGGAATCTCAGCTGAGTTTTCCAGCCAGGCCATGTCCCAGCCAGCCCCCAGCTCTGCTCCATGAGCCATTCCCAAGCCACAGAGTGCCAGGTCCCCCCAGCACCGTGTACACTCCAGCCCCATCCTGCAACCACAGCGCTCCGGGTGCTGGCAGGGCTGGAGGGTACCTCTGGCATTTCAATTCCTGGCAGATCAGGAATTAGAGGCGCATGGTTTTTATGTCCAGCAAATAAAAGTTGCAGTTGTGGAGCTGAAAAGCTTGGAAAAACATCCCACTGCCAGTACAGATGAAGCATTCACTGCCCAGCAGCAAACGGGCAACACCAGGGGGAAAAACCCACTGGAATTTTAAGGTTGGATGTGCCAAATCCAGCTCATGCTCTGAGGAGGCACCTGGACCATGTTCAAAGTTTTCCAATCCGGGTGGATTTATTCAGCTCCAGAACTGCGCAATTACAACACAATTAATTTGCGATATTTCTGTCGGTCCCATCAGAGCACCAGGATACCTCACGGAAGGCAGAACCCTTGTGGGAACACAGGGCTGGGAAATCAGGTAAGGGGGAAAAAAAAAAGGCAATTAAGGGATTTGTAAAAGTTGGCTGATTCCAGAGGAAGCCAGGCTGTTCTCTGTGCTTTTATATGGATATTTGATCATATTTTCATGGATATTTCACATTTTTTTCCCTCTGGCTCATGCCAGAAATGTGGCTGAGCACAGATGAACTCGTGGATGTCCAAAGCAGGAGCAAACAGCTTCTCCCGGCACATTCCCACTCCTCAGCCGTGGCATGGAGGACACTGAGGGTTTCCTGGTGCTCAGAGAGGTGAGAAAAGCCCTGTGCAGCCCCTTGAGCCAAGCCCTGAGCCTCGGGTGACGAGGGGTCGGATCGATTCGGCGGGGTGGAGGCAGAGAGGAGCCGCCCCCGGAGACGGGAGAGAGGCAGGGACGTTCTACCGCACCTCTGGGATGAGCTGGAAGAGCGCGTTAGAGAGCAGCGTGCCGATGGAGAGCGCGATGAAAAACAGCAGCACCCGGCTGAAAAAGGCCTTCTGGGAGCACGGCACGATGAGGACTCCGAGCAGGGAGGCCACGTTAATCATGGACACACTGAGAAAACCAAAGCCCCACACTGCGGAACGAGAAGAAACGAGGGCCAGACATTACCGAGGCTCTCGGAGAGCCCGGACCCGGGTGGGTGGAAAAGGCTCCAGGGCTGCTCCGGGTGCTCCAGCTGCGATAAAACCATCCTGGTTGGTGCAGGGAAGGTGGGAATGAAGCCAGGGGTTCCTCAGAAAAGGTTTTGCCCAGCCAGCCCCAGCGTGGGAGAAGCTGAGCTGTGCTCAGGGCTGATCCAAGACCTTGGGCAGCGTTGGCACAGGGGTGGGTGGGAGCTGGCTGAGCATCCACCGGCAGCTGGAGGCCAGCAGGTCCCTCCAGGTCACCCCCTCCCACCCAGGGAACCCCACAGCAGAGTCCCCTCCTCATCCAGCTATCCTGGAGGCACAGAGGTTATCCCAGAAAACCACACCACAGCATCATCCACAGCGAGGAGAACTCGGTCAGGACTGCCAGCTGCTGCAGGAGGGAACTCCCAGGAGTGGGAGCTGGCTGTTCCTCATGTCCCCAAGCTCCAGAACCAGGCAGTGCCTGTACCCCCACCCCCAGCACCCCAATTACCTTCAGCTGAGCTGGGCCTGCTCTCCTCTGTCTGCTCATTCTCCTCATTTTCCAGGTTTTCGGAGGCGCACGCCCCCGACTCCAGCTGCTGCAGGATGGTGGGGCAGAACTCCTTGAACTCGCTGTGCCCCACAGGGGAGCCCTCGCTCAGGTTGTGGATGGCAAAAAGCTCCACAGAGCTGAAGCACTGGGGGAGGGAAGGGACAGAAATGAGCCTTGAGACCCCCACAGCTCTGCAGGGAGATTTCAGGGAAGTTTTGGGGGAGGTTTTGGGGGGCTCCTCCTTACACGGGAGAGGTTGAGGCGCTGCTGAGGTGTTTGGGAGACATTGGCGTGTCCCACTCCCACATCCAGGCGGTTCAGCAGGGCCTTGAGCTGCTTCAGGCTCAAGGTCTGGCTCTCCCCGTAGCGCTGGAGCAGATCCTGCAGGAAGGAGGCAGCCGAGACGCCGGGGCCGTCCCTGCCCGCCCGGACCTGCGGGCAGGGGAGGAGGCAGAGCAGCAGGAGCAGGCAGCAGCTCCGGGGGCCCACGCTGGGGATCATGGTGCCTCTGGGATGCTGGGAGAGAAACCACACTGCTGTTGGCTGTGGCATTCCCAGCGCTCCAACCGCGGCTGCTCCACCCCACCGATGGATTTATCCTCAGGGAATGGGGGAATGGCACTGCAAACACCCGGATCCTACGGAGGATTCAGCATTTTTCCACAATCTTTCCATGCAAAACCACCCCCTCCTCCTCCTCCACCCTGAGCCACCCCAAGCCCCTCACTCACCCTGGGGGGCTGCCAGCACACGGCTCCTGGGGGCTCTCCAGCTCTGCAGCACCTCGGGCACCCTGGGAAGAGCAGGATGGTTGGGAAGCGGGCAGGGCTGTGCCAACACCCAGCTGTGCCAGTTCTGGAGGGGGGTGAGGAGTCACCCTCCAGGCCTGGCCACGCGTGGGTCCCCTCGGTGTCACCAACGCCGCAATGCCAGCGCTCGGAGGGACACGGCAGCCCCGGGGACAGAGGTGGCCTGTTCATTAGGTTATAATTTAACCAGGATAATTACCATGAACCGAGTGAGCTTCCCCGCTCTAACTGTAGGTGCCTTTATAGTGTTTGCCCAGAATCAATCCTTGCCCTCTCTGTCCCTTTCATTTGTGCCGGGAATTGATAAAAGAGGGGTGGCACGGCCGCGGGGTGCAAAGGAAGGGGCGCAGGAGAGGAGGGGACGCCAGGCACGACCTGCACGTCCACTTTGGGAGGCACCCAGGGGCCTGGAGCTCAGGCTGCCTTCCTGGGAAAGCTCCCCTGAAAGGTGGATGGCAAATTTAGGAGAAAATAAAAATGCAGCAGCCATCCCAGTCCCAATGTGGGGCTCCAGGTGAACCTCCTGATCCCCCTGGAGGGGCTCCCAACCCAGCCTTGGACACCTCACAGTGCCTGGCCTGTGCTGACAGCTCACAGGCTCCAGTCTCTTCCAAAAACCAGGACATTTTTGAGGCCCGGCCAAGCAATTGTTCCAAAAATAACCTGAGGCCAGGATTTCCACGCCGAGGGGCTGCAGGGATCTCGCAGGACCCCGCTCCCCATGCAGGACCTCAGTGCCCCTGAAGGCTCCCACATTCCCACAGGTTTTACCAGCTTACCACCACTTTGTGAGCTTTGTTCTCCGGGAGCTTTTAGCCTTCTCCTGCCAGGGCTTAGCTCGGATGCTTTGACTTAACCCCTCTCCTCCCAAAACGAGGGAGGGAGCCCATCCAGAGCCGTGCTGGGAACACTCTGCTGGGTGGGGGGACCCGAGGGACCCAGCGGGGCCAGACCCTTCCTCTTCCTCCCTATCCCAATCCACCTTTCCAGGTGGGCTCCGTGGGACATCCAGGCTGCCGGTGACACCCACAGGTGCTGGCACACAGCTCAGCGTGCCAAAGGTTTGTCCCGCTGGCTGCCCTTTCCAGCCTGGTGCTCCCCAAATCCCCGGTGCCACCGGGAGCCCTCCTGCTCCCTGCACACCGATGGAGCACACCGAGTGCCAAGGCACGCAGCTCTCCCCGCTGCCAAAACCCCTCCCGGGGGTTTCTCCCAAAGCCGGGCTCAGCCGGATACATCCAGGCTGGAAAACCGGACCTCAACTTTCCCCTCGCTGCCAAAGGAAAGGCAGGAAGGGCAGAGCCGGCCACAGGCTGCACAGGCTCGCTCCGTTTTAGGGCAAAACGAGGTGGAGGAGCCGCCCCTGAGGAAGAGAAGCGCCCAAAGAGGCACATCCCGGGGGGCTCCGACCTGCTGCAATCCCGGGGCAAAGCAGCACACCCAGCCCATCATCCCGGGACAAACCCAAAGAACAGCGAGCCTCGCCATCCCCACGGCCTGCTGCGACCCCCGCGGAGCCCCCCGGCCTCCTGCCCGCTACCTTCAAGGGCGTTCTCGCACCGGGATGCGCTCCGGGAGCCCGGAGCCAGCGCCTGACCTATTTTATTTATCGGGCTGGGGCACGGACACAGCGCTGCCACGCCGAGGGACGGCTGCCCGGGAGGGATGTGCCCGGGAGCGATGCCACGACAGCAGCACGCAGCTCCCGAGGCCGGGCAAGCCCTTCCCATCCCATCCCATCTGCCCGGAGCTCAGCGGTGCCGGCCGCAATCCGCGCATCCCCCAGGGTGACGCCGGGAACGGGAACCGCTGCCACGGCCGAGCATGACCCCGCCGACGTCAGCCCCGAAATCTGCGCAGGGATTGCCGCAAACCGGGGGGGTGCAGGGCCAGGCGGGACCCCGAATCCCAGCCCCGGAGCCGTCCCGGTGCTGCCGGCGCTCGGAGCCCGCGGGGCCTTCCGGGGCAGCCGCGCTCCACGTGTCCTGCGGCACGGAGGGCTCCGGAGGTTTTCCGTGCCCTGCGGCTGTCCCGGGGCTGGCAGCGGACCCGTTCCTGGGTCACCGACACCCTGGAGCCTCCGCACGCAGCCCTGTCCTTTCCTTGCCCGTGATCGCAGCGCCGGGCGGGCAGAGGGGCAGCGGCACAGGGACATCCCCCGGGCATCGCACCCCACAGGGACCCCCCAGTCCTGCCCAGTGCCCCCCGGGCCGGAGCTGCTGCTGCCGCCCGCTCCCTGCCCCATCCCAGCGCTCTCCCCATCCCACCGCCGCTACCTGGTCCCAGAGCTTCCACTGGTGGTGCCAGACCCCATAACTGGGCCCTGCACCCCAAAATTGAGTCCTGCATCCCATAACAGGGTCCTGCACCTCTGACCCCGCCTCCACCTGCACCCTCCCCTGCCCCAGACCCCACGGGGTGCCCCAAAACGAGCTCCCATGGCTGCCCCAAGGACCGGCCCCAAACCCTAAACAGCCGCTCCCTGCATCCTTCATCCCTCCCTGCATCCCCCATCCCCATCCGGGGCTTGGGGCCGGCCCCAGCCCGCTCCCGCCGCTCTGCTGCCTCCCTCCCCGCGGGGCTCGTCCCCGCAGCCGGTTCCTCGTCACACGTCAGGGCTGCCATGCCTGTCCCGTGCCTGTCCCGTGTCTGTCCCGGTCCATCCCGGTCCTACCTCCGCTCCCGCTCCCGCCGCCGCCGCTCGGGGCCGCGCAGCGCGCACGCGCGGCCGCCGGCACGGGGAGCGCTCCCATTGGCTACCACCGCCCCTGGCCACGCCCCCTCCGCCTCAGACCCCGCTCCCTCAGCGGCGCAGCGCCGGGACCCCCAAAAATCCCACACGGGACCCCCAAAAATCCCACACGGGACCCCAAAAACCCCACCTGGGAACCCCAAAAATTCCACCGGGGAACCCAAAAATCTCACCCGGGAACCCAAAAATCTCACCCGGGAACCCAAAATCCCACATGGGACCCCCAAAAATCCCACACGGGACCCCAAAAATCCCACACGGGACCCCAAAAACCCCACCGGGGAACCCCAAAAAATCTCACCCGGGAACACAAAATCCCACACGGGACCCCCAAAAATCCCACATGGGACCCCAAAAATCCCACCTGGGAATCCCCAAAAATCCCACCCAGGACAACCCAAAATCTCACCGGGGAACCCAAAAATCCCACACGGGACCCCAAAAACCTCATCCAGGACCCCAAAAATCTCACCTGAGACCTTCCAAAAATCTAAACCAGAACCCTAAAAATCCCGCCCGGAACCCCTCAAAAATCCCAACTGGGACCCCCCAAAAATCCCACCCGGGACTCCCAAAAAACCTCACCCAGAACCCCAAAAATCCCACCCGGGAACCCAAAAACCTCTCTCGAGACCGCAAAAATCCCACCCGGGAACCCCCAGAAACCTCCCCCAGAACCCCAAAAATCTCATCCAGGACACCAAAAATCCTACCCAGGAACCCAAAACCCTCACCCGGGACCCCCTAAAAAACCCTATGCAGAACCCCCTAAAACCTCACCCAGGACCCCAAAAATCCTACCCAGGACACCAAAAACCTCACCTGGGACCCCAAAAATCCCACCCGGGAACCCCAAAAATCTCACCCAGGACCCCAAAAACCTCACCCGGGACCTCCTAAAAAATCCTACCCAGAACCCCCAAAAATCTTACCCAGGACCCCCAAAAATTCCACCCAGGAACCCCCAAAATCTCACCCAGAACCCCAAAATCCCACTCAGGACCCCAAGAATCCTACCTGGGAACTCCCAAAAATCTCACTCAGGACCCCCTAAAAATCCTACCCAGAACCCCCAAAAATCTTACCCAGGATCCCCAAAATTTTCACCCAGAATCCCCTAAAAATCCCACATGGGAACCCCCAAAAATCTCATCCAGGATCTCAAAAATCCCACTCCAGAACTCCCAAAAATCTCACTCAGGACCCCCTAAAAAGTCCTACCCAGAACCCCCAAAAATCTTGGGGGATTCTGGGTAGGATTGTGCAGGATCCCCAAAGTTTTCACCCAGAACCCCCTAAAAAATCCCACCCAGGAACCCCCACAAATCTCACACAGGACCGCTAAAAAATCCCACCCGGGAACCCCCAAGAACCTCACCTGGGACCTCAAAAATGCCAGCCGGGAACTCCCAAAAACCTCACCCAGGATCCCCAAAATTTTTACCCAAAACCCCCTAAAAATCCCACCCAGGAATCCCCAAAAATCTCACCCAGAACCCCTAAAAATTCCCACCTGGAAACCCTCAAAAATCCCACCCAGTACCCCCTAAAAATAATCCCACTCGGGAACCCCAAAATCCCATCTGGGACTCCCTAAAAATCCCACCCAGGATCTCAAAAATCTCATCCAGGAACTCCCAAAAATCTCACCCAGGATCCCCAAAAATCCCACCCACAACCCCCTAAAAAAACTACCCGGGAACTCCAAAACCCCATCTGGGAACCCCAAAAATCCCATCCTGGATCCCCTAAAAAATCCCACTTGGGAACCCCAAAACCCCATCCAGGACTCCCTAAAAAATCCCACCCGGGATCCCCAAACTGCTCCAACACCCCTCTCTGGGGCACTGGGACCCCCAAAGAGCCCCAAACACGAGGAGCACCAAAACCCCAAAAATCCCACCTGGGACCCCCAAGACTGCCCCAAAACATCTCCTGGGATCACCCCAAAACACCCACCCTGAAGCATTGGGACCCTCAAAAACCCATCTGGGGGTACTGGGGCCCCATGGACCACCACCCTGAGGGCACCAAGGGACCCCACAGATCCCCCACCACCCCCCTGGGGGCACCTCAAACACCCTTGAGGGGTACAGGGCACCCCAAGGACCCTCCAAACACCCCTTGGTACCCCCCTCAAACCCCTCCCGAGGGGTCACAGCACCAAAAATACCCTGGGGTGGGGCTGGGGACCCCCAAGGACCCCCTGGAAAAACCCAGGGGGGACAAATCCAAGCAGGCAGAACCACCCTGGCTCCTCTCCTTGTGCAAGGAAAAGGCAGAGCTGGGATAGAAAATGCTGCCGGATGGGGTCAGAGCTGAGGGGACCCCCAAAATCCCAGCCCAGCACCCCCAGGGCCAAGATTTGTTCCTAAATCCCACCCCAGGCTGGGCCACGCTGCCAAAGTCCGCGGGGATTGGCAAATAAACAGGGATAAATGATTAACTTAGGGCACAAGGTGACAGCCCTGGTGGCACCGCTGCTGTGACCCCTCCTGAGTGTCCCTGCTCCATCCTGGGATCCCCCAAAAATGAGGGGCAGGATGTGGCCACCAGCACCCCCCCAAAAATCCACCAGGGAGCAGCTGCCAGCAACGATTTTATTGGAAAGAACCAAAAAAACTGGTTAGAGGGAAGAGAAAAAGGAGGGGATTGCAACTTGGAAAAAAGCACCTAAAATAGGTGAAAACTCCAACCTTTCCCTGGGGTAACCACCTGAATCCACAAAGAATTCTCCTTGGAAAACCAGTGACTCCTCAAGGACGGGAGAACCGGCCAAACTGGAGCTTTGGTTTGTTTAACAGCAGCTTGGAAAAGCCCAGGAAAAAAAAAAAAAAAAACCAAAAAAAACCCCCAAACTTTAAACCTGCATGGAAATGCAAGAAACTGGAGGGGGAAAAAAACCCTGAAATTTTTCGATTTACATCCAGCACCTGCATAGGGAGGAGCTGTGGGAGCAGCAGCACTTTTGGGGCTCATTAACTCAACCCAATTTACTGGGAGGGCTGGAAAGCAGCAGGATATTCCTTTGGGGGTCATCCCTGTGGGGATAATTCCCAAAATAAAACCCCACAGCGCTGGGACGCTGCTGCAAACAAACAAAGAATAAATTAACACCAGAACGGGGAATTGAGGAAGATCGCCCTTGGCAGGGGGGGACAAACAGCAGCAGGAATTCCAGGTGCAATCCCATTTTTGCCGGTGCAATCCCGGATTTCCCGGTGCCAATCCCGGATTTCCCGGTGCCAATCCCAGGTTCCTGGGTCCTGGCAGGTTAAAGGAAGAAGAGCTGCTCGCAGAGGTGGGCGCTGGGCTCGTGGTGCAGGACCTGGCCCACCAGGAATGCCAACTTGTGGGCGTACTTGCAGGGGGCAGGGACACGCACGGTGCCCGGCCAGTTCCAGTAGAGGTGACACAGCTTGAAGGTCAACCTGGGGACAGGGAGGGAATTGGGATTTGGGATTCCTGGAATAGGGATGGAGGCAGGTCCAGATCCCTCCCAGAAACTGCTCTCAGCTATCCCAGAAATGGGATTTGGGATTTCCAGGAATGGGGATGGAGCCAGGTGCAGATCCCTCCTAGAACCTGCTCCCAGCTGTCCCTGTCCTTGGGAGAAATGGGATTTGGGATTCCTGGAAAAGGGGATGGAGCCAGATTCAGATCCCTTCCAGAACCTGCTCTCAGCTGTCCCAGAAATGGGATTTGGGATTCCTGGAAAAGGGGATGGAGCCAGGTGCAGATCCCTCCTAGAACCTGCTCCCAGCTGTCCCTGTCCTTGGGAGAAGTGGGATTTGGGATTCCTGGGAATGCAGATGGATCCAGGTGCAGATCCCTCCTGAAACAGGGAGAAATGGGATTTGGGGAAAAGGGGATGGAGCCAGATCCAGATCCCTCCTGGAACAGGGAGAAATGGGATTTGGGATTCAGGGAAAAGGGAATGGATTCAGGTGCAGATCCCTCCCAGAACCAGCTCCCAGCTGTCCCAGAAATGTGATTTGGGATTTCCAGGAAAGGAGATGGAGCCAGGTCCAGATCACTCCCAGAAACAGCTCCCAGCTGTCCCAGAAATGGGATTTGGGATTCCTGAGAATGAGGATGGATCCAGGCGCAGATCCCTCCTGGAGCAGGGAGAAATGGGATTTGGGATTTGGGGAAAAGGGGATGGAGCCAGATCCAGATCCTTCCTGGAGCAGGGAGAAATGGGATTTGGGATTTGGGGAAAAGGGGATGGAGCCAGATCCAGATCCCTCCTGGAGCAGGGAGAAATGGGATTCGGGTAAAAAAGGGGATGGATTCAGGTTCAGATCCCTCCCAGAACCAGCTCCCAGCTGTCCCAGAAATGGGATTTGGGATTTTCAGGAAAGGAAATGGATCCAGGTTCAGGTCCCTCCTAGAACCTGCTTCCAGCTGTCCCTGTCCTTGGGAGAAATGGGATTTGGGATTCCTGAGAATGCAGATGGATCCAGGTTCAGATCCCCCCTGAAACAGGGAGAAATGGGATTTGGGATTCCTGGAAAAGGGGATGGATCCAGGTTCAGATCCCTCCTGGAACCTGCTCCCACCTCTCCCTGTCCTTGGGATGGGGAGAAATGGGATTTGGAGGGTCTCTCCCATTCCCTCTGGAGTAATTTGGGACGCTGCAGGATCTCAGGAACTCCAGGACTCCTGCCCTTTTCCCTGGAAGATTTTGAGGGTCTTTCCCCTTCTCCAGGGAGGATTTTGGGGGACTGTGGGATACTGGGGGGCTCTGGAACTCCTGTATTTCCCCTGGATGATTTTAAAGGTCTCCCCCATTGCCCAGGGAGGATTCTGGGGGTCTCTCCCCCTCCCCAGAGAGGATTTTGGGGTGCTGCAGCATCTCAGGAACTCTGGGATTCCTGCATTTCCCCTGGATGATTTTAAGGGTCCCTCCCCTTCCCTCTGGAGGATTTTGGGCAGCTATGGAACTCCTGTCCTTTTCCCTGGAAGATTTTGAGGGTCTCTACCACTCTCTCTCGAGAATTTTGGGGTGCTGCAGGACCTCAGGAACTCTGGGACTGTTGCATTTCCCCTGGATGATTTTGAGGGTCCCTCCCCTTCCCTCTGCAATATTTTGGGGTGCTGCAGGATCTCAGGAACTCCTGCATTTCCCCTGGATGATTTTAAAGGTCTCCTCCACTCCCCAGGGAGGATTCTGGGGGTCTCCCCCACTCCCCAGAGAGGATTTTGGGGTGCTGCAGGATCTCAGGAACTCCAGGACTCCTCCATTTCCCCTGGATGATTTTGAGGGCCCCCCCTCTTCCCTCTGCAATATTTTGGGGTGCTGCAGGATCTCAGGAACTCTGGGATTTTTACATTTCCCCTGGATGATTTTCTGGGTTCCTCCCCTTCCCTCTGCAATATTTTGGGGTGCTGCAGGATCTCAGGAACTCTGGGATTTTTACATTTCCCGTGGATGATTTTCTGGGTTCCTCCCCTTCCCTCTGCAATATTTTGGGGTGCTGCAGGATCTCAGGAACCCCGTGACTCCTGCATTTCTCCTGGATGATTTAAGGGTCTCCCCCACTCCCCAGGCAGGATTTTGGGGTGCCAGGGCCCCCCTTACCTCTGGAGGTGCTCGGAGCTGAGGTTGGCCGTGTTCCACATGCAGATGTAGCGCGTGGGGACGCTGCAGCCCTGCCGGGAGTGATGGGCCAGCAGGAAGAAATCCTCCCTGCAAGGGCCAAACAAACCCCAAATCTCTTTTTGTTCCACCCCAAAATGAGGATTTTGGCACCTCAGGGTGCTCTGAAGCCCAGACTGAGCTGTTTTTACCACAAGGTTTTGAACCACAAGGGTTTATTTTTTGCACTCCACAGGGATTTTTTTGCACCCTGGATTGTTTTTGCCACCATTTTTTTCTTCCACTCTGGTTATTTTTTTAATGCGCCCTGGGGTGCAAAATAAAAATTTTAAACTATTTATAACCTTTTTTTTGTGCACTCAAGATGTTTTTATACCCCAGAGTGCTTCATTTTGTAAAAACAATAAATGCTAAAACACCTTCTGGTATTTTTCCAACCATTTTCTAGCAAACTGGGGGGGCTTTTACACACCATTTACACCTTGGGTTGGATTTTTTCCAGCACCTTGGGCTGGATTTTTTCCAACACCTTGGACTATTTTTACAATTTGTCACCCTAGGAATTTTTTTGCACCCTGGGCTATTTTTACAACCATTTTTTTTGCACCTTGGGGGTGCTTTTAAAGCCATTTTTTCACACCGAGGGTGGATTTTTTTCTACTCTGGGGCATTTTTTATCTCTGTTTTTCTTACACCCAGGTTAATTTTTTCCCCTGGGGGTGTTTTTTGCCCCTCCCCAGGGTGTTTTTTACCCCCAGCCCCAGCTGTGCCTCTCACCTGCCCAAGCTGGTGACACCATGGTCGATGACGGTGCCCAGGGGAGGGGACAAAAACTCCTCTCCTGTCAGGCAGTAGAAGTTTGTGCTCAGCTGTTTCTGCACCACCACGACCACAAGGCTGGGCTGGTAATTTTGGAAGGTGTGGAAGCTCTTCTGGAGCTGGGGCACCTCATACTTGAGCACAGTGTCCAGCTGGGGGTCAGACACCCCATCCCGGTACACCACGATCTTCATGGGCAGGGAATGGTTCAGCTGGGGGAAAAATGGGGAAAATCAGCTCATTTTTACCTCCCTGCCATGCACAGGATTAGCTGAGGGAGGTGGGGAAATATCCCCAGGTCAGGAGAAGTCTGAGTGTTGGGATGGAGCTGGGAATTGAATGAGTCCCCACAGAAATGCAGCTCGGGGTGGGTTTGGGGAGGGACGTGTTTGAATTAATCACAGAATTCCAGAATTATTTGGGTGGGAAGGAGCCTTAAAATCAGCTCATTCCACCCCCTGCCATGGGCTGGACACCTCCCAGTAACCCAGGGTGCTCCAGGCTGGCTTTGGACACTTCCAGGGATGGGGCAGCCACAGCTGTTCTGGGAATTCCATTGAGCCAGGAATTCCTTCCCCATCTCCCATCCCTCCTGCCCAGCACATTCCCAGTGTCCAGAGCTGTGCCTGCAGCACCCACAGAGAGACTGGGAAATAAAATCAAAGAATCCTGGAATGGTTTGGGCTGCAAGGGACCTTAAATCCCATCCAGTGCCACCTGTGCCATCCCAGGGAACCTCCCACCACCCCAGGGTGCTCCAAGGAGGCCTTGGGCACTTCCAGGGATCCAGGGGCAGCCACAGCTGCTCTGGGAATTCCATCCCAGCCAGGAATTCCCAATTCCCAATATCCCATCCATCCCTGCCCTCTGGAAGCCATTCCCTGTCCCTCCCTGTCCCTCCTGCCCAGCACATTCCCAGTGTCCAGAGCTGTGCCTGCAGCACCCACAGAGAGATGGGGAAATAAAATCAAAGAATCCTGGAGTGGTTTGGGCTGGAAGGGACCTTAAATCCCATCCCATCCCACTCCTGCCATGGCAGGGACACCTCCTACCACCCCAGGTTGCTCCAAGGAGGCCTTGGGCACTTCCACTGGGAATTCCATCCCAGCCAGGAACTCCTTCCCCATCTCCCACCCCTGCCCTCTGGCTGTGGGAAGTCATTCCCTGTCCCTCCAGGCCCTCCTGCCCAGCACATTCTCAGTGTCCAGAGCTGTTCCTGCAGCACCCACAGAAAAAATGGGGAAATAAAATCAAACAATCCTGGAGTGGTTTGGGCTGGAAGGGAGCTTAAAGCCCATCCAGTGCCACCTGTGCCATCCCAGGGAACCTCCCACCATCCCAAGTTGCTTGGACACTTGCAGGGATGAGGTTTCTCTGGGAAATGCCAAGAGCAGGGATTTTCCCTGGCCCTTGCCCTGTCCCAGGCTGCTTTTCTCACGCTGGGGACAAGGGACAGCCCCTGGAGCTGGAACGTGGCACTTCCCCCTGAGCACAGCCCCAGATAAGGATGAGCTGTCCCAGTTCACAGCCAGTCCAAAGGCTGCAGGGAGGTTTGCTCCCCTGCACGTCCCCAGACTGGAAGTTTTGAGGTTTTCCCTTGGTTTTGGGGGAATGTGGAGCCACAGGAGGGTGGGTTTGGGTGGCCTCACCTCATAGAAGCGTTTGAGGGCCTGGGAGAGGCAGAGCCGGAGGCTGTCGGCGATTTCCTGGTGGGGCATCTGGAAAACCACCCTGGAGTACCACTTGGTGAGGATGCTGGGGATGGATGGAAGGGGAGTGAGCAGCCTGGAGGAGCCCCCCCAGCAGCAGGCAAAGTCCACTGAGCTCTGAGCAACCCCAAACCAGCCCTGGCTCAGCATTCCCAGCCCAGCGCCGGGGCAGACCTGGCTGAGCACAGGGGTGAGGAACTGCTCTTGGGGAGAGCAGCACCCTCAGCCCCTTCCCAGCCAAGGAAAGGAGATTTGCGGGTGGCAAATCCCAAAATTGCCAGGGCAGGGCAGGAAAATCTCCCCCCTTTCTCAGGGAGCCACGTACTGGTTCATGCTGGCCACGAAGCCGATGACAGAGCGCATGCCGTGGCTCCTGCTGTGGTGGATGTCCATGCCCACCACCATCAGCTGCTTCTGGAGAGGGGAACAGAGATGGGATTTAGGGACAATGGCCATGGCCACCACCACCAGCTGCTTCTGGAGGGGGAAACAGAGACGGGATTTAGGGATAATGGCCATGGCCACCACCATCAGCTGCTTCTGGAGAGGGAACAGAGGTGGGATTTAGGGATAATGGCCATGGCCATGACCATCAGCTGCTTCTGGAGGGGGAAACAGAGATGGGATTTAGGGATAATGGCCATGGCCACAACTGTGAAATCCTTCTGGAAAGGCAGGTGGGATTTAGGGATAATGGCCATGGCCACCACCATCAGCTGCTTCTGGAGAGGGGAACAGAGGTGGGATTTAGGGACAATGGCCATGGCCACAACTGTGAAATCCTTCTGGATGGGGGAACAGAGGTGGGATTTAGGGATAACGGAGCAGGGAAAGGCAGGTGGGATTTAGGGATAACGGCCATGCCCACAACTGTGAACTGCTTCTGGAAAGGGGAAGAAGATGGGACTTAGGAATAACAGCCATGGCCACAACCATCAGCTCCTTCTGGAGAGCAGAAGAAGATGGGATTTAGGGATAATGGAGCAGGGAAAGGCAGGTGGGATTTAGGGATCATGTCCATGACCATCAGCTGCTTCTGGAAAGGAGATGATAGGTGGGATTTAGGGATAATGGCCATCAGGAAGAAGATGGGATTTAGGGATGATGGCCATGCCCATGACAATCAGCTGGTTCTGGAAAAGGGAACAGAGATGGGATTTAGGGATAATGGAGCAGGGAAAGGCAGGTGGGATTTAGGGATAATGGCCATGACCATCAGCTGCTTCTGGGTGGTTGTAAAGATGGGATTTAGGGATAACGGCCATCAGGAAAAAGATGGGATTTTGGGACAATGGCCATGGCCACGACCATCAGCTGCTTCTGGAGAGGGGAAGAAGATGGGATTTAGGGATAATGGCCATGCCCACAACTGTGAACTGCTTCTAGAGAGGGGAGGAGAGATGGGATTTAGGCAAAATGACCATGGCTATGACCATCAGCTGCTTCTGGAGGGGGGAACAGAGGTGGGATTTAGGGATAATGGAGCAGGGAAAGGCAGGTGGGATTTAGGGGCAATGTCCATGCCAACCAAAGGCAGCTGGGATTTAGGGATAATGGCCATGCCCACAACCCTCAGCTGCTTCTGGAAGTGGGAAAAACAGCCAGGTGGGATTTAGGGATAAATCAGGCACCTCCAAGCTTGGATCCCTCCAGCTCCAAGCAACTCATGAGCACCCAAGAGAAGCCAACCCCGATTCTCCAGCCAGTTCATCCAGCCCATGCCCACAATAATCCAACAACAATCCAAATAATCCAACTCCTCCACAACAATCCAACCCCTCCAGAGCTTCCAGGCTCATGCCAGGCCTCCTGCCAGGGTGTTCCTGCCTTACCAGTGGGATATCAACCCCCCAGAGCTGCCCGCCCAGCTTGCAGTTGATCTGCAGCAGAACTTTCTGCACCACGCTCCTGATCTTGCCAGGGTGGCCCATGAGGGACTGGGCATTGATGACCTGTGGAGAGGGAAAACTCAGGGAAGAGGGAGGCTGGAGAGAGCCAGGGATTGCCAGGGATGGGGGTGCCAGCCCACCTGGGAGGGCACAGGGCTCTGCACACAGCAAAGCTTCTTGATGGCCCCGTAGACGTCGTCCCTGCCACCAGGGATGATGCACAGGAGCAGCTGCACCTTGTCCTGAGGGGAATCGTGGAATTGTTCAGGTTGGAAAAGCTCTCCTGGAGCACTGAGCCAAACCCAAGGTCACCAACAACCCACGTCCCCAAGGGCCACATGCACAGCTCCAGGGATGGGGACTCCACTGCCTCCCTGGGTTAAATCCATTCCTGGATTTAATCCCTCTTTCCATGAAAGGAAATTGAACCACTTTTCCTGGATTTACCCCCCTTTCCATGAAAGGAAATTTAACCACTTTTCCTGGATTTACCCCCCTTTCCATGAAAGGAAATTTAACCACTTTTCCTATATTTAACCACCCCTTCCATGAAAAAATTCCCCCCGGTGTCCAACCTGAGCCTCCCCTGGCACAGCTTGGGGCTGTTCCCTCTCGTCCTGTCCTTTGTTCCCAACCCCACCTGACTTCACACTCCTGTCATTGGTTTTTAGGGAAAATAAGTTCCCCTTGAGCCTCTTCTGCAGGCTGAGCTCCTCCAGTGCTTCCCAAAGATCCCCCAGGGATGTCCCTGCTCCTCACCTGGCTTCTGAAGGACCTCTGGATGGCCCTGACATGGGCTCCCATGCCACCTTCTCAATGATCTCCACTCCTCACCTGGCTTCCCAAGGAGCTCTGGATGCTCTAGGCTCCCATCCCACCTTCCCAAAGATCCCCAGGGATGTTCCTGGTCCTTGTGGCTTCCCAAAGAGCTCTGGATTGCCCTGATGTGGGCTCCCATCCCATCCTCCCAAAGATCTCCCTGCTCCTTGTGGCTTCCCAAGGACCTCTGGATGCTCTAGGCTCCCATCCCACCCTCCCAAAGATCTCCAGGGATGTCCCTGCTCCTCACCTGGCTCCCCAGGGAGCTCTGGATTCTCTAGGCTCTCATCCCACCTTCCCAAAAATCTCCTTTCTCCTCATCTGGCCTCCCAAAGAGCTCTGAATGGTCTGGGCTCCCATCCCACCCTCCCAAAGATGTCCCTGCTGCTCACCTGGCTTCCCAAGAACCTCTGGATGGTCTGGGATCCCATCCCACCTTCCCAAAAATCCCCCAGGGGATCCTGTGGCTGCTCCTTGTGGCTTCCCAAGGAGCTCTGGATGGTCTGGGCTCCCATCCCACCCTCTCAGTGATCTCCAGGGCTGTCCTTGCTCTTCACTTGGCTTCCCAAGGAGTTCTGGATGCTCTAGGCTCCCATGCCACCTTCCCAAAGATCTCCCTGCTCCTCACCTGGCTTCCCAAGGAGCTCTGGATGGTCTGGGATCCCATCCCACCTTCCCAAAAATCCCCCAGGGGATCCTGTGGCTGCTCCTTGTGGCTTTCCAAGGAGCTCTGGATGGTCTGGGATCCCATCCCACCTTCCCAGTGATCCCCCAGGGCTGTCCCTGCTCTTCACCTGGTTCCCCAAGGACCTCTGGATGGCCCTGACATGGGCTCCCATGCCACCTTCTCAATGATCTCTACTTCTCACCTGGCTTTCCAAGGAGTTCTGGATGCTCTAGGCTCCCATCCCACTTCCTCAAAGATCCTCAGGGATGTCCCTGCTCCTTGTAGCTTCCCAAGGAACCAACTCTGGATGGTGTTGACATGAGCTCCCATCCCACCCTCCCAAACATCTCCCTGCTCCTCACCTGGCTTCCCAAAGAGCTCTGGATGGTCTGGGCTCCCATCCCACGTTCCCAAAGATCTCCTTGCTCCTCACCTGGCTTCCCAAAGAGCCCTGGATGGTGTTGACATGGGCTCCCATGCCACCTTCCCAAAGATCTCCCTGCTGCTCATCTGGCTCCCCAAAGAGCTCTGGATAGTCTGGGCTCCCATCCCACCCTCCCAAAGATCTCCTGCTCCTCACCTGTCTCCCCAAGGAGCTCTGAATGGTCTAAGCTCCCACCCCACCCTCCCAAAGATCTCCTGCTCCTCACCTGGCTGCCCAGGGAGCTCTGGATGGCCCTCACGTAGGTCTCGATGCGATCATCGCGCAGCTCCTGCACCAAGGGCTGCCCCACCTGCATCCCCATGGCCCCACAGCTGCTCCTCATGGATGCCAGCAGGTCCTTGGCCAGGTGCTGCAGCCTCTTGGGATAGATCAGGAGCCAGGAATTGATGGAGATCTGGGAGAAAAGGCAGCACAGGCCGTGGTTTGGGGGTGTTTCTGCAATGCAATCCGTGCAGCACGTTCCTGTTTGGGAGAGGAGGAACCCACCAAGCACAGAGGGGAATTTGGGAGAGGAAAAGTGGGCCCAGAGGAACCTGGAGCACAGCAGGGAGTTTGGGAGAGGGAAATTTGGGAGAGGGAATTTGGGCCAAAAGGAACCTGCAGCACAGAGGGGAATTTGGGAGAGGAAAAGTGGGCTTAGAAGAACCTGGAACACAGCAGGGAGTTTGGGAGAGGGAAATTTGGGAGGGGGAATTCTGGCCAAGAGAAACTTGCAGCACAGAGGGGAATTTGGCCCAAGAGAAATCTGAGTACAGAGGGGAATCTGGAAAAGGGAAAGTGGCCCAAGAGAAATCTGGAGGACAAAGGGGAATTTGGGAGAGGAAAAGTGACCCAAGAGGAACCTGCAGCACAGAGGGGAATCTGGAAAAGGGAATTTGGTTCAAGAGCAATCTGCAGCACAGAGGGGAATTTGGGAGAGGGAAATTTGGGAGAGGGAATTTGGGCCAAAAGGAACCTGCAGCACAGAGGGGAATTTGGGAGAGGGAAAGTGGGCCCAGAGGAACCTGGAACACAACAGGGAGTTTGGGAGAGGGAAATTTGGGAGGGGGAATTCTGGCCAAGAGGAGCCTGCAGCACAGAGGGGAATTTGGGAAAGTGGGACAAGAGAAATCTGCAGCACAAAGGGGAATTTGGGAGAGGGAATTTGGCCCAAGAGAAAACTGCAGCACAGAGGGGAGTTTGGGAGAGGGAATTTGGGAGAGGGAATTTGGGCCAAGAGGAACCTGAAGCACAGAGGGGAATGTGGAAAAGGGAAAGTGGCCCAAGAGAAATCTGCAGAACAGAGGGGAATCTGGGAGAGGGAATTTGGCCTAAGAAAAATCTGGAGCACAGAGGGGAATTTAGAAAAGGGAAAGTGACCCAAGAGAAATTTGCAGCACAGAGGGGAATTTGGGCCAAGAGGAACCTAGAGCACAAAGGGGAATTTGGGAGAGGGAATTTGGTGCAAGAGAAATCTGCAGCATAGAGGGGAATTTGGGAGAGGGAATTTTGGCCTAGAGGAACCTGCAGCACAGAGGGGAATCTGGAAAAGGGAATTTGGTTCAAGAGAAATCTGCAGCACAAAGGGGAATTTGGGATAGGGAAAGTAGCTTAAGAGAAATCTGGAACACAGAGGGGAATTTGGGAAAGGGAAAGTGGCCCAAGAGAAATTTGGACTGAACTGCAGCCAATTCCTGCATGTGAAAAGCTCCCTCCACCCTGGGACGAGGTGGGAAAGCAGACACCACAGCCACATACCTCCACCTCCTTGGGAAAAACAGGCTGGAGCGCAAATCCAACACAAACAAGGGAAGGGCTCGTGCTGGAAGGGGTTCAGCACTCGGGAAAACCCAGCCCAGCTGCGCCCAGCAGGGCAGGCTCTGCTCACCACGGCGATGGGCACCTCCTTCGTCACCTCGCGGTGCCAGCCCAGCTCCTCGGCGGGAAGGAAGGAGCGGTGCCGGAGGTTGACGCGCTCCGCGGGCAGGACGTGACCCTGGGTCTGGGCAGAGCGGGAATCTGCGGAGCTGCCTCCTCTGCCTGGGGGCCAGGGGAAGGCCAGGAGCCCCGGAGCCCTTACCCTGTAGATGTCGGTGTCCAGCACCAGCCCCCAGCGCTGCAGCTCCTGGAAAGCGTCCGGCGTGTCGCGGATGCGGCGCAGGAGGCCGGTGAGGCGCTGGTAGTGCTGCTGGGGACTCTGCACCATCTCCCACATCACCTCCTGCACCAGCAACACCCACGGGTCAGGGAGGGCTCCCCACACACCCTGGGAAACCCCGGGCAAAGCTGGGAGCACAGCATGAGACAGGATCTGACCTTCAGCATGCGACTGTTCTTGCGCAGGTCGGAGAGGCCGGTGAGGAAGGTGAGCTCTGGCACGAGCAGCACCATCTTCAGCTGGCACTGCAGGGAGGGACAGGCACTGTCAGCGTTCCAGGGGCGGAACTCCTGCTCTACCCCGGGGCTGGAAAAGCTCAGAGCAGCCCGTGGATCTCTCTGGGCTGGAGGAGCCCATGGATCGCTGTGGGCTGGAGGAGCTCAGAGCAGCCCATGGAGTTCTCTGGGCTGGAGGAGCCCATGGATCGCTGTGGGCTGGAGGAGCCTGTGGATCTCTCTGGGCTGAAGGAGCCCAGAGCAGCCCATGGAGGAGCCCAGAGCAGCCCGTGGATCTCTCTGGGCTGGAGAATCCCAGAGCAGCCCATGGATCTCTCTGGGCTGGGAGAGCTCAGAGCAGCCCATGGGTCTCTCTGGGCCGGAGGAGCCCATGGATCTCTCTGGGCTGGAGAATCCCAGAGTAGCCCATGGATCTCTCTGGGCCGGAGAAGCTCAGAGGAGTCCGTGAATCTCTCTGGGCTGGGAGAGCTCAGAGCAGCCCATGGATCTCTCTGGGCTGGAGAATCCCAGAGCAGCCCATGGATCTCTCTGGGCTGGGAGAGCTCAGAGCAGCCCATGGGTCTCTCTGGGCTGGAGAATCCCAGAGCAGCCCATGGATCTCTCTGGGCTGGAGAATCCCAGAGCAGCCTGTAGATCTCTGTGCCTGGCTCACCCTCCCCTCTGGTGTCTGCTTCTCCTTGGGCTTGTGGACGAGCAGGGGCTGGTCCAGTTCCCTGATGGTGATCCCATGGGTCTTGCTGGAAAAACAGCATGGTCACACAAGCCTGGAATTTCACTTTGCAATGGAAACCCAAACCCCCACCGTGGGCAGCAAAACCTCCCTGCTGCCACTGCCCCACCTCAGACCAGCCCTGCCCGTTCCCAGGGGATGATCCAGCAGCTCTCTCACCTGTAGTACTCCACAAAGGTGATCTCCTGCCCGCTGGCCAGGGTGAAGGTGTCCTTGGGGGTCTTGTCCCAGTCGATGTCGTCCACGCGGTAGGTGCGGTTGTTGTAGCGCGTCATGACCACGCTCCCCACCAGCTGCTTGGTGCACTCGTCCTGGAACGTCCTCTGGCTCTGCGAGTGGATGGTTTGCCTGGGAAAACAGGAGAGGCACGGAATGCTCCCCCCCTGTGCTATCCCAAAATTCGAACAGCAGCTCTGTGCCCAGAGCCTGGGGGGTTTTGTTGCTCTCTCACATCACGCTCAGCACGGACTCGCTGCGGATGATCTTGTGGATGGCGTCCACCATGAGGAAGAGCCCCCCGTCCTTCCTCCGGATGCTGACGGCGTATCCCGGCCAGATGTGGAGGCTGTGCCCACAGGGAAAGAGGCCTGGCTTAGCCCAGAGCAGCCAAGGAACCCCCAAACTCAGGGATTCATTTCCCAGCTCCCAACTTGTCAGAACAGCCAAAGTCAGGCTGACCTGGGAACACGTCCCAGTTTCCAGGGAAACAGGGATGACTCTGTGCCAGCACCCACCTGTATTTCTGAAGGGTGGTGGCCTGGGCAGGCTCAAAGAAATGTCTCCCAACCAAGCTCATGTTTAGGATTTTCATCACCCTAAGGAAGGAAAAGCAGGAAAAGCAGGGTTGGATGAGGACTGAGAGGGAGGAGGAGGAAGGGGCTCTCCTCCCTGAGCTCTCTCTGGTCTCCCACCTGCGGAACACCACGTTGTAAAAGGGGGTGCAGAGATCCGAGCTGGGCTCCAGGATTTTGGTCATCTGGATGTTGATGAAGATCTCCTCCCCGTCGCTGCTCTTCCGAGCCTTCAGGCTGACCTTTGGCACGGCCAGAGGGGGTTCTCCCACCCAAAACAGGGGCACCCCCGTACCCCCAAACCGGGGGAGACCCCCTTACCCCTTACCTTGGGGATCTGGATGGGCAGGAAGAGGATGGAGCCATCGAAGGCCATCACGTCACCGGTTACAGCGTGCTGCTCCTTCAGTATGGCAAAGCGGGCAGCCTTGCACTCCACCTCGGGGCTGGGGGCACACAGGGCCTTTTCTCCCTCCTCTGATCCCCCAGACCTCGCTCAGCCCCCCAAAAATCCCCCCTGAAGATGAGAACCCAGAGCTCTTCATTGTGCCGGGGCCGCTCCACCTCACGACAGCGTGGACAGTGTGAGGGACACAGAGGGCTCTGCATGGGGACACCCCAGCCTCGAGGGGCTGTGGGGGACCCTCGAGGGGGTCTGGGGGACCCCAGCCCCCCATTATCACCTGAAGGTCACGTGGTACTGGTAGACAGCTTCGTTCTGGCAGTGGATCTTCACAAAGTTCAGCCCCACGGGGATGGTGGCTCCCTTGGCCACCGCCTTGGTCCCCTGGGCCCTGCGAGGGACAGGGGCTCAGCGGCGACCCAGCAGCACCCGCACCCCAAAACGCGGGGCTGGGGACGCCACTCACGGCCTGGCAGCAGCTGGGGGGGTCTCCGGGGTGGGCACGGTCGTCGGGCAGGGCTGGGGGCTGGGCGGGCACGGGGCGGGCACGGCGGGCAAGGCTCGTCCAGGCGGGGTGGGCAGCGCGTCCCCTCTGCCTTTCCACAGGATCCTGCGTCCCCAGGGGGGGCTGCGGTGAGCCCTGGCACACGCTGGGGACACACTGGGGGTGGCCTGGCTGCAAACCCCCAGCGACGACCGAGACCCCCCGAAATGCCCCCATTCCTCCTGCCCCACAGCAGCCTGGGGGCTCAAACTGCCGAGTTCGGGGATAAAGGGATGGCAGGGACAGGGGCGATGGGGAAAACAGAGGGAACAAGGGAATAAGGCGGAGTTATGGGGCAGGGGGAGACAGAGGGGATGGAGGGGGTGAAGGAATGAGGGCAGGAAGGAGAGAAAAGATACGGGGGGACAGAAAAGATGGAGAGGGACAGAACGGCCCAGAGGAGGGTGGGCACTGAGGGTTTGGGGGTTCAGGGCTGTGGCGGACTCACTGCCCACGCGTGGGGAGCGCCGCCAGCGCTGCCCCCTTGTCCTTCTCCTCCTCCTTCTGCCGCTGCACCGGGCCGGGCGGAGCCGCTGCCTTCGCATCGCCAGCGCCGCCCCGGCCTGCGGGAGCAGGGCCACCGTGAGCGGCACAGCGGGGCCCACCGGGTCCCCCGCACCACCGGCACCTACCGAGGGGCCGCTCCAGAGGCCGGTCCTCCAGGCCCAGCCCGCGGAACAGCGCGGGGAACGGCGAGGCCGCGGCTCGGGGCTGGGCGGGACCGGGCGAGTGCAGGCGAGGGGAGAAGGCGGAGAGGCCGCGGAGCCCCCTGGCCATGGGCACGGCGGGCCCGGGCCCGGGCCGGGGCGGGCGGAAGGGCCGCGGCGAGTCCATGGCCGCCCCGTCGAGGCGCGCCCGGAGCCGCGGCCACGCCGCCGCCGCCGCCCCGAGCGCACGCGCGGCCCCGCCCACAAGCGGACGCGGCGCTGATTGGGCGGCGCCGAGGACACGCCCACAACGCCGCGCGCCCGGGCGGAGGGAAGCGCGCGAGGAAAGGGCGGGAGAGGGAAAGGGGGCGTGGTCACACAGAGAGTGGGCGGGGTTATGCAAAATAGGGCGCGGGCATGACGGGAGGAAAGTGCGATGGGGATAATATGGAATTGGGGAGTAAAATGGGACGGGCAGGAGAGGGTTAAGGTGGAATTGGGGGGATAGAATGGGACAGGCAGGAAAGGGGTAAGGTGGAATCGGGGGGGTAAAATAGCATGGGATGGGCAGGAGAGAGTTAAGATGGAATTTGGGGGTAAAATGGGATGGAATGGGCATGAAAGGGTTAAAATGGAATTTGGGGGTAAAATGGGAAGGGCAGGAAAGGGTTAAGATGGAATTCAGGGGGTAAAATGGGTGGGGTGGGAACAGGGGTAGTGTGGGATGGGCAGGAGAGGGTTAAGATGGAATTTGAGGGTAAAACAGGACGGGGTGGGGTGGGAATGGGGTTAATATGGGACGGGCAGAAAAGGGTTAAGATGGAATTCGGGGGGGTAAAATGGGATGGGATGGGACGGGACGGGATGGGGCAGGAGTGGGGGATAATATGGAATTGGGATAATATGGAATTGGGTGGGTAGGATCAGATGGGGAGGGGGTTTAAGATGGGATGGGGTGGGAAAGTTCCCCCATCCCTGCTCCCTGC
Organism: Ammospiza caudacuta; assembly: GCF_027887145.1. Lineage (NCBI taxonomy): Eukaryota > Metazoa > Chordata > Aves > Passeriformes > Passerellidae > Ammospiza > Ammospiza caudacuta. The sequence goes on from NC_080618.1 coordinate 4,281,927, forward strand.
CCAGAGGCTGGTGGCACCCAGGGAGCTTTGGCTGCCCAATGACAGCCCTGTCACCCCCCAGGACAGGGTGGGGGTCACCCAGTGCCCCCCACCTGCTGCAGCCACACCCCAAGGCCTTGCTGGGCCCAGCAGAAGTGACAGAACCAGACTGACACAGGGGGAACAGAGCTTTTATTCCAGGTTTTTCCCCAAGGACGTGTGTCCTGCTCCCACCAGCGTGTCCACAGAGCTGGGGGACACCCCAGAGCCCCCACACACCCCAAGATCCCCGTTTGGCACTGGGGGCAGCCACTGGTGTGGGGGACACGGCCGGACACCAGCTGGGAGCTGGCTCTGGATCCCTCAGGATCACAGCATGGGATTGCAATCCCAGCCCCCTGCCCACGTCCCAAAGGCACATCTGGAGGGGCTGAAGGTCCATCCTGGGATCTGGGGGGGCTGGGACCCCCTGGGCTATCGGTGCCTGTGCTCCAAGAGAGCCTCAAAGTCCGGGGAGCAGACGAGCTTGTGCCTGACGTGGCCCAGCACCATCATCTCACCCGTGCGGTTGTCCCCGATGCCCACGGACACCAGCTCCTGTTCCAGGGGACACAAACAGCCCTGAGCCACAGCAACCCCTGCGAGACCCCCAGAGGGGACCAGCAGGACCCCTCCCCACTGTCAGCAGGGCCAAGATCCCACTGCTCCCAGAGGAGATCAGCAGGACTCTTCCCCACTGTTAGCATGGCCCCCCAGTTGCGGTTATTTTGGGGTGAAACCCCCCAGAGTGGGTGCCAGTGACCCTTCCATACCTGTAGGAAGGAGCAGGGGGTGCCCATGGTCACGTCCAGGGTGACCTTGCCCAGCACCAGCTGCACTTTGCCTGACTTTCGGATGAGCAGCTTCCCCACTTGGCCCTCAGGGAGGTCGGCCAGGGTGCAGATGTTCTCTGCCTGCTTGGCCTCCTGCAGGGCACAGCGGGACTGGGATCAGCCCCTGGGACTGGGATAACCCCCCTGGGACTGGGATAACACCCCTGGGACTGGGATAACCCCCCTGGGACTGGGATAACCCCCCTGGGACTGGGATCAGCACACTGGGACTGGGATCAGCCCTTGGGAATGGGATCAGCACACTGGGACTGGGATCAGCCCTTGGGAATGGGATCAACCCACTGGGACTGGGATAACCCCCTGGGAATGGGATCAGCCCTTGGGATTGGGATCAGCCCCTGGGACTGGGATCAGTCCCTGGGACTGGGATCATCCCACTGGGAATGGGATCATCCCACTGGGACTGGGATAACCCCACTGGGATTGGGATCAGCCCCCCTAGGACTGGGATCAGCCCACTGGGACTGGCATCATCCCACTGGGACTAGGATCAGCAACCCTGGGACTGGGATCAGCCCTTGGGACTGGGATCAGCCACCCTGGGACTGGGATCATCCCACTGGGAATGGGATCAGCACACTGGGACTGGAATAACCCCACTGGGAATGGGATCAGCCCTTGGGAATGGGATCAGCCCTCAGGAATGGGATCAGACCCTGGGACTGGGATCAGCCCTTGGGACTGGGATCACAGCATGGGATTGGGATCATCTCGTGAGATTGGTATCACCCCACGGGATTGGGGGGGACAGCACCATGGGATAAGGGGACAGCAGAGGATTGGAGGAGAAAGGACACCACAGGATGGGGGGAAGATCATGGGATAGCAGGGAGGTCACCGGGGGACTGGGGAAGATGACATCATGGGATGACAGGGAGACATCATGGGATATAGCAGAAAGGCCACCACGGGATGGGAGGACAGTGACACCAAGGGATGGAGGGACATCACAGGAAGGGGTGGGAAGGACACAATGGGATGGGGGCACATCCTCACGGGCTTGGAGGGGACACCACAGAAGGGGATGAGGATGTGGGGACACCCCCACCATGCCCCTACCTGGCTCTTCTCCTGCTTCACCAGCAGCACCTGCCCGTCCTCGCTGTGCAGCTCAGCCTTGCTGGGTTTGGAGTCGTGGCTGGGGGGCTGCCCTGGCAGGGTGTCAGGGAGCTGCAGGAACAGCAGCTCCTCCTCCTGGGCCAGGCTCAGCCTCTGCAGCAGCTCTGCTGCTGACACATCCCGTGGGAACCCGGGGGGGCCCTTGGGCTGGGCTGGCTTGGGATCCTCCTCACAGGGCTCTTCCTTCACTGCAGAGGGGGCACGGGGAACAGGGGATGCCCCCAGATTGTCCCTGATGTGTCCCCAGCCCAGCCCAGCCCAGCCCAACCCAACCCAACCTAACCCAACCCTGCCCAACCCAACCCAGCCCAGCCCAGCCCAGCCCAGGTTGTTGGCAATGATGAGGCAATTAAGAAGAATAGCAGCTAGGTGAAAAATGTTGTAATGTAGGGGTCTGAGGCCATGTATCATGTTGCAAATTGTAGGATAGATCATGATATGAACAGTGCAATGGGGAAGGAGGTGAGGGAGTAAAGTCTGTTTTTAGGGTGATGGGGATTTTGAAGTTTGTAATGAATTTTCATTCTCAGAAGGAGGTGAGGCTTTCTGCTCCAGAGTGGGCGTGGATTGTTATTGGGATTAGGCTGATTAAGAAGGAGGTTTTGGCTGTGTTTGTAATTGTGCTGGGGGTGTTTTTGAGGTTGCTGGATAGAAGAGGAAATAGGATGGGGGTGGAGAAGGTTACTGGGTTAAGAGTATGAATGTGTTTAGGACTAGTGAGAGGTCCATTACTTGGATTTGCACCAAGATGAGTGGCTCCTAAGAGCACTGGGTTACTATTATCCTTTGAAAGTGAGGAGACTGAGGTTTTATACTCAGATACAAAAGTGAGCAGTTCTTGCTGGTTTTACCTTGCCCAGCCCAGCCCAGCCCAGCCCAACCCAACCCAACCCAACCCAACCCAAGCCAGCCCAGCCCAGCCCAACCCAACCCAGCCCAGCCCAGCCCCACCTTTCACTGCTGGTGGGTCCAGCTCCATCTTCTCCTCCTTGGCTGCAGGCAGCCATGGCTGTGTGTCCTCCTGCTCTGCCACCTCCTCCTTGAAGAGCCACCCCGAGTGTGCCAGGGGCAGCTGCACCGGCTTGTTCCGGATGTCGTTCTTCAGCCCCGGGTCATCCAGGAACTGTGGGGACAGCCAGGGCACATCAGCACTGCCATGGTGGCACAGGGGACACTCAGCACCCCTGGGTGGCACAGGAGACACTCAGGATCACCCCAGGGGCGCAGGGGACACTCAGCACTGTTCTGGTGACACAAGGGACACTCAGGATCACCCCAGGGACACAGGGGACACTCAGCCCTGCCATGGTGACACAAGGGACACTCAGCACTGCCCCAGTGGCACAGAGGACACTCAGCACTGCCCTGGTGACACAAGGGACACTCAGCACCCCTGGGGGCACAGGGGACACTCAGGATCACCCCAGTGGCATAGGGGACACTCAGCACTGCCTGGGTGGCACAAGGGACACTCAGGATCACTGCAGGGACACAAGGGACACTCAGCACCCCCAAGTGGCACAAGGGACACTCAGCACTGCCTCAGTGGCACAGAGGACACTCAGCATTGCCCCAGTGGCACAGGGGACACTCAGCACTGCCTCAGTGGCACAAGGGACACTTAGCATCACCCCAGTGGCACAGAGGACACTCAGCACCCTCGGGTGGCAGAGGGGACACTCAGCACCACTGCAGGGACACAAAGGACACTCAGCACCCCCCAGTGGCACCAAAGCCACCCCTTCCATGCCCACTGACATCGTCCTTCTGCAGCATCCTCAGGATCTGCTTGGTCTCCTCATCCGTCTCCCTCTTCTCCTTCTTGATGTTGATGATGTGGGAAGGGCCGAAGTCGGACACGTCCACGCTCCTGTCCCAGGAGCCTGCTGGGGACACAGGAGCCGCCCAGGGTCACCCCAAAGGTGTGACCCCCCCCAAAAACCCCCAGAGGGGAGCTCCCCTTACCTTTCTTCTTCATCATCTCAGCGGGGCCCTGCTCGAAGATGGAGTGGGACTGGATGACCTCGGGCCGGTTGCGGCCCCGGCCGTGCCCGTCCCGCTGCCGCTCCCGCTCCTTCTTCTCCTTCTTCACCGCCACATCCTCACGGGGCCTGGGGGCAGAGGGGGCACAGCACCCCCACATCAGCCCCACAGCACCCCCACATCAGCCCCACAGCACCCCCAGCCCTGCCCCTGCTAGGACATGGGGTTTGAGGAAGAGATCTCTGCACATCACCCAGAGATATTGGTGTTCGGGATATTGGTGTGGGTATTTATATGGATGTCTGAGAATTTCCATGGATATTTGGGATATTTATATGGATATTTGGGATATTTATATGGATATTTGGGGTATTTATATGGATATTTCGGACATTTCCAGGGATATTTGGCAAATTCATATGGATTACTGAGATATTTCCATGGATAGCTGGGATATTTATAGAGATATCTGAGAACTTCCATGGGTATTCAGGCTATTTCCATGGATATCTGGGATATTTATATGGATATTTGGGCTATTTCCATGGATATCCCAGACATTTCCATGGATATCTGGGATATTTCCATGGATATTTGGGATATTTATATGGATATTTGGGGTATTTATATGGATATTTCGGACATTTCCAGGGATATTTGGCAAATTCATATGGATTGCTGAGATATTTCCATGGATAGCTGGGATATTTATAGAGATATCTGAGAACTTCCATGGGTATTCAGGCTATTTCCATGGATATCTGGGATATTTATATGGATATTTGGGCTATTTCCATGGATATCTGGGATATTTCCATGGATATTTGGGATATTTATATGGATATTTGGGGTATTTATATGGATATTTCGGACATTTCCAGGGACATTTGGCAAATTCATATGGATTGCTGAGATATTTCCATGGATAGCTGGGATATTTATAGAGATATCTGAGAACTTCCATGGGTATTCAGGATATTTCCATGGATATCTGGGATATTTATATGGATATTTGGGCTATTTCCATGGATATCCCAGACATTTCCATGGATATCTGGGATATTTCCATGGGTATATGAGATATGTATATGAATATCTGGGCTATTTCCATGGATAACTGGGATATTTCCATGGGTATCTGGGATATTTATGTGAATATTTGGGATATTTATATGGATATCTGGGATATTTCCATTGATATCTCAGATATTTCCATGGATAACTGGGATACGTCCATGGATATCTGAGAATTCCCATGGGCATTTAGGATATTTATATGGATATTTGTGATATTTCCATGGATATTTGGGATATTCCCATGAATATTTGGGCTATTTCCATGGATATCCCAGATATTTCCATGGATAACTGGGATATTTCCATGGATATCTGAGATATGTATATGAATATCTGGGATATTTCCAAGGATAACTGGGGTATTTCCATGGGTATCTGGGATATTTATGTGAATATCTGGGATATTCATATGGATATTTGGGATATTTCCATGGATAACTGGGATATGTCCATGGATATCTGAGATATTTATATGGATATTTAGGATAGTTATATGGATATTTGTGGTATTTCCATGGGTTTTGGGGATATTTATTTGGATATTTGGGATGTCTCCATGGATATCTCAGACATTTCCATGGATAACTGGGATATTTCCATGGGAATCTGGGATATTTATGTGAATATTTGGGATATTTATATGGATATTTCCATGGGAATCTGGGATATTAATGTGAATATTTGGGATATTTCCATGGATAACTGGGATATTTCCAAGGGTATCTGGGATATTCATATGAATATTTGGGATATTTATATGGATATTTCCATGGTACCAGAGACATTTATATGAAGGTTTGGATATCTGAGAATTCCCAAGGGTATTTGGGATATTTCCATGGATCAATGGGATCCCCTCTCACTCCTCCCTTCTCCAGACCGACCAGCCCCACCCCAGAGATGCTCCAGACCCCAAACCAGCCCTGTGCCCCCCATGTCACCCAGATCCACCACTCACTCCTCCTTGATCTTCCTGCTGATGATGTTGGGGGTGAAAGTTTTCTGTGGGGGAAAAAACAGAGAGAAAAAATCATCCCCAACCCCCCCAGGCTGTCACAGCCACCCCAGAGCCTCGCTGGGGACACTGGGTGAGATGTGAAATGTGTCACCACACTTCTCCTCACCCAGAAAAGCAAGGCACAGCTCTTGCCAAGAATATTTCTGGGTTTCACATTCCCTGAACCTCAGAGAAAGGAAAAACAATTCTTATCTCATTTGCTATGCAAAAGTAAAACACAATATAAAAAGTGTTTACCCAAAGTGATGGGGTTTTATTTCCTTGGCCTATCAGGGCCAGGTGTGTGTGTGAGGTGGGACTGTGAGCTAAAAGTCACGAGATTCTGTGCAGTGTGTGCAGAGTTAAATACTTAGCAAATCCAGATAATATAATATAATATAATATAATATAATATAATATAATATAATATAATATAATATAATATAATATAATAGTATAGTATAGTATAGTATAGTATATAATAGCATATAATATAATAGTATATTATATAATAGTATATTATATAATATATAATAGTATATAATAGTATATAACAGTATATAATATTATATAATAGTATAGTATATGATAGTATATGATAGTATTTAATAGTATATAATAGTATATTATAGTATATCATATCATATTATAGCATGTTATAGTATATATTATTTATACATAGTATATTTCTATATAATATATAATATATATTATATATATTATTATACTATAAATGCTATAATATACTATAATATAATTAATATAACATAACGTAATATATAGCATAATATAACATAATATAATAATATACTATAATATAATTTAATATAATACAATAATGGAATATAAATAATAAATATAGTATGATATAATACACTTTAATGTAATATAATATGATATTATAGTATATTATAGTAATAGTAAATATAGCATTATATAATATAATATTATATTATATTATATTAATATAGTAAGTTATATTAATAATAAATATAGCAGGATATAATATACTAAAATATACTATAAAATACTATAATATACTAAAAAATAATATACTGTACTATAATTAATATAATAGAATATAACATAATATAATATTGCATAATATAATAATATAATATTATTATAACATAATGTAATATAATATAATATAATATAATATAATATAATATAATATAATATAATATAAATAATACATATAGCGTGATATGATATAATATACTATAACATGTCATAATATACTATTATATAATACTATAGTATATTATATTAATAACAAATATAGCATAATATAATGCAATTAATATGACATATTTATATTACATTACATTATACTATATTATATTATATTATAAATATAATCAAACAATGAAATTAATCAAATAATAAAAATAATTAAATTATTAATTAAATAATAAAATTAATATAATAAATTAATTGTCCTTCTAATATCAATTCAATATTGATACCAATATTTAAATAAATCAAATTAAATATAAATACCAATTTAAATAAATCAATTAAATATAAATACCAATTAATATCAATTAAATCCCCCTCCTCATCTCTCCTGCCACGCTGGGTGCCCCCAATTTGGGGAGGGGGTCTCTCTCACCTTTTTGACGCCGCCCAGGGTGAGGTCCCGGGAGCGGATGGAGGGCAGGCGGCCCGGGCTGAGGGGGGGCGCGGGGGGGCGCCTGCCAAGCACCCCCCGGGGCCCCCCCGGCCGGAGGCTGCCCGGGGAGCCCGAGCTGCCAGAGCCCCCCTCGGCCATGCTGCGGGCAGGGGGCACGCTCAGGGGGAGGCGGACCCCCAGACTGCGCCTGGAAATACACACACCCCAGTGATGAACCCCCAGACAGCTCAGAAATACACCCCAGTGATGAACACCCTGCACCACCAGACTGCCCCTGGAAATACACCCCAGTGATGAACCCCTGAACCCCCAAACTGCGCCTGGAAATACACACACCCCAATAATGAACCCCCAGACAGCTCAGAAATACACCCCAGTGATGAACACCTGAACCCCCAGACTGCGCCTGGAAATACACACACCCCAGTGATGAACCCCTGAACCCCCAAACTGCACCTGGAAATACACACACCCTAATAAGGAACCCCTGAACCCCCAAACTGCGCCTGGAAATAACACACCCCAGTGATGAACCCCTGCACCCCCAGACTGCGCCTGGAAATACACACACCCCAATAAGGAACCCCTGAACCCCCAAACTGCGCCTGGAAATACACACACCCCAATAATGAACCCCTGAACCCCCAAACTGCACCTGGAAATACACACACCCTAATAAGGAACCCCTGAACCCCCAAACTGTGTCTGGAAATACACACACCCCAGTGATGAACCCCTGCACCCCCAGACTGCGCCTGGAAATACACACACCCCAATAAGGAACCCCCAAACAGCTCAGAAATACACCCCAGTGATGAACACCCTGCACCCCCAGACTGCGCCTGGAAATACACACACCCCAATAAGGAACCCCTGAACCCCCAAACTGCGCCTGGAAATACACACACCCCAATAAGGAACCCCTGAACCCCCAAACTGCGCCTGGAAATACACACACCCTAATAAGGAACCCCTGAACCCCCAAACTGCGCCTGGAAATACACACACCCCAATAAGGAACCCCTGAACCCCCAAACTGCACCTGGAAATACACACACTCCAGTGATGAACCCCTGAACCCCCAAACTGTGTCTGGAAATACACACACCATAATAAGGAACCCCTGAACCCCCAAACTGCGCCTGGAAATACACACACGCCAATAATGAACCCCTGAACCCCCAAACTGTGCCTGGAAATACACACACCCCAGTAAGGAACCCCCAGACAGCTCAGAAATACACCCCAGTGATGAACACCCTGCAGCCCCAGACTGCGCCTGGAAATACACACACCCCAATAAGGAACCCCTGCACCCCCAAACTGTACCTGGAAATACACACACCCCAATAATGAACCCCTGAACCCCCAAACTGCGCCTGGAAATACACACACCCCAATAAGGAACCCCCAAACAGCTCAGAAATACACCCCAGTAATGAACACCCTGAACCCCCAAACTGCGCCTGGAAATACACACACCCCAGTGATGAACCCCTGAACCCCCAAACTGCGCCTGGAAATACACACACCCCAGTGATGAACACCCTGCACCCCCAGACTGCGCCTGGAAATACACACACCCCAATAAGGAACCCCTGAACCCCCAAACTGCGCCTGGAAATACACACACCCCAATAAGGAACCCCTGAACCCCCAAACTGTGCCTGGAAATACACACACCCCAATAAGGAACCCCTGAACCCCCAAACTGCACCTGGAAATACACACACCCCAATAAGGAACCCCTGAACCCCCAAACTGCGCCTGGAAATACACACACCCCAATAAGGAACCCCCAAACAGCTCAGAAATACACCCCAGTGATGAACACCCTGCACCCCCAGACTGCGCCTGGAAATACACACACCCCAATAAGGAACCCCTGAACCCCCAAACTGCGCCTGGAAATACACACACCCCAATAAGGAACCCCTGAACCCCCAAACTGCGCCTGGAAATACACACACCCTAATAAGGAACCCCTGAACCCCCAAACTGCGCCTGGAAATACACACACCCCAATAAGGAACCCCTGAACCCCCAAACTGCGCCTGGAAATACACACACCCCAATAAGGAACCCCTGAACCCCCAAACTGCGCCTGGAAATACACACACCCCAGTAAGGAACCCCCAGACAGCTCAGAAATACACCCCAGTGATGAACACCCTGCAGCCCCAGACTGCGCCTGGAAATACACACACCCCAGTGATGAACCCCTGAACCCCCAAACTGTACCTGGAAATACACACACCCCAGTAAGGAACCCCTGAACCCCCAAACTGTGCCTGGAAATACACACACCCCAGTGATGAACCCCCAAACAGAGCTCAGAAATACACCCACCCCAGTAATGAACACCCTGAACCCCCAAACTGGTCCTGGAAATACATCCACCCCAATAATGAACCCCCAAACAGAGCTCAGAAATACACCCATCCAATAATGAACGCCCTGCACCCCCAAACTGCACCTGGAAATACATCCACCCTAATAATGAACACCCAAACTGGGTTCAGAACTACACCCACCCCAGTAATGAACCCCCTGAACCCCCAAACTGGGGTCAGAAATACACCCACCCTAATAATGAACACCCTGCACCCCCAATCTGGGCCCGGAAATACACCCACCCTAATAATGAACACACAAAGTGGGCTCAGAACTACACCCATCTCAGTAATGAACACCCTGAACCCCCAAACAGAGCTCAGAAATACACCCACCTCAATAATGAACCCCCTGAACCCCCAAACAGGGCCTGGAAATACACCCACCCCAGTGATGAACCCCCAAACAGAGCTCAGAAATACACTCACCCCAGTGATGAACCCCCAAACACGGCCCAGAAATACACCCATCCAATAACGAACCCCCAAATGGGCTCAGAACTGCACCCACCCTAATAATAAACCCCTGCACCCCCAAACTGGGCCTGGAAATACACCCATCCCAGTAATGAACCCCCAAATGGGCTCAGAAATCCACCCACCCCAGTAATGAACCCCCAAACTGAGCTCAGAAATACACCCAGCCTAATAATGAGCCCCCAAAACAGGGCTCAGTCCTGCACCCATCCCAATAATGACTCCAAATGGGCTCAGAACTGCACCCACCCCAAAAATGAACCCCCAAATGGGCTCAGAACTGCGCCCACCCCAAAAATGAACCCCAAAACAGGACTCAGTCCTACACCCACCCCAGTAATGACCCCCCTGCACCCCCAAACAAGATCCCCGTGACCCAGGGGGGTTGTGTTCCCTCTGCCCCCCCCCCCCCCAGGACCCCCTCGTTCCCCCCTCCTCAGGTTTCCCAGCTCCCCTCCACCCCCAACTTGTCCCCCCTTCCCCAGCTTTTCCAGCCCCCCATACACCCCAAACAGGACCCCCTTGTGCCCCTTTCCCAGCCCCCCACACACCTCAAACAGGACCCCCTTGTCCCCCCTCCCCAGGGGTCTCAGCCCCCTCCTCACGGGCCTCACCCCCTCAGGACCCCCCGGCGCCCCCTCCCCAGGGATCTCACCCCTCTCCTCCCCCTCTCACCCCTCTCCCCAGCATTCCCACCCCTCATACACCCCCAAACAGGGCCCCCTCTCCCCCCGCTCCCCAGGGGTCTCATCCCTCTCCTCGCAGCCCTCGGGACCCCCCGGACCCCCCCAAATTCCGCCCCCCTCCCCCGCCACGCCGCCCCTCACCCTGCCCGGGCAGCCACGGGCTCGCCGCCCTCACTGCGCATGCGTCACGCGCAGAGCGCCCTTCCTGGCGCGACGCTGCCGCCGCCATCTTTGCTGAGGGCACGGCGGGCTTGGCAATGAGCCGCCATCTTTGTGGTTGGCATTGGCCAACCCGATGTGAGGGCGGTGGCGCCATCTTTGTGACGGGCAGTGCCCGGCTCTCCGGACAGGGCACCGGGGGCAGCGCTGGGGGAGACATTTTTGGAGGGTCACTCTTTCTGTATTTAACACCCTCACGGGATTCCTGCAGTGCGACCGCCCCCCTCAGGGTCTTCTGCAGCCCCACAGCCAGCCGGCACCCACACAGAGGGGGTTCATGCGTGGGCACCCCCTCGCAGAAATTTGGGGAGCAATGAGGTTTTTGGGGTGCTCTCCCACCCACCCACCCGAAAAAAGCTTTGTCCCTCCAAGAAGAGTGTTTATCACGTGCAAAACAAAAAGTCCGTCGGTCCGTCCGCCCCCCTTGGGCTCTGCACCCCCATTCCGCGGGGGTCCTGTGTGGGTACCAGCATCCCCACGCACCTCCTCCATCCTCCATCCCGTTTTTGGGGCCGGGAGGGGAACTGTCCCGGTTGTGCCGTTTGCAGGACAATGGGGACACCCCCTCCCTGCCCCAAAAACGGGGGGAACAGTCAGAACCTGCCCACCACCCACCCCCAATCTGCACCCACATCCCACTCTGCCTCCATCACCTGACGCCGCACGCATCCCTCCATGCTATTGGCAGAACCGGGAGGTTTTTCCTTCCTCCCCCTTCTCTCCCAGCTCCTTGGATATCTATTTTTCCCCCTTTTTTTTTTTTTTTTTTTTTTTTTTTTCTCTCTCCTCTCCCTCCTCTGGAGGGTGTTTGCTATTTCCGAGCTGGCTGGGAGGATCCCATTCGCATCAGCCGCAGGCAGCGACGCGGCATCGCCGGGTACCACCTCGCTCCCTCCGGCATCCTCCGTCCTCCCCGCTTGGATCAGCCCCACCGGGGCTCCGTGTCCTGCCCTGCCGCTGCACCGGCACCCCCGCGGCTCCCGGCAGCCCCCCGGCACGGCCAGGTAAGGGCCTCACCGGCACGGCCACACCGGAGCGCCCACCGAGCCCCGGCGGCGCTGGGGCTCCGTGGCACGGCCGGGGGATGCTCGGAGGGCAGGGGGACACGGCGGGCACGGCGTCTCTCAGGGGACACGGTGACACGATGCAGCTGGCACAATCCCGGTGCGGAATTCCTGCGCCACCGCCGGGCACGGCGACGGACGGGGCAGCGAGGTGGCACCGTGTCCCCGGAGCGGTGACCTTCGCAAGGGCTCTGCCGGGGGGTGACAGCGGATTTGGGGAGCAGATTGGGGGGGGGGGGGGGGGGACACGTGGCCGTGGGTGGCCGTGGGTGCCGAGTGACGGGGACACGCGCGGCGTGGGTGGCCGTGGGCACACGGAGGGGGCGGTGGCACCTTGGCACCCAAGGCTGGGGGGGGCACCCTCGCCTGCAGCCCCCCGTGCCGTGGATGCGACTCCTTGTCCCCCCTCCGTGGGCATAGCCCACCCTCAGAGCGCCTTCCTGGGGGAGGGCGCGGGGAAACTGAGGCACGGGCCGGGGCAAAGGCGGATCCAGCTTTTCCAGTGCCTGCGTCCAACCCTCCCCTCTCCCAGCAACTCCCTCGGCTCTCCCCTTGTTTTTCTTTCCCCACCCGGTGTTGAGCAAACCCCGAAACGCCCGCTGGCGTCGCGCCGGGGCCCCGCGGCACCCGGGGGAGCGGCCGGGGCCCCCGCACCCGACCGGGCTTGTTGGCGGCGTCCCGCTGCCTGCTGCTGCCTGCGCTGCCTATTCCTGGCTCCCGGCCGCCCTTCCACCCCGCTGCCATCTGCTCCGCCGCGGGCAGCCTTGGCAGCGCCGGCGTGGGCAGCCAGAGGGGGCTCGGCACCCCCAGACCCCCGCGCTGTGCCCCCCCCTCCCGCAGGAGCTCAGCCCCTCCGGCCATGGAGCTGCTGTCCACCCCCAAAAACATCGAGATCAACAACATCACCTGCGATTCCTTCCGCATCTCCTGGGCCATGGAGAAGGGGGACCTGGAGAGGGTCACCCACTACTTCATCGACCTCAACAAGAAGGAGAACAAGAATTCCAACAAGTTCAAGCACCGGGTGAGCCGGGTGGAGGACGCGGGACCCCCTGCCCGGGGAGAGGAGACGGGCTTGGCAGGGATGAACCGGCTCTTAGCCCTCTCTAGCGCTGAATTTGGGTCATTCCCGTCACGGGACACGCTGGCGCAGGGGACCGGGACGGGGATCGGGGGGTGGCGGACCCCGCTGAGCCCCGCGGGGGAGCTGAGCTGCTCCTGCTCCCCCTCCCCGCGCTGCGAGTCACTAATTCGGGCCGTTTTTAGCAGCGCCGTTGCCACGGTGATGCTATTTAATGTTTAACATTATTTTTTTTTTCTCTCTCTCTCCTCCCCAATAATAAGGGGTGGAGGGGGGGTGGGATATCTTTTTTTTTCCCTCCATCTCCCGACTTCAGCATCCGCCGTTGCCACAGAAACGGCTCTGCACTGCGGAGCTGCTCCGTGGCCTCTTGACACCGCGAGATGCCACCGGCAGCGGGGGGACCCCGAAACCACCTCGGGGACTCTGTGTCCCCATGGCAGCGGGGACACGTTTGGGGACATATTTGGGGGAGCGCTGTGGGCACAGAGCAGGGGGAGCTGCCCGTGGATATTTTGGGGGGGGTCTCCGTGGATATTTCGGGGTGTGCGGTACCCGGGGGGTGCGGGGGGATGCTGTCCCGCCTGACCCTCGCCGCTCGGCGCAGGATGTCCCCACCAAGCTGGTGGCCAAGGCGGTGCCGCTGCCCATGACGGTGCGGGGCCACTGGTTCCTGAGCCCCCGCACCGAGTACAGCGTGGCCGTGCAGACGGCGGTCAAGCAGAGCGATGGCGAGTACCTGGTGTCCGGCTGGAGCGAGACCGTGGAGTTCTGCACCGGGGGTGAGCGGGGACCGTGGGGGCGTCCCCGGGAGGCCGGAGGGAGGATGGGGGCGATGCCAGCAGCCCGGAGCTGGGGGGAGGACGGGGGCGATGCTGGGAGCAGGGAGGGAGGACGGGATTGATGCTCTTGGAATCAGGAGCTGGGCCGGGGATGGGGACGGTGGGGAAGGAGGATGGGGTTGATGCCTGGAGCTGGGAGGAGGATGGAGGCGGTGCTGGGAGCCGCGAGGATGAGGAGGACAGGGGCAAAATCTAGGATTGGGAGCCAGGAGGGAGGATGGGGTTGATGGAAGGGGGAAGAGGGCAATGCCTGGAGCTGAGAGGGAGGATGGAGATGGTGCTTGGAGCTGGAAGCAGGGAGGGAAAACAGGGGAGACCCAGGAGCTGGGAGGGAGAACAGGGGTCAGTGCTGGGAGCAGGGAGGGAGAACGGGAGCGATCCCAGGAGCTGGGAGAGAGAATAGGGGCGACCCCAGGAGCTGGGAGATCGAAGGGGAAAGAGGGCAATGCCTGGAGCTGAGAGGGAAGATGGGGACGATGCCTGGAGCAGGGAGCAGGGAGGGAAAACAGGGGCGATCCCAAGAGCAGGGAGGGAGAACAGGGGAGAACCCAAGAGCTGGGAGGGAAAGGGGGTCAGTGCTGGGAGCAAGGAGGGAGAACAGGGGCGATGGCAGGAGCTGGGAGGGAGGGAGGACAGGAGCGATCCCAAGAGCTGGGAAGGAGAACAGGGGAGAACCCAAGAGCTGGGAGGGAGGACAGGAGCAATCCCAAGAGCTGGGAAGGAGAACAGGGGTGATCACAGGAGCTGGGAGCAAAGAGGGGTCAGTGCTGGGAGCCACGGGGGAGATCGGGGGTGATGTCGGTAGCCACGAGCCGGGAGAGAGGATGGGGGAAACGCTGGGAGCTGGGAGCCCGGAGGAGGACGGGGGCGATGCCGGGAGCTGGCACAAGCCGGGCCGGTTGGAGCGGCAGCTGATGAGTGGGAGGCAGGAGGTGCGGGGAGCTGCGGGCAGGGATGGGCTGCTGCAGGGGGATGGAGACGCCCTGATGTCCCCGCGCCTGTCCCCAGACTACGCCAAGGAGCACCTAGCCCAGCTGCAGGAGAAAGCGGAGCTGATCGCCGGCCGCATGCTGCGCTTCTCCGTCTTCTACCGCAACCAGCACAAGGAGTATTTCCAGCACGTCAGGTACCCCCAGCCCCATTGCCCACGCTCCCCGCCCGCAGAGCGCATTCCCTGACCCTGCCTGTGCCTGTCTGTGTGTCCCTCCTCCTCCTCCTCCTCCTCGTCCTCGTGGCAGGATGCACTGCGGGAACGTGATGAAGCCGTCGCTGAAGGACAACAGCGGGAGCCACGGCTCGCCCACCAGCGGGATGCTGCACGGCATCTTCTTCAGCTGCAACACCGAGTTCAACACCGGGCAGCCCCCGCAGGACTCGCCCTACGGCCGGTACCGCTTCCAAATCCCGGCGCAGCGCCTCTTCAACCCCAACACCAACCTCTACTTCGCGGACTTCTACTGCATGTACACCGCCTACCACTACGTCGTGCTGGTCCTGGCGCCCAAGGGCTCCTCGGGGGATCTCTTCTGCCGGGAGCGCCTTCCCCAGCTGGACATTTCCTCCAACAAGTTCCTGACGTGCTGCGTGGAGGAGGGCGAGCTGGTGTACCGCCACGCCCAGGACAGCATCCTGGAGGTCATTTACACGGAGCCGGTGGACCTGAGCCTCGGCGTGCTCGGGGAGATCAGCGGCCACCAGCTCATGAGCCTCTCCACTGCCAACGCCAAAAAGGACCCCAGCTGCAAGACGTGCAACATCAGCGTGGGGCGTTAGGCGGCCCAGGCGGGCAGGGCCGGGCAGGGCGACGGGCGCTGCCCGCGGGGGCTTCTCCCACGGACGCCGGTGGGTGGAGGACACGGGTGGGCTCGGGGGAGCCGGGACGCTGCTTCGGCGAGGAGGCAGGGCCCGCGCCGCTGCGCGCCCCGAGGGAGGAAGCCTTCATCTCCTGGACTGGCCGAGCAGCAGCGTCCTCGCTGGCGTGAGCCCCGCGCTCTGCCCCGCTCCGGGACCCCCTTCCCCTCCCTCCGGCGTCCCCCGCATCCCCCCACCCAGGTTCGCGCAGCTCCCAGGGAGCCCCGGCCCTGCCAGCCGGGACTGGGGCTCCCCGGCTATTCCAGGGGGTTCAGGGAGATATTGGAAGCACCCCCCGGTTTTGAACTGCTCCCGGGGACGGGGGTGCTCGGACACCGCGGGGCCGTGGGGGACCCCGGGCGCGCCCCCGCGTCCCGTCCCTCTCTGCTCTGCGCTTCCCCGGCCCCGCGGCCCCGGAGGCAGCCGGAGGAGCCGGGGAAGGGGAGAACGGATCTGCAGCCCCCCTCCCTCCCCGTGCCCCCCCAAACCCGCCGCCCCCCGCATGAGCCGTCGGCAGCATGGCGCTTGCGTGCGGCCCCCCCGGGGTGCCCGCGCCCCGTCTCTGTGTCCCCCCTGCACGCTCTACAACAACGGCCCCCCCTCCCCGAGCATCCCTGTGCTGTGCTGGAGGTGTTTCAATAAACTCTGTGCGGTCGCCACCGGCCGTGTGACGCGCCTCTGTCCCCCACGGGACCCCAAGGAGTGGCTCAGACCCCCCCCACAATCCCCACACCGATCCGGCGATCTGGGACTGGGAGGGGACAAGGTGGCCCTCGGCAGCTCTGAGACAAGTTCAGGTTGGAAGGGCCTTCCTGGAGATCACCAGGTCCATCGCACCTGCCCGGGCAGGGTCACCTGGCTCAGGTGACACAGGAGC
Source organism: Ammospiza caudacuta (assembly GCF_027887145.1). Lineage (NCBI taxonomy): Eukaryota > Metazoa > Chordata > Aves > Passeriformes > Passerellidae > Ammospiza > Ammospiza caudacuta. The sequence continues at coordinate 4,299,101 of NC_080618.1, forward strand.
ACGTTTGGAATGTGGCCAGAGAGGGAGGCGCCACCCTCGCCTGGGGCTGTCCCAGTGCTCTGCCACCCTCCGTGGAAAGCATCTCTTCCTCACCTTGAGGTGGAACTCATGCTTGTGTTTATGGCCGTTGCTCCTCATCCTGCCACTGAAAAATTCCCCCGAGCTCTTCACCCCACGGAGACTGAAACCCCCTCAGGATGAAACCCCCGGTGCCCATCCCAGTTGTGCCCACGAAGCATGCCAGGCTGGCGCACGGAGGGAACAGAAACATCCCCGTGGCAGCAGCAGCAGCGAGCAGGGGCTGCAGGAGGGGTCGAGGCACGCGGTGGGCGCGGGGGCCGTGGCACAGCCCACCCTCCATCTGCCACACGCCACCATGGGCACGCGCTGGAGCACGCGGTGGGCACAGCACGTGGCACCCACCCACGCACCCTGCCACCCACCCACCCCACAGCGGCTGCTGCCTCAGAGACACCTGGAAATAAAGATGTGGGGGGACAGAACCCACCTGCAGAGTCCTGGGGACTCCGAGCCCACCGCCCTCCTCAGGACCTTGGTTGGAGTTCCTGGCTCTGCTCCATCAGAACCCCCAAAGATGGGGCTCCTCCTTTAGGATTGGGGTCTGTGCAGGGTCCTGGCTGCTTTCCCCCCCATTCCAGCCCCATTTTGGGTGCTGTTCTGCCGGGCTGGAAGCAAAGAGGCCACGGCTGCCCCCGCTCCAAGTACAAGGGTATTTATTTCATGGGTACAAGAGAGAGACAGCACCTTGTGTGTGTTGGGCTCTTCCCGGTTACTGGTTTGTACATTCAGAGCTTTGGCCGGGGCAGGGGAGGGCAGCGGGTCCTGCTCGGCCCCTCCCCAGCCCCGGGGTGGGCGGCTGCCGGCGGGGACCCCCCCTGTGCCCCCCGTGCCGCGGGCGCCTGAGCCCCGGGGCCCCGTGCGAGCGTGTCTTGAGTGCTGAGGTTGGCTGTGTGCTCCTCCTCCGTGCAGTCTGTGCGGGGCAGCGCTCCCCGCCGTCCTCCCTGCCCTCTTCCTCCTCCTCCTCTTCCTCCTCCTCCTCCCCTGCCCGCGGCGGGGCCGGGAACCCCAGCCCTCATTTCCTCGTGTGCAGCGTGTCCTGGAACTTGGTGCTGGTGTAGCGAAGGTGGAAACCCTTCTTGTTGATGGTGTCGTCCGAGTGGAAGCGGATCATCACCGAGTCTCCGGCCGAGTAAACCTCCTCGGGGGGCTGCGGGGGTGAGGGAGGGGGTGCTCAGATCCACGAACACCCCTGGGGTGATTGCTGGGGGGAATATTTGCACTGGGGAATGTGGGAATCATCACACCAGACCAAATTCCCGTGGGCATTTCTCCACACTGCTGATCCATGAGCTCTCTTGGGGTGAGCACCCATTGTGGCTGGGAATATTTGCACTGTGGAGAGTGGGAATCATCAAATTCCCATGGAGATTTCTCCACACTGCTGATCCATGAGCATCCCCAGGGTGAGCACCCATGGCAGGTGGGAATATTTGCACTGGGGAGAGTGGGAATCATCACAATACACCAAATTCCCGTGGGGATTTCTCCACACTGCTGATCCACGAGCACCCCTGGGGTGAGAACCCATGGCAGGTGGGAATATTTGCACTCTGGAGGGTGGGAATTTGCACTGTGGAGAGTGGGAATCATCACACAAATTCCCAAGGGGATTTCTCTAAACTGCTGATCCACGAGCACCCCCAGGGTGAGCGCCCATTGTGGCTGGGAATATTTGCACTGTGGAGAGTGGGAATCGTCACACCACACCAAATTCCCACAGGGATTTCTCCATACTGCTGATCCACGAGCACCCCAGAGGTGAGCATCCATGGTGGGTGAAATATTTGCACTGGGGAGAGTGGGATTTATCACACCACACCAAATTCCTGTGGGGATTTCCACTGTGCAGAGTGGGAATTTGCACTGTGGAGATTGGGAATCATCACACAAATTCCTGTGGGGATTTCTTCACACTGCTGATCCATGAGCATCCCCAGGGTGAGCACCCATTGTGGCTGGGAATATTTGCACTGTGGAGGGTGGGATTTCTCCACACGACTGATCCACGAGAACTCTTGGGGTGAGCGCCCATGGCGAGTGGGAATATTTGCACTGGGGAGGGTGGGATTTATCACACCACACCAAATTCCCATGGAGATTTTTCCACACTGCTCTGGCTCTGCCTCATCCCTCACCTTGAACCCTCACTCCTCACCCCCCAGCCCACATCCCAGGCTCACCCCGGAGCCGCAGAAGCGGCCGAGGCGCGGGGCCGTCCCGTCGTAGCCGTCGAAGAGCTCCATGTAGTCGTATCCACAGTCGGCCTCCTCCTCGATCTCAAAGGTCTGGAAGATGAGCTCCACACCGAAGCCCTCCTCGGCCATGATCACCCACTCACAGTCCGAGCCCCCTGGGTAGTTGTTGTCCCCAAATTGTGCGTGGGAATACAAATCCTTGGTCTTCACCTCGGCGCGCACCTGGCCCCCGCACACTGTGGGAGGAGATGGGGCTTAGGGTTTGGGGGCTCTGAGCCCCCACCCCATAACCCCATTTCCCATCCCCAGTGGAGGTACCTGTGCTGTGCGTGGCCTCGAATCCCTTCTTCTGGATGGAGTTATCAGACACAAACTTGAGGAACATCTTGTTGCCCGAGGAGACGATAGGCTCGGGCTCCTTGGCCCCGCAGAAGCGCCCGAGCGCCGGCGCCTTGGCGTCCTTCCCATCGAAGATCTCCAGGTGGTCGTAGGTGCATTCCTGCTGTGCCTCCACATCCAGCTCTGAGAAGCTCTGTGGAGGGTCTGGGTGAGGTCAGGGCTCGGCAGAGGTGACCCCAGTGCCCCCCACCCCCCAAACCCCTACCAGCTTGATGCGGTGCCCCGGCGTGGTGCTGATGGCCCAGGTGCACTCCTTCTTACTGGGGTATTTATCGGGCCAGTTGGGGCTGGTGATGGTCCCCGAGACAGATGTCACCTTGTGGTCACAGCCAGCTGTGGGACAGCCAAGAGGGTCACAGAGGGGCAGTTGGGGGGTTCCCAAGGGAATGGGGGGCGGGCTGGACCCACCTTCCTTGCAGTCGTGCTTGTTGTCGTGCAGCACGAAGCCGCTGCGGCACTGGCACTCGTAGCTGCCGAAGGAGTTGAGGCACTCGTGCTGGCAGCCCCCGTTGTTCTTGGAGCACTCATCCTTGTCTGGGAGAGAGCAGAGTGATCCCTGAGCGGGCTGGGAAAGCCTGGAACGGTGCAATTCCATCCCCCCAGGCCCCCCAGCCCCGCTGCCCTCCAGCCAAGCAAGCGCCCCCGGGCAGCAGCAAAGCAGCTCCAGCATCCCAGCCCCTGCGGGCACCGACGGCTCCTCCTCTCCCGTGGGCTCACCCATGGGTGCCACCATTACCTGCTGCCAGGATGGACGGGGGGAGAGGCAGAAAAACACACAGTGACAACCAAAGATGCACAAGAAAGACCAGGACGCTGGAGTCCCTCTTTACTCATCGATAGGAAATGTCACAGACACGGTAAAAATTGGGGGGAGGGGGGGGGGAAAAAAAATAAAACAAACAAGGTCAGCTGGTCAATGACAAAACCAAGGGAGTGGGGTGCTTAGAACCAAAAAAAAAAAAAAAAAAAAAAAAAAAAAAGTTTAAAAAAAGTTAAAAAAAAAAAAAAAAAATAAGGTCAACAACCAGTTCTGTCAAGCAAAAGGCTGCCGGGGCCGGCAGCACGGCTCGGCTCGGCTCGGCTCGGTCCCACCGTGCTCCCGCACGGCTCCGGGGCCGCGGCGTTCCTGAGAAAGACGGAGAGGACGGAGCGGCTCAGGAGGGGCCCCGCGGCCGCTTCTGCATGCGGAACTTGAGGCCGGGCGGGCGAGACTTGGGCGGCTGCAGCTGCTGCTTCTTCTCTGCGGAGAGAGAGGGAGAGAAGGGGGGAGAGATGGGGGCGCGGGGGGCGGCGGGGAGGGGCTGGGGGGGCCATGCGGAGCGGCAGCCGGGGGCAAGCAGCAGCGAGGGGACCCCCGGGAGCCCCTCTGCGGCCGTGGAGGAAGAGGAGGAGGAGGATGAGGATGAGGTTGGGCTTTGGGTGGGTTCCTAGGGCTAGGAATGGCGCTGGAGGGGTTTGGGGTCACCCCGAGCTGGGCGGATTGACCTCCCAAAGACCCCTCCGGGTGCCATCGCTCCCCCTGCCCTCGGGGCGGTGTTGTGGGGAGGGAAGGCAGCAGCAAGCGGGCACCGGAGCCCCCAGCGCCCCCTCCGAGCTCACAGCGGGGCCGGGAGGAGCCGGGATCCCTCCCGGAGCCATCGGTGAGTGGGGGTCCTGCCCAGACCCCCCGGCCGCCTCTCAAGCTGTAACCTGGCGTCTCCTCGGTGTGAGGGAGGAGGAGGCGAGGCAGAAAGGCCCGGTTGGGGTTGGGAAGGGGCTCCTGGGCTCAGAGCAGCTCCAGCACGGCTGGAGCTGGGGGAGCTGGGAGCCTGGGCGGGCGAGACGAGAGCAGTAGAGAGTCGGCGGCGGGAAGAAGCCCAGCGGCTCGGTGTCCTTGCTTAGCGATCCTTTATTCCAAGCAGCTCGCTCCGCCACCCGGCATCGCTCACCGTTCTCCCCCGCGGGCATCCGACGGCTCCGGGCTGCTCCGACCGCCCCGCAGCCCCCGGCAGCGCCTCTCCCCCCGCTGCGGAGCCCCCAGCGCCGCCGGGGCTCGGCACAGAGCCGGGGGGACCTACCTGGATGCCGACACCGTGGCGGATTCCCGGGAGGAACGCGCATCCCGGGAGGAGGAGGAGGAGGAAGAGGAGGAGGAGGAGGAGGAGGAAGGGGTCACGTCTTCAGCGGGGAAAAGCGGGCGCCCGGACGGCCAGGCTGCCCCGCGGCACCGAGGGGCTCGTCCGGAGCGCGGGGACCCTCCGCGGCCAAAAAGGGGCCGCACGGGAGAGGTTTTGCCCAGGGAGCAACCCCGGAGGGACCAGAGGCGGCCGAGTCCTCCAGGGTGGTCCTGCTGCCGGGAAAGCCCGAGACCTGAGCGGGGGAAGGTGGAGGAGATGGATTGATTATCTGTTATCACCCCACGTCCCGTGGGGTGAGGAAAAAGGGGATGAGGATGATGAGGATGGAGCCCGGAGCGCTCCGTGGGGAGACTCACCCGGCTGCCCCGTGGTCCCGCTCGGCTTCCCCGAGGAATCCCCCGAGGAATCGCTTTGTGGAGGGCGCCGGCTCCCGACGGCTGGGCCCCCTGCGCCGCCCTCCTCGCCTTGGTTTTCATTGAACACATAAAGCAAAGACACTCCGTGCCCGGCCCGCGGGGCTCTGCCGCTCCGGGAACGCCGCTCCCGCAGCCGGAGCCCCTCAAAAACGGCTCAGGGGTCTCTCAGAGCTGGGATGGCCTCCAGGGCACCGTGCCACACCCGGGGGACCGTCCGGTGCACGAGGGTCCCGTGGCAGCCCCCAGCGCGTCCAGCCTTTGGTGGTGTCGCCATCCCTGCGCACCAAACCCGTCCGAAGGCGACACCGCCTCGTGGAGGGGTGGCCCGGGAGAGGAGAGCGGACAGGGAGAGGCCGGGGATGGTGTTTGGGAGGAGCGATGGCTCCGGATGCTGAGGCCGGGATGCGGAGCGCCCTGCGCGGGGAGCGGGGGGAGCCGGGGCCGTGCAGCAGAGCGGGAGCAGCAGCAGCAGCAGCAGCAGCAGAGCGGGGTGTCACCGTCCCCCCACCCTGGGAATGCCACCCCAGGGGTGCAGCACCCGGGGCCCAGCACATCCCTGTCCCCAGATGGAGCCCAGCATCCCCTGGCTGTTTGGGGAGCCCCTGAGATCACCCCCAACTCTGAAATAGGAGCCAATTGTCCCCAAAAAGAAGAGAAAACCCCAAAAATATGCTGCCAGCCAGGTTGCCTGTGGATGGAGGGTTTTGAGACTAGAACCTCTGAGGTAGGAGCCAATTATCCCCGAAAAGAGGAGAAAATCCCCCAAAATGTGCTGCCAGCCAGGCTGCCTGTGCCTGGAGGGTTTTGGGGCTGGGGGCTCTGAGGTAGGTGCCAATTGTGCCCCAAAAGAGGAGAAAATCCCCCAAAATGTGCTGCTAGCAAGGCTGCCTGTGCCTGGAGGGTTTTGGGACTGGGGGCCCTGAAATAGGAGCCAATTGTCCCCCAAAAGTGTGGAAACCTCCCAAAATGTGCTGCCAGCAAGGCTGCCTGTGGCTGGAGGGTTTTGGGACTGGGGGCTCTGAGGTAGGAGCCAATTGTCCCCCAAAAGAGGAGAAAAGCCCCCAAAATATGCTGCCAGCCAGGCTGCCTGTGGCTGGAAGGTTTGAGACCAGGACCTGCACTCCCAGCTCTGAATTAGGAGCCAATTGTTCCCTAAAAGAGTTGAAACCTCTCAAAATGTGCTGCCAGCCAGGCTGCCTGTGCCTGGAGGGTTTTGGGGCTGGGGGCTCTGAGGTAGGTGCCAATTGTGCCCCAAAAGAGGAGAAAACCCCCAAAAATGTGCTGCTAGCAAGGCTGCCTGTGGCTGGAGGGTTTTGGGACTGGGGGCTCTGAAGTAGGAGCCAATTGTTCCCTAAAAGAGTTGAAACCTCTCAAAATGTGCTGCCAGCCAGGCTGCCTGTGGCTGGGGGGTTTTGAGACTAGAACCTCTGAGGTAGGAGCCAATTATCCCCGAAAAGATGAGAAAACCCCCAAAATGTGCTGCCAGCCAGGCTGTGCATGGCTGGAGGGTTTAGGGACTGGGGGCTCTGAAGTAGGAGCCAATTGTTCCCTAAAAGAGGAGAAAATCCCTCAAAATGTGCTGCCAGCCAGGCTGCCTGTGGCTGGAAGGTTTTGAGACCAGGAGCTGCACCCCTAGCTCTGAAATAAGAGCCGATTGTCCCCAAAAAGAGGGGAAACTTCCCAAAATGTGCTGCCAGTAGTAACCCTTTGTGGCTGAAGGGTTTTGAGACCAGGAGCTGCACCCCCAGTTATGAAACAGGAGGCAATTGTTTCCCAAAAGAGGATAAAATCCCCCAAAATGTGCTACCAGTCTGGTTTTCTGTGGCTGGATGGTTTTGGGGCTGCACTCCCGTCGTGGCCAAGGGAAGCGTTAGCGGCGTTTTGGGGGGCCTGGATGGGTGAGGGAGGGCAGGGGGTGCCCATGCTGGGGCCAGGCAGCTCTACCTGAGAAGAAATGGGCTTTGAAGCCCTTTTTGGAGACGGTGTTGTCGGACTTGAACTCGATCCTCATGTTGTTGTACTGGGAGGTGATGACCTCGGGCTTCTCGGCGCCGCAGAACTTCCCGTGCAGCTTGGAGTCGGCTGTGAGCCCGCTGCGCACCTCCACAAAGTCATATTTGCACACCTGGGGGTGACACGGGGCTGGGGACGCCGTGGTGCCACCCTGGGGGCCACCAGCAGCCCCTGAGAGCACCCTCAGCCCTGAACCAGGAGCCAACTGTTCCCCAAAAGAGGAGAAAACCTCCCAGAATGTGCTGGCAGCAAGGCTGCCCGTGGCTGGAGGGTTTTGGGATTGGGGGCTCTGAAGTAGGAGCCAATTGTTCCCTAAAAGAGGAGAAAACCTCCCAAAATCCAGGCTACCTGTGGCTGGAGGGTTTTGGGACTGGGGGCTCTGAAATAAGAGCCAATTGTCCCCTAAAAGAGGAGAAAACCCCCCAAAATGTGCTGCCAGCCAGGCTGCCTGTGGCTGCAGAGTTTGGGGCTGTACCCCCAGCTCTGAATTAAGAGCCAATTGTCCCCTTAAAGAGGAGAAAATCCCTCAAAATGCGCTGTCAGCCAGGCTGCCTGTGCCTGGAAGGTTTGGAGACCGGGGTCTCCATCCCCAGCTCTGAATTGGGAGCAAATTGTCCCCTAAAAGAGGAGAAAACCTCCCAAAATGTGCTGCCAGCCAGGCTGCCTGTGGCTGTAGAGTTTGGGGCTGTACCCCCAGCTCTGAATTAGAAGCAAATTGTCCCCAAAAAGAGGAGAAAACCGCCCAAAATGTGCTGCCAGCCAGGCTGCCATGGCTGGAGGGTTTGGGGACTGGGGGCTCTGAGGTAGGAGCCAATTGTCCCCGAAAAGAGGAGGAAAACTCCCAAAATGTGCTGCCAGCCAGGCTGCCTGTGGCTGTAGAGTTTGGGGCTGTACCCCCAGCTCTGAATTAAGAGCCAATTGTCCCCTTAAAGAGGAGAAAATCCCTCAAAATGTGCTGCCAGCAAGGCTGCCCATAGCTGGAGGGTTTTGGGACCAGGGGCTGCACCCCCTGTTCTGAAGTAGGTGCCAATTAACCCCTAAAACATGAGAAAAACCCCCAAAATGTGCTGCCAGACAGGCTGCCCGTGGCTGTAGAGTTTGGGGCTGTACCCCCAGCTCTGAATTAAGAGCCAATTGTCCCCCAAAAGAGGAGAAAACCGCCCAAAATGTGCTGCCAGCAGGGCTGCCTGTGGCTGGAGGGTCTTGGGGCTGCACCTCTGGCATGGGTAAGGGGTGGTACGGGGGGCAGAGAGTGACTGCTGCCCTGGCATGGGTAAGGGGTGGCACGGGTGGCAGAGAGGAGCTGCACTCCTGGCATGGGTAAGGGGTGGCACGGGGGGGCAGACAGGGGCTGCTCCCCCCACTCACATCGTTGCCCTCGGTCTCGAAGAAGTCGAACTGCAGGGAGATGCGGTACTGGGTGGGCGCCACCAGCTGCCAGATGCAGTTCTTGTTGGGGGGATACTCCTTGGGCCACCCCGGGCTGGTGATGGAGCCGTTGAGCTTGGTGAGGAACCCTCCGCAGGCGGCTGCAGGGCGGCACCACCAGCGCCCGTCACCTCCACGGGGCTGGGGGCGCCACAAGGAGCACGGGGCGGGTTTTGGGGGGGTCTCATGGGCTCACTCACCCTCGCAGCGGCGTTTATCAGATGCCAGCTCGTAGCCAGGGTCGCAGGCACACTTGTAGCTGCCCAGGGTGTTGACGCAGCGCTGCTCGCAGCCGCCGTTGTTGGGCCGGGAGCACTCGTCCATCTCTGGGCAGGGCACAGGGGGTGAGCGGCCGGGGGGCTGCAGCACCCCCTGCGCCCCCCTGAGCTCCCCCCAAACCTTTGAAGAAGTTGACGGCGAAGCCGGCCTTGTTGATGGAGCCGTCAGACACGAATTTCATCCAGAGCTTGTTGGAGGTGCTCTTGATGTCGTCGGGTTTGTCGTAGCCGCAGTAGCGGCCGATGAGGCTGCTGGAGTCGCTGCTGCCGTCGCGGATCTCCAGGTAATCGTAGGCACAGCTGTCGTGGCGCTCGATCTGGGGAGGGGGACGGTGCCACAGTCAGAGGGCACAGAAAGGTGTCACAGGAAGGTGCCACAGTAAGAAAAACGTCACTGTAAGATGGCCAATAAGATGTCACAGTGAGAAAGGTGTCACAGTAAGGTGTCACAATAAGATGGCACAGTAAGAAAGATGGCACAATAACATGGATGTCGCAGTAAGGTGTCACAATAAGGTGGCCAGTAAGATGGCACGGTAAGAACAATGGCACAGTAAGATGTTACAATAAAATGTCACAGTAAGATGTCACATGAAGATGCCACAGTAAAAATGATGGCGCAATAAGATGGATGTCACAGTAAGATGTCACAGTAAGATGGACAGTAAGGTGTCACAGTAAGAAAGATGTCACAGTAAGATGTCACAGGAACATGTCACAGGAAGATGTCACAGTAAGACAGATGTCACAGGAAGATGTCACAATATTATGTCCCAGTAAGATGGCATGGGAAGGTGTCACAGTAAGATGGCACAGTAAGGTGGCACAGTAAGGTGTCACAGTAAGGTGGCACAGTAAGGTGGCACAGTAAGGTGGCACAGTAAGGTGGCACAGTAAGATGTCATAGTAAAGTGTCACAGTAAGGTGTCACAGTAAGAAAGATGGCACAGTAAGATTGCACTGTAAAGTGTCACAGTAAGAAACATGTCATAGTAAGATGGCACAGTAATTTGAATCTGCTTTTAGAGGAGCTCCTTTTGGGGTTCTCTCCCAAATTTGCCCTGAACCTGAATAGGACACCCCTATTTCATTTGTGGGGAGATGCTGACCCACCTCGAAGGACTGGAAGGTCAATCCCACGTGGTAGCCCTCGGACACGGTGATTTTCCAGACGCACACCTTGCTGGGCCGGTAGTCATCGGGGTAGTTGGGGGACTGGATGTGGCCGTTGTCCTTCTTGACGTCCCCCCCACAGATGGCTGGAAGGGAGGAGCAGCAGCCTGAGCCCCCCCGGGCCCCCGGCCGCCCCCTGGGCCCCGCTGCTCCCCCCTACCTTCGTAGACGGCGAAGAAACCTTTGCCCACCCAGTTGCTGCTGCTGCGGAACTCCACCCACAGGCGGCTGTCGGTGGAGATGATGGGCTCGGGCAGCTTGTTCCCGCAGAACCTGCCTGGGGAGGAAGGCGTGCTGGGCTGCCGTGCTGGGACCCTCCTCTTCCTCACCGCCACCTGCTCTTCCTCATCACCACCTCCTCTTCCTCACTGCTACCACCTCTTCCTCACCGCCACCTCTTCTTCCTGTTCACCATCTCCCTTTCCTCACTGCCATCTTCTTTTCCTCACTGCCACCTCTTCTTCACCACCACCTCCTCTTCCTGCTCACTATCTCCTCTTCCTCACTGCCGTCTCCTCTTCCTCACCGCCACCTCCTCTTCCTCGCCGCCCCCTTCTCTTCCTCACTGCCACTTCCTCTTCCTCACTGCCATCTTTTCCTCACTGCTACCACCTCTTCATCATCACCAGCTCCTCTTCCTGCTCACCACCTCCTCTCCCTCACTGCCCCCTCCTCTTCCTCACTGCCATCTCCTCTTCCTCAGCACTATCTCCTTTTCCTGGCTGCCACCTCCTTTTCCTCATTACCACCTCCTCTTCCTCACTGCCATCTCCTCTTCCTCACCACCACCTCTTCCTCCTCACAGCCACCTCCTCTTCCTCACTGCCATCGCCTCTTCCTTGCCCCATCCTTCTCTTTCTCATCATCACCTCTTCCTTTCTGCCACCTTGTCTAACTCACCATGACTTCCTCTTAGTCCTCATGACCTCCTCTTCCTCACCTCCATCTCCCCTTCCTCACCGCCACCTGCTCTTCCTCACTGCCACTTCCTCTTCCTGTTCACCAGCTCCTTTTCCTCACTGCCACCTCCTCTTCCTCACTACCACCTCCTGTTCCCCACTGCCATCTCTTCTTGCTCACCGCCATCTCCTCTTCCTTGCCCTCTCCTTCTTTTTCTCATCATTTTTTCCTTTCTGCCACCTTGTCTACCTCTTCATGACCTCCTCTTCCTCACCACCCCCTGCTCTTCCTCACTGCCATCTCCTCTTCCTCATTGCTACCATCTCTTCCTCACTGCCACCTCCTCTTCCTGCTCACCACCTCTTCTTCCTCACCGCCATCTCCCTTTCCTCACCACCATCTCCTCTTCCTCACTGCCACCTCCTCTTGTCCTCTCCTTCTCTTTCTCATAATAACCATCTCTTGCTTTCTGCCACCTTGTCTAACTCACCATGACTTCCTCTTCCTCCTCGTGACCTCCTCTTCATCACTGCCATCTCTTTTTCCTCACTGCCACCTCCTCTTCCTGCTCACCACCTCCTCTTCCTCACTGCTACCATCTCTTCCTCACTACCATCTTCTTTTCCTCATCACCACCTCCTTTTCCTCATTACCATCTCCTCTTCCTCACTGCCATATCTTCTTCCTTGCCCTCTCCTTCTTTTGCTCGTCATCATCTTTTCCTTTCTGCCGCCTTGTCTACCTCACCATGACTTCCTCTTCCTCCTCATGACCTTCACTTCATCACCACCACCTCCTCTTCTTCCTCACCACCTCCTCTTCCTCCTCACCACCTCCTCTTCCTCACCTCCACCTCCTCCTGGTCCCCCCGCTGTCTCTTTCCAGCCCAAAGCCAAAGGCTGCTTCTCCCTCCACTCCTCCCCAGTCTCCTCTGGCTTTTCTGGCTGTTTCACTTCAGCTGCTGATTCCAGGGGATTTGGGAATCCTGGGGTTTGGGGAACATCCAGCTCATGGGATGGGGCTGGGATCTTGCAGTGTCCCTGGGAAACACCACAGGGATGGGACTGGGACCCTGGAATCTCCCTGGAGAACATCACAAGGACTAGAATCTCCCTGGAGAGCATCACAGGGATGGGACGAGGACAAGGACACTGGAATCTCCCTGGGGAACATCACAGGGACTGGAATCCCCCTGAGGAACACCACAGGGATGGGATGAGGACACTGGCATCTCTTGGGGAACATGACAGGGACGGGACAAGGATGCTGGAATCTCCCTGAGGAACGTTACAGGGATAGGACCAGGGCCCTGGAATCTCCCTGGGGAACGTTACAGGGATGGGATGAGGACATTGGCATCTCTTGGGGAACATCACAGGGATGGGACCAGGATGCTAGAATCTCCCTGGAACCTCCCTGGGGAACACCCAGCTCTTTGGGGTGGAATCAGGACCCTGGAATCTCTTGGGGAACATCCCGGGGATGGGACCAGGATGCTGGAATCGCCTTGGGGAACATCACAGGAATGGGACAAGGACGCTGGAATCTCCCTGAGGAACATCACAGGGACAGGAATCTCCATGGGGAACACCCAGCTCCTCAGGGTGGGACTGGGACCCTGGAATCTCCCTGGGGAAAATCACAGGGATGGAACCAGGACACTGGCATCTCTTCAGGAACATCCCAGGGATGGGACTAGAATCTGGAATCTCCCTGGAGAACACCACAGGGATGGGACCAGGACACTGGAATCTCCCTGGGGAACATCACAGGAATGGGACTAGGATGCTGGAATCTCCCTGGAACCTCCCTGGGGAACACCCAGCTCCTTGGGGTGGGACTGGGACACTGACATCTCTTGGGAAACATCACAGGGATGAGACCAGGACCCTGGAATCTCCCTGGGGAACACCCGTCTCCTCGGGGTGGGATGGGACACCGCCACTCCCTGAGGACAGATGTTCCAGCCAGCCGGATCATCCAGCCTGCTCTCACTGGCCTGGGCTAAACTGGAAGCTCCGTTCACCTCAATAACCCCTCTGGGGGCTAATTCCCCCCTCCCCAGGAGTCTGGAACAGCAGGCAGGCAGGGAGGGGGTGAGGGAATCCCCTGGTCCCCTGCCAGCCCCGGGGTGGCACCGGCGGGCAGGAGGGGCGGGCAGCAGGCCCCGGGTTGTTACCTCGCAGCGTGGCCTTTCTCCAGAACCCGTCTCTCACCTCCACGTAGTCGTACCAGCACAGCCGGCTTCGGTACAGGTCCAGGGTGGTGAAATTCAGGATGATCTAAAGGTGGGAAGGAGCAGGAGGAGCCTGGGGTGAGCTCCCCCCGTGCCCCATCTGCCCGGAGCCGGGGGAACCTGGTGGAACCCAGACCCCATGAGGGATGCTGGGGGTCAGAACACCCCAGAACAAGGCTGGGAGGAGGAAGAGGAGGGCTGGGAGAGGGCGGGAGCCGTCACCCCAGCAGTCAGTACCTTCTCTCCGGGGGTGACCGAGATCCTCCAGACGCAGTGCATGTGGGCTGAGTATCCATTGGGGAATTCCGGGGAGGAGAAGTTGCCCTGGCTGTCCTGGAGCGTCTCCCCACAGGCTGCAGAGGGAGAAAAGCGGGGTTCAGACCCCCCGGAAAAGCGGGGTTCAAACCCCCACTATTCACTGTCCCCTGATCCACTAATAACCCCAACACACCCCCTATAACAACCAACCCCATCCCAAAGCCATAACCAACAATGCCCCAACTACCCCAAGCCTCTGGATGAGGATCCGCTGCCAGTGACACTGGTTGCAAAAAATGCATGTATTTCATGCATGGCTTTTTGCAAATATTAAAATGAATATTGTATGTGTTGTGTTAGAAAGTGATGTTGTATTAATTCTCTTAAGTACTGTGTTAAATATAGTTTTAGGTTACAAAAAATGTTAAAATAGAAATGATGCTATGTAAGATACTTTTTTTAAAGAAAGGACTTGCACTGAGATAGCAGCCACAGGACACCTGAATTTTTCAGAGAAAAAGAATTTATTGCCCTCTTATCAGAAGAAATGAACTTCTTCCCACCTTGAAGGCACTGTTAGGATTCAGAGGAAGAAGTTGACACTGCCCAGACAGAATCCTGTGTTTAAATGGAATTTATGCATCATGGATGAGGTGTATGAATATGCAACAGGTTATTGTTTTTAAGGGTTAATCCTCTGTTAACGTGGGTCCTTTTTTGGGCTCGTGCTGCCCAGTAAAAGGTACCCGGACATCCATAACTCTTTATCTTTATTGTCTCATATTGTCCTAATTCAAATTGTCCAAATTATTATTACTCTAATTGTATTACTATTTTTATAACCATTTTATTACTATTAAACTTTCAAAGTTTTAAAAACAAGCGATTGGCGTTTTTGACACTGAATAAGCAAACACTACCAACATCCCCCCTAAATAAACCATAACAAGCACCAAAGAGACAAAAGAGACCCCCAAACTCACGAGTCAACCTCACCCTACAACCAGCACCCCGTAGTAAGGGCGTTAGCGTTCAGAAACACAAAATCACAGAATGATTCTATGCAGGTGCTTTTATTGAAGAGCTCTGGGTGTCAGAGGTACAACCCCAAATCTGACTCCGACATGGGTTCAGGATGAACACGTTTTTAGATTCTATCGTTATATGACTTTCATGTTAATTATTCAACTTATATTGTTCTGTTGTATACATAGATTTCATCCAAACATGGGCTCCTCGTGGCCCCCTCAAACTTCTAACATAGTTTTCCATGATTCTTCTTACGATTAAACAATAATTATATTTAATTACTAAACAATCATCACATCTAACAATTATATCATTTATCGTATACTGCTTACGCAGGTGCAATTTCACATGATCTGGCAAACACAAAGCCTAACATTTTCAGAGTCTATTTTTAACATTTTTCCAGAGCCCCACTAAGTTTAGCTTCTTTCTAATTCCCCGAATTTTATGATTTTAAAACCTTTTACTATCAAGGGTGTTTTGTGGAGATATAGCTAAAAACTCTACAACTTTTGTGACAATTGTAAAGCCGGGATGTTTATTACAGCGCTGGACGCATGTGGGAATTGTTCCCTTAAAATGACATTTATACCTCTGGGAACTTCAGGTCCCTTTTTATCTCTTTCTCAGGTACACATGCATAAAATTTCATAATAGGTTGTGAAAGGGACAAGATGGGCACCACGGTGCTGGTACCTGTGTTTTGTGGAGATAAACAAAACTCCACAACTTTGTGAAAGTTGTAAAGCTGGTGTGTTTATTACAGTGCTGGACGCATGTGGGAATTGTTCCCTCAAAATGATATGTGGGAACTTCAGGTCCCTTTTTATCTCTTTCTCAGATACATATGCACACAATTTTACAAGAAGTTAGTATATATATTCATTTTTACTAATTTCACTGACATTTGCTGCTAGTTCTTCTTTATCAAAAAGAATTCCCAGGTCAGGCTGAGCTGCTCTCACAGCAGTGTCTGTCTCTCTCTATCACCTTCTGTCTCTCCCCCTTATCTCTGTCCTTCACTGAAGCAACTTCACTGAGCTTAATTTCTGCAGTCAGGCTAAATAGCTATAGTTTCTAACGACACACTCAACTCAAAAATGTACATTTCACCTAAATCAAAACAGATTTTCACCCTAGAAAATTTTCACTTTGCCTCGAGGCGAGGGCTTAGATGCATCCCCCAGCAGCAGCAAGAGCATCACCGCCTTCACCCTCACCCCAGCGCCCTTTTCCCACACAAATCCCCCAAATAAACCGCATCACCGCCATCCCCATCCCTCGCTGGAGCTGCTCCCGGCCCCGTGGCTCCCCTCCAGGCTCCTCCCGGGCCGTGCCACGCCGCGGGGCCGGGCTGGCTGCCCGCGCTCCGGGCAGCTCCCGCGGCTGGAGCCGGCCCAGCGCTGCCATCTGGGAGCCACATGAGGCTGCGCCCCGAGCTCTGCGCCCCCCTCCCCACCGGCCCGCTCGGATGAAAGGTGAAACTCTCCAAAAAAATCCCGCTTGAAACCTGGGCTCGCTGCCTTTTTTTCCCTTTACGCTGGAAACAAAAGAAGGGGACGCTTGTGAGCCTTTTTCGAGGCCTTATAAAAGGCTCCTCCTTTTATAATTTTTTTTTTTTTTTTTGCTTTTCCCCGCTCCCAACTAATCACTTTTCCTGCTCCCCTGAAGGCGGCACGGCCGTGGGGCCCCTCACAAAAGGCTTCCCTCTGTTCCAGGCTGCTAATTAGTCGCTGGAATTAAGCGGGAGCGTGCGGGAGCCAAACTCCTTGCAGATGTTGGCAGCGCAGCCCCGGAGCACGTGCCTGCCGTCGGGGGGGACTCGTGCCAGACACCCCCTCCCCGCTCCTGGGACAATGCCACCGCTCGTGGTCACAGCCCCGGAGCCCTCCGAGGTGACAACAGAGCTCTGCTGATCGTCTGCTCCAGCCTCGGGGAGATTTGTGGGCTCTGATGGGACCAGGATGCTCCCAGAGCCCTCCGAGGTGACAGCAGAGCTCTGCTGATCGTCTGCTCCAGCCTCGGGGGAGATCTGTGGGCTCTGATGGGACCAGGATGCTCCCAGAGCCCTCCGAGGTGACAGCAGAGCTCTGCTGATCGTCTGCTCCAGCCTCGGGGGAGATCTGTGGGCTCTGATGGGACCAGGATGCTCCCAGAGCCCTCCGAGGTGACAGCACAGTTCTGCTGAACGTCTGCTCCAACCTTGGGGAGATTTGTGGGCTCTGATGGGACCAGGATGCTCCCAGAGCCCTCCGAGGTGACAGCACAGCTCTGCTGGTCATCTGCTCCAACCCTGGGGAGATTTGTGGGCTCTGATGGGATCAGGATGTCCCCAAACCCCTCTGGGGACAGGGGTGGGATGGAAGAGGCTCCGAGGAGGCTCTGAGAAGGTTGTGGTCCCCAAGGGTGCTTGTGGGGTCAGAGGATGCTCTCAGGAGATGTTCTGCTCTTGGGGGAATGGTCTGTGGAGGATTTTTCAGGGGGATGCTCTTGGAAGATCCTCTGGGGGTGGGGGGATGCTCTTCCCTTGAGGGATTCTTTTGTAGGAATTCTCCAGGGAGATGCTCTTTGAAGGATTTTTTTCTTTGAAGGATTTTTCAGGAGATTTTTTTAGGAGATGCTCTTTAGACTATGCTCTTTGGGGGATGTTTTTTAGGGGACTTTTTGGAGGATGTTTTTTGGGAGGTGCTCTTTGGGGGATGCTTTTGGGGGATTTTCTTGGCTGATGCTCTTTGTGGGATTTGTTTGGGGGATGTTTTTTGGGAGATGCTCTTGGAGGAGGGTTGCTCTTCCATTTAAGGATTTTGTGGGGGGGATGCTCTTCCCTTGATGGATTCTTTAGTAGGAATTTTACAGGGAGATGCTCATTGTAGGATTTTTTGGGAGATTTTTTTGGGAGATGCTCTTTAGAGGATGCACTTTGTGGGATTTCTTTGGGGGATGCTTTTTGAGGATCCTCTTTGGGGAATTTCTTTGGCCAATTATTTTTGGGGATGCTTTTGGAGGATGTTTTTTTGATGGCTGCTCCAACAAGAGGCTCTGGAGAGGATTTTTTGGGACAATGCTCTGGGGGGGAGTGCTGTGATTAAAAGGGATTAAAAGGGACAGTGGTTCATCCCAAATGGAAGCAATGGTGAAGTCAGGATGAGCATCCACATTTCAAGGCTTTCACATCCCTTCCTCACCGCCTGAATCACGTCACCTTTCCCCACTCTGTGTAATTTCCATATCTCCTGGAGTCTCCATCCTCAGTGAAGACCCACAAATTGTCTGTGCACACCCAGGGCTCTTTTCTTGCAGGAATGAGAAGAGAGGGGAGCTGAGGACACCCTCACACAGGCAGATTCTCCTCAAAGTGGATGGATGAGCACCTTGAGTGCTCTTTAGGGAGTGAGGACCCCAAAACCCCTGGAAACAGCGAATCCACCCAGGATGACACCACTTTTGCCAAGATTTGGGGTGAAACTGAGGGAAATCCAACCTGGGGGTGCTCCCATGGGTTCTCGGTGCCCTTGAGGGGGTGGCACTCACCTGGGCAGCGGTAGAGCTTGCGGGCCTGGGCAATGTCCCCTTTGCTGAGCCGTGTCCTCTGGCCGATGGCGGGCCGGACGCCGTTCACGTCGTATTTGGGCAGGATGGTGTCCAGGAAGATGCCCCTGGGGCAGGAAAGGGATGAGCTGGGTGGGAATGGCCGGCCCTGCGGCCTCACGACCGGGGAAGGATGCTAAAAACAGCCTGGCTAATTAAAGCAGCCTGGCTAATTAAAGCCTGCAGGCCGGTGAGTCAGCCAGCGGGGACGTGTCCCCAGCGGAGGTGACCTCAGGGACAGCAATTCCCTGCTCTGGGAAGGGACCTGAGGGGTTTCATCCCATCCAGAACACCAATGGAAACATTTCTTGGAGGGAATTCACCCTGTGCACAGCTGCTAATCACCCTCAGGGGTTGGGGACACCATGGCATTGTCCCCAGGGTGTGAGGTGACACCAGGGGACAGCCCAGGCTGTACCTGGAGAAGGTGTTCCTGGCGTAGTGCATGATGCTGTCGAAGTCATAGGTCTCCCCCAGCGACTCCACCTCCTCAGGCTCCATCTTGAGGAAGTTGTATTCCTGCCCTGAGGAGCACAGGACGGGGGCACTGCCAGGGGAACCCCAATTTTGGCAGCAGGGATGAAGAAGAAGAGGAGAAGGAGAAGGAGGAGGAGGAGGGAAGCTTATCCCCACCTGGCTGGATGTTCTCCCTGATGATGGAGACGTGGTCATCCCTGTCGGGGCGCGTGTGCTCATGCCAGAAGCCGATGACGTGGCCCAGCTCGTGCACCACGATGCCAAATTTGTCGCAGTTTTTGCCGATGGAGATGGCCTGGGGTCCCCCTCCCCGGCGGCCCACGTAGGAGCAGCACCTGCAGGGGAGCAACCAGACGGTTCCTGGCTCTCTGCTGTGGACATCTGTCACAGACATCTTTTATGGAAAATCCTTTCCTTAGGATTTTTCCTCCTGAGAAGCTGAGAGGCCTCAGCAACAAAATGTAAACAATGGTTATCTGCTGCTGTGGAATGCAACAGGGGCATCTGTGATTGGTCTCATGTGGTTGTTTCTAATTAATGGCCAATCACAGTCAGCTGGCTCAGACTCTCTGTCCCAGCCACAAGCCTTTGTTATCATTCCTTCTTTTTCTATTCTTAGCTGGCCTTCTGATGAAATCCTTTCTTCTATTCTTTTAGTATAGTTTTAATATAATATATATAATAAAATAATAAATCAGCCTTCTGAAACATGGAGTCAGATCCTCATCTCTTCCCTCACCCTCAGACCCCTGTGAGCACCGTCACAAATATCCTGGTGTTCCCCAGCCAGGAGAATCAGGTCCCAAAAAACCCTGGGCATGTGGGAATCATCCCTGATACAGAACCTCAGGCGTCCTGCCCACGGGAGGAACTCAAGCCTCAGCTCTGCTTGGAAACTGGGAGCGCTCAGCTTCTGGCATGGCACGGACCAGCACGGCATGGCACAGCTGCACCAGCCCCAGATCCTGCGGTCCTGCTGCCAGAGGTGCCCAAACAGCTCCCTGGAGCCATCCTTGCCCCTGCCCCACATCCCTGGAGCCATCCTTGCCCCTGCCCCACATCCCCATGGTTCTGCTGCCAGGGCTGCCCACCCAGAGCCATCCTTGCCCCTGCCCTGCAGCTCAGCTGCTCCATCCCTCCTCTCTGGACCTGAGCTCAGCGTTTGCGCCCACGCAGGGGCTCCCATTCCAGGGGAAATCCTCCTCCTAACCACCATCAGCTTGGCCAGGGCCGTGCCCTGACGTGTGAAGAAGCTGAGCTCGTCCAAACCCCTGTTTCCTTTGGCTCCATCCCTGCTGCAAGCCCAGGCTGGTGCCGCACCACCGACCTCATCCCCGGCGGCTCCAGCACCTCCTGCACCCCAAACAGATGGATCCCACCCCAAAACCGAGCCTCAAACCGGTCCCGGAGCAGCCCTGCACGTACCCACAGGGCCGGTAGGTGAACACGATGTAGCTGTCCTCGTCGTTGCGCTCCAGGAAGGTGACGCAGGTGTGCTTCTCCCAGTGGCGCATGGCCTGCCGGAAGATGGCTCGCTGGCTGCCTGCGGAGGGGCGGCAGGGGGGAGTCACTGAGGGGAAACTGAGGCACGGCGGGGCCTGGTGCCCCTCGCTGGGCTGTCACTCACCGCTGAAGTTGCCGCTGATGACATAAGGGATGACCCCGTCTGGCCACACGCGCTCGGGCCGGGACGTGGCGGCGCGGCGGCTCCGGGAGCGCTGCCGGCCCCGGCGGCGCCGAGGCTGCCCCGGCCGGGGGCTGGTGCCGTTGGTGCCTGTGGGGATGGAAGGGTCAGCAGGGCCGAGGGGAGGCGGGCAGGGGGCAATGGGGACGGGCACGGGGTACCTGAGGAGTTGGAGGGCAGGCGGGTGATGGTGTGACGCGCCAGGTCCACCACGCGGTCCACCTGGAAGAGCTGCAGGTCCTCCTCGTCCAGGGCGATGTCACCCAGGAAGGCGGCTGGGAGGGGAAGGGGAGGTGTGAATTCTCCTTGGTGGATCCCAAATCCCATCGGGTGCCTCTTCCCAGCCGCTCCACACCTGGCAAACCCTTCCTCCCACTCCTCCTCCTCCTCTCTCTCTCCTTCAGCTGAGCGTGGTGCTGGCTGGGCTCCCCCCACTCCCCAGCAGCTGGAGCCAGCCCCACTCTCACATCTGGATCACATAAAACCCATCCATCACTTTTTAGAGTTTCTATTATTATTTGTCTTGCAAAACCGCCTTTTTCCCCCCCTCCCCGCCGACTTTTGCTGGCTTTAGGATCCCCTTCCCTCCCGGCTCTTGCCCCCCCAGCCCTGAGCGAGCTCCGAGAGCCCCAGGATGCTCCAAGCAGCGACCTCTGAGCCATGCGGAGCTCTGAGCTGAGCCATCTGGGCCGGGAAGCTCCCGCTGTGCCCGGAGCCCGCAGGAGCGGGGCCGCCGTCTGCCGGGACCCCCCTCCTCCAGCAGCACCGCGGGGCTGGAGGACACAGCCCTGCTCAAAACCCTTCCTCATAACCCTTCCTCCTCTTCCTCTCTGTCGTTCTCAGTGGCTTGGGGCCGCGGCTCCCGGAGCTTGACCAGCCCCGAGCCCCGGGGAAACGGGGCTGGCTCCGGGGCTGGGGGTTCCTCAGCGGTTTTGGGGTACCTGGGGAGAGCAGAGGGTGCCTGGAACCCCCTGGAACTCGGGCAGCGCTGGGGAATGGGGTGGCCGGAGCAGCTCCGGGGAGGAGGGCGAGCGGAGCCAAGGTCGCGCTCCAGGCAGTTTGCAAATGGATCCCTAAAGAGCCACTAATTATGAAGGCGAGGCGGGACAATTAGGATAACCCCGAGAGGTCCGGAAAGCCGGGGATCAGAGGAGCAGGCTGGATCCCGTCCCTTTGCACGGCCCCGAGCCCAAACCTCGCTGCAGCGGGGGTGTGGAGCGCTTCGGGGAGAAACAGCCGCGTTTTGGGGTAAAACGGCCGCGTTTTGGGGTGAATCAGCCGCATTTTGGGGTAAAACGGCCGCGTTTTGGGGTGAATCAGCCGCGTTTTGGGGTGAATCAGTCGCGTTTTGGGGTGAAACAGGTGCGTTTTGGGGTCAATCAGCTGCGTTTTGGGGTGAAACAGCTGTGCTTTGGGGTGAAACAGCCACGTTTTGGGTGAAACTGGCGTTTTGGGGTGAATCAGCCGCGTTTAGGGTGAATCAGCTGCGTTTTGGGGTGAATCAGGGCCGTTTTGGGGTGAATCAGCCGTGTTTTGGGGTGAATCAGCCACGTTTTGGGGTAAAATAGCCGCGTTTTGGGGTGAATCGGCCGCGGTTTGGGTGAATCAGCAGCGTTTTGGGGTGAATCAGGGCCGTTTTGGGGTGAATCAGCAGCGTTTTGGGGTGAATCAGCCGCGTTTTGGGGTGAAACAGCCGCGTTTTGGGGTGAAACAGCGGCGTTTTGGGGTGAATCAGCAGCGTTTTGGACAGAAACAGCCGTGTTTTGGGGTGAATCAGCCGTGTTTTGGGGTGAAACAGCCACGTTTTGGGGTGAATCAGCCGCGTTTTGGGGTGAATCAGCAGCGTTTTGGGGTGAATCAGCCGCGTTTTAGGCTGAATCAGCTGCGTTTTGGGGTGAATCAGCCGCATTTTGGACAGAAACAAACGTGTTTTGGGGTGAATCAGCTGCGTTTTGGGGTGAAACAGCTGCATTTTGGGGTGAAACAGCTGCGATTTGGGTGAATCATCCACGTTTTGGGGTGAATTAGCTGCCTTTTGCGGTAAAACAGCCACGTTTTGGGGTGAATCAGCCGTGTTTTGGGGTGAATCAGACGCGTTTTGGGGCTGTCCCCAGCACTGACCGCTGGGTGAATCCCATCGGGGGAGGCTCCGGGGTGGAGAGCAGACCTGCGGCAGCGCCGAGGGAAGCGCAAACAAGCCGGGGCCGGCACCTCCCCTGGCAGCGACCTGCGGCTGGCACGGCCAGGCTGCAATTTGAGGGCAGAGCAGAGGCAGGAGCCGGCCCCGGCCTCCCCACACCCTCCCGGGGCCGGCAGAGACGTGTCCGAACGGGCAGCGTGGGGGAGGACCGGGGCCGGGGAGCAGGACGAGCATCCCTTGCCAAGAGCTGCGTGGAAAGACAAGGGAAAGTAAGCTCGCTTACAGCCCAGCAAGCGCCAGCGGAGCCAAGTGATATGGAAACCATATGTGAGGGATTTGGGAGCCGTGAGAGAGCCGGGCAGGCCGGCCCGGGGATGGAGGGCTGCTCTTCCCGTGGGTTTGAGGCGGCTGGGCCCCCCAAAAACCCCCCAGGGCACAGCATGGTGGCCCCGGGGGTGTCCCCACAGCGATCCCTGCATGGACACGTCAGGGCCAAGCCCAGAGTGGTGGATTGAGAAATTCCAGGTTGGTTTGGGCTCCGGTCACGTCCTCCTCCCACTCACGTCCTCCTCTCTGTGCACCCGTGGAATGAGGGGACACGTGGGGTATTTGGGGGGGAGTCTCTGCTCACCCAAAGCCCCCAGACACCGTTAAACTCCCTGAGGGGCTTCCCTGGGGACAATGCCACGCTGCTGCCACTTGTTGGTGTGGGAGAGGTGGAGGGAACACCCTGCAAACAAAGGGGACCCCCTGGAAATGAGAGGGACCCCTGCAAGTGAGGGGGACCCTCTGCAAGCAAAGGGGACACCCTGGAAGTGAAGGGGACCCTCTGCAAGTGAGGGGAACCCTCTGCAACCTCGAGGGTCTCTTGGCAGGAGTGATCCCAGCCCACTGCTGGGCCCAGCCCAGGTTGGAACAGGAGGAAACTCCCCCCGAGGGGTCACACTGCCTTCAGGACATCCCCTCACCCCGCCAGGGCAAGGTGCCCAAGAGACCCCCAAACCAGGGGACACAGATACCCCCCTGGAAGTCTCCTGGTGTCCCTGAGCTGCTGCCAGCCTGGGCTGCTCTCTGCTCGGTCACAGAGGCCCTGAGAGCAAGGAGGAAACACCTCCGAGGGGTCACAGCCCCAGAGGCACATCCCCTCACCCCTCACCCAAACCAGGGGACACAGATCCCCTCCTGGAGCTGTCCTGGTGTCCCTGAGCTGCTGCCAGCCTGGGCTGCTCTCTGCTCGGTCACAGAGGCCCTGGGGGCAAGGTCCGAGCGCAGCGGTGCCAGCAGGGCAGGGGGGATGCGGTGCCAGCGATGGCAGCAGGGAGGAGGATGCGATGCCAGCGATGCCAGCTCCAAGGCCAGGCGTGGGAGTGAAGGCGGGCAGAGGGGGATGCACGGTCCCAGCTCCATCCCTGCCGCCCCCCAGCGCAGATCTGGGAGCTCGCACGGAGCTCGCTCTGCCCCCGCCCCCCGCAGGCGGGGATGGCTCAGCCCTCCTCTGTTGTTTGACTTTTTGCGCTGTGTTTTCTTGCGGGTTCTCAGAACGCTGACGTAACCCCGGGGCTGAAGCTTTAGACAAACAAGGTTTTTCACTCGGAGCAGGGCCAAACCCCCTCAGCACCCCATGCTGACCCCACAGGCACCTCCTGATCCTCCTGGGTCCCTCTGCTCCCTGCCCGGGATGCAGGAGCTCAGCATCCCCATGGCAAGGTGAGCAGTGCAGGGTCCGACCTCTCTGGTGTCACTGGCGTTTGGGATGAGCCTGACCTCGGGCCCCACCAGGGTTGGGAGCTCTGGTGCAGGAGAAATGGGATGAAATTGGTGCTGGGAAGGGGCTGGGGAGTGAACGAGATGTTCTGGGAGCTTTGGAAAGGCAAACAGAGCTGAGGAGAAGCCTTGGCAGATAAACAGTGCAGGATCACATGGCAGGGCAGCCTGGGGCAGAGGAGGCTCCGGGCAGGGTGCAGGGCAGGAGGGACCCCCATCCATCCCTGCCAGGATCCCACCAGAGATCTTCCTGTGAGGAATCACCAGGCCTTGAAGGACACTGAGCAAGAAGGACCCTCATTCCTGTGAAGAGGACCCTCATCCATCCCTGCCAGGATCCCACCAGAGATCTTCCTGTGAGAACCACCAGGCCTTGAAGGACACTGAGCAAGAAGGACCCTCATTCCTGTGAAGAGGACCCTCATCCATCCCTGCCAGGATCCCACCAGAGATCCTCATGTGGGAATCACCAGGCCTTGAAGGACACTGGGCTGCGAAGATCCCACAAAAGGATGGGAAAGATCCTCCTGTGGGTCTCACCAGCTCCTGAAGGACACTGAGGAGTGACCCTCATCCATCCCTGCCAAGATCCCACCAAAGATCCTCCTGTGGGTCTCACCAGGCCTCAAAGGACACTGGGCAGGAAATCCTCACCCCTGTGAAGATCCCAGCAGTGGGTGGGAAAAATCCTCGTCCTCTCATTCTCCTGTGGGTCTCACCAGGCCTTGAAGGACACTGAGCAAGAAGGACCCTCATTCCTGTGAAGAGGACCCCCATCCATCCCTGCCAGGATCCCACCAAAGATCCTCCTGTGGGTCTCACCAGGCCTCAAAGGACATGAGGCAGAAAACCCTCATCCCTGCCAAGATCCCATCAAAGAATGGGAAAGATCCTTATCCTCCTGTGGATCTCACCAGGCCTTGAAGGACACTGTGGAGGGACTCTCATCCCTGTGAAGATCCCACCAAAGATCCTCCTATGGGTCTCATTAGCTCTCAAAGGACACTGGGCAGGAGGGACCTTCATTCATGTGAAGATCCCACAAAAGGTTGGGAAAGATCCTGATCCTTGTGTGGGTCTCACTAGGCCTTGAAGGACATTGAGGAGGGACCCTCATCCCTGGCAAGATCCCACCACAGGGTGGAAATATCCTCATCCTCATGTAGGTCTCACCAGCTCTTATAGAACATTGAGCAGGGGGGATGCTGATCCCTGCCAAGATCCCACCAAAGATCCTCATGTAGGTCTCAGCAGCCCTTGAAGGCACTGGGCAGGAAGGACCCTCATCCCTGTGAAGATCCCACCAGAAGGTGGAAAGATCCTCATCCTCCTGTGGGTCTCACAAGGCCTTGAAGGACACTGAAAAGGGACCCTCATCCCTGTGAAGGTCCCACCAAAGGGCACCAGGTGGGAAGGACCCTCATCCTTGTGCAGCTTGGAGGTTCCAAGCAGGAGGGACAGGAAGGATCCTCATCCCTGTGTGGGTGCCAGGAGCCCCCAAAGGGCTCTGTGCAGGGTGGGCAGCATCAGCCCAGCCCAGGGTTCCCTCAGCAGCTCCATCCCAGCCATCCCAAATCCTGGCGAGTCCCGAGCATCCCTCGCTGCGCAGGCAGGGTTTGGGATGTGGAAAGAAGCAGGGACCGAACCTCTGTGCCCCAACCGCGACCGGGATGGAAGTGAAATCTCCAATAGCTGCATCCGGGCTGCAAAGCCACGGAGCCACCGGAGCAGCGTCCTCGGAGCCCTTAAATATGCGCGGAATGCTCCTCGCACCACCCCTCGCCCCCGCACCCGGCCCAGCTGCGCGGCCAAACACCCGGGGCCGCGGCCCGGCCAAGGGGGGGACCCTCTGCTTTGGGGGGTGCCCTCAGCCCTGGGGGTCTGCGCTGACCGCGGTGGGAGGGGATGGAGGGGGAAAGATGAGGAGCATCCAGCGGTGGAAGGATGAGGAGCATCCCGGGGTTTTGGGGCTGGGGGAGCAGCACTGCAGGGAGACCTCCGGGACAGACGGAGGGGAAGCAGCACCTCTTGGGGACAGACGGACGGGAAGCAGCCCCTCTTCTGCCCCCCCCCGGGACAGACGGACAGGATGGAGGGGAAGCAGCCCCTCTCTGGGACAGACGGAGGGGAAGCAGCGCCTCTAATGCCCCCCAGCACCGGTACAGCCCCTCTCCTGTCCCCGGGGACAGACGGACGGGGAAGCAACCCCTCTCCTGCCCCTCTCTCAGCCCCGGCACCTCTCAGCCCCTCTCCTGCCCCTCTCCCGCCCCCCGGCACCTCTCAGCCCCTCTCCTGCCCCTCTCCCGCCCCCCGGCACCTCTCAGCCCCTCTCCCGGTGCCCCTCGCCGTCGGCGGGACAGAGGGAGCCGCCAGCCTGTGAACGCCGGCCCGAGGAGTATTTGCTTTCCCAGAGCACCTTCCGAGAGCAGCCCGGCAGGCACAAAGCAGGAATTCAAGGCTGGGAGGCCACGCTGGGAGCCAGGCCAGATCACGGCCCCTGTGCGGGCTTGGGGAAACTGAGGCACGGGGGGATAGAGCCACTCAGCACCCCCAAAGAGCTCAGATATCCCTCACTGCCATCCCCCACCTCCTGCCTGGAGCATCCTGATCCCAGCTGGAGATTTTGGGATGCCCAGGGCAGAGACGCTCCAGCACAACATCCCCGGTGCGAGGGATGATCCCAGTCCCGAATTCCCTCCGCTGCAAGGCACATCCTCCCTCCGCCAACGCTTCCCTGAGCACCCGCAGCCAAATTCCCTCCCCAGCCCCGGGGCAGCGGCGTTCAGGCTCCAACCAAGCCCTTGGCCTGCTCCGGGCCATGAAATGAGCACCGTGAATAAACATCCCGGACTGCAAACGAATTCCAGGGGCAGGAAACGTCCGTCGGGGGCAGGCCGGGAGTGGGAGGGATGATCGGAGCACTCCAGGGGAGCCTTTTCCTTCTGCCGCTCTTCCGTGACAGCAAAAGGAGGAAAAGCCACGGCGTGGAGGATGCCGAGGCTGAGGCACGGCGGGATGGAAGGAGATGTGAGCAGGGAGTGAGGTCTCCCCGCGTCCCATCTGCAGCCAGGTCACCGAGGAAAACACATCCCGGGCCAAGAGCAGCGGTGCCTGTGCAAGGGAGAGCGGCTGCAAAGGGAAATATTTGGGAATTGCACTGCCAAGGGGATGCCGGGGGGGTTGTTGTCACTTTGGAGAGGAGCCTGGTGGCAGCAGGGACAGGGAATGGAGATGGGGACGGGCCCTGACAGCCAAACCCACACATGTGAGGCTCTGCTGTCCCTGTCCCTGTCCCTGCCAAAGGGCTCCCAGACCACTGGGCATCCTCCGAGGGGCTCAGGCTGCAAACATTCCCCCTGTTGTGCTTCCTGTCCTCGCAATCCCCCCTCCCAACACACCTTAACGCCTTCCCGAGGGGTTAACCCCTTCCCTTCCCTGCTCCCGGCTCCCTGACAAACCCTTGGGATGTTCCACTGCATTCCCACACGTGTAGAGCTCGGTTTGCCACGCCAAGTTTGCTACTCCAAGTCTGCCACTCAAGTTTGCCATGCCAAATTTGTCATACCAAATTTGCCATGCCAAGTTTGCTACTCCAAGTTTGCCACGCAAAATTTGCTACTCAAGTTTGCCATGCCAGGTTTGCCATGCCAAGTTTGCCACTCAAGTTTGCCACACCAAGTTTTCCACTCAAGTTTGCCACACCAACATTGCCATGCCAAATTTGCCACTCCAAGTTTGCCACTCAAGTTTGTCATGCCAGATTTGCCACTCGAGTTTGCTACTCCAAGTTTGCCACTCCAAGTTTAGCACTCAAGTTGGCCACTCCAACTTTGCCACTGCAAATTTGCCATGCCAACTTTGCCACTCAAGTTTGCTACTCCCAGTTTGCCATGCCAAGTTTGTCATGTCAAGTTTGCCACTCAAGTTTCCCATGCCAAGTTTGCCACTCAAGTTTCCCAATCCAAATTTGCCACACCAACTTTGCCATGCCAAATTTGCCACTCCAGATTTGCCACTCAAGTTGGCCACTCCAAGTTTGCCACTCAAGTTTCCCATGTCAAGTTTGCCACTCGAGTTTGCCACACCAAATTTGCCACGCCAGATTTGCCATGCCAAGTTTGCCACTCAAGTTTCCCACTCAAGTTTGGCGTGCCAAGTCTGCCACTCCAACTTTGCCACTCCAAGTTCACTATGCCAAGTTTGCCAGGCCAAGTTTGCCAGGCCAAGTTTGCCACTCAAGTTTGCCATGACAAATTTGCCACTCAAGTTTGCTACTCCCAGTTTGCCATGCCAAGTTTGCCACTAAAGTTTGCCATGCCAAGTTTGCTACTCCAACTTTGCCATTTAAATTTGCCCCTCCAATTTTGCCACTCAAGTTTGCCATGCCAAGTTTGCTACTCCCAGTTTGCCACTCAAGTTTGCCACTCAGGTTTGCCACGCCAACTTTGCACTCAAATTTCCCATGTCAAGTTTGCCACTCGAGTTTGCCACACCAAATTTGCCACGCCAAATTTGCCACTCAAGTTTCCCACTCAAGTTTGGCGTGCCAAGTCTGCCACTCCAACTTTGCCACTCCGAGTTCACTATGCCAAGTTTGCCACGTCAAGTTTGCCACACCAAGATTTCCACTCAAGTTTGTCACACCAAGTTTGCCATGCCAAGTTTGCCACACCAAATTTGCCACTCAAGTTTCCCACTCAAGTTTGCCATGCCAAGTTTGCTACTCTAACTTTGCCATTTAAATTTGCCCCTCCAACTTTGCCACTCCAACTTTGCCACTCAAGTTTGCTACTCCCAGTTTGCCACTCAAGTTTCCCATGTCAAGTTAGCCACTCGAGTTTGCCACTCCAAATTTGCCACTCCAAGTTTGCCACTCCAAATTTGCCACTCCAAGTTTGCCATGCCAACTTTGCCACTCAAGTTTGCTACTCCCAGTTTGCCATGCCAAGTTTGCCATGCCAAGTTTGCCACTCAAGTTTGCCACTCCAACTTTGCCACTCAAGTTTGCTACTCCCAGTTTGCCACTCAAGTTTCCCACTCAAGTTTGCCATGCCAAGTTTGCTACTCTAACTTTGCCACTCAAGTTTGCCACTCAAGTTTCCCACTCCAACTCTGCCACTCAAGTTTGCTACTCCCAGTTTGCCACTCAAGTTTCCCACTCAAGTTTGCCATGCCAAGTTTGCTACTCCAAGTTTGCCATTTAAATTTGCTCCTCCAACTTTGCCCCTCCAAATTTGCCGGCAGTGACCTCCTGCAGCCCCTGGCCAGGTGATAAGCGGGATCTCCTCTTCCCACATCTCCTCGTGATGCAGTAGGAATCTTTTTCTCCCCAGACACCTCCAAGAATCCTCAGCACGGCCACAGGCAAGCAGGATGACTCGTTATTGCCCGGAAAACTCCCTTCCAGGGTAGAAATTTCGGGGAAAGCCCAGGGCGACCCATCCTCCCTCCTCTCCCGGCCGCTTTGTTCTGCCCGGCTCTCCCCGGGGCCGCCCCGTCCTTGCCGGCCATGTGTTTCCCAGCCCGGATAAAGCCTCAGGAAGCTCCGTCTCCCCCCTGGGCACGACCCGCCGGCGTGAATCAGCAGCCGAGGCGTTTCCCAGGAGCCGGGGAAGGGAGGGCAGCGAGCAGCGAGCCCCCGGCCCCGCCGTGGCACCCCGGGCCCCCGCCGGAGGATGCGGCCGCGCCGAACGGGTGATTACACAAAGATAAAGCAGATCCCGCGATCGGCCTGAGATTTTTCCAAGGTTTTTTGCCGAGCCCTGAACCGCAGGCCTCCCGCCGGCCCCGGGCTCGGCGGGTGGATTTTTTAGGCGGCATGAATAAGTGACATATAACGGCTGGAAAATATTTTCGGGCAGCTTGACAAGTGTGACTGCAACCAGTAGCCTGGGCTGGCTACGCCTGGAAAGTGTAATCTAGGTGAAATCCCGGCGGCTGCAGAACTCCAGGCACGGCTGGGGAGCTCCTGCAGACGGCAAGGGGGGCTCAGACCCCCAGCCCTGTCCGTCTGTCCCGTGGTTGCGCCACGCAGGTGATGCTGAGTTTGGGCGAGGAGATCCCGTGGGGGTTTGGGAGAGAAAATCCCCCCAAACACCCATTTTGGGGGGCGGTGTGAGTCCCCAAGAGCTCTGCACCCCGGTGGGTGATAGAATGTTGGACAGGGGGGTTTCAGCGCCCCAGTTTAGCCAAGCACCCCAAATTGTGGATATGGGGTACAAGATGGGCTCAATCGCATCCCCCTGGTGCTGGGGGCACCCAAAGGGTCTCGGATCCCACCCCAAATGCTCATCCAGCCCGGGATGAGCCCCCCCGAGCTCCGGGGCCGCTGTCCCAGCACAGCTGAGGGCACTGCGAGCCCTTCCAGCCCTTCCAGCCGCCGTTCCCAACCGGAGATCCGACCCGGATCTGACCCTGCGGCCGCTCCCGGGCACCGAGACCTGACCGGGTGAAGGCAAACCGTGGCCACGGCCGGTTCCTTCCTCCCTGATTGCCCCAAGGGCTGCATCTCCCGGCGCTTTCCCGTTTTGGCATCCTTGGGAGCGACGCGGCGGCACGGGAGGCGCTTCCCCTTCCGCTGGCGCTGCCAAGGACGGGTGGCATCACCGCGGTGGCATCGCCGGGGGTGGCCGGCGAGCCGCGGGCAGCCGGTGGCCTCAGGATACCTCTGGCATGAGGAGCACAAATCCCTCTCCCGGTGTTTTCCCTCCCCGCAGCTGCAGTGGTGGCAAAATTTTGGTGTTTGGCCGATTTTGGAGCTCGGGGAGCGTCTCAACACCCCAAAATTCAACTAAACACTCGCACGGGATGCCAGGGGGGGATCAGGGGGAAGTCAGGAGGGTGGCAAGGGGTTCTGGCTCCCCGAAAAATTGAATTTCATCATCTCAGTGCTGCGGAGCCAAACGAGGGTGAATCCCCGGCTCGCTCCATGCGTGGCAGGGCCTGATCCCCCCCCCCCCCCCGCCCCCCACCCCCGTAATTAAATTAATTAATCCCATCGGGATCTCATAAAGGCAGAACAGGAATGGGAAAGGGGCAAAACCCAGCCCCGGGAGGCGAGGGGGGGTCTCGGGGTGCAGGGAAGGGGGGCGAGGAGGGGACAGTGGTGAAGTTCATGAATCGGGGGAAGCCTCGTCCCCAGCGCTCAGCTGGAGGAAGCGGGAGCGGGGGGAAGGCTCCAGCCGGCTCTGCCCGGACGGTTTTGCAAGCTCTGCTGTTTCAGCCCGGGAGGGCAGGAAGGGAAGGATTTTTGGCCAGAAAAAAGCCCTCGTGTAGACAGAGTTATATCAACAGCCGCCTCGCAGCGCAGACAATGCCAGTACAGAGAAACGTGATCCCCCGCCAGACCCCGGCCCTCGCAGCGGGCTCAGCCCTGCGCGGCCCTGCCGTGCCTCAGTTTCCCCCTCCCCAAATCCTCCCATCCCCTTCAGGGCTCACAGGGACGCGGGGATTTGCCCCTCGCAGCACCCAGTTTGTTCCCAGCCCTTGCAAAACCTGGGGAGCAGCTCCGAACCCCCCGTCCCGGCACGGAGGGACCCCAACCCGCGGTGGCACCTCCGGGGTGTCCCGGGGGGGGGGGACGAGCTTTGGCTGCGGGCTGGCGGAGCGGGGGAAACCAAGAGGTGCAGAGTGCGGGCTCAGGGATGGGGGATGGAGTGGGGGGCCGCCATGGGGGGCTGGGGGCTCCCCGCCGCCTTTGACAGCTTTTGGCAGGGAAAGCGGGGACCCCCTGCTCCTCACCCTGAGTACAACCAGCTGCATCCCGGAGCGGGACCCGCTGCTCCCCCCGTTCCCCCGGCCGGGAGTGCCCGGGCCCGGCGCTGCGGAGCCCCGAGGTGCGTGCGGGGCACGGTCCCGCTCCCCGCGCTCGCTCCCGGCCCCCGCGCTCCCCTTTGTCCGCCCGCCCGGCCGCGCATCCCCCCGCTCCCACCGGCTTTGCAGGGGTCCTTGTAGTCCAGGGGCTCCTCGTCCTCCTCCTCTTCCTCCAGCACGTAGGAATAGTCCGGAAAGCGCAGGGCCCGGGCCAGGAGCAGGCAGAGGAGCAGCCCGCAGCTCCGCAGCCCGGCCATGGCTCCGGCCGGCGTTTTTTTTTCCTCTCTTCCCTCTTTCCTTCCCTTCTTCGCTTTTTTTTTTTTTTTTTTTTTTTTTTCCTCCTCGCTCTCTCTCCCTTCCTTTTTTTTTTTTTCCTTTCTTTTTTTTTTTTTTTTTTTTTTTTTTAGGGAAATGAGATCTGGCGGGGGCGGGTTCAAGCGCGGAGCTCGGCCCCTGCTGCAGCCCCGGGCGCAGGGCTCGGAGCGGGGCCAGCGCCGGGGGGCGGCGGCCACCGGCACCGGGACCTGGCCCGCAGCCCCCGCAGCCCCCGCTGCTGCCCCTCCGCAGCCCCCGCACCGGGGCTGCCCCGGCCCGGCCCGTCCCGCACCCCCCGAGCCCCGTTTCGGATCCCCCGGTACCGACAGTGCTCTCTCCGGTACCGTCCCCATATCCCCGGTACCAATCCCGCTCTCCCCCGGTCCCGTCCCATATTCCCAGTACTGATCCCGGTCTCCTCCGGTTCCGTTTTCCCCAGTACCGATCCCGGTTTTACTCCCGTCCTGCTCCGTTTTACCGGTACCGACCCCGCTCTCTCCCAGTTCTGTTTCACGGTACCGATCCTGGTCTCCCCCACTCCTGTTCCGTTTTCCCGGTACCGATCCCGGTCCCCCCAGTCCCGTCCCTTATCCGCGGTACCGATCCTGCCGAGCTTCCCCGGTCCAGTTCCGTTTTCCCCGGTCCCCATCCCGGTCTCCCCCGGTCCTGTTTCATTTTCCCCCTACCGATCCCGCTCTCCTCCAGTCCCGTTCCGTTTTCCCCGGTACCGACCCGGTTTCCCCCATTCCTGCTCCGTTTTCCCGGTACCAATCCCGGTCTCCCCCGGTCCCGTCCCATATCCTCAGTACCGGTCCTGGTCTCCCCCGGTTCCGTTTTCCCCGGTACCGACTCTGGTCTCCCCTGATCCCGTTCCGTTTTCCCTGGTCCCGATCCTGGTCTCCCTCAGTCCTGTTTCATTTTCCCCGGTACCGATCCCGGTCTCCCCCATTCCCGTTCCCTTTCCCCCGGTACCGATCCCGCTCTCCCCCGGTCCTGTTTCATTTTCCCCAGCACCGATCCCGGTCTTTCCCGGTCCTGCTCCGTTTTCCTGGTACTGATCCCAGTCTCTCCCAGTCCCGTCCCATATCCCGGTACCGATCCAGTCTCCCTTGGTCCCGTAATGTTTTCCCCGGTACCAATCCCACTCTCCCCTGGTCCCGTCCCATATCCCCGCTACCGATCCAGTATCCCCGGTCCTGCTCCATTTTCCCCGGTACCGATCCCGCTCTCCCCCGGTCCCATTCCGTTTTCCCCGGTACCGATCCCGCTCTCCCCCACTCCTGTTCCGTTTTCCCCGGTACCGATCCCGCTCTCCCCCACTCCTGTTCCGTTTTCCCCGGTCTCCCCTGGTCCCGTCCCATATCCCCGGTACCGATCCAGTATCCTCGGTCGTGTTTCATTTTCTGCCTTACCTATCCCGCTCTCCCCCGGTCCCATTCCGTTTTCCCCGGTACCGACCCGGTCCCCCCCATTTCTGTTCCGTTTCCCCCCATACTGATCCCACTCTCCCCTGGTCCCACTCTGCTCTCGCCGGTACCGATCCCAGTTTCCCTCAGTCCTGTTTCATTTTCCCCCGTACCGATTTGGGTCTCCCCTGGTCCGGTTCCGTTTTCCCGGGTACCGACCCGGTCCCCCCCATTCCTGTTCCGTTTCCCCCCATACTGATCCCACTCTCCCTTGGTCCCACTCTGCTCTCCCCGGTACCGATCCCAGTCTCCCTCAGTCCTGTCCTGTTTCCCCCGTACGGATCCTGGTCTCCTTTGGTGCCATCCCATATCCCGGTACCGATCTCGGTCTCCCCCAGTCCCGTTCTGTTCTCCCTGGTACCGATCCCGCTCTCTCCCAGTCCCATCCCATATCCCGGTACCGATCCCGGTCTCCCCGGTCCTGCACCATTTTCCCTTGGTACCGACCCCAGTCTCCCCTGGTCCCAAACCCACCTCCCATCACCGATCCCTCCCCCACCTCTCCGTGCACCCCAATATTTCTCCTGCCCCACTCCGGTCCCATCCGGTGTCCCCAGCCCCGCTCGTGCCACCCCTCAGTTCCCCGGTACCGATCCAGGGCCCCCCTGGATCAATCCCAGCCCCCCAGTATTCCCAGGACACAAATCCCACAATGCCAGCACCCATCTGTCCCCTTTGGTGCCACCCCGTGTCCCCCAGCACCCCAAAATCACCCAGTCCCACACCCCCTGTTGGGGTCTGGTGCCCCAAATTCCCACCCCACATTCCCCACATTTTCCAGTCCCATCTTCCCCAGTCCCATATCCCAACCCTGCCTGTCTGCTTGTTCACCCCTTATCCTGCACCCCAAATCCTGGCCAGCACCCCAAGGACTGAATGGGCACCCCAAGAGCTGGAAAAACACCCCAAGAATGGTGGGCAAGGAGCCTGGGAGGGGCATGAGCACCCCAGGAGCAGGATGAATGCAGCGGAGTGTACACCCCAAAAGCTGAGCAAGCACCCCAGGAAGGATGGCCAGGCACCCCAAAAGTGGGATGACCACCTTGGGGAGGGTGTGTGAGCACCCTAAGATCAGGATGAGCACCCCAGGAACAAGACGAGCACCCCAGGAAAGGTTGGGCAAGTGGATGAGCACCCCAAAAGCTGGGCCAGCACTCCAGGAAGGGTGACCAAGCACCCCAAAAATGGGATGACCACCCAGAGGATGGTGTGTGAGCACCCTGGGATCAGGATGAGCACCCCAAGAGCTGAAAAAACACCCCAAGAATGGTGGGCAAGGAGCCCAGGAGCAGGATGAACACCCCAGGAACAGGATGAACACCCCAAAAGCTGAGCAAGCACCTCAGGAAGGATAGCCAAGCACCCCAAAAGTTGGATGACCACCTCAGGGAGGGTAGGTGAACATCTTTGGGATCGGAATGAGCACCCCAGGAGCTGGAAAAGCCCCCTGGGAGTGGTGGGCAAGGAGTCCAGGAGCAGGATGAGCACCCCAAGAACAGGATGAGCACCCCAGGAAAGGTTGGGCGAGTGTAGGAGCACCTCAAAATCTGGGCAAGCACCCCAGGAAGGATGACCAAGCACCCCAAAACTGGGATGACCACTTTGGGGAGGCTGGGGGAGCCCCCCAAGAACAGGATGAGCACCCCAGGAAGATTGGGCGAGTGTAGGAGCACCCAAAAATTTGTGCAAGCACTCCAGGAAGGGTGGCCAGGCACCCCAAAAGTGGGATGACCACCTCAGGGAGGGTGTGTGAGCACCCTGGGATCAGGATGAGCACCCCAGGAGCCAGAAAAACACCCTGGAAATGGTGGGCAAGGAGCCCAGGAGCAGGATGAGCACCCCAGGAAAGGGTGGGCGAGTGTAGGAGCACCCCAAAAGCTGAGCAAACACCACAGAAAGGGTGGCCAGGCACCCCAAAAGTGGGATGACCACCTCAGGGAGGGTGTGTGAGCACCCTGGGATCAGGATGAGCACCCTGGGATCAGGATGAGCACCCCAGGAGCTGGGTCAGCCCCCCAAGTGAGCACTTGGGGAGCAGCCCAGGGTGATCCTAACACGATCCCAGCCCCCCAGGGTGGCCAAGGGACAGGGACACGGCCCTGTCCCCTTGCAGTGGCCCTGCGGGGCCATTCCAGCCTGGGGATGCTGCAGTGGGATCTGGCTCACCCCGTGCTGCCCCTACAAACCCGTCCCTCTCCTCTCACGGCACTCCAGACTTGCATTAACTTTGTTTTTTAGGATTTTAAGTGTTTCCTGTGTTTGATGACCTCCACAGGGACACACTGGGGGACACCAGCATCCAGGCTCTGCTCACCAAGCCCCCAAATCCCCTTTCCCTTCACTTTTGGGGATCCCCTGCATCCAGGGCCGGGCTCATTCCCCCCAGGAATGACGGAGGAACGACGGAGGAATGACGGAGTCTCCTTCGCCCCTCATCTCCGTGTCGCTTTCCTCCCCCATCAGGATCATCCCAGGATGTTTTCCTTCTTCTCCCTTATTGCAAAACCCACATCCAGCAATTCTTTCCTCCTCAGAGCAGATAAATAAACCCTGGAAAAGCGGCTGAGGCCGTGTCCCTGCTCTGCCCCAGCCCTCAGGTCACAAAACTCATCGCAGGGACGGGAATTTGGGGAGCAACCGCTGGATTCCGCTCCGGGCTGGAGCCAATCTCCCAAGAAAACAAACAAACTCTTGGAATCCTTCTTGTTTTCATCCCGGGCTGGGGCTGGGGAGGATGTTTGGAGTCCCTGGGTGATGTCAGTCCATGATGTCAGGGTCCAGCCGTGGCTCTCCAGGCTCAGATCTCCCCTTTCTCACGGAGCGCTCCGGGGAGCCCGGCCCGGCCCAGGAGTCGTTCCCACGGCAGAACATTCCCCCAAAATCCAGCTGCAGGCTGGGCTCCCCCAGGAGCCTGCGGGACACAGCCACCGGCACTGCGACATGGGGCCCTACCTGGAACAGGAGCATCGGGGTGGAAATGTCCCCATCCCCGAGGAGATGTCACCTGGCATCAGGATGGGAATGTCCCCGTCCCTGGGGAGATGTCACCTGGCAGCAGGGTGGGAATGTCCCCATCCCTGGGGAAATGTCACCTGGCATCAGGATGGGAATGTCCCCATCCTCAAGGAGATGTCACCTGGCAGCAGGATGGGAATGTCCCCATCCTCAAGGAGATGTCACCTGGCACCAGGATGGGAATGTCCCCATCCCTGGGGAGATGTCACCTGGCACCAGGATGGGAATGTCCCCATCCCTGGGGAGATGTCACCTGGCACCAGGATGGGAATGTCCCCATCCTTGGGGAGATGTCACCTGGCACCAGGATGGGAATGTCCCCATCCTTGGGGAGATGTCACCTGGCAGGGCCTGAGCATCAGGGTGGGAATGTCCCAGTCCCAGGAGCCCTGGGGAGATGTCCTCATCTCAGCAGCCCTAGGAGATGTCACCTGGCACCAGGATGGGAGTGTCCCAGTCCCAGGAACCCTGGGGAGATGTCATCAGACAGGGTCTAAATATCAGGATGGGAATGTCCTCATCCCGGGAAACCTGGGGAAATGTCACCTGGCATCAGGATGGGAATGTCCCCATCCTCAAGGAGATGTCACCTGGCATCAGGATGGGAATGTCCCCATCCCTGGGGAGATGTCACCTGGCATCAGGATGGGAATGTCCCCATCCCTGGGGAGATGTCACCTGGCATCAGGATGGGAATGTCCCCATCCCCGGGGAGATGTCACCTGGCATCAGGATGGGAATGTCCCCATCTCAGGAATGCTGGGGGATGCCACCTGGAACAAATGTCCCCATCCCAGGAGCCCTGGATGAATGTCACCTCGCGGGGGCCTGAGGATCAGGATGGGAATTTCCTCATCCCAGGAGTCCTGGGACAAATGTCCCCACCTGGCACCAATGTCCCCCTCCCAGTAGCCCTGGGGAGATGTCACCTGGCACAGGCACACGGATTGCAGCGCTCCTACCTCACCCTGCCCACCCTGCAGGGCTTCCTTGGCACCTTGGAATGCCAGCTGGGCGATGCCAAGGCCTGGCACCGGCACAGCCGTGAGGGTGGGGGCACCAGGAGCTGCCAGGAGCATTCCTGGATCCATCCTCAGCTTTTCCATGCCCAGAACCTGCACACAAGGAGCAGCCCGGGCTGTTCCCAGCACCTTTTCCCCATGGACCCAAGGGAGGTCCCTGTGCAGTGAGACTGGCACAGGATTGTCCCCTGTGGCCACTGTCACACAACCCTGGGGGCTGCAGGGTGGCAGCTCCTCCTCCCAGGGATGGGATCCCTCACTCCCAGCATCTCCTGGGGGGTTTTACTCTGATTTCCCCCCCTGAGGTCCCTGCTGTGCCACAAACCTCCAGAAATCAGAATTATTGCTCAAGGAGCTGGTCCTGCCAACTTTGTGTCACCTCCTCCCTCTGCTCCAGCCTTGGGGGGTTCTGGGGGTCAGGGAGGGTTTGGGAGGGGACCCCTGGAGCTGAGGAGGTCCTGGATGGGTGCCCCAGGTCCTGGCAGGCTGCAGGAGCAGCTTCCCTGGTTCCAGAGGGGGAAATGGGGCTGGAGCCAGGGTGGGAAATGTGGGGGCTGGTGGTCCTCACTTGGGGCTGGTGGGCTTCCATTCCTGGGGGTTGGATGGGCTGCTCTGTTCCTTCTCTCTGCCCCAATTCAGTATCCTGATCCCAACAACTTCTGGTCCTAATGATGCCAGAATCGTCCTAATACTGCCTGATCCCATCCTAATAAAGCCTGATCCTAATAAAACCGTGGTCCCGATCCTTATTATAAAATTATAACTCCTGATCCTTATAGAAGCAGCATCTCAGTCCTAATAGTGTCTGATCCCAAAACACCCAATGCCAATAACACAAATATCCCAGTCCTAACAACTCCTGATTCTAATAACACCAACATCCTGATCCCAATAACTCCTGGTCCTAATAATGCCAGAGTCCCATCCTAATAAATCCTGATCCTAATAAAACCGTGGTCATTATAACTCCTGATCCTTACAGAACCAGCATCTCAGTCCTAATAGTGTCTGATCCCAATAACACCAATATGTCAGTCCTAATCACTCCTGATCCCAATAACACCAACATCCTGATCCAAATAATTCCTGATCCTAACAGTACCAGCATTCCTGTTCTCATAACACCTGAGCCTAATAATGCCTGATCCCATCCTAATAAAGCCTGATCCTAATAAAATCCTGGTCTTTATAACTCCTGATCCTTATAGAACCACCATCCCAGTCCCAACAATCCCTGATCCCAATAACACCAATCCTGACAATCCTGATCCCAGTAACTCCTGGTCCTAATAATGCCGAATCCCGTCCTAATAAAGCCTGATCCTAATAAAATCGTGGTCATTATAACTCCTGATCCTTATAGAACCAGCATCTCAGTCCTAATAGTGTCTGATCCTGATAACTCCTGGTCCTAATGATGCCAGAATCATCCTAATAATGCCAAAGTCCCATCCTAATAAAGCCTGATCCTAAAAAAATTGTGGTCCTGATCCTTATTATAAAATTATAACTCCTGATCCTTATGGAACCAGCATCTCAGTCCTAATAGTGTCTGATGCCAATAACACAAATATCCCAGTCCCAACAACCCCTGATCCTAATAACATCAACATCCTGATCCCAATAATTCCTGATCCTCACAGCACCAGCATTCCTGTCCTAATAACACCTGGGCTGAATAATGCCTGATCCCAACACCAGCTCCCTCATCCTAAAACCCCCAATAACTCCCAATTCTTATAATGCCTGATCTTGATAACTCCTGGTCCTAATAATGTCAGAGTCCCATCCTAATAAAGCCTGATCCTAATGAAATCATGGTGATTATTACTCCTGATCCTTATAGAACCACCTAATAATGTCTGATCCCAATACCACCAATATGTCAGTCCTAATAACTCCTGATCCTAATAACACCAACATCCTGATCCGAATAATTCCTGACCCTAACAGTACCAGCATTCGTATCCTAATAACACCTGAGCTGAATGATGATCCCAGCACCAGCTTCCTCATCCTAAAAACCCCAATAATTCCCAATTCTTACAATGCCTGATCCTGATAACTCCTGATCCCAATAATTCTTGATCCTCACAATACCAGCATTCCTGTCCTAATAACAGGAATGTTATTAGGAGCCTGATAATGCCTGATCCCAACACCAGCTCCCTCATCCTAAAAATCCCAATAATTCCCAATTCTTACAATGCCTGATCCTGATAACTCCTGACCCTGATAACTCCTGATCCTAACAACACCAACATCCTGATCCCAATAATTCCTGATCCTAACAGCACCAGCATTCCTATCTGAGCTGAATATTGCCTGATCCCAACACCAGCTCCCTCATCCCAAAACCCCAATAATTCCCAATTCTTACAATACCCCATCCTGATATGTCCCCATCCCAGCAGCCTGTCCTAAATCACTCGGCGCCAACGATCGCTGTCCTCGGGCAGCGTCTGGTGGCCGCGCTGCTTTGGGCATAGGCTGGCTCCAGGAATAGCTCCAGACCTGATTCTGGTTCCTGTCCCTCTCCTTTATCCCAGCCTGGCACAGCACAAACCCATTTATCCCGCCGGGCCAGCTCAGGTCAGGCAGCCATTGAGCCCCCAGGTTGTGTCAGTGACAGAAATTCCCCCAAAACCCAAGCCCGGAGCCCCTCAAGGCGTTTTTAAGGCCGGGGGAAGGCGGGAGCTGGCGGGGAGCGAAGAACTGGAACACAGAATTGTGTTTTCCTTTAAATGTCACGGGTTTTTTTTAAGCTCATTTTTGCACTTGGGTTTGGCGAAGCTGAGAAGACTTAAGTGACAAACCAGCTGTCCCCTGGCACACCGCAGACACCCCCGGACCCCAAAACTGGGGTGGGCACGGCGGGGGTGGCTCCAGCGGGGTTGTGGGGGCGCTGCAGGGTGGGCGGGGGTCCTGCAGCCCCCCACCCACCCTGCTAAGCCCAGTAGACGGGCAGGAGGCTGCAGAGGATGCCCGCCGTGGTGCCCAGCATGGAGCGGTCAGCCAAGGGCATGGAGATCTTGTCTTCAGCCTGGGCGTGGGGGGAAAGGCACATCCTTCAGCATCATCATCTTCATCACCATCTTCATCACTCCTCCGCTCAGGGAGGGGCTGCACAAGGCGCTGAGACCCCCAACTCCCCCAGACCCAGCCAGGCGCTCACCTGCCGGCGCTGGAAGCTCTCCAGCATGCTGTCCAGCCCCGGCATGTTGTCCTGGTCCACTCGGGTCACGTAGCAGGCGCGGTGCAGCCGGGCTCTGTAGCTCACCAGCAGCTGTTGGGAGCCAAACCCGGCTCAGCTCCATCCCATATCCCCCTCCTGGTGTCCCCAGAGCCCCCCACTCACATTCCTGTAGTCATAGATGACCGTGGCCGCGTTGCCGTCGCCGCTGTCCAGGTAGAAAGTGGCCGCGTTCTCGTCGTCTCCCCACAAACCAGCCCGCAGCACCTGGAGGGCACCGAGGGGGGCTCAGAGCCTGCAGCAGCCCCTTCCCCTGGCATGGGGGGTTGTCACAGACATCTTTTCATAAAAATCCTTTCTTTAGGATTTTTCTCCCTTCTGAGCAGCAACAAAATGTAAACAATGGTTATCTGCTGCTGTGGAATGCTACAGGTGGATCCGTGATTGGTCTTCTGTAGATGTTTGGATTTACTGACCACTCTGGAGCACACTGGTCCAACCCCTCATCCTGGGCACTGGGAATGCAGCATCCCACGGTCCAAGCTCTCATCCTGGGCACTGGGAATGCAGCATCCCATGGTCCAACCCTTCATCCTGGGCACTGGGAATGCAGCATCCCATGGTCCAACCCTTCATCCTGGGCACTGGGAATGCAGCATCCCATGGTCCAACCCTTCATCCTGGGCACTGGGAATGCAGCATCCCATGGTCCAACCCTTCATCCTGGGCACTGGGAATGCAGCATCCCATGGTCCAACCCTTCATCCTGGGCACTGGGAATGCAGCATCCCACATCCAACCCCTCATCCTGGGCACTGGGAATGCAGCATCCCATGGATCAGACCCTCATCCTGGGCACTGGGAATGCAGCATCCCATGGTCCAACCCTTCATCCTGGGCACTGGGAATGCAGCATCCCACGTCCCTCGCTTTCTGCCAGGACACAAACCTTTGTTATTCATTCCTTTTCTATTCTCAGCTTAGCTAGCTTCTGAGAACTTTCCTATTTCTTTTTAGTATCGTTATAATGTAGTACATCTATCCTAAACGAACAAATCAAGCCTTCTGAACATGGAACTAACGTTCTCGTCTCTCTCTTCACCCCGCAACCCTCGCAAGCCCCGTGACAGGGCGTGGCACGGGGGGTGGCACTGGCGGTGGCACTCACGCTGTCGCCGCGGCGCTGCTCCACGCTCAACCACATCAGCAGCGCGCCGGCCACGATGACCACGAGCAGGACCAGCACCAGTGCCACGATGAGCAGGCAGCGCAGGCGGCCGCAGCTCAGCAGCTTGCGGGGCAGGTAGCACAGCAGCCGGGGCACGAAGCACAGCGACTTCCTGAGGCAGCCGGAGCAGCTGGCACAGCCGGGACACTTGGGGCACTTGGGGCACTTGGGGCACTCGCAGCACTTGGGCAGGCAGCAGCACTTGGCGCAGCACCAGCCGCATCTGGCGCAGCATTTGGTGCAGCACCAGCTGCATTTGGTGCAGCATTTGGCGCAGCACGTGGCGCAGGGCAGGCAGCAGCCCGGGCAGCAGCAGCCGTTCCCCGAGTCCTGGGGGTGCAGGAAAATGGGGGGATTTGGGGTCAGAGGAGTGGAAATGGGAGCTGGGGGATGCAGGAGGTTGGGGGTGGATTGCAGCTCTCATCCTGCTGCCGCCCCAGCATCCTGCTGCCCCCCTGGGCACTGGGAATGCAGCATCCCATGGTCCAAACTCCCATTCTGGGCACTGGGAATGCAGCATCCCATGGTCCAATCCCTCATCCTGGGCACTGGGAATGCAGCATCCCATGGTCAAAATCCCCATCCTGGGCACTGGGAATGCAGCATCCCATGGTCCAAACTCCCATCCTGGGCACTGGGAATGCAGCATCCCATGGTCCAATCCCTCATCCTGGGCACTGGGAATGCAGCATCCCACATCCAACCCCTCACCCTGGGCACTGGGAATGCAGCATCCCACATCCAACCCCTCACCCTGGGCACTGGGAATGCAGCATCCCATGGTCCAAACTCCCATCCTGGGCACTGGGAATGCAGCATCCCATGGTCCAAACTCCCATCCTGGGCACTGGGAATGCAGCATCCCATGGTCCAACCCCTCACCCTGGGCACTGGGAATGCAGCATCCCACATCCAACCCTTCATCCTGGGCAGCATCCCACGGTCCAAACCCCCCTGTCGGGCACTGGTGCCTTGCTGGGATAAACTGGGCAAAGCCCTGTGCCCAGCTGGCTGCAGGGACACTGCAGGGATGGCAGTGCCACCCTGCAGGGACTCACCTCCTCTTCAAGCACCACCTGCTTCATGCTGCTGTCCATGGCTGCTGCCTCCTCCTCCTCCTCCTCCTCCCATTCCCAGCCCAGTCTGACTGCAGGGACTGGCATCTTTATACTGGGGCACTGGGGTGGGGACGCTGTGAAGGGTCTGGTGGCCCTGGGGTGCAGCCAGGCCCTGGCATGTGACCCACTCCAGTGGTGTTTGCTGAGCGCCCACTCCCAGCTGGGTCCCCTGGGAACCTGCAGCTCAAGAGGCTCCGAGGGCGCTGGGTCAAGGACCCTTGTCCCCGGGCACAGGGACCTCTCTGCTGCCCAGCAGCGAGGTGCCAGGGCCAAAACAAACCCTCCAGGGTGGAGCATCCGGCTGTGCCCGTGCCCAGGGTGGCAGCTGGCTCGTGTCCCTGTGCCAGCTTGGGCACCTGCAGCTGCTTGATGTGGCAAGGAGCAAACAGGACGTGAAATATTTCCTGTAATCCACGGGGACGGGGTGGGAACGGGGTCACCGTGGTGTGGGGAGTGTCCCTGACCCTCATTCCTGCTCCTGAGGCTGCTCAGACACTGCTGGTGGCTTTGGAGCTGGCAGAGGTGCCCACAGTGTGGATTTGAGTGTCCCTGACCCTCATTCCTGCTCCTGAGGCTGCTCAGACACTGCTGGTGGCTTTGGAGCTGGCAGAG
This sequence comes from Ammospiza caudacuta, assembly GCF_027887145.1. Classification (NCBI taxonomy): domain Eukaryota; kingdom Metazoa; phylum Chordata; class Aves; order Passeriformes; family Passerellidae; genus Ammospiza; species Ammospiza caudacuta. The sequence continues at coordinate 4,343,058 of NC_080618.1, forward strand.
GTGCCCACAGGGTGAATTTATTTGAGTGTCCCTGACCCTCATTCCTGCTCCTGAGACTGCTCAGACACTGCTGGTGGCTTTGGAGCTGGCAGAGGTGCCCACAGTGTGGATTTGAGTGTCCCTGACCCTCATTCCTGCTCCTGAGGCTGCTCAGACACTGCTGGTGGCTTTTAGGGCTGGCAGAGGTGCCCACAGGGTGAATTTATTTGAGTGTCCCTGACCCTCATTCCTGCTCCTAGGGCTGCTCAGACACTGCTGGTGGCTTTGGAGCTGGCAGAGGTGCCCACAGTGTGGATTTGAGTGTCCCTGACCCTCATTCCTGCTCCTGAGGCTGCTCAGACACTGCTGGTGGCTTTTAGGGCTGGCAGAGGTGCCCACAGGGTGAATTTATTTGAGTGTCCCTGACCCTCATTCCTGCTCCTGAGGCTGCTCAGACACTGCTGGTGGCTTTGGAGCTGGCAGAGGTGCCCACAGGGTGAATTTATTTGAGTGTCCCTCACCCTCATTCCTGCTCCTGAGGCTGCTCAGACACTGCTGGTGGCTTTGGAGCTGGCAGAGGTGCCCACAGTGTGGATTTGAGTGTCCCTGACCCTCATTCCTGCTCCTGAGGCTGCTCAGACACTGCTGGTGGCTTTGGGGGCTGGCAGAGGTGCCCACAGTGCAGATCTGAGTGTCCCTGACCCTCGTTCCTGCTCCTCAGGCTGCTCAGGCACTGCTGGTGGCTTTGGGGCTGGCAGAGGTGCCCACAGTGTGGATTTGAGTGTCCCTGACCCTCATTCCTGCTCCTGAGGCTGCTCAGACACTGCTGGTGGCTTTTAGGGCTGGCAGAGGTGCCCACAGGGTGAATTTATTTGAGTGTCCCTGACCCTCGTTCCTGCTCCTGAGACTGCTCAGACACTGCTGGTGGCTTTGGAGCTGGCAGAGGTGCCCACAGGGTGAATTTATTTGAGTGTCCCTGACCCTCATTCCTGCTCCTGAGACTGCTCAGACACTGCTGGTGGCTTTGGAGCTGGCAGAGGTGCCCACAGTGTGGATTTGAGTGTCCCTGACCCTCATTCCTGCTCCTGGGGCTGCTCAGGCGCTGCTGGTGGCTTTTAGGGCTGGCAGAGGTGCCCACAGGGTGAATTTATTTGAGTGTCCCTGACCCTCGTTCCTGCTCCTGGGGCTGCTCAGGCGCTGCTGGTCACTTTTGGGGCTGGCAGAGGTGCCCACAGCGGGGATTTTTTTGGGGTTAGGGGGTCCCAGCTCTGGTGTGTCCCCCTCAGGTGGCATGGGGACACTGCTGAGCTTTGGTTTTGCCCATCCATGAGCTCCTCCTGCAACTGGGACCCCTCCAGTTCCCCCTGAGACCCCCAACACCCCCAATACTGAACGTTGCCTCTTTTCCCAGGGTGTCAAGGGCCACAAGACTTCCTTGAGTGGCTCCTGGCTGTTTGTTCTGTCCCCATGGGAGCCCTTATCAGCTTCCCTGGCCCACGGCACCCCCTTGACCCAGCTCCTTATCACGGTCAGGGTTTTTTGGGAAGCAGAGCTGCTGGCTCTGAGCCAGCACATGGAAACCTGCAATGTCCCTCCTGTTCCCAGCAAAGTGTCACCCCCCCCGGGGCAATGACCTTGCTCTCTGCCCATGGATGTGATTTTGGGGACAACAGTGAGTTTGCAGCTCTGGAAAGATCAAATCAACTTCCAGGGGTCTCTTTTTCCCCCTCCCAGCCTCGCTGCTCCTCTGGTTTTCAGTGCTGCACTTGGGAGAGGCCCCAAGGCTGATGGAGGGGCAAGAGGGGCTGGAATGGTTGGGAAAAGGGTGAGGATGAGGAGGAGCTGGAGCAAGTGGATCGTGGTGTCTGTGGGTGACACTTGGTTCCCACTGGGGATGTGGCGCAGTCCCTCTGTCCCCAGCTGCACCAGGAGGGGACAGGGTTGGGAGATTTTACTGAAGGGCTGAAAGCGCAGGGGCTGCTCCTTTGTGCTCACCCTCCATGCTCCAAACTGGGGGGGCACAGCTGGGGATACTGGGGGGACAGAGTTGGGGACACTGGGGGGATGCAGGTGGGGACAATGGGGGAACACAACTGGGGACAATGGGAGGGCACATGTGGGGACAATGAGAGGACATATGTGGGGACAATGAGAGGGCACAGCTGGGGACATTGGCAGGACACAGTTGGGGACGATGGGAGGGCACAGTTGGGGACCCTGAGGGGGCACAGGTGCGGACAATGAGAGGACGCAGTTGGGGACAATGGAAGGGCCCAGCAGGGGACAATGGGAGGGCCCAGGTGGGGACACTCGGGGGACAGAAGTGGGGACACTGGGGGCACACAGTTGGGGACAATGGGGGGGCACAGGTGGGGACACTGGGGGGACACAGTTTGGGACAATGGGAGGGCCCAGGTGGGGACAATGGGAGGGCAGAGGTGGGGACCCTGAGGGGGCACAGGTGGGGACAGTGGGGGAACACAAGTGGGGACACTGGGAGGGCACAGGTGGGGACAATGGGAGGGCACAGGTGGAGACAATGTGAGGGCAGAGGTGGGGACAATGAGAGGACCCAGGTGGCGACAATGGGAGGGCACAGGTGGGGACCCTGAGGGGGCACAGGTGGGGACAGTGGGGGAACACAACTGGGGACAATGAGAGGACGCAGTTGAGGACAATAGGAAGGCCCAGCAGGGGACAATGAGAGGACCCAGGTGGGGACAATGGGAGGGCACAGTTGGGGACAATGAGAGGGCACAGGTGGGGACAATGAGAAGACCCAGGTGGGGACAATGGGAGGGCACAGCTGGGGACACTGGGGGACACGGCTGGGGACAATGAGAAGGCACAGTTGGGGACAATGGGAGGGCACAGCTGGGGACTATCAGAGGACACAGCTGGGGACAATGAGATGGCACAGGTGGGGACAATGTGACCATCGTGTGCCCTTTTGCTGCTGGCCCCCATGTTTGATCCCTCCCAACATGAGGGATTCCCCTCCCTACCCTGCATCCCACAAGGGGACACCCCTGGGACCCCGTGTCCCTGTCCCCAGCACCCAGGAAGGGCAAGAGCACACTCGGAGGCGGTGACACAGCCTTTACTTTGTAGACAGAAGCAGACCCCGACGCAAATCCCGCTATTTTTATGGCGGGAGCACGCAGTGCCAAGCGACAATGGGTGGGGTGGCTGTCCCCAGGGTGGGGACGAGGAGGAGGAGGAGAGATCCCTGCCTGGAAGGGGACAGTGGGGGACAGTGCCACCCCCATGTCGCTGTCCCATCCCGCTATGCCCAGAACACGGGGACGGCGCTGCAGAGGATGTTGATGGTGGTGCCCAGGATGGAGCGGTCAGCCAGGGGCACGGCCTTGTCCCCAACCTTGTCCTCATCCTGCAGGACACAAAACGGAGCAGAGCACCCACAAAAGGACAAGCAAACCCCCAGCCCAGCATTCTCCAGCTTGGTGCGGCTCCACCCCTGTGCTTGTGAGACAGAGGAGAAATTCTCCAGAGTAGAAATTGTCCAGAGTAGAAATCCATTTTGATTTAGGTGAAATGCTCATCTTTGAGTCTGTGGTTAGAAAACAGAGCTATGTAGTCTAACTGCAAAGCCCAGGCTCTGAAAAACTGCTCCAGTGAAAGACAGCGATAAGGGGGAGGAGACAAAAAGTGATAAAGAGAGACAGAGACTGCTGTGAGAGCAGGTCAACCTGACCCAGGAATTCTTTCTGATAGAGAAGAACTAGCGGCAAATATCATGCAAAATTCGTAAAAATGAATATGTATGAACCTAGTGTGAAATTGAGTGCACATGTATCTGAGAGGGGGATAAAAAGGGACCTGAAGTTCCCATGTCTTTTAAGGAGAGTAATCTCCACATGCTGTAATAAACATACTGGCTTTACAACTTTCACAAGGTTGTACAGTTTAGTTATCTCCATAAACAGTTGTCACCTCACCTGCCGGCGCTGGAAGGTCTCGGTGACAGCGTCCAGCCCCGGGAAGTTGTCCTTGTCCACGCGGGTGATGTAGCAGGCACGGTGACGCCAGGACCTGTATCCGACCAGCAGCTGTGGGCAGACAGAGCTGGCTCAGCCTGCACGGTGCTGTGGTGCCATGCATGTCCCCATGTCCGGGTGTCCCCATGTCCCAGCGTCCCCACGCACCCATGTCCCCATATCCCCATGTCCCCGTGTCCCCGTGTTCCCATGTCGCCATGTCCCTATGCTCCCATGTCTCTATGTCCCCGTGTCTCTATGTCTCCATGTCCCCATGTCCCTATGTCCCCATGTCCCCGTGTCCCCATGTCCCCGTGTCCCCATGTCCCCATATCCCCATGCCCCCATGTCCCCATGCCCCCATGTCCCCATGTCCCCATGTCCCCATGCCCCCATGTCCCCATGTCCCCATGTCCCCATGTCTCCATATCCCCATGTCCCCATGTCCCCGTGTCCCCGTGTTCCCATGTCGCCATGTCCCTATGCTCCCATGTCTCTATGTCCCCGTGTCTCTATGTCTCCATGTCCCCATGTCCCTATGTCCCCATGTCCCTGTGTCCCCATGTCCCCGTGTCCCCATGTCCCCATATCCCCATGCCCCCATGTCCCCATGTCCCCGTGTCCCCATGTCCCCATATCCCCATGCCCCCATGTCCCCATGTCCCCATGTCCCCATGTCTCCATATCCCCATGTCCCTATGTCCCCATGTCCCTATGTCCCCATGTCCCTGTGTCCCCATGTCCCCGTGTCCCCTTGTCCCCATATCCCCATGCCCCCATGTCCCCATGTCCCCATATCCCCATGCCCCCATGTCCCCATGTCCCCATGCCCCCATGTCCCCATGTCCCCATGTCCCCATGTCTCCATATCCCCATGTCCCCATGTCCCCTTGTCCCCATATCCCCATGCCCCCATGTCCCCGTGTCCCCATGTCCCCATGTCCCCATGTCCCTGTGTCCCCATGTTGCCATGTCCCTATGCTCCCATGTCTCTATGTCCCCGTGTCTCTATGTCCCCATGTCCCCATGTCCCTATGTCCCCATGTCCCCATGTCCCCATGTCCCCATGTCCCTATGTCCCCATGTCCCCGTGTCCCCATGTCCCCACATCCCCATGTCCCCATGTCCCCATGCCCCCATGTCCCCGTGTCCCCATGTCCCCATGTCCCCATATCCACATGCCCCCATGTCCCCATGTCCCCATATCCCCATGTCCCCATGTCCCCGTGTCCCCGTGTCCCCATGTTGCCATGTCCCTATACTCCCATGTCCCTATGTCCCCGCGTCTCTATGTCCCCATGCCCCCATGTCCCCGTGTCCCCATGTCCCCACGCCCCTATGTCCCCATGTCCCTATGTCCCTGTGTCTCCATGTCCCTGTATCCCCATATCCCCAAGTCCCCAAGTCCCCCCTGTCCCCATGTCCCTATGTCGCAAGATCCCCATGTCCCCATGTCCCCGTGTCCCCGTGTCCCGTGTCCCCACGCACCTTGCTGTAGTCGTACACCACGGCGGCCGAGCCGTTGTGCCCGTCCCGCACGGCGAACGTGCCGCTCCTCTCCCTCCTGCTCACGGCGAGCTGCTGGGGGCTCCCCTCGCCATCCAGCCCCTGGATGCTCATCCGCAGCACCTGCCGGGGGGGGAGAGGGCTCAGGGGGCTCTGCGGGGGCCGACCCTGTCCCCACAAAGCCGCGGTGCCATCCCGGAGCTGGTGGCACCGCTCTGTCCTCACCGTCTCGGCGTGGGACTCGCTGAGGTGCAGCCCCAGCAGCAGGAAGGCGACGTTGACCACCACGAGGGCCACCACCACCAGCGCCACCATCAGCAGGAGGCTCTTGAGCTCGTGGGGGATGCAGGGCAGGCGCGGGGACTCCGTGTACCTCTGTTGGGGACAGGGGAGCGCCCGGCTGAGCCAGAGCCGGGGGTGGCACCGGGGGCTCCTCAGGGTGGGTGGTGGGTGCTCCTTACCGGAGGTGCCTCCTCCATCAGCGCCTCTTTAGAGCTGTCCTCCATCGCTCCGTGCGCTCCTGTCCCTTTGCCAGCCCGGGCTTGGGGGCATTTATAGGATTCCCTGTGGCCGGGGAGGGTTGGGGACACTCCATCTGCCGAGTGCCACTTGTGCTGTTTGCTGAGCCCGCAAAGAGCCAGGGAGGGGACACAAAACCTCCGAGGCCCCTTCCGAGGCAGCTGTGGGGGTGCCAAGGCAAACAGCGGGCAGTGCCCGCCCTCCACACACCCAGCACGTCCCGGGGTGGGGCTGCACCCCTGGTTCTGCACGGGCAGCTGTGCCAGCCCCCCCCGGGGCGGGCAAGGAGCTGGCTGCACTCATTGTTCCCGAGGGCACCGTGCCAGGGACGGCGCAGATGGACGCCTGGCATGGGAGAGATGGGTGCCAGGGACGGACGGGTGCCCAGCGCGGCGTGAATGGGTGCCCAGCGCGGCGTGGATGGGTGCCCGGTGCGCTGCGGGCACAGCGGGCACGGCGAGGGGCTGGGGGAGCTGCTGTGGGGGGCGTCACCCCTGGCGTGTCCCCCCAAGTTCTGCGCACCCCAAGAGCAGCCGGTGGCAGGCGGGGAACGCCGAGTTTGGGACACGCGCGCACGGACACGCGTGCCCAGGGATGCTGGAGCTGTCACTCACCGCATCCTTCATCCCTCCCTCCTTCCCTCCCTCCTCCTCTCCCTCCGTCCCTCCCTCCCTCCCTCCCGCAGCAGCTCCCGGGCATGGTGTGCTGCAGAGCCGCGGGTCAGGCGCCCGCAGCCTCCGCCGCTTCTCCTCCACACTGAAATCCCCAGAAGAATAAAAAAAAAAAGAGGAAAAAAAAAAAAAAAAAAAAGGTTTTTGCACAGCTGCCGGGCATTGGGAGCAGCTGCCGGGATCAAGCAGGGATCAGGCCAGGGAGTGATGGAGCTGCGGCGTTGGAGGATGCCCAGGGAGCAGCTCCCCGCTCTCCTCCTCCTCCTCCTGGCCGTGGCCTGGCTCTGGCTGCCGGCGGAGGGGCGGCGGCCCCCGCGGCCTCCCCCTTGCCCCCCGAGCTGCTCCTGCACCCGGGACACGGCTTTCTGCGTGGACTCCAAGGCCGTGCCCAAAAACCTGCCCCCCGAGGTCATCTCGCTGTGAGTACCGGGGTGGGGACAGCGGTGGGGACAGCGTCACATCCCAGGAGCGCAGAGCTGGCAGGGGCTGGAGGGGCAGGGACACCCCTGATGTGCTGCACAGGGGGACAAAGGGGTGGCAGGGCGGGGTCCGGGAGCAGGAGGAGGCTGGGGACAGCCCGGGACGTGTCCCTGTGTCCTGCGGTGCTGGCACACGCAGCCATCCATCGGTGCCAAGCGGAGCAGGGCTGCAGCCTGTCCCCAACGCGACCTTGGGCAGCAGAACCCCGGGGGGACACGGCTGTGACCTTGGTGACCACAGCCCCAGGGGGACACGATTGAGGAGGGAGGGTGACGATGATGATGATGATGATGATGACGATGATGATGATGATGATGATGATGATGATGATGGAGGGTCCCCGGGGACAGGGCTGTGCCCCGGAGGCTGGCACGGGGAGGTGTGGCAGGTGGGGGTGTTTACAGCTGTGTGAGTGTGTGTTTACACACCTGTCTGTGTATATTTACACATGTGTGTGTGCTTACTCACTAGTTTGTGTGTGTTACACACCTGTTTGTGCATGTTTACACACCCGCTGGCGTATATTTACATGTGTGTGTGTGCTTACACACCCATTTGTTACACCTGTGTGTGTGCTTGCACACCCATTTGTGTGTGCTTACACACCTGTTTGTGTGTGTTACACCCATGTGTGTGTTATACTTGTCTGTGTGCTTGCACATGAATTTGTGTGTGTGACATCTGTGTGTGTGTTACACCAGTGTGTGCATGCTTACACACTCATTTGTGTGTGTTAGACCCGTGTGCGTGTCCTTACACACCTGTTTGTGTGTGTTACACCTGCGTGTGTGCTTACACACCCATTCATGTGTGTTTACACATGTGTGTGTACTTACATACCCATTTGTGTGTGGTTACACACCCGTTCATGTGTGTTATACCTGTCTGTGTGTGCTTGCACATCTGTTTGTGTGTGTTATACTAGTCTGTGTGTGCTTACACACGCGTCTGCGTGTGTTACACTTGTCTGTGTGTTACACCTGTGTGTGTGCTTACACACCCATTCATGTGTGTTTACACATGTGTGTGTACTTACATACCCATTTGTGTGTGGTTACACACCTGTTTGTGTGTGTTACACTTGTCTGTGTGTGTTACACCTGTGTGTGTGCTTACACACCCATTCATGTGTGTTTACACATGTATGTGTGCTTACATACCCATTTGTGTGTGGTTACACACCCGTTTGTGTGTGTTACACCTGTCTGTGTGTGTTACACCAGTCTGTGTGTGCTTGCACACCCGTTTCTGTGCGTTCACACACATGTGCAAGCACGTGGCCCCGGGCCAGGGGCTGCCGCAGGGCGTGGGCAGCCTGGGGTCGGTGCCAGCCCCGTCCCCTCCGTGTCCCCACACCGGGCAGGGCGGCTGCTGGGGTCCCTGTGCCAATGCCAGCGCCCCTCACGGGCTGCCCTGGCAGGCAGCAGGTGACACCCAGCCCGTGCTGGTGGGCACGAGGGTGGCAGTGCCAGGCTGCTGCCGTCCCCTGTCCTGCAGCTCCGTCTTTCTTTCCCACAGGACCATGGTGAACGCGGCTTTCACGGAGATCCGGGAGGCGGCCTTCGCCCACATCCCCTCCCTGCAGTTCCTGTAGGTGCCCCCCTGGTGCCCACCTGGTGCCCACCTGGTGCTCACCATGCCCAGCCTGGCACTGATGTCTCCCCCCTCTCTTTGCAGCCTCCTCAACTCCAACAAGTTCACGCTGATCGGGGACAACGCCTTCGCCGGGCTCTCGCACCTGCAGTACCTGTGTGTGACACCGGGACAGGGACACGGGGAGGGGACAGGGAGGGGACAGGGGGACTCTCGGGATGGCCCCGTCACTGTCTGCTCCCGTTCCAGGTTCATTGAGAACAACGACATCCAGGCGCTCTCAAAGGCCACTTTCCGCGGGCTCAAGTCCCTGACACACCTGTGAGCACCTGGGGGACACTGTGGGGGTGGCTCTGTCCCTTCGTCACTGTCAGGGATGTGTCACCTCCACAACCCTTCTTGTCCCCAGCTCCTTGGCCAACAACAACCTGCAGACGCTGCCACGGGACCTCTTCAAGCCGCTGGACATCCTGAGCGACCTGTGAGGCTGCCACAGCTCTGGGGACACCGGGCTGGGACAGGGTGACATGCCAGGGGCTGGCACTGGGGCAGGGTGTGGTGTGCTGGGGGTGATGGTGCCATCCCTGGCAGGGACCCTCAGGACATTGAGATGGGAGAGGGTGACATCCTGGGGGGGACTCGGTGCCATCCCTGGCACAGAGCCCTGGGACACCAACCTGGAGAAGAGTGACATCCCAGTGGGTGCTGGGGGTGGTGGTGCCATCCTTGCTAGGGACCTCTGGGACACTGAACTGGGGACAGGTGACACACCATTGGGTGGCTGGGGGTGATGGTGCCATCTGTGGCAGGGAGCCCTGGGACACTGAGTGGGAAGAGGGTGACACAGCAGTGAGTTCTGGGGGCGACTCGGTGCCATCCCTAGCAAGGAACCCCAGGACACTGAGCTGGGACGAGGTGACATCCTGGCGGGTGCTGGTGCCATCCTTGGCAGGGAACCCCAGCACACTGAGTGGGGAGAGGGTGACACATTAGTGAGTTCTGGGTGTGACTCGGTGCCATCCCTGGCAGGGACCTCCGTGGCAACTCGCTGGCCTGTGACTGCAAGATCAAGTGGCTGGTGGAGTGGCTGGAGAGCACCAACACCACGGTCCCCGCCGTGTTCTGCAGCAGCCCCGGGCAGTTCGAGGGACAGCGGATCCGGGACCTGGCGCTCGGTGACTTCCAGTGCATCACCACGGGTAGGGCACCATGGCAGTGACGGTGTTCACAGGGGTCTGAGGGTGAGGGAAGAGACGAGGATCTGATTCCATGTTTCTGAAGGCTGATTTATTATTTTATGATATATATTATATTAAAACTATACTGAAAGAATAGAAGAAAGGATTTCATCAGAAGGCTGGCTAAGAATAGAAAGGAATGATAACAAAGGTTTGTGGCTGGGACAGAGAGTCCGAGCCAGCTGACTGTGATTGGCCGTTAATTAGAAACAACCACATGAGCCAATCACAGATGCACCTGTTGCATTCCACAGCAGCAGGTAATCAATGTTTACATTTTGTTGCTGAGGCCTCTCAGCTTCTCAGAAGGAAAAATCCTGAGGAAAGGATTTTTCATAAAACATGTCTGTGACACACCGCCACCTGCCACCTGCCACCTGTCACTTGTCACTTGTCACCTCACTGCTGGGTGTTCAGACCTTCACTGCCGCCTCTCCCTGCTCCAGATTTCGTGATGCACCAGGTCCTGCCCTTCCAGGCGGTGTCGGCCGAGCCCTTCACCTACGCCAGTGACCTGTACGTGGCCCTGGCCCAGCCCAGCGCCAGCAGCTGCTCCATCCTCAAGTGGGACTACGTGGAGCGCAAACTCCGCGACTTCGACCGCATCCCCGGTGAGGAAACGGGCTGGGGGTCCCCTCCTGGGCTGGGACCCTCTTTGGGGTGGCCTGGCACGGTGTGACTCTGTGGTTGTGCCACCAGCTCACTCGGCAGTGCACTGCAAGCCCATCGTGGCGCAGGAGCAGCTCTACGTGGTGGTGGCGCAGCTCTTTGGCGGCTCCTACATCTACCGCTGGGACACGGCCGTGGACAAGTTCATCAAGATCCAGGACATCGACAGCCAGAAGATCCGCAAGCCCAACGACATCGAGGCCTTCCAGATCGAGGGCGACTGGTACTTCGTGATCGCCGACAGCTCCAAGGCGGGCTCCACCAGCCTCTACCGCCTCAACCAGAACGGCTTCTACTCGCACCAAGCCCTGCACGCCTGGCACCGCGACACCGACGTGGAGTACGTGGAGAACGACGGCAAACCCCGGCTGATCATCTCCAGCAGCTCCCAGGCGCCCGTCATCTACCAGTGGAGCCGGGCCCAGAAGCAGTTCGTGCCTCAGGGCGAGGTGGGCGAGATGCTGGACGTGCAGATGGTCAAGCACTTCAGGGCCAAGCGGGAGCAGTTCCTGTGCCTCAGCCGCTACATCGGCGACTCCAAGGTGGTGCGCTGGGAAGGGCAGCGCTTCGTGGAGGTGCAGACGCTGCCGTCGCGCGGCTCCATGGTGATGCAGCCCTTCGCCGTGGGCCAGCGGCAGTACCTGGCGCTGGGCAGCGACTTCTCCTTCACCCACGTCTACCTGTGGGAGGAGGAGAAGCAGAAATTCGCCAAGTTCCAGGAGCTGTCGGTGCAGGCGCCGCGGGCGTTCCGGGCCGTGCCGGCGGCCGACGTGCAGCTGCTGCTGGCGCCCAGCTTCAAGGCCAACACGCTGGTGTACCGGCACGTGGTGGTGGACCTCAGCCTGTAGCTGGCACCCGAGAGCCACCGGACATGCATGAGCCCACCACACCTCGTCCCACCCCACATGCCGGCCCTCCACCTTCACCCAGCCCCACGGTGCCTCAGTTTCCCCACGGTGCTCCCGGGTTCACGCTGTGGGACGCCCCTTGCGCTGCAGAGCGTCACCCCTGGGGGGTGGAGAGGGTTTGGGGGGGTCTTTGGGGTGGGAGATGGGGGTAGGAAAGGAGGGGGACAACGGGCAGGGATGTGGTGGGAGGGGAGGGGGGCTCCCAGGATGCTGAGAGGCTTTGGGATGGTCCAAAGGGGGTGGGATGGCCAAGGTGGATGTGGTGGCATGGCCTGGGGAGCATGGGGTGTTCTGAGGCGGATGCAGATGGGATGGTGAGGATGATGATGGGGTGTCCTGGGATGGTCTGAGGATGCAGATGGGATGGTGAGGATGATGATGGGGTGTCCTGGGATGGTCTGAGGATGCAGATGGGATGGTGAGGATGATGATGGGATGCTCCAGGATGCCCTGAGGATGATGATGGGATGGTGAGGGTGATGATGGGATGCTCTGAGGATGATGATGAGATGCTGAGGGTGATGATGAGAAGCTCCAGGAGGCTCTGAGGATGCAGATGGGATGGTGAGGGTGATGATGGGAAGCTCCAGGAGGTTCTGAGGATGCAGATGGGATGCTGAAGATGATGATGGGAAGCTCCAAGCCCAGAGGGATGACCCAAGGGTGATGATGAGAAGCTCCAGGATGCCCTGAGGATGATGATGGGATGCCCTGAGGATGATGGAAGCTCCGGGATGCTCCGAGGTGGATGAAGCAGTGGACAGAGGAACGCTCCAGGCCAGCAGCTCCTGTCCCTCTCCGTGCATGCCCAGCAGCTCCCCGTGCCCACGGCCCCGCTGCCAGGCAGGACCCAGCGTGCCAGCGGGGCATCTGTGCCCACCAACCCCCCAATAAACACACTGTGCCCCCCAGCCCTGCCCGTGTCTCCTTCGGGTGGTACCACCAACAGCGTCCACCCGACATTGCACTGCCCCAGGGAGAGGGAATTCCTCGTTTTAGGGTGAACATGGGGTTTTTCCCAGCAGAAACCTTGGCCCACCTCGGTGCCCGACGTTCTGCAGCCCCAGGGAGAGGGAGTTCCTCATTTTTGGGTGCTCCTGACCCCACATGTGGGTTTTTTTCCACCAGAAACCTGATCCCACCTCAGTGCCTCCTCCATCCAAAATTCTGCTCCCCCAAGGAGAGGGAAATCATCATTTTTGGGTTCTCCTGACCCTACATAGGGTTTTTTTTTCCAACAGAAACCTTGGCCCACCTTGGTGCGTGACATTCTGCTCCCCCAGAGAGAAGGAATTCCTCATTTTTGGGTGCACATGGGATTTTTCCAGCAGAAACCTCAGCTCACCTCGGTGCCCACTCCACCTGACATTTCACTGTCCCAGGGAGAGGGAATTCCTCATTTTAGGGTGCACATGGCATTTTTCCCAGCAGAAACCTTGGCCCACCTCAGTGCCCGCTCCATCCAACCTTCTGCTCCCCCAAGGAGAGGGAAATCCTCATTTTTGGGTTCTCCTGACCCAAATATGGGTTTTTTTTCCAACAGAAACCTTGGCCCACCTTGGTGCCTGATTTCTGCAGAGCCAGGGAGAGGGAATTCCTCATTTTTAGGGTGCACTTGGTGTTTTTTTCCAGCAGAAATCTTGGCCCACCTCAGTGCTTGCTCTATCCAACATTCTGACCCCTCAGGGAGAGGGAATTCCTCATTTTAGGGTGCACATGGGGTTTTTTTTTCCAGCAGAAACCTCATCCCACCTCAGTGCTTGCTCCATTCAACATTCTTCTGCCCCAGGGAGAGGGAAATCCTCATTTTTGGGTTCTCCTGACCCTGCATAGGGGTTTTACTTTTCCAACAGAAACCTTGGTGCATGACATTCTGCTTCCCCAGAGAGAGGCAATTCCTCATTTTTGGGTGTTCCTGACCCCACATATGGGGTTTTTTTCCAACAAAAAGCCTCATCGCGCCTTCGTGCCTGTTCCATCCCACATTCTGCTCCTCCAGGGAGAGGGAATTCCTCATTTTAGGGCAAACCTGAGGCTTTTTCCAGCAGAAACCTTGGCCCACCTCAGTGCTTGCTTCCTCCAACACTCTGCTCCTCCAGGGAGAGGGAATTCCTCATTTTTGGGTGCACATGGGATTTTTTTCCAGCAGAAACCTCCTCCCACCTCGGTGCCCAACACTCTGCTCCCCCAGGGAGAGGGAAATCCTCATTTCTGGGTGCTCCAGGCCCTACACGTGGGTTTTTTGGGTGTTTTTGCAGCAGAAACCTTGTCCCAGGGCGCGGGTGGGAAGCAGGAGGAGTTTCCCCAGGCAGGGGAGTCCCTGCTGGACTGGTTTGCCCGGGGAGCCTTTCCCTGGCTGCCAGGTGGATAAATATGCATGTGAAAAAACAGCAAATTAAGAGCACAAATAAAGATAAATATGCATGTGAAAAACCAGCAATTAAGAGCACAAATAAAGATCCTCTGCAGGTAATCGGGGCACGGATGGGTTTGGGGAGAGGGATGGGTCCGGCAGGGCATTGCCATGCAGCCCTGCCTCAGTTTCCCTGGCAGGGAAAAGCAGATTCTGGAGCACGGCAGGAGGGTTCTGGCACTTCCACAGTGGTGGCCGTGACTGGGATGGGGAATCTGGGGAGCCCTGGGTCAGTCTTGGGGCTGCAAGGCTCGGAGAGGGGATTCAAGCAGATTTTGGTTTTTTGGGAGCATATTTCAGGGCTTCACTCTTACAGCAGAGTGATCCTCATTGTCCTTTAGGGCACCAAAAAAGCATCACATCCCCTCCAGACCCCCCAAAAAAATCTTTAATATCAATCAGAGTGGCTCTGCCCTCCTTTCCTTAGTTTATTGATTTAAAAATTGTGTGTTTTAATATATAAAAATATATGTATGAGGGAATTAATTTATATTTTTTAAGAAACATTTAATATAGATTATATATCAATATATTGCACATTAATGTAGTGATATTCAATATATATAGGGAATTTTAAAAAACACATTTTTAGGTATGTTTAGGATATTTATTGAAATTTAATATGTGTGTGTGTATATATATATATATAAAAAACTACAAATTAATATATCAATATATCAATATATATTATATATGTTAATACACCATATTTGTTACATAATCAATATATATTATATTGATATTATATAAATTATTATATAGTATATAGTATATAGTATATAGTATATACTATATACTATATACTATATACTATATAATATATATTTTATTGTGTATATAATATATAATAGAAATATATTGATGAATACATAGATATATATTTTATAATACATATTTCTAGTATATGTATTATATAAATGTATTGATATTTAATATATTTAGGCAATTTATAACATGATTTTATTTTATAAAGCTGCGACTCACTGCTTCACCCGTGGGTCACTTTTAAGGGGCCCTGTTGCCCTTTTAAGGGCATTGCCCTTTTAAGAAACTCCGTTGCCCTTTTAAGATCATTGCCCTTTTAAGAGCGGCCGGTGGGGCCCGGACCGCGCCTGCGCGGCTCCGTTGCTGCAACTTTCAACTTTTGGGATTCGCTCCCTCGGGGTTCGGGGGGAATTTGGGGGGAATTCAGGGGGATTTGGGAGCTCCCGGGGGGCGCAGCACCTCTCCTCCCGCCCGGCACCCCCCGAGCCTTCAGCCCCGGCCGCGCCATGGTGTCCTGGATCCTCAGCCGGGTGATTGAGTGAGTAGGGTCCGGGCGGTGTAACGGGAGGGGGGAGGCAGGGGGGGCGGGGAGGGTGGTCACGGGGATTCCCTATTCCCGTTCTCCCCATTCCCGATACCCCATTCCCGGTTCCCCATTCCCGATACCCCATTCCCGGTCCCCCATTCCCGGTCCCCCCTCCCGCTGTTCCGTTAACGGGGCTCCCCGTGCTGGGCTCGCGGCGGGGACTCCTCCGAGAGGCCCCCGGCGATGTCTGGGGGAGCGACCCCAAATTTCCCTGTGGGGGTAACCAACAACCCCCCCCCCCAACCGTGCCACCCCCAAAATGGGTCCCTGAGCTGCTGCTGGGCCTCCCGGCCCGGCCTGGGCAGGGTGGGCACCCCAGCACCACCCAGGGGTGGGGGTCCCCTGAAGAGGCCCTGCCCCAATCGGGGGGTTCCTGCTCTGAGGGTGCCCCCATTTCCTGGAGGGGTCTCTGCCCAGAGGGTCCCTGCCCACAGAGTCCCCCCATTTTCCGGCGGGGTCTCTTGGGGTCTCCGCTCAGCGGATCCCCCCATTTCCTAGGGAGGTCCCTGCCCAGAGGGTCCCTGTTCAGATGATGCCCCCATTCCCTGGCGGGGTCTCTGTTCTGAGGCTCCCAGCCCAGAGGATCCCCCCATTTCCTGGCAGAGTTTCTGCTCTGAGGGTGCCCCCATTTTCTGATGGGGTCCCTGCCCACAGGGTGCCCCCATTTCCTGGCGGGGTCTCTCGGGGTCCCTGCTCTGAGGGTGCCCCCATTCCCTGGCGGGATCCCTGCCCAGAGCAGGGACACCAGGTGGGTTTTTGCGGTGCTGGCGCCTCCCTCAGCCCCAGCACCGAGCCTGGCACCGGGGACCGAGCCCGCGGGGAGCAGCCCGGGCCCTGCCCCGCCCGGACAGGTCGGGCCGGTCCCGGGGCTGTGGGAGGAACATGGCCGAGCCTCCCGGGAGCCTCCCGGGCCGCTGTCCCGGGCTCGGCTCGGCTCTGGAGGGGCTCGGGGCCGGGCTGCGGCGCCGGGCCCGGCGGCTCTGCTGGGCCGGGCTGCTGCTGCTCTACGCGGGCTGGCCGAGCTGCCTCACACCCCCCCTGTGCTACAGGCTGCTCTTCGGGATGCTCTACCCGGCCTACGCCTCCTACAAGGCGGTGAAGACGAAAAACATCCGGGAATACGTGAGTCGACTGCTTGAGGAGCCCTTTTCCTTGGGGCTCCAGTCCCCTCCTTTTCCTTGGGGCTCCAGTCCCCTCCTTTTCCTTGGGGCTCCAGTCCCCTCCTTTTCCTTGGGGCTCCAGTCCCCCCCTTTTCCTTGGGGCTCCAATCCCCTCCTTTTCCTTGGGGCTCCAGTCCCCCCCTTTTCCTGGGGCTTCTGTCCCCTCCTTTTCCTTGGGGTTCCAGTCCCCTCCTTTTCCTGGGGGCTGCAGTCCCCTCTTTTCCTAGACCACAGTCCACCCCCTTGAGTGATTTGGGGCTCCAGGCCCCCCTTTTCCTGGGGCTCCAGTCTCCCTTTCCAGTCCCCAGTCCTCTTTCCTGGGGTTCAGCCCCTCCTTTTCCCAGGCTCCAGTCGCCCCCTGTTTCCCAGGCTCCAAGTCCCCCCTTTTCCCCAGACTCCAGTGTCCCATTTCCAGAGTTCAGCCACCCTTTTCCTTCGTCTCCAGTCCCCCTCTTTCCCCAGATCACAGTCCCTCTTTCTAGGGCTCCACTCCCCCTTTCTGGGGTTCAGCCACCCTTTCTCGCGCTCCAGTCCTCCCCCCATCTTTCCAGGCTCCAGTCTCCCCTTTTCCCTGAGCTCCAGTCTCCTTTTCCCAGGCTCCAGTGCCCCTTTCTGGGGTTCAGTCCCCTTTCCCAGTCTCCAGTCCCTCTTTCCAGTCTCCAGTCCCCCTTTCTGGGGTTCAGCCCCCCTGATGTGCTCCCCGTGGCTCCCCAGGTCCGATGGATGATGTACTGGATCGTCTTCGCTCTCTTCATGACCGCAGAGACCTTCACCGACCTCCTCATCTTCTGGTGAGCCTGGGGAGGGACTCTTGTCTCTCCCAAACCCCCCCAGATGTGTGGGGGGGACCATGAGGTGCCTTTGGACCCCCCCATCTCCTGCCTTTTCGTCCAGGCTCCCCTTCTACTACGAGGTGAAGATGGCTTTTGTCATCTGGCTGCTGTCCCCATACACGCGGGGGGCCAGCCTGCTCTACCGCCGCTTCGTGCACCCCACGCTGGCCCGCAGGGAGAAGGTAAAACCGCAAAGTCCGGGGAGGTAAAACCCCCAAAATCCGGGGAGGTAAAACCCCAAAATCTGGGGAGGTAAAACCGCAAAATCCGGGGAGGTAAAACCGCAAAATCCGGGGAGGTAAAACCCCAAAATCCGGGGAGGTAAAACCCCAGAATCCGGGTAGGTAAAACCCCAAAATCCGGGGAGGTAAAACCCCCAAAATCCGGGGAGGTAAAACCCCCAAAATCCGGGGAGGTAAAACCCCCAAAATCCGGGGAGGTAAAACCCCAAAATCCGGGGAGGTAAAATCCGGGGAGGTGAAACCCCAAAGTCCGGGGAGGTGAAACCCCAAAGTCCGGGGAGGTAAAACCCCAAAATCCAGGAAGGTAAAATCCGGGGAGGTGAAACCCCCAAAATCCGGGGAGGTAAAACCGCCAAAATCCGGGGAGGTAAAACCCCAAAATCTGGGCAGGTAAAACCCCAAAATACAGGAAGGTAAAATCTGGGGAGGTGAAACCCCAAAATCTGGGGAGGTGAAACCCCAAAATCTGGGGAGGTTAAACCCCAAAATCTGGGAAGGTAAAACCCCAAAATCCAGGAAGGTAAAATCTGGGGAAGGTAAAACCCCAAAATCCGGGAAGGTAAAACCCCAAAATCCGGGGAGGTAAAACCCCAAAATACAGGAAGGTAAAATCCGGGGAGGTGAAACCCCAAAATCCGGGGAGGTAAAACCCCCAAAATCCGGGGAGGTAAAACCCCAAAATCTGGGCAGGTAAAACCCCAGAATACAGGAAGGTAAAATCCGGGGAGGTGAAACCCCAAAGTCCGGGGAAGTGAAACCCCAAAGTCCGGGGAGGTGAAACCCCAAAGTCCGGGAAGGTGAAACCCCAAAGTCCCGGGGTTCTGGGGGTCCCCCTGCCTGGCCTGGCGGCATCAGCCCCTCCTTGAGTTGGGGTGGGGGTACCCCGGGGATGTGGCATTGCCTGAGGTTGTGAGAGGTGACAATGCTCAGGGACATGGGCATGCACTGGAGGTTGATAATACCCAGGGACATGGCATTGCTCTGGAGGGTGACAGTGCTCAGGGACCTGGCATTGCCCTGGGAGGTGCCAATGCTTGGAGAATGCCCCAGATCATGGCATTGCCCTGGGGGGTGACAGTGCCCTGGGACATGGGGATGCACTGGTGGGGTTACACTTCCCTGGGAGTGACAGTGCCCTGGGAGGTGACAATGCTCAGGGAATGCTCCAGGACATGGCATTGCCCTGGGAGGTGACAGTGCCCTGGGACATGGCAATGCTGTGGAAGGTGACGATGCCCAGGGACATGGCATTGCCCTGGCAGGTGACACTTGCAATGCCCCAGGATGGTGATGGTGCCTCAGGTTGTTATGATGTCCTGGGAGATGACAATACCCAGGGACATGGTGTTACCTTGGGAGGGGACAATGCCCTGGGACATGGGCATGCACTGGGGGGTGACAATGCAAAGGGAATTCAGGGAATGCCCCAGGTGATGGCATTGCCCTTGGAGGTGACAATGCTCAGGGAATGCCCCAGGTAATGGGACATGACAATGCTCAGGGACACGGGGATGCCTGTGGGGGTGACAGTGCCCAGGGACATGGCATTGCCCTGGGAGGTGACAGTGCCCTAGGAAGTCACCATGCCCAGGGAGGTGACGATGCCCAGGGTCCCAACCATGCCCCAGAGGTGACCCTGCCCAGGCCACCCCCTGCCCTGCCATCACGTCCCCGTTTGTCTCTCAGGACATCGACGCGTTCCTGGTGCGCGCCCGCGAGCGCAGCTACGAGACCGCGCTGAGCTTCGGCAAGAGGGGCCTCAACCTGGCGGCCACTGCCGCTGTCCAGGCAGCCACCAAGGTACCCAGCAGGGTGACAGGAGAGGGTGACACCCCCTGGGATGGGGACTGACTGTCCTCTCCTGTCCCCGTGCAGAGCCAGGGCGCGCTGGCCGGGCGGCTCCGCAGCTTCAGCATGCACGACCTGCGCTCCCTGACCGAGCAGGCCCCCGTGCACTTCCAGGACCCGCTGTACCTGGAGGAGCAGGAGGGCCTCCAGCAGCCCCTGGGTGAGCAGCTGGGTGGTCACAGAGAGGGGGGAGCCAGCAAAGCCCATGGTGGCCGTGCTGGAGGTGGCACGTCCCCTCTGTCCCCAGGGCTCCGCTACGAGAGCGAGTCGGACGAGGAGGAGCTGTGGTCGGACTCGCAGGTGTCCCCCTCGGCGTCCCCACGCCGGGATGCCAGACCCCTGTCCCGCTGGCAGAGCCTGAGAAGCCTGAGGAAGAACCCAGAAAAAGAGGTGACATGGGAGGAGGACACACACCGGGGCTGTGGGGCTGTGTCAGGGTGTCCTGACCTTGTCCCTGTCCCTTTTCCCTTTCCCTGCCCAGGGCTCTTGCCGCCTCCTGCGCAGCCGGACCAGGAGGAGAGCGGCTCTGTCGGAGCAGGAGAGCTGAGAATGCCAGGAAACTCTGCCAGGAGGCTGGACAGGAATTTGCTGCTGCGGCATCAGGAGGGACCTGTGGCTCTTGGCATCCCCTGGGGTGGCTCCTTGTGTCCCCAGGGTGGCTCGTGCACCCCTGGGGAGGCTCCTGGCGTCCCCAGGTTGGCTCCTTGTGTCCCCAGGGTGGCTCCTGCACACCTGGGGAGGCTCCTGGCGTCCCCAGGTTGGCTCCTTGCACCCCTGGGGAGGCTCCTGCACCCCTGGGATCCTCCCAGTGTAAATCCCTTCCACGTGGCCCCTGGAGGAGGGGGAGCAGCTCAGCCCCAGCCCCCCCAGCTCGGCGCTGGCGCCTCTCCTGTGGGGTCTGGCCCCTCCTTTTCCCCCATGCCATGAACACTACAGGCTCCCCCCGTCTCCTGCTGCCACGGTGCCTTGTTCACAACATTCCTGTTCCCCTGGGAGCCAGCAGTGCATGTGCCTTGTCCCTCTGAAGCCAAAGCCACAGGCCCTGCCTGGGCCCCCCATCAGACACAGACTGACACCCCCATACTTGAGCCCAGAGCACTGGGCAGCGCACAGCTTTTAACATTCCCCTCTCCCAAAAAGAGGGTTTTGTACCTGGAAAAATAAATGTTTGTTTCAGACTTTGGGAGGCAGGAGTTGTCCCCAGTGCTGTCCCCTTCCACAGAAGCTTCCTGAGATTGGTTTTTCTCTTGGAGGAAGCTCTGGAATCCACCTGAGACTCCTCCAGAGCTTCTCCCAGAGTGTTTCCATCATTGGTCCAGGATCCCAGGTACAGTCCCAGACTCTTCCAGGAAAGTTTCCTGAGATTTTTTCCTTTGGAGGAAGCTGTACCCTCAGGGATCCATCCAAGATCCCTCCAGGCATCTCCTACCACCTTTCCCCACATTTCAGCTTCCAGAATCCCCAATAGCATTCTCCAACTCCTCCATGGGAGCTTTCTGTGGTTTTTTTTTCTTTGGAGGAAGCTGTACCCTCAGGGATCCATCCAAGATCCCTCCAGGCATCTCCCAGAGCCTTTCCCCCACATTTCAGGTTCCAGAATCCCCCATAGCACTCACCAGTTCCTCCAAGAAAGTTTCCTGAGATTTTTCTCCTTTGGAGGAAGCTCAGGGATCCATCCAAGACTCCATCCAGGCATCTCCCAGAGCCTTTCCCCCCCCACTTCAGGTTCCAGAATCCCTAATAGTACCCCCCATCTCCAAGAAAACTTCGTGAGATTTTTTTCCTTTGGAGGAAGCTGTGCCCTCAGGGATCCATCCAAGATCCCTCCAGGCATCTCCCAGAGCCTTTTCCCCCACATTTCAGCTTCCAGAATCCCCCATAGCACCCTCTGACTCCTCCAGAGAAGCTTCCTGAGATTTTTTTCCCTTTGGAGGAAACTGCACCCTCAGGGATTCTCCAGGCATCTCCCAGAGCCTTTCCCCCCCCACTTCAGGTTCCAGAATCCCTAATAGTACCCCCCATCTCCAAGAAAACTTCCTGAGATTTTTTTTCCTGTGGGGGAATCTGTACCTTTAGGGGTTCTCCAGGTATCTCCCAGAGCCTTTCCCCAACATTTCAGGTTCCAGAATCCCCCACAGCACCCCTCCAACTCCTCCAGGGAACTTTCCTGAGATTTTTTTCCTTTGAAGGAAGCTGTGCCCTCAGGGATCCATCCAGGATCCCTCCAGGCATCTCCCAGAGCCTTTCCTCCACATTTCAGGTTCCAGAATCCCTGATAGCATCCCCTGACTCCTCCAGGGAAGCTTCCTGTGGAAGTCCTCCAGGGAAACTTCCTTCTTTTTCCTTTGGAGGAAGCTGTACCCTCAGGGATCCATCCAAAGCTCCCTCCAGACATCCTCCAGAGCCTTTCCCCACATTTCAGCTTCCAGAAGCATCCCCCAACTCCTCCAGGGAAGCTTCCCGAGACCATTTTCTCATTTGGAAGCAACTCCATCCTTGGGACTCCCACCCCACGCTCCTCACGGGCATCTCCCGTGTCCCTTTTGTGTCCCTTTGGCCGCCGGTGACATTCCCCAATCCCCGGCGCTCCCTGCAGTAGCCGCGTCCCCCACGGCGTGGCAGCAGCACCCGGGACACCCAGGACTGTCCCGGCCATCCCCGGATTGTCCCCTGTCCCATCCCTGTCCCATCCCCAGCCGGGAGGGTGGCACAAGGTGACTCTGTGCCCGTCCCGCCGTGCCCCTGCTCGCTGGCATCAATCCCCTCGCTCCCAATCCCGCCTGCCCTCACCTCGGGGCCAGCTCTATTTGTATTTTTAGCCCTTGGCTGCCGCCCGATTGCGGGGCTCTCCCAGGGCTCTGCGGGGCAGCCCGGGCCGGGCAGAGGTGTTGGAGCAGCTTAGGTGGAGGTGGCTGGATTAGCCCTGTCCAACGAGACGATTACCGAGAGCAGCCGAGGGAGGAAGGCTGGGTGGGGACAGCGAGGGCCAGGGGCTGCCTGTAATCCCCTAAAGCCGCTTAGGGAGCGCGGTTCCTCCAAGGATACGGCCCGGGGAGGCTGCTGGGGCCACCCGGGGGTCAAACGGGGGGTTCGCGTATGTTGGGGGGCTCCAAGTGGGGTCACGGCAGCGTTGGAACCTCGGTGTTGCATCCGTGGGGTGTGGGGGGTTCCCGGCTTGGGGAAACTGAGGCACGGCACCGGCGCCGTCCGGGGAAGGGACAGCGAGTTTCGGTGTCCTGCTTTGTTAACCCCGCGTGTCCCCCGGGGGCTGAAACCCAAGGAGGGGACAGGGACAGGAGGAGGGCAGGGTGGCACAGCCCGTCCCCGCGGGGCTCGGCAGCTGCGGCGGTGCCAGCGCTGATGGCAGCTGTGTCAGCGCACGGGCCGGTGCCAGGCTGCATCAGCAGAGCCCTAATCCCCCGCGGCTCGCCTGGCACCGCCCCAGCGCAGCAGTTTAAGCGCCTGACCCGAGCTCGCCCGCTGCCACCGTGCCCTCCGGGGAGGGGCTGAGCCCGGCTGGCACCGATGTGGGGACCCCCTGCACCAACCTGTGCCACCCCAAAGCCCTGGGCAAGGTTTGGGTGGCTGGAGTGGGGGACAGCGGGGCTGGGGGGGTGTAGGAGGTGACACAACCGAGGGGGCTCTGCTCAGGTGAGACCCCACCTGCAGCTCGGGGGTCCCCAATATCAGAGCGGAGCTGCTGGAGCCAGTCCAGAGGAGACCACGGGGCTGCTCCAGAGCTGGAGCCGGGTTAGGAGAGTTGGGGGTGCTCACCTGGAGAGGAGAAGTTCCAGGGACACCTCAGAGCCCCTTGCAAGTCCTGAGGGGCTGGGGACACGGCAGGGAGGGACAGGACACAGGGAATGGCTCCCTGCCTGCATCCCTGCAGCTGGCAGGGGACCCGGTGACGCAGGGCTGCTCTGTGCCAGCTGACAGGGACACGGCTGACGCTGTGCCAACCCTGGGCCGTGGTTCCTGCAGGGCTGGGGGCGCCAGGGCTGGGCACTGCGGGGGTGCCACCCACTCACCCACCCCAGTTCTCTCTCAGGCTCAGGGAAATTTGGGGTTATTGCTCCTGAGCGGGATTTACCTCCCTGGGGAGCTGCTGGGTGCTTGGGGTGCCACCCCTGAGAGCAGCCTGAGCCCCCCAAACCCACCCTGGTGACACCGAGTGATGCCAGGCTCCTGCCACCCCCCTCCTTCCCTCCCCATGCCCAGCTCATTTTCCCCCCTTTTCTCTGCGATGCTCCTGCCATCCCCGCGCTGCCCTTCTCCACCAGCCCGGCTGTTTGGGGGTCCCAGGTGGGGGTGGCACCCCCCGGTCCCCACGGGGCTCCCCCCACGCTGTCCCCTGCCGGTGGCCGCGGTCTGAGTCAGCTGCTGGGGCCGCAGCCATGTGAGGCCGCGCACACATGGCTCCCCGCGCGGCACCGCGCTGTATTTTTAGCAGACGGTATCAAAAGCATAATTATGTCTGTTGTTTTAAACGCAGCCTCTTTTCTGGCAGCCCCGGGAGCTCTCAGCTGCCTCCCGCCGCAGAGGGCAGCGAGGGCGGGCTGAGGAGCCGCGGGAGAGGCGGGGGGATGATGAGACCCCCCTCCATCCATCCATCCATCCATCCATCCATCCATCCATCCATCCATCCATCCATCCATCCATCCATCCCTCCCTCCCTCCCTCCCTCCCTCCCCAGGTAAAACCTCCCCACTCATTCTGGGGGGGGTCCCCACTGCGCCCCCACACCGTGTCTACAGCGCGCTCATGCCCCCACCCCAGGCTGCCGGTGAGGATGAGGAGGAGGAGGATGAGGATGATGGCGAGGAAGAGGCTGACGGGTGGGAAGCGCGGCGGTGGCGGGAGGGGTCGGGAAAAGGGCGTTCGAGGTGACGGGAGTGTGGGAGGACACGGCTGAAGGAGCGCTGCTGCTGCTGCTGCTGCTGCTGCTGCATCCCCCCCTCCTCCCCGCAGCCGCCTGTCCCCCCGGGGACGCGTCTGTCCCCAGCCAGCCCGCGCTGGCACCGAGCGCCGTTCCGACTCCGTGTCCCCGCCGTGACACCGCGGGGCTGAGCACTTTTTGGGGACTGCAACCCCCAGGGCATCACCTCCAGGGCGAACTGGGCACCCCAGGTGGAGCGGGGAAACTGAGGCACGGCATTTCCAACTGAGGCAGCGAGAAACTGCTGCCCAGCGCTCTGTCCCGTGTCACCGCGAGCTGGAGCACCGTGGGGACACCGCAGCGCCCGGGCACTGCCAGGTAGGTGCTGCCAGGCCCGCCGGGGTGGCACAGCGGGCTGCCCGCGTCCCTGGCTGCCGCGCTAAGCCCTTGGCCCCGGGGTGAGCTTTTAATGGCATCAAGGTATTTGAAGCGGGTTCCTGGCGCTGGGTAAACAGGAGTGCCGGGCACGTGGAGGGGGGCACGGGGTGGCACAGACCGGGCACGGTGCCCGTGAGAGGAGGGAAGGAGGGATGCGGGGACGGCAGCACCGGGCAGCATCGTCCATCACCGCCAGGCTGGCACGGCGGCATGGGGGGCACCCCTGGCACAGGCGGGTCGGCTGCCACATCCCGCCGTGCCCTCTGACGCTGCTTCTCGCTCCGTCCATCTCAAGCTTTGCCTTGAGGGCGTGCGGAACCGGGGCCGAACCGGGCCGAGCCGAGCCGGGCGCGTTGCGGGCGCCGGGAGCGGCCCCAGCCCGGGGCCAGCGGCTCGTCCGTCCCGGCAGCGCAGCGAGCTGCGGGATTAGCGCTGCTTACTCACCTCCCCGGGGAAAAGCGGCGGATTAGGGCCGGCAGAAGTGTCCGACCCTGCGGCGGCGGGGCCGCTGGGGCTGTCCGGGACCGGCACCGGCACCGAGGAGGTGCCCGGGCCCCGGCGAACCGGCAGCCGGGGCTGGAGGGGAGCGCAGGCTGCCAGAGCAGTTGGGCTGTGGCCCTAATTCCCAGAAAGCTGCTCGTGTGGGAGTGAGTGTCCTCCCGTGCCCTCCGCTCCGCCGCAGCCTCCAGACTCCTGAAGGTTTGACGTGGGTTTTTTTTTTTTTTTTCTTTTCTTTTTTTTTTTTTTTTTTTCTTTTCTTTTTTTTTTTAATTTAAGCGCCGGGCGCAGATTAACAAAAGCTCTGGCGGTCACCGCGCCCGGTGCTGGGCACGGGGTGGGATCGGGGCTGCTTCCTCTGCCTGCGCCCTCAGCTTCCTCACCTGCGCTGCAGGCAGGTAGGTGCGTGCCGGGCTCCGTGCCGGGCTGCGAGGAGGAGGAGGAGGAAGGAGGAGGAGGAAGAGGAAGGGTTGAGGTTCTGTGTGCGCACTCCGGGCGAGCCGGAGCGGGGATCCATTTTGCATGAGGAAAAAGCTGGAGTTTGGGTTCTTCCCCGGTGGATTTTTGGGTTCTCCCCCGGTGGATTTTTGGGTTCTCCCCTGGTGGATTTTGGGTTCTTCCCCCGTGGATTTTGAGTTCTCCCCTGGTGGAGTTTGAATTCTCCCCTGGTGGAGTTTGGGTTCTTCCCCGGTGGATTTTTGGGTTCTTCCCCTGTGAATTTTGGGTTCTTCCCCGGTGGATTTTTGGGTTCTCCCCTGGTGGATTTTGGGTTCTTCCCCGGTGGATTTTTGGGTTCTTCCCGGTGGATTTGGGGTTCTCCCCCGGTGGATTTTGGGTTCTTCCCTGGTGGATTTTTGTGTTCTTCCCGGTGGATTTGGGGTTCTCCCCCGGTGGATTTTTGGGTTCTCCCTCGGTGGATTTTGGGTTCTTCCCGGGGAAGAGGCAGTTTGTGGGGCTGGGGGTGCCCTGGTCCCTGCTCCAGGCTGGCACTGTGGGCACCGGGCTGGGGCTGGCAGGACCCTGCTGGGACATCAGCAGAGGGGTTTGGGGGACCAGGACCCTCATCCATCCCCCCCCGGTGCTGGATCATTCTGGGGATCCCTTGTCCCTCACAGGTCCCCCATGGGGACGCCATGGGGACAGTGTCCCTCTGCCTTGTGTCCCCACAGCGTCCCCCATGATCCCAGGGGACACCGTGGGGACAGCGTCCCTCTGTCCCACATCCTCACGGTGTCCTCTGGGAACATGGGGGACACTGTGGGGACAATGTCCCTCTGCCCCACATCCCCACAGTGTCCCCTTATTATCTATCCCAGGGGACACCGTGGGGACAGTATTCCTCTACCCTGTGTCCCCACAGCGTCCCCCATGATCCCAGGGGACACTGTGGGGACAATGTCCCTCTGCCCCACATCCCCACAGTGTCCCCCCATTATCCTAGGGCTGCCATGGGGACCGTGTCCCTCTACTCTGCGTCCCCACAGCGTCCCCCATGATCTCAGGGACACCGTGGGGACAATGTCCCTCTGCCCCATGATCCCAGGGGACACCGTGGGGACAGTGTCCCTGTGCCCCACGTCCCCACAGCGTCCCCCCGATGCCGGAGCGGGGCAGGGATGCCGAGCTCTCTCCTCCGGGAGTTTCCGGCCTCCTGCTGGCCGCCCCTCGGCTCCTGGGTGTTGCCGTCCCTCTGTTTCGGGATAAAACCAAAGATTTTGGAGCTCTGTGCCAAGCCACAAAGGCAGAACCCCCTCGGGGGTTACTCCCGGCTGGCAGAGCCCAAACCCAGCCTGGACCCCCCCGCTTCACCCTGGGGACCCTCTGGGGGTCCTGCTGGGACAGCAGGGAGTGGAGGGACCCTGCAGGGGCCGTGAGAGCAGGCAGGGGATGGGGATGCGGTGCCTGAGCTCCATCAGAGCTTCGCACAGCGTGACCGCCCCGTGGGGACCGCACCGGCCCCGGGGAGGCGCCACCAGGGCTCATTGGCACGCCGAGGGCAGCGTGGCGTGGGGAGGGGACAGTGCCCAGGGATGCTGCCCCAGTGCATGGTGGGAAATTCCCTGCTGTCCCTCCATCGTCCCCCTGCTGTCCCTCCATCGTCCATCCCCCTGCTGTCCCTCCATCGTCCCCCCGCTCCCCGCTCCTCGCCCCATCCACCCTGCTGGTGTTTCCAGCCTGGTGCGTCCGTCCCTGTCCCCTCCTGGGGACATTCCCAGGGCACCCCCAGTAAGCAGAGCCTTCCCCGGGCTCCCTCCCGCTGCCAGCTCCGTGCCAGCCCTTCCGGATCCATCATTCCTGAGCGAGGGAGGGAGGCAGAGGGAAGAGTTCGTCTTTCAGCACCTTCTCATCGCAGCAGGCGCGGGCTCTCCCTCGCCCCGAGCTCTGTCTGGGTCCCCTCCCTGTTCCCTGGCACCCACTGGGTGCAGCCAGCAGCGCCCCAAAACCCCCTGGGCGAGCAAGGTTGGGGGTCCCGCTGTGCCCGGCCATGGGATGGCACAACCTGGCACCGGCCCAGCAAGGGTTAACCCCCTCTGCCAGTTCCCAGCGGGACCAAACCGCTGAGCTGGAGCTGCCCTGGCACTGCTGGGCTCCCCAGGGCCCTCAGCCCTTCTCCCGTGCCCCCCGAGCCCCCCCGAGCCGTGCCCAGGTTTATGTAAGGCTGGCACGGCCCGGGCACACGCGGGTTACATAAACCCTGGCAGCGGTGCCAGCCCCCCCCGGGAGCCCAGGAACGGGGGGTTCCACCTGGGAGACCCCCCCGGGTGTGCTCCATAGTGGGTGGGGTGGGGTCAGGGGTCCTCGTGCTGGGGGTCCTGGGGCTTGGGGACAGTGAGGGGGGCACCCACAAGGTGCCAGGTTTGGCTGGCGGCATGCAGGGCATGGCTGGCATGGTGTGAGCCTGGTGGGCATTGGTGGGATCTGTGAGATCCTGGTGGGAATTGGTGGCGTGGATATGATCTTGGTGGGCATTGGTGGGATCTGTGTCACCCTGATGGGCACAGCCGGGATGAGTGTGATCCTGGTGGGCACAGCTGGGTGGGATCTGTGAGATCCTGGTGGCATTGGTGTGCTCTGTGTGGCCCTGGTGGGCACAGCTGGCATGGATGTGATCCTGGTGGGCACAGGTGGGGTCTGTGAGATCCTGGTGGGCACAGGTGGGGTCTGTGAGATCCTGGTGGGCATTGGTGGGGTCTGTGAGACCCTGATGGGCACAGCTGGGTGGGATCTGTGTGACCCTGGTGGACATTTGTGGGGTCTGTGTGGCCCTGGTGGGCACAGCTGGCATGGATGTGATCCTGGTGGGCACAGGTGGGGTCTGTGTGATCCTGGTGAGCATGGTTGAGATGGATGTGACCCCGGTGGGCATTTGTGGGATCCATGAGATCCTGGTGGGCATTGGTGGGATCTGTGTGACCCTGGTGGGCACAGGCACGGTCTATGTGACCCTGGTGGGCACTGGTGGGATCTGTGTGACCCTGGTGGGCACAGCTGGGATGGGTATGACTCTAATGGGCTGCAGGGCAGGGATGAGAGTCCCAGTCACTCCCTCCCCATCCCTGGTGAGGGTGGCACTGCCAGCATGCTGTCACAGCATCCCTGTGTGTGACACTGTCCCCGCAGCATCCCAAGGCCCCTCCGCACCCCTTGGAGCACTCCCCGCTCTGCTGGGGGGTCTGCAGGGGCTGCAGGAGCTCTGCCTGCCCCCCAAGAGCTCTCTCTGCCCCCCCAGGATCTCTGCCTGCCCCCCAAGATCTCTCTCTGCCCCCCAGGAGCTCTCTCTGCCCCCCAAGAGCTCTCTCTGCCCCCCAAGAGCTCTCTCTGCCCCCCAAGATCTCTCTGCCCCCCCAGGATCTCTGCCTGCCCCCCAAGATCTCTCTCTGCCCCCCAAGAGCTCTCTCTGCCCCCCCAGGAGCTCTCTCTGTCCCCCAAGATCTCTCTCTGCCCCCCAGGCAGGGGCAGCAGGGTCGGACCCAGCTCTGGAGCACACTCAAGGCCAGATCGTGGCCAAAGCCGAAGGGATTTGGGCTCCTGGCGACTCCCAGCCCACAGGATACCCCCTGCCCCGTGCTGTCCCTGTCCCCAGCGCCAGCTCAGGGACTCGTGGCCCATCCCGGTGTTTGTCCCGTTCCGGTTCGTCCCGGAGCGGGCGGCTTGGAGCCTTTCATGGCTGCCGGGGCGGCCTTGGCGAACAAAGGGCGCTTTCTTCACCCGCACGGGGCACAGCACACCTGCCCGCCCTGGCACCGCCGCCGGTGCCCCCGGGGCTGGGCGATTCCCGCTTGCCGGGCGTCAGCAGCGCCAGCATCCATCCCATCCCATCCCATCCCATCCCATCCCATCCCATCCCATCCCATCCCATCCCATCCCATCCCGTCCCGTCCCGTCCCATCCCATCCCATCCCATCCCATCCCATCCCATCCCATCCCGTCCCGTCCCGTCCCGTCCCGTCCCGTCCCGTCCCATCCCATCCCGTCCCTGCCGCCCGCCCAGTGCTGCCGGAGCTCCTCGTCAGCCCCACGATGCTCAGGGCTGCCTAGAAGCGGGGGAAGGTCCCGATCTCGCCGCCGCTGCTCCCCGGGCACCCCAATCCCCGAATCGCAGCCCGCCGCCACCCCCGGCTCGTAGCACCACGGAGCCTCCCAAGCCAATGGATCAAAAACTTCAGCTCCAGCACGAGGAGAGGAACATCCCCAGGGCTGCCCGGGCGGCTTTCTGCCTCCTGCAGATCCCGGAGCCGGACCCCTTCAGCCTGTGGGTTTAGGCGCTCCCGCCCGGCCGCTTTCGCCTCTCCCGGACCCGGTGGCACCGGCGGAGACCCCGCTCGTCCTCGGCGCTGGGGTCCCCCATGGACCCTGCAGGTAGCTCGGGGGCGCCGGGGGTGCTGCAGAACAGCGGGAGCGGCGTCCTGCGCTGGCCTGAGGGACAGGGACAGCGTCACCCCGGCGGGAGTGCCACCCTCGGGGATGGGACAGCCTGGGGACAGCGCTGGGGGAGCTCTCTGAGGTGGGGCTGGGTGGGACAGCCTGGCCTCGGAGGGATGGGGGGGCCGTCGCCAAGGTGTCCCTGTGCCCCAGCGTGGCTGTCCCCAGGGTGTCCTTGTGCCCCACGGTGGCCGTCCCCAGGGTGTCTCTGTGCCCCAGGGTGTCCCTGTGCCCTACGGTGGCTGTCCCCAGCGTGGCTGTCCCCACGGTGACTGTCCCCAGGGTGTCTCTGTGCCCCAGGGTGTCCCCAGAGTGTCCCCGTGCCCCAGAGTGGCTGTCCCTAGGGTGTCTCTGTGCCCCAGGGTGTCCCCAGGGTGTCTCCGTGCCCCAGCGTGGCTGTCCCCAGGCTGTCCCTCTGCCCCACGGTGGGTGTCCCCAGGGTGTCCCCGTGCCCCAGGCTGTCCCCAGGCTGTCCCCAGGCTGTCCCCAGGGTGTCCCGGGATGCTTCCCGAGCCCCGTGGGAATGGGAGCTTTGCCCTCTTTAGGGGGAGGATGTGACAGGGACGAGCGGCTCTGGGGACACACGGTGCTGTCCCCACTCTGCTCCTGTCCCCATCCCGGCCCTCGGGGCTGTCTGTCCCACCCCACAGCAGGGCCGGGAGCTGGCTGAGCTCGGCTCTGTCACCCTGCGCCGCTCCGGACCGGGGGACACGGGGGACACGGGGGACACGGGGACAGGATGCGGGCTCTGGCTCCGCACCCTCATCTGCGTGTGGCCCGGGTCCCGGCGGAGCGTTAATCCTACAAATCCCCCCCGGCATTTCTCCCAGGAGGGGCCCCTGCGAGCGCGGAGCTCCCCCCTGGCTGGGAGCCCTCCTGGGAAGCGCACCCAGCCCTGCCCGGGGGCGAATGCCTGCACAGGGCACGGCCTCCCCACGCTGGGTGCCAGGGTGCCAGCGGCCGGGCACGGCGCCAGCCTGGGCAAGGAGGGACCGGCGGTGGGCGCGGGGAGCCGCCGGCCCCGCCGGGACGGGACGGGATGCGACGGCGACACCCGGCCCGGACACGGGTCCGCTGGGATCGTGTGTCCCGCGGGGCAGGGGAGCCGGGGGTCCCGGGGGTCTCCCCAAAAACACCGCAGGATGGAGCTGGGGGATTGAAAGCAGAGCCACAGCAACACCCCCGAGCATCGCCGTGCCTCAGTTTCCCCGCAGGGGTGGGCGCTGCTCCCCTGCGCTCGTCGTGGTGCACAAGGGCTGATGGCGAGGGGTCCTGGTGGGCTGTTGTTCTCCCTCTCGTTTCCCCTCGCAGTTTGTGATTGCCACCTTGCCCAGTGCCTGTTTGCAGAGCCAAGAGCCCTGGGCAGGACTTGTGGCCATGAAGCACCTACAGGAAAAAGAGAAAATCTCATTGTTTGAGAGCATCTCTGCTTCTGGCACTCGTTAAATAGAAAACAAAAGTGATTTTCTCCTCACCTTGCATGGATCTGGGGCAGCCCTATGAAATGAGAGTGCTCCATCCTCCCGTGCCCCAAACACCTCAGGATGGAGCTGGGGGCTGAAAGCAGAGTTCCAGCAACCGCCCGCAAGCATCGCCGTGCCTCAGTTTCCCCGCAGGGGTGGGCGCTGCTCCCCGCTGGTGTCGCTCCCCTGTGCTTGTCGTGGTGCACAAGGGCTGATGGCGAGGGGTCCTGGTGGGCTGTTGTTCTCCCTCTGATTTCCCTTTGCAGTTTGTGATTGCCACCTTGCCCAGCGCCTGTTTGCAGAGCCAAGAGCCCTGGGCAGGACTTGTGGCCATGAAGCACCTACAGGAAAAAGAGACAATCTCATTGTTTGAGAGCATCTCTGCTTCTGGCATCTTTAAACGGAAAACAAAACTGATTTTCTCCTCACTTTGCACAGACCTGGGGTAGACCCAAGCTGTGGCAGCCCTATGAAATGAGCGTGCTCCATCCTCCCGTGCCCCAAACACCGCAGGATGGAGCTGGGGGGTTGAAAGCAGCGCCACAGCAACACCCCTGGGCATCGCCGTGCCTCAGTTTCCCCGCAGGGGTGGGCGCTGCTCCCCGCTGGTGTCGCTCCCCTGCGCTTGCCGCGGCGCTCAATGCCTGATGGCGAGGGGTGCTGGTGGGCCAAGGACAGGGGGCTGTTCTTCCCCCTCTGGTTTCCCCTTGCAGCTTGTGGTTAAACCGGTGCTGCCACCTTGCCCAGTGCCCGATCTCCCCAAAAACACCGCAGGATGGAGAAAGCAGCGCCCCAACCACCCCCCCCCCCCCCCCCCCCGCCGCCAAGCATCGCCGTGCCTCAGTTTCCCCGCAGCGCTGCCCGGGCAGGGCTGGGCTGCGTTCCCCGCTGATGCCGCTCTCGCTGCCCGCAGGGACGGCGCTGAGCACCACATGAGCGCGGCAGCAGCACGGCCAGCGACGCGAGGATGGGGGAGAGCCCGGCGCGCTGGAGAAGAGCGGCGGAGGCAGCGCAGGACTCGCGGGGGATGGAGAGCAGCGCCATGCTTCTATCCCGGAGCGCCGGGGCCGAGCTGGGCCTCCCGGCCTACCCAGAGCCCGGCAAGCTGAGCTACACCCTGGAGAAAGGCTGGAGGAGCTCCGAGGGGCGTTTGGGAGCCGGTGCCCACCTGGGCTGCCCCTTCCCCCGGGGCGCCGAGGACGGAGCGGAGCTGCCCCCGCTGCTGCTCCCGCGGAACGGGCAGCCCAAGGGGGGCTGGGGGGAGCCCTGCAAGGAGCCGCGCTGGGCCGAGGCCGTGCTGGCCCCGCTGGCGCTCTACAGCCACTCGTACCACCGCTACCACCCCCTGGCAGTGCCCGGCAAAGCCCGCGATGCGGCCGGAGAGCCCCCGGCCTCCTTCCAGCACTGCCCTTTCCTCGTCGAGGCCAAGCACAGCCCCTTCCTGCTGTCCTCGCTGCTGCCCGGCGCGCCCCAGGCCGAGCCCGCGTTCGAGGGGCCGGGCCCGGTGGGGAACGGGCGCTTCGCCGGCCCGGAGTGGAGTTTGGGCTCCTACGGGCCCGCCTGGGGCCAGCCCCTCTACCTGGGGGTCCCGCCGAGGTGCAAAGCGGCTCCGCCCCCCTTCGACGGCTGCTCCAGCTCAGGGAACAAGGTAGGAACCAACCCTCGGAGGGGTCCCGGGGGGTGACAGCGGCTCCAGCCCCGAGGGTGGTGGGCAGGGGGGCTCTCGGTCTCCCGGGGTGACGCCGCGCTGTCCCCGCGGGTGCCGCCACCCCCGGCTGAGTCACGGCGGCACGGGGGCGGCGGGAGGCAGCGCTGCCAGCCCTGGGCGCGCCCCGTGCCGCCGCTGCGGCTCCCCATTCCTTTCCCACGCCGGGCACCCCAGCAGCCGGCCCCGGGCACCGCCAAGCACCGGGCGGATGCCCAGGCCTGGCAGGGGTGTGGGGAAACTGAGGCACGGGAACGGAATGCTCCGCGTCGCCCCCTCGCAGGGATGTGGGTGACACCGGCGGGACGGCGACCCCAATGTGGGGTGACACCGCCTCTCTGTTCCCTTCCAGGAGTTTTACGCCAAGAAAGGCGCCGGGTTCCACGCCTCGAGCAAGAACCACGCGGCGCCGCCGCTGCTGGGCAGGAGCCAAGCGGGGCCGGAGCGGGCCGGGCAGGGGGAGCCGGAGCTGCCGGGAGCCCCGTGGGGGGATGGCCGGGCCGGGGGCAGCTCGGCGGTGCCCCCTCCCCATCCCCGCACGCCTCCCCCGGGCTCCAGCCGCCCCCTGCTCCTCCCGCAGCCCGGCCCCTGGGTGGGCTCACGGCCGCACGGCGCTGAGTTTTCCGTGGACGCGGGGCCGGGACGACCCTCAGAGCCCAGAGATGCCCCCAAAGAGCCAAATCCCTCGGCGGTGCTGGCGGACGGGCGCTACCCAGCGGCTCTGGCCAAACCTGAACCCCCCTCGGGCTGTCTGTGCCCCACCCCGGGCTGCCACGGGTGCCCGGGGGTGCCCTTCGAGCCCACCTCGGGGCGCTTTCCGTGCCCACCCAGCAACCACACCAAGCTGAAGAAGACGTGGCTGACGCGGCACTCGGAGCAGTCGCTGCCCCGCTCCAAAGCCCCGCGGTGGGACGGGGGTCCCGAGCCCCCCGGCGAGGGAAAGCGCTCGGCCAAACGCCCCCATGGCCCCACCGAGGGTCCCCGCACCGCCAGCGAGGGCGCGGCGGCGGCCAAAAGGGGCTCCAAGACCACGGGGGACAGCGAGGAGAGGAGGATGGAGCTGCGGGAGGAAGGTGAGGATGAGCGGGATGCGCAGCGGGGCCGGGAGAGGGCGGGGGCAGCGCCCGATCCCGAGGGAATTTTGCATCTTGGAGCTCGCAACGCGAGCTGGGAACACGTGTGGGCTGTGGAACTGCTGTGCTGGGGCTCTTCCCGGGTCTGGCACGGACGGAAATGTCCCTTTGGGGCAGCGCGGCAGCCTCGGGTGGGATTCCCGGGGCTTGGCAGCGCTGTGGTTGGGGCAGGGACTCCTCGGGGAGGTGTTGGCACCGCAGGCCTGACCTCTGAGCAGCTCCAGCCCTACTTTCCAGCCCTACTTTCTGGCCCAGTTTCCAGCCCCCGCCACAGCGCGCCTGTCATAGGATCCCAGCATCCAGAAATGCTTTGGCTTGGAAGAAACCCTAAAAAAGACCTAAAACCCCATCCAGTCCCACCCCCTTGCCACGCCCAGGGACACCCGGCACCCTCCCAGGTTGCTCCAAGCTGCCCTTGGGCACTTCCAGCCCCTCCCAGTTGGCTCGGATGGGGCTCCACGGTGTCCCCAAGCGCTGCCCGGTGTCCCCAAGCCCTTCCCGGTGTCCCCAGAGCCGCCGAGCCGCCGGTGCCTGCAGAGCCTGCCCTGCACGGCGCTGCCCCCCAGCATCCCCCGCTGCTGGGCCTGCGCCCCCCGCGCCCGCAGGGACCCCCAGCGTGAGGAGGAGGAGGAGGAGGAGGAGGAGGAGGAAGAGCGCCCCGAGAGCAGCTGCAGGCTGCTGCACTTCCGCAGGTGAGCCAAGGGGAGATCACAGGGTGTCAGGGGGCGGCGGAGCAGCTCCTTGTTTGGAATGTCCCTTTTGTCACCCTGCTTTGGAATGTCACCTTCTGTCACCCAGTTTTAAGAGTATTTCCTTGTCACCCTTCCTTTCGAGTGTCACCCATCTCTTAGAGCATCGCCTCCTGTAGGGGCATCCCTTCCTGTCACCCCTCTTTGGGACACGCTCTCTGTCACCCCAATTTGAGACATCCTTTCCTGTCACCCCAATTTGGGACATCCTTTCCTGTCACTCCTCTTTGGGGACATTCTCTCTGTCACACTGCTTCACAAAACCCTCTCCTGTCACCCCTGTTTGAGACACTCTCTCTGTCACCCCACTTTGGGACACCCTCAGCTGTCACCCTGCTTCACAACAGTCTCTCTGTCACCCTATTTTGGGACATCTTCTCTGTCACCCCTCTTTGGGACACCTTGTCCTGTCACCCCACTTTGGGACATCCTCTGTGTCACCCCTCTTTGGGGACACGCTCTATGTCACCCTGCTTCACCAAACCTTCTCCTGTCACTCCTGTTTGGGCCACCCTCTCCTGTCACCCCGCTCTGGAGCATCATCTCTGTCACCCTACTTTGGTACCCTGTCTCTGTCACCCCACTTTGGGACATCCTCTCTGTCACCTCACTTTGGGACACCCACTATGTCACCCTGCTTCACAAAACCCTGTCCTGTCACCCCTCTTTGGGGACACTCTCTCTGTCACTCCTCTTTGGGACACCCACTATGTCACCCTGCTTCACAACACCCTCTCCTGTCACCTCTTTTTGGGACACTCTCTATGTCACTCCACTTTGGGACACCCACTATGTCACCCTGCTTCACAAAACCGTCTCCTGTCACCCCACTTTGGAACAACCTCTGTGTCACCCCCTCTTTGGAGCATCCTCTCCTGTCACCCCACTTTGGGACACCCACTATGTCACCCTGCTTCACAAAACCGTCTCCTGTCACCCCTCTTCGGGACATCCCCTCTGTCACCCCTCTTTGCTCCTTTCACCCCTCTCTGGGACATCCTTTCCTGTCACCCCTCTTTGGGACATCTCCTGTCACCCCGTTTTAGCGCATCCCCTCCTCTCCCCCCACTTTCCAGCCTCCTCTCCTTCTCCTCCCCTTTTCCCTCTCCCACCACCCCAAATTTCCCCCTCTGTTTTCCTCCCCCATTTCGAGCCCCCCCAGCTCTGTCCCCTCTCCCCGCAGGTTCACCCTTGGGGACAACGGCGAGCTGAGCGTCGATGGCCTCTGCAGCCTGGGGGACAGCCAGGGGGACGTGGCCGACCCCGATGGGGGTGTCAGGAATTTGGGGAGCAGCGTCTGCCTGGCCAAGCACCTGCTGGGGGTCCTGGGGGACGCGTTCTGTGCCGCCGTCCGCAGGGACAGGGACGCGTGGCCGGGAGGGCCCGAGGGTGAGCGGGGACACGGGGAGGGTGGCACCGGGGACACGGGGATCAGGGTGAGGGTGGCACTGGGGACATAGAGACACGGGGAGGGTGGCACTGGGGACACGGGGAGGGTGGCACTGGGGGTATGGGGAGGGTGACACTGGGGACATGGGGAGCAGGGTGAGGGTGGCACTGGGGACATGGGGAGCAGGGTGAGGGTGGCACTGGGGACACGGGGAGGGTGGCACTGGGTACACGGGGACACGGGGAGGGTGACACTGGGGACATGGGGATCAGGGTGAGGGTGGCACTGGGGACATGGGGAGGGTGGCACTGGGGACACGGGGAGGGTGGCACTGGGGGTATGGGGAGGGTGACACTGGAGACATGGGGAGCAGGGTGAGGGTGGCACTGGGGACACGGGGAGGGTGGCACTGGAGACATGGGGACATGGGGAGCAGGGTGGCACTGGGGACATGGGGAGGGTGGCACCGGGGACATGGGGAGCAGAGTGAGGGTGGCACTGGGGACACGGGGAGCAGGGAGGGGGTGGCACTGGAGACATGCGGACACGGGGAGCAGGGTGGCACTGAGGACACGGGGACACGGGGAACAGGTGGGGGTGGCACTGGAGACACGGGGACACGGGGAGCAGGGTGGCACTGGGGACACGGGGACACGGGGAGCAGGGTGGCACTGGGGACGCGGGGAGCAGGGAGGGGGTGGCACTGGAGACACGGGAAGCAGGGAGGGGGTGGCACTGGGGACGCGGGGACACGGGGACCCTGAGGCTGTGTTTCCCGCAGGGGTGACGCGCTGGAGGCGGGGCGAAGGAGCCCCCCGGCTCTGTGACCGCTGCCAGCGCGGCTTCTTCAACTCGCACTGGAGCTGCGCCAGATGTGGCTTCCAGCTGTGCCCCGAGTGCCACCGCGGCTCGCGGGAGGAGAGCGGCGCTGGTAGGGGGCGGGGCGGGCTGGGACAGGGGGTGACAGCCGTGCGGGGCTCGGTGGGGACAAACAAAGCCTCTCTGTGCCGCAGAGGAGCCGGCGCTGCCACCCGAGTGCACCCCCGGGCGGGACCACCGCGTGTCATCGCTGGTCCCCACGCAGTTCGTCCCCACCTGTGGTGAGTGTGTCCCCAAAAACCCCCCCAAAAAAACCCCCAGAAACTACAAAACCCCCAAACCCCAAAAACCACAAAAATCGCCAAAATCCCCAAAATCCCCAAAACCCCCAAAAACCCCAGAACCACCAAAACCCTAATAAAACCCCAAAACCACCAAAACCCCAAAAACTCCAGAACCACCAAAACCCTAATAAAACCCCAAAACCCCCAAAACCACCAAAACCTCAAAAAAACCCCAAAACTCCCAAAAACCCCAAAACCCCCCCAAAAACCCCAAACCCACCAAAAACCCGCAAACCCCCAAAACCACCAAAACCCCAAAAAAACCCCAAAACCCCCAAAAACCCCAAAATCCCCAAAACCACCAAAACACCAAAACCCCAAAAACTCCAAAACCCCCAAACCCCCAAAAACCCCAAAACCCCAAAACCACCAAAACCCCCCAAAACCCAAAACCCCCCAACGCCCAAAACCCCAAAAACCCCCTAAAACCCCAAAACCACCAAAACCCCAAACCCCCCAAAACCCCAAAACCCCCCAAAAAACCCCAAACCCACCAAAAACCCCCAAATCCACCAAAAATCCCCAAACCCCCAAAACCCCCCAAACCCCCAAAACCCCAAAGAAAACCCCAAAACCCACCAAAACCCCCAAACCCCCAAAACCCCCAAAACCCCAAAAAACCCCCAAACCCCCAAAAAAACCCCAAAACCCCCGTGCTGGGGATTTGCCACCGCTGTCCGCGCCCTCTCGCAGTCCTGACCCGGCTCTGGGAGCTCCTCCACGAGGTCCGGGCCAAGTTGGGCATCGAGTCCCGCTGTCCGTGCGCGGAGGGGGCGGCGGAGCAGGGCCCGGCGGAGCCCCCGGGCAGGCAGGTGTGGAGGGGGGGCTCTGCATGATGGGAAAAGGGGTGAAAGGGGTTCGGGGGTGCCCCCCAAGCCCTGACAGGATCCCCACTGCCCCCGGCTGTTCCAGGAGCCGCCGGTGCCCGCCGTGCCCGCCCGCAGCGCCCGCGGCCTCACCGAGCCCGCCCGGCCCGTCAAGGAAGGTAGGGCCGGCCGCGACCCCCCGCGCTCCGGGGGGGTCAGGGGGGCGCACCCCGTGCCGGTTTTGGGGTGCCGGGCGTGGGGGTGATGCCGAGGGCGGCGTGGGACGCCCTGACCGCGCTGTGCCCCCCCGAGCAGAGAGCGCCGAGGAGGGGGCGCCGCCCCCGGGGCGGGGGGTGCCCGTGCAGAGCGCGACCCTGTGCGACCTGCTGGCGTCCACGGCCGTGAAGCTGTGCCTGGGGCACGACGGCGTGCGCATGGCGTTCGCTCCCGTGGCACCGGCGCTGCCCAGCGTGAGTCCTGATGTGCCCGGGCACCCCCGTGCCCCGATGCCCACCCCTTGCCCGGTTCCCCACCCTGTGCGTCTCTGCCCACTGCGTGCCCCTCTGCCCACCGTGCGCCCTCCTGCCCGCCCTGTGCCCCACTGCCCACCCCCTCTCTGCCCACTCCCTGCCTTCTTGCCCACCCCATGCCCCGCTGCCCACCTTGTGCCCCTCTGCCCACTCTATGCCCTCCTGCCCACCCCACTCTCCTGCCCATCCCGTGCCCTCCTGCCCACCCCTGTCCTGCTGCCCACTCCGTGCCACTCTGCCCTTGTACCCTCCTGCCCACCCTGTGCCCCTCTACCCACCCCTGCCCCTCTGCCCACCCCGTGCCACTCTGCCCATTCTGTGCCGTCCTGCCCACACCGTGCCCTCTTGCCCACCCTGTACCCTGCTGCCCACCCCTGCCCTGCTG
Organism: Ammospiza caudacuta; assembly: GCF_027887145.1. Taxonomy (NCBI): domain Eukaryota; kingdom Metazoa; phylum Chordata; class Aves; order Passeriformes; family Passerellidae; genus Ammospiza; species Ammospiza caudacuta. The sequence continues at coordinate 4,382,525 of NC_080618.1, forward strand.
CCCACCCTACTGTGCTGCCCACCCCGTGCCCCTTTGCCCACCCTCTGCCCACCTGCCCCACCCCGTGCCCCGCCGCCAATCCCGTGCCCTCCTGCCCACCCTGTGCCCGGTTCCCCACCCTGTGCCCCTCTGCCCACCCCCACCCTGCTGCCCACCCCGTGCCATCCTGCCCATCCCCTGCCCCGCTGTCCATCCTGTACCCCACTCCCCACCCCCTCTCTGCCCACTGCCTGCCTTCTTGCCCACCCTGTGCCCTCCTGCCCAACCCTGCCCTCCTGCCCACCCCGCTCTGTTGCCCACCCCGTGCCCCTCTGCCCACTCTATGCCCTCCTGCCCACCCGGTGTCCCTCTGCCCATTCCATGCCCTGCTCTCCACCCTGTGCCCCTCTGCCCATCCCCTGCTCCTCTGACCACCCTGTGTCCCGCTGCCCACCCCCGTGCCCTCCTGCCCACTCCTGCCCTGCTGCTCACCCTGTGCCCCTCTGCCCACCCTGTGCCCCTTTGCCCACCCCCTGCCCTGCCGCCCACCCCGTGCCCTCCTGCCCATCCCTGTCCTGCTGCCCATCCTGTGCCTGATGCCCAACCCTGCCCTGCCGCCGACCTTGTGTCCCTTTGCCCACCTCTGCCCCGCTGCCCACCCCGTGCCCCGTTTCCCACCCCTTCTGCTGGGCCTGAGGGGGTCCCCAATCTCGTCGCCATGCCCCTTTTCCCAGGACAACCGCCTGACGAGCATCCTGGACAGCATCATCGCCCGCGTGGTGGAGAGGAAGCTCCAGGAGCGGCGGGCGGGGCCCGAGCTGAGCCCCCCCGGCCCCCCGGAGCCCCCCGGCTCCCACAGCGTGCTGGGCCCCGGCGGGCTGCTCTGGCTGCACCGGCCCGGCCCCGGCGGCGGCTACGGAACCTTCCAGGAGCACTGGAGGCACGGCCAGGTGAGAGGGGGACGCTCCAGAGCCCCCCGTGAGGGGTGACACCCGTGAGACCCCGTCCCTGTGTGGGAAGTGACACCCTGAGCCCCCCATCCCTGAGTGTGGGGTGACGCCCGGGTGGGTGACAGCACAGGGTGGCATCACCCCGGGAGCCCCCCGTCCCTGCCTGCGGGAGGACACCCCAGAGCCCCTCTGTCCTTGAGTGTAGGGTGACACCCCATCCCTGTAAGCTGGGTGACACCCAGAGCCCCCTGTCCCTGTGTTTTGGGTGACACCCAGAGCCCCTCTGTCCTTGAGTGTAGGGTGACACCCCATCCCTGTAAGCTGGGTGACACCCAGAGCCCCCTGTCCCTGTGTTTTGGGTGACACCCAGAGCCCCTCTGTCCTTGAGTGTAGGGTGACACCCCATCCCTGTAAGCTGGGTGACACCCCGAGGCCCCATCCCTGTAAGCTGGGTGACACTCAGAGCCCCCTGTCCCTGCCTGTGGGGTGACACCCAGAGCCCCAGACCCTTCCTGTGGGTGGCACCCAGAGCCTCCCCTCCCTGCCTATGGGGCGACACCCAGAGCCCCCATCCCTGTGTTTTGGGTGACACCCAGAGCCCCTCTGTCCTTGAGTGTGGGGTGACACCCCGAGGCCCCATCCCTGTAAGCTGGGTGACACTCAGAGCCCCCTGTCCCTGCCTGTGGGGTGACACTTGGAGCACCCGTCCCTGTGTGTGAGGTGACACCCAGAGCCCCCCGTCCTTGAGTATGAAGTGACACCCGCGAGACCTCCATCCCTGTTTGTGGGGTGACACCCGGAGCCCCCCATCCTTGACACCCGGAGCCCCCTGTCCCTGTAAGTTGGGTGACACCGGGAGCCCCCATCCTTGAGTGTGGGGTGACACCGGGAGCCCCCAACCCCTGCATGTGGGTGACACCCGGAGCCTCCCCACCCTTGAGTGTGGGGTGACAGCCGGGGCCCCACAGGGGGGTGACACCCGGAGCCCCCTGTCCCTGGAAGTTGGGTCACACCCAGAGCCCCCATCCCTGAGTGTGGGGCGACACCCAGAGCCCCCCATCCCTGCCTGTGGGTGACACCCGGAGCCCCCGTCCCTGTGTTCTGGGTGACACCCGGAGCCCCCCATCCCTGCCTTGGGGTGACACCCGGAGCCCCCCATTTTCCCCACTGACCCCCGCTCCCCCCGCAGCCCGTGCTGGTGTCAGGGCTGCAGAAGCGGCTGCAACCTCGGCTCTGGGCGCCCGAATCCTTCCAGCCCGCGGGGCAGGAGGAGGAGGAGGAGGAGGTGAAGGCCGTGAACCTGCGGGCCCCGCGGAGCCGGGTCCGGATGAGCCGCCGGAGGTTTTGGGATGGATTTGCCGCCAGCACAGGTGAGGGCACGGGGAGGCTGTGGGGTGCCCGGGGTGATTTTGGGGTGAGGCGTGAGGGGAGCCGGGCTCCGTCCCTGATGTGCCCCCGGGGTCCCTCCGCAGCCGAGCGGGAGCAGGGCAGCGGGGACCTGCTGAAGCTGGAGCGTGGCTTTGGGGACACGGAGCTGAGCCGGTGGGTGACAGCACAGGGTGGCATCACCCGATGTCCCCTCCCCACGCCAGCTGGGGTTTGGGAGGGTTCCTGAGTGTCACCCCCCGCCTGCCACAGGGCCACCAACCTGCGGGCCAGCCTGCCCCTGCCCGAGTACTGCGGGGCCGGCGGCCGCCTCAACCTGGGCTCCTTCCTGCGGGGCCGGCGGTGGCTGCGGCCGCGTGTCTGCGTGTCCTACGGTGAGAGGGGCACCGGGCCTTCGGGGGACACCGGGGTTTGGGGGGCACTGGGGTTTCATGGGGCACCGGGGCTTTGGGAGGCACCGGGGCTTTGTGGCGCACCGGGGTTTTGGGTGGTACCCGGGCTTTGCGGGCTCCGAGGTTTTGGGGCTTTGGGGTGCAGCTAGGCTTTGAGAGGCACTCGGGATTTGGGGGTTCCGGGGCTTTGGGTGGTACCCGGGACTCTGGGGGGCAGCTGGGCTTTGGAGGGCACCGGGGTTTGGAGGGCACTGGGGTTTGGGGGGCACCAGGGCTTTGGGTGGTACCCGGGTTTTGGGGGGCACCCGGGGCTTTGGGGGTACTGGCATTTGGGGGGCTCAGGGGATTTGGAGGACACTGGGGTTTGGGGGACACTGATGTTTGGAGGGCACTGGGGCTTTGTGGGGCGCCGGGGCTTTTGGGGACACCGGGCTTTGTGGGTTCCCGGTCTCTGTGGGGCAGCCGGGCTCGCCCCGCCCGCTCCAACCCCAAACCTGTTCCAGCTGTGCCCCCTCAGGAGCAGAACCTGGGCACCAAACCCCTGACGGTGGAAGCGGCCGATTCCATCAGCGTCCTGGCACACGCGGTGCCCGCAGCGCGGGGTAGGGGCAGAGTGTGGGACCCCCCCATGCCCCTGGCACCCCCCTGAGGGTCCCCCCATGCCCACCCTGCACCCTGGCACCCCCCTGAGGGTCCCCCCATATCCACCGTGCCCCCTGGCACCCCCCTGAGGGTTGCCCCATACCCACCCTGCCCCTGGCACCTCCTGAGCCCCTGCAGGCCCCCTCATGCCCACCCTGCCCCTGGCACCCCCCTGAGCCCCCTGGGGGTCCCACCCCGCCCCTGACACCCCCCTGATGGTGCCCCCATGCCCACCCTGCGCCCCCTGTGCCCGCAGAGCCGCTCGTGCCCGCCGAGCTGGCCGAGCTGGAGGCGCCGCTGCGGGAGCGGCTCGGGGCGGGCACGGTGCCCGGTGCCCTGTGGCACATCTTCCGCGCCGAGGATGCCCCGCGGATCCGGGACTTCCTGCGCAAGGTGGGTGCCTGGTAAAACCCGATAAAACCTGATAAAACCCGATAAAACCCGATAAAACCTGATTGGGCTTATCCCTGAGCGAGGCAGGACTACCTGGATAACTCATCCCTCTGTGAGACAGAGAGCGCGAATACCCAGTGAGCTCACAGCCGTGGCCACCCTTGGCAAGCTCAGTGATCTCAGCTCTTTAGGGATTCTCAGCTCTCTTAGGATCTCAGCTCTTTGGTGATTCTCAGCTCTCCCAAAGATCAACCCTCGTACCTTTCGCATCACGGTCTAGCAAGAAAAACCGAAATGAATTTAAGTTTGCCCATCCCGAAACCCAAGCGAGCTACTTAGGCGTAGCTATTACTGAGCGAACCAAGTCCTGCTCACCCCACAGGTGGCTCAGGAGCCGGGCCAGGAGGCGGTGGAGCCCCCCGGGACCTCCCTGGAGCCCCCCGGGTTCCGCCTGGAGCCCCCCGGGCTGTACCTGGACCCCACCCTGCGGCGGCGGCTGCGGGACGAGTGCGGGGTTTGCGGCTGGAGCCTCCTGCAGCTGCCCGGGGACGCCGTGCTGGTCCCCGCCGGGGCTCCCCACCAGGTGAGCGCCCCCCATCCATCCCCTTCCTCGCACCCCCCATCCCCTCCCCGAGAGGCCGTGCCGAGCCTCCGGGGAAACTGAGGCACGGCAAACACGGGCAGGTGCGGAGCCTGAGCGGCACCATCAGCGTGGAGCAGCGATTCCTGTCCCCGGAGAGCGCCGTGCGCCTCCACAGCCTCGGCACCGGGACCCCGCGGAGCCTCCGCGCCCAGGTGAGGGCTCGGGAGGGGGAATTTGGGGGTTCGGGGTGTGGGGTGAGCGGGGCTGAGCCCCCTCTTTGTGCCCTGGCAGCTGGACGGGATGATCCTCGCGGCCGTGCGGGAGGCGCTGGGGGTGCTGCGGGGCTGCCAGTGAGGGCACGGAGCGACCGGAGGGCACCGGGAGCATTGGGCACGGCCGGGACACCTCCGGGAGCCTCGGGCATGGCTGGGACACCGGGAGCCCCAGGAACAACCGGGACATCTCCGGGAGCCTCGGGAATGGACGTGACACCGGGAGCCTCGGGCATGGCTGGGACACCGGGAGCCTCGGGAACAACCGGGACATCTCCGGGAGCCTCGGGAATGGACGTGACACCGGGAGCCTCAGGCATGAGCACAGCTGGGACACCGGGAGCCTCGGGAACCACCGGGACACCGGGAGCCCCGGGCACAACCATGGCCTGGACACCGGGAGCCTCAGGAACAGTCACAGCCATGGCCGGGACACCGGGAGCCTCGGGAACAACCGGGTCACCGGCAGCCTTGGGCATGGCTGGGACACCGGGAACATTGGGAACAACCGGGTCACCGGGAGCCCCGGGCATGGCCGGGACACCGGGAGCCTCGGGCACGGTCACAGCCATTGTCGGGAACAACCGGGACGCCGGGAGCATCGGGCATGGCCGTGGATGGAACACCGGGAGCCTCGGGAACAACCGGGGCCGGGAGCCTCGGGCACGGTCACAGCCACGGCCTGGACACCGGGAGGCCGGGCACGGTCACAGCCGGGATACCGGGAGCTTTCTGCTCGGTGCTTTGCTCCCAGAGCTGCCCGGGGATCTCGGGGCAGGAGGAATAAAGTGTCCGGAGCGTGCCAGGGCCGCTGGCAGCACCAGCAGGACCTCGGTGTGTCCCTTTGTGCCCCTCCTGCGGTGCCATCGCGGGCAGGGGGCTCTGGTGGCACCAGCAGCGCCCGCCTGGGTGTGTCCCTTTGTCACTGCCAGGGCCAGGGGGCTCTGCCTTCACCCCCCTCCATCCCACCGGGGTCAGGGGTGCTCTCCCCACACCCCATTGGGGTCAGGGCTGCTCTTCATCCTCCTCATCCCGTTGGGGACGGGTGCTCTCCCTCCATCCCCCCGGGGCCAGGGACGCTGCGGCGTCCCGGGATAGGGGGAGGTGGCAGAGCCGGGGCTGGCAGGGGGCACCGCTGCCATGAGTGTCACACACAGCTGGGAACAGCTGGATGGTCCCCCAGAGGCTGAGGGACCCAGGGCGCTGCTCCGTCCTGTCCGATGGAGGAAAATGACTGAACACTGCCGGGCAATTAGCACGGGGCAATTAATTAACACCGGAACACGGGCACTGGGCAATTAATTAACACCAGAACACGGGCACTGGGTAATTAATTAACACCGGGAAATGGGCACGGGGTAATTAGTTAACATCGGGCATTGGGCACGGGGTAATTAATTAACACTTAATGAGCACTGGTCAAAGGGCACTGGGCCATGAACAAGAAGCGAGGGGCACCAAGCGATGACCCTCACGGAATCACCACCGCCTAATTAACCCCGCCTAATTAACTCTGCGCCACGCTCCCAGCGGCCCCTTTAAGTCCAAGTCCCGCCCTATCTGAGTGGCAGCAGCACCAACCAATGAGCGGCGAGCTGCTCCGGCGCGCTGCCCAATAGGCGCTGAGCAGAGGGGCGGTGCCGGCGCGGCGGAGCCCCGGCGCGGTGAGTGCGCGGCGCATGCGCGGTGCGGGGGGGGGGCGGAGGGTGCCGGAGCCCGCCCGCGACCCCCGGAGCCGCCGCTGCCCCCCCCGAGCTCCAGCGCGGCCCCCCCGACTCAACGGGGCCCCCCCGGGCTCACCGCGACCCCCCGACCCCCGCCGCACCCTCCCGCAGCCCCCCCGTCCTTCCCGCATCCTCCCGATGCCGCTCGCAGCCCCCCGTCCCCCCCTTCCCGCAGCCCCCCGACTCTTCCTGCATCCCACCCATCCTTGGGGCAGCCCCCGAGCCTTGCTGCGCCCCCCGAGCCTCGCTGGGACCCCCCAAAACCGTGCCCGCATTGCAGAGCCCCAGATGTTTATTGCAGCCTCCTTAGAGCGCCCCAAAGCTTTATTGAACCCCCCAAAGCTTTACTGAACCCCCTAACCCATTTCCCTCCTGCACCCCCGAAACTCTTTCTTTACTGCACCCCCCCAAACCTTTATTGAGCCCCCCTACTCATTTTCTTCCTGCGTCCTGCAGCCCCCCAAACTCTGCCCTTACCGCACCCCCAAACCGTCACTGCAGCCCCCCAAACCTTCCCTTAATTGCACCCTGTAGCCCCCCAAACCTGCCCTCTGTAGCCCCCCAAACCCTTCCTTTCCTGCACCCTGTAGCCCCCCCAAATTCTTCCTCGCAGCCCCCCAAACCCTTCCTTTACTGCAGCCTCCAAATCCTCATTGCAGCCCCCCCACTCGTTTTCTTCCTGCATCCTGTAGCCCCCCCAAACCCTCTCCTGTAGCCCCCCAAACCTTCCCATAATCGCACCCTGTAGACCCCACAAACCCTTCCTTTACTGCAGCCCCCAAATCCTCATTGCAGCCCCCCCAAACCCTTCCTTGTAGCCCCCCAAACCCTCCCTTAATTGCACCCAATAGCCCCCAAAATCCTCTCCCGTAGCCCCCCCAAACCCTCCCTTAACTGCACCCTGTAACCCCCCAAATCCTCTCCTGTAGCCCCCCAAAATATTTCCTTGCAGCCCCCCCAAACCCTTTCTTTACTGCACCCTGTAACCCCCCAAATATTTCCTTGCAGCCCCCCCAAACCCTTTCTTTACTGCACCCTGTAACCCCCCAAATATTTCCTTACAGCCCCCCAAGCCCTTCCTTTGCTGCAGCCCCCCCAAACCCCCGGCCCTGGTGCGCCCCCAGCCCCCCGTGCACGCTGCAGCCCAGCTCGCCCCCGTGCCCCCCCCAGCTCGCCCTGCAGCCCCTCCCCCCCTGGGACCCCCGGGAGCCCCCCAGCTCCAGCTCCAGCCCCCCCGGCACCCCCCAGCCCAGCGAGCTCTTCTACCCCAGCGCGGGCATCGCCCAGTCCAGCCGCCCCTACCCTCCCAGTACCGCCCAGTCCGGCCAGCTCTTCCCTCCCAGTACCGCCCAGTCCGGCCGTCCCATTCCTCCCAGTACCGCCCAGTACGGCCAGACCTTCCCTCCCAGTACCGCCCAGCCCATTCCTCCCAGTGCCGCCCAGTCCGGCCGTCCCATTCCTCCCAGTTCCGCCCAGTCCGGGCGTCCCATTCCTCCCAGTACCGCCCAGTACGGCCATCCCATTCCTCCCAGTACCGCCCAGCCCATTCCTCCCAGTGCCGCCCAGTCCGGCCAGCTCTTCCCTCCCAGTACCGCCCAGCCCATTCCTCCCAGTATCTCCCAGTCCAGCCAGCTCTTCCCCACCAGTGCCGCCCAGTCCGGCCGTCCCATTCCTCCCAGTACGCCCCAATCTGGGCTCCCCTTTTCCCGCTACCTCTTCCAGTCCAGCCATCCCATTCCTCCCAGTATATTCCAGTCCAGCCAGCCTTTCCCTCCCAGTATATTCCAGTCTAGCCAGCCCTTCCCTCCCAGTATATTCCAGTCTAGCCAGCCCTTCCCTCCCAGTATCCTCCAGTCCAGCCAGCCTTTCCCTCCCAGTATATTCCAGTCCAGCCAGCCTTTCCCTCCCAGTTTCCTCCAATCCAGCCAGCCTTTCCCTCCCAGTATATTCCAGCCTGGCCAGCCTTTCCCTCCCAGTAACCACCAGTCCGGCCACCCCTTTCCCCCCAGTATCCTCCAGTCCGGCCACCCCTTTCCCCCCAGTATCCTCCAGTCCGGCCAGCCCTTCACGTCCTTCCTGTTCCCGTGCATCCTGCAGTCCAGCCAGCCCTTCTCGTACCGCAGCCCCCCGCGGCTCCCCAAATCCTGCCAGCTCTTCCCGTGCCCCCTGGCCCAGCCCAGCCAGCCCTTCCCGAGCCGCGCCCCCCCGGGGGTCCCCCAGTCCAGCCAGCCCCTGTCCTACCGCAGCCCCCCGCGCCTGCCCCCCAAACCCTTCCCCGCTTACCCCCAGTCCAGCCGCCCCCTCCCCATTTACGCCCCCCTGCCCATCCCCCAGTCCAGCAGACCCTTTCCCCCCTCCCCCCAATCTCCGGAGCCCCTCTCGGTGTCCCCCCTGGGCCTGCACCTCTGGGGGGTCCCCTCGCCCCCCCAGGAGCCCGCCCCGCCCTGAGCGGCCCCGCCCCGCCCGCAGGGACCCCCGCCCCGATGGGGGACGCGCCGGAGCCGGAGCTGGAGGCGGTGCTGGATGGAGGCGCCTGGGAACTGGGGGAGACGCTCGGGGGGACCCCCGCGCCCGTCCGCCTGGGCAGGAACGTGTGCTACGTGGTGCTGGCCGTGCTCTTCAACCAGGAGGTGAGGCAGCCCCGCTCCCAGTGCTCCCAGTCCATTCCTCCAGTGCCCCCAGTTCAGCCAGAACATCCCCCCCCAAGTGCTCCCAGTGCAGCCAGTCCATTCCTCCAGTGCCCCCCAGTGCCCCCCAGTACAGTCAGGCCGTACCCCAGTGCCCCCAGTCCATTCCTCCAGTGCCCCCCAGTGCAGCCAGGCCATACCCCAGTGCCCCCAGTCCATTCCTCCAGTGCCCCACAGTACAGCCAGGCCATCCCCCCAGTGTTCCCAGTGCCCCCCAGTACAGCCAGGCAATCCCCCCAGTGTTCCCAGTGCCTCCCAGTGCAGCCAGGCCATCCCCCAGTACAGCCAGGCAATCCCCCAGGTGCCCCCAGTGCATCCCCCCAGAGCCCCTCAGTGCAGCCAGGCCATCCCTCTAGAGTCCCCAGTACAGTCAGGCCATCCTCCAGTGCCCTCCAGTGCCCCCAGTGCCCCCAGTCCATCCTCCAGTGCTCCCAGTCCACCCAGGCCTTTCCCCAGTGCTCCCAGTACAGCCAGGCCATTCCCCAGTGCCCCCAGTACAGCCGCCCCTTTCTCTCCAGCATCTTTCAGTCCAGCAACCCCAGCACCCCCCAGTACCCCCATTCCAGCCCCCTTTCCCCTCGTACCTCATTCCAGCCCCCAATCCTCCCAGGACCCCGGTCCAGCTCCCAGTACCTCCATTCCAGCCCCCCTCTCCACCCAGTACCCCAGTCCAGCCCCCTGTGCCCCATTCCAGCCCCCATTACCCCATTCCAGCCCCCCTTTCCCTCCGTACCCCATTCCAGCCCCCTTTCCCCCCCAGTACCCCCATTCCAGCCCTCATTCCAGCCCCCCTTTCCCTCTGTACCCCATTCCAGGCCCTCTGTGCCCCCAGTACCCCCATTCCAGCCCCCAATCCCCCCAGTGCCCCCATTCAAGCCTCCAGTACCCCAGTGCAGCCCCCACTATCCCCAGTGCAGCCCCCCGTACCCCATTCCAGCCCCAGTACCCCACTCCATCCCGCTGTCCCTCCCCAGGGCTCGCTGCTGCTGGTGCAGGAGGCCAAGCCCGAGTACCCAGGGGCTCAGTACCCCCACTCCAGCCCCCCAGTCCTCCCAGTACCCCCATTCCAGCCCCCCTTTCCCCCCGTACCCCATTCCATCCTCTTTCCCCTGTCCCTGTCCCCAGGGCTCGCTGCTGCTGGTGCAGGAGGCCAAGCCCGAGGGCCGCGGGCTCTGGTACCTGCCTGTGGGCCTAGTACCCCCAGTGCAGCCCCTCAGTACCCCATTCCAGCCCCCCAATCCCTCCAGTACCCCCAGTGCAGCCCCCATAACCCATTCCGGCCCCCCTTTCCCCTCATACCCCACTCCATCCCACTGTCCCTGTCCCAGGGCTCGCTGTTGCTGGTGCAGGAGGCCAAGCCCGAGTGCCGCGGGCTCTGGTACCTGCCCAGGGACCCAGTACCCTAATTCCATCCCCAGTACCCCATTCCATCCCCAGTACCCCAATTCCATCCCCTGTACCCCATTCCATCCCCCTGTCCCCTATCCCCAGGGCTCGCTGCTGCTGGTGCTGGAGGCCAAGCCCGAGGGCCGCGGGCTCTGGTACCTGTGGGCCTAGTACCCCCAGTGCAGCCCCCCAGTACCCCATTCCAGCCCCCCAATCCCTCCAGTACCCCCAGTGCAGCCCCTCAGTACCCCATTCCAGCCCCCATTTCCCCTCATACCCCACTCCATCCCGCTGTCCCTCCCCAGGGCTCGCTGCTGCTGGTGCAGGAGGCCAAGCCCGAGTGCCACGGGCTGTGATACCTGCCCAGGGGCCCAGTACCCCAATTTCCATCCCCTGTACCCCATTCCATCCCCCTGTCCCTGTCCCCAGGGCTCGCTGTTGCTGGTGCAGGAGGCCAAGCCCGAGGGCTGCGGGCTCTGGTACCTGCCTGTGGGCCTAGTACCCCCACTGCAGCCCCCAGTACCCCATTCCAGGCCCCCAATCCCTCCAGTACCCCCAGTGCAGCCCCCAGTACCCCCATTCCATCCCTCATACCCCATTCCATCCCCTGTACTCCATTCCATCCCCTTTCCCCCCTGTCCCCTATCCGCAGGGCTCGCTGCTGCTGGTGCAGGAGGCCAAGCCCGAGGGCCGCGGGCTCTGGTACCTGCCCAGGGGCTCAGTACCCCAATTCCACCCCCAGTACCCCCATTCTAGCCCCGATTCCATCCCTCTTTCCCCTCTCCCTCCCCAGGGCTCGCTGCTGCTGGTGCAGGAGGCCAAGCCCGAGTGCCGCGGGCTCTGGTACCTGCCCGCGGGCCGGGTGGAGCGGGGCGAGCCCATCGTGGCCGCGCTGCGCCGGGAGGTGCGGGAGGAGTCGGGGCTGCTCTGCGAGCCCGAGACGCTGCTGGCGCTGGAGGAGCGCGGCCCCGCCTGGATCCGCTTCTCCTTCCTGGCACGGGCCACAGGTGTGTGCTGGCACCGGGGGCACGTGGGGAGTGTCACCAGCTGGCTCTGTGGTGGGTGTCAGTGTCCCCAGCTGGCTCCATGGTGGAAAGTGGCACCCCCATGGTGGGTGTTCCTGTCCCCTGACAGGTCCATGGTGGGTATCTGTGTCCTCTGCCAGCCTCATTATGTTTATCCCTGTCCCCTGCCAACCCCATGATGGGTATCCCTGTCAGTTCCATGGTGGGTATCTGTGTCCCCTGCCAACCCTGTGATGTTTTTTCCTGTCCCCTGCCAACCCCATGATGGGTATCCCTGTCAGTTCCATGATGGGTATCTGTGTCCCCCGCCAACCCTGTGATGTTTTTTCCTGTCCCCTGGCACCCCCGTGGTGTATATCAGTGTCCCCTGGCACCCCCATGGTGTATATCTGTGTCCCCTGCCAGTCCTGTGATGGGAAGTGGCACCTCTGTGATGGGTATCCGTGTCCTCTGCCAGTGTCATGATGGAAAGTGGCACCCCTGGGATGGGTATCAGTGTCCCCTGCCAGCCCCATGATGGGTATCCATGTCCCTTGCCAGTTCCACGATAGGTGTCCCTGTCCCCTGCCAGCCCCATGATGGAAAGTGGCACCCCTGTGATGGGTATCCTTGTCCCCTGCCAGTGTCATGATGGAGAGTGGCACCCCTGTGATGGGTATCTGTGTCCCCTGCCAGCCCCATGGTGGGTATCAGTGTCCCCACCCCTCCTGTGCCCAGGGATCAGTGTCCCCTGCCACCTTTGTGCCAGGCCACCGCTGTCCCCTGCCACCACCCCCACACAGGGCTCAATGTCCCCTCTGAGCCCACCTAGGGGGTCACCATGTCCCACCAGTGTCCCCTCTGAGCCATGGAAATGGGGAGTGGGTTTGGGGTGTTTGGGGAAAATAGGGAGTGGGGTTTTGGGGGTGTTTGGGGGAAATGGGGAGTGAGGTGTTTGGGGGAAAATAGGGGAAATTGGGAGTAGGTTTGGGGGAAAATGCAGAGTGGGGTTTTAGGGCTGCTTCGGGGAAATGGGGAGTGGCTTTGGGGGTGTTTGGGGGAAATGGGGAGTGGGTTTGGGGGAAAATGGGGAGTGGGTTTGGGGGTGTTTGGGGGAAATGGGGAGTGGTTTGGGGGAAAATGCAGAGTGGGGTTTTGGGTGTTTAGGGGAAATGGGGAGTGGGTTTGGGGGAAAATGCAGAGGGGGTTTTGAGTGTTTAAGGGAAATGGGGAGTGAGTTTGGGGGTGTTTAGGGGAATTAGGGAGTGGGTTTGGGGATGTTTGGGGGAATTAGGGAGTGAGTTTGGGGGTGTTTGGGGGAAAATAGGGAGTGGGTTTGGCAGAAAACAGGGAGTGGGTTTGGGGGTGTTCGATACCCTCGGTGGTCTCGGTGTCCCCCCAGCCCCTTCCCGCTGTCCCCCCATTCCGTGCCCCTCCCTGTGCGCTCAGGTGGGACCCTGAAGACCCTGCAGGACGCTGACTCCGAGTCCCTCCAAGCCACCTGGTGGCGCGGGGACCCGCGCTCGCTGCCGCTGCGCTCCGCGGACATCCTGCCCGTGCTGGAGCTCGCCGCCCGCTACCGCCGCAGCCCCGCGCATCCCCCGACGCTGCCGCGGGAGCTGCCCTGCTCCCCGCTCTGCCTGCGCCTCCTGCTGCCCTTCTCCAACGCCTCGGGCGAGCTGTGGCTGCTGCTGGCCGCCGCTGCCACCCCGCAGCTGCCCGTGGTGGCGTGCGGGACATCGCCGGCCGAGCTGCGAGCGGGGCTGCGGCCGCCGCTGCTGCGGCTGCTGCGGGAGCGCCTGGGCTGGGAGGCGCAGCCCGCGGCTCTGGGGCTGCTGGGGCTGCAGCACAGCCCCGGCGACGCTGGGGACACCGATGGCATCTGCTTCAATGTGCTGCTGAGCGTGGCGCCGGGGGGGCAGCGGGAGCGGCCGCCCGAGCCCCGAGACCCCGCGCTGCGCTGGTGGCCGGTGCGGGAGGAGCTGCGGGGCCGCGTCCTGCAGAGGATGCGGGCAAGCGTGCCCGTGCGCAGTTAGGGATGGAGAGATGGGATTGGGGGGTTCGGAGGGGTAAAGGGGGGCCCTGGGATGTGCTGAGGGGGTGGAGGTGGGAGCAGAAATGAAATAAATGAAATAAAATTAACCCGGCTGCTGCTGCTGACTCTGTGTCCGGGCTGTGGTGGGGAGCGGGGTTTGGGGGGAAATGCAGAGTGGAGTTTTGGGGATGTTTGGGGGGAAATGGAGAGTGGGTTTGAGGGTGTTTGGGGGAAATGGGGAGTGGGTTTGGGGGGAAATGCAGAGTGGAGTTTTGGGGATGTTTGGGGGGAAATGGAGAGTGGGTTTGAGGGTGTTTGGGGGAAATGGAGAGTGGGTTTGGGGGGAAATGCAGAGTGGAGTTTTGGGGATGTTTGGGGGGAAATGGAGAGTGGGTTTGAGGGTGTTTGGGGGAAATGGAGAGTGGGTTTGGGGGGAAATGCAGAGTGGAGTTTTGGGGATGTTTGGGGGAAAATGGAGAGTGGGTTTGAGGGTGTTTGGGGGAAATGGGGAGTGGGTTTCACGGAAAATACGGGAGTGGGTTTGGGAGTGTTTGGGGGAAAATAGGGAGTGGGGTTTTGGGGGTGTTTGGAGGAAATGGGGAGTGGGCTTGGGTGTTTGGGAGAAGATGGGGAGTGGGTTTGGGGGCGTTTGATATCCTCGGGGGCATTTGATGTCCCCTCCAGCCCCTTCCCGCTGTGGCCGGTGCGGGAGGAGCTGCAGGGCCACATCCTGCAGAGGATCCGGGCAAGCGTGCCCGTGTGCAGTTAGGGATGGAGAGATGGGATTGGGGGGCTTCACAGGAACCCCGGGATGTGCTGCGGGGCTGGGGGTGGGAGCAGAAATAAAATAAAATAAAATAAAATAAAATAAAATAAAATAAAATAAAATAAAATAAAATAAAATAAAATAAAATAAAATTAACCTGGCTGCGGCTGCTGTTGCTGTGTCCTGGCTGTGGTGGGGAGTGGGGTTTGGGTGGGAAATAGGGATGGCTTTGGGAGTTTTTGGGGGAAAATGCAGAATGGGGTTTGGCGGTGTTTGGGGGAAAGTGGGGAGTGGGTTTTGGGGGAAATGGGGAGTGGGATTTTGGGGGTGTTTGGGGGAAAATGAAGAGTGGGGTTTTAGGGGGGGTTGGGGAAAATAGGGGGTGGGATTTTGAGGTGTTTTGGGGGAAAGATGGGGAGTGGGTTTGGGGAAAATGCAGAATGGGGTTTGGGAGAAAATGGGGAGTGGGTTTGGGGGTGTTTGAGGGAAATGGGGAATGGGTTTCACGGAAAATACGGGAGTGGGTTTGGGAGTGTTTGGGGGAAAATCGGGAATGGGGTTTTGGGGGTGTTTGGGGGAAAATGGGGAGTGGGTTTGGGGGAAATTGGGAGTGGGTTTGGAGGAAAACGCAGAGTGGGGTTTGGGGATGTTTGGGGGAAATGGGGAATGGGGTTTTGGGGGTGTTTGGGGGAAAATGGGGAGTGGGTTTGGGGGAAATGGGGAGTGGGTTTGGAGGAAAACGCAGAGTGGGGTTTGGGGATGTTTGGGGGAAATGGGGAGTGGGTTTGGGGGTGTTTGGGGGAAAACAGGGGGTGGGACTTTTGGGTGTTTGGGGAAAATGGGGAATGGGGTTTGGCGGAAAACGCAGAGTGGGGTTTTGGGATGTTTGGGGGAAAATGGGGAGTGGGTTTGGGGGAAATGGAGAATGGAATTTTGGGGTGTTTGGGAAGGCACACAGGCGTTGGTGCTGAGTCACAGCTTTATTGGAGCAGACTCCCATCACCCTGGGGAGGAGCTTTGCAGGGTCTGGGGGGGACAGTTCCCCACCAGAGCACACACACGTGTCACACACACACACACAGACATGCCACACATGTCACACTCCCCCTGCCACAGAGCCAGGCCAGGGGACACTCGAGTCCTTGCAGCTGAGCTGGGGGGGCTCTGTCCCACACACCCCATTCATTATTGCCTAAAAATTCCCTGCTGGAGCCTTGTGGGGAGCAGGAACCACCACCCAGGAGGAGCCACAGCAGCCACCACCCCGCACCCAGCACGGGGACGTGGCCACACCTCAGGGCTGGCCACGGTGACCGCGAAGGACTCATCCTCCTCATCCTCATCCTCATCCTCCTGCCGGGTCCTTCCCGCGGAGCCACGGCCACTCCTGGCTCCTGCAGAGCCACCGGGACGTGGGCAGGGCCACCACAAGAGGGGGAGCTCAGTGAGGGCTCAGGGTGGCCCCTCGGGTGGCCCCTTGACCAGGGCGATGGCCGCCAGCTCCTTGCAGAACTCCTCCAGCACCACCACGGCCTTGAGCAGCACGGTGTGATCCATCCTGCGGGGACACCAGCCATGGCGATGGGGGTCTGTGGGGCACGACCCCTCTCCAAAAGGGCGTTTTGGGGGCACTCACTGCTCGCCTGGCACCAGCCCCAGGAGCTGCCGGCGCACCAGGAGCAGCTTGGCCCTGGCGTGGGGCACGCGCTGGAGACGCTGCATCAGCTCCCCGATCACCTGCGCAGGGAGCAGAGCGTCACCCCCTGTGAGAGCCTGCCTGAAATATCCCTCATTTCCTCACCAGCGTCACTGGGGAGTGCTGCAGACATTTTTTTTTTTCATTAAAAATATTTCCTTAAGGTTTTTTCTTCCTGAGGAGCTGAGAGGCCTCAGGAACAAAATGCAAACAACGGTTATCTGCTGCTGTGGGATGCAACAGGTGCATCTGGGATTGGCCCATCTTGGATGTTTGTAATTAATGGCCAATCCCAGCCCAGTTGGCTTGGACTCTCTGTACGAGCCACAAACCTTTATCATTCATTCCTTTCTATTCTTAGCTAGCTTGCCTTCTGAGATGAAACTTTTCCTTCAATTCTTTTTAGTATAGTGTTAATGCAATATATCTCTATGTTTGGTAGCTATATCCCCCTCTTTCTCTCTCTCTTTCTCTCTCCCTTAATCCCTCTATCCCATTTTGCTGTGGTCATTCAATAAAGGTGCATTTGTTTTGATTATCACTGCAAACCCCCCTGGGCCGTGTCGGTTTTTTGCACCCTGAGATCAATCCAGGAACCATCACGAACCCTGTTCGTAACGACGGATCGTGACACTCTCTCTTTTTTTCTCTCTCTCTTTCTCTACCTTTTTCTCCCTCTTAATCCCTCTATCTCATTTTGCTGTGATCACTAAATAAAAGTGCATTTGTTTTAATTATCACTGCAAACCCCCTTGTACCGTGTCGGTTTTTTGCACTCTGAGATCAATCCAGGAACCATCACGAACCCCGTTCATAACGACGGATCGTGACACTCTCTCTTTTTTTCTCTCTCTCTTTCTCTACCTTTTTCTCCCTCTTAATCCCTCTACCTCATTTTGCTGTGATCACTAAATAAAAGTGCATTTATTTTGATTATCACTGCAAACCCCCTTGTACCGCGCCGGTTTTTTGCACCCTGAGATCAATCCAGGAACCATCACGAACCCCATTTGTAAGGACAGATTGTGACACTCTCTCTCTCTCTTTTTCTTTCTCTTCCTCTATCTTTTTCTCCCTCTATCCCATTTTGCTGTGATCATTCAATAAAGGTGCATTTATTTTGATTATCACTGCAAACCCCCTGTGCCGTGTCGGTTTTTTGCACCCTGAAATCAATCCACGACCCATCACGAGGACGGATGGTGACACCCCCCTGGCCAGGGGGTGTCCCCGTGTCCCCACAGCCCCGAGGGTGACATCATTACCCTGACAAGGACGGAGAAGAGCGAGCGGCAGCCGGGGGCCAGGCTCAGGTAGGGGTCCAGCAGGTACTCGTGCAGGTGGGGGTGGGGGAAGGCGGCCAGCTGGGACAGCACCGAGGTCACCTGCAGGTTCAGGCTGTAGGGCTGGGGTGGAGGGGACACTCAGCACCTTGGGTGACCCCCCAGCATCCCCTCATCCCCACCAAGGTGATGCTTTTGGCCACTTGGTCCCCATGATGGGGGTCCTGGGGGGCACACGGGGGGGTACGGCTGGGATAGGGGGGACGCTCAGGACCTTGGGTGAGCCCCCAACATCCCCTTATCCCCACCAAGCTGATGCTTTTGGGCACCTTGGCCATGATGGGGGTCATGGGGGGCACAGGGGGGTGTAGGGCAGACCCCCCCACATCCCCTCATTCTGAGCCCATCGCCACCAAGCTGATGCTTTTGGCCATTTTATCCATTATGGGAGTCATGGGGGGCACAGCGGGGTGTAGGGCTGGGATCGGGGGGGACACTCAGGACTTTGGGTGACCCCCAGCATCCCCTCATCCCCACCAAGGTGATGCTTTTGGCCACTTTGTCCCCATGATGGGGGACCTGCGGGGCTCAGGGGGCACCCAGGTGTACCCCAGTACCTGATCCAGGATCCGGCTCATCCTGTCAAACAGCACCTTGAGGAAATGTCCCTCGTAAAACGCCACCATGGGGTGACAGCAGTGACAGGAGTCCAGGGGCCGGGGGCACGAGGGCCACCCCCACGGGGCAGCGCTGGCACGGCACGCCTGCACCTGCCCAGGGGTGACAGCAGGTGAGAGCCAGGGTGGGGACAGCCAGCAGCAGGGGCTGGGGACACCCCCGGGCACCCAGCATGGCACCCAGCATGGCACCCAGCATGGCACCCACCATGGCCAGGGCGTCGTGCACGTAGGTGTCGTATCCACCCTCTTCCATGCACGACGAGGTCTTGGCCTCCTCAGGGACCAGGCACAGGAAGCTGGAAGAGACAGAGGAGAGGATGGGTGTTGGGGGAGATGGAACAGGAAAGCCTTATCAATATGATTGTCTGGCAAAAGATTTTGAGAATATGGAAACTATAAGTGAGATTGAAATGAAAGCAAGCTTTGAGATCCCTCAGATACTGAACAACTGGAAAACAATGGTGTGGCTGGCTGGAGGTGATCCCCTTTTGATGGAACAACACCCTCTGCCTGCAGACAGCTCCAAGGCTCAGAGCAGACCCTACAGCTTGGCAGAAGGGGCACAAAGAGGAGATTTTAGGGTTTAAAATGTAACACAGGATGGTGATGTAGTGATTCTTATAGGCTGTATGGAAATGCTGTAGGATTTGTATCTTGTACTGGATTGGTTAGTGAGAATCAGAATATTCAACACAGAAGATTTATTGTAATGGAATGGGAACTTTGCCCTCTTACCCCTTTTACTCTCTTACTCTTTTACTCTCTCACCCTCTCATCTTCTCTCCCCCTCTCTTGTCTCAGGCCTGCTCCGAGCTGTGGCTGCAGCTCCAAACAAGGGCCCTGCACCCAGGCCCTTTGCAATAAACCCCAAATTCCATGATCAGAAGAAGATTTATTGTATTGTAACAGGAACCTTGTCCTCTGATCCTCTCTTTTACTCCCTCATTCTCTTTTTACCACACTCTTGCCTTCTCTCTCTTTACCTCTCCCTCTCTCGGGCCTGCTCTGAGCTGTGGCTGCAGCTCCAAACAAGGCCCCTGCACCCAGGCCCTTTGCAATAACCCCAAGTTCCATGACCAGAAGAAGATTTATTGTATTGTAATGGGAACCTTGCTCTCTCATTGTGTTTACCACTCTCTTTATCTCTCCTCTTTCTCTCTCTTGGGCCTGCTTCAAGCTGTGCCTGGCAGCTCCGAACAAGGCCCCTGCACCCAGGCCCTTTGCAATAACCCCAAATTCCACAACCTGACTTCAGAGATCTCTCATCTCCGTCCATCCCAATCATCCTACCCCCTCAACACTCCTACAGATGGGGAGGGGGATGCAGCCCCCCCATTCCAGCCCAGCTCCTCCAAACCCTTACCTGCTCACCACCTCGCTCACTCGCCCCTTCCCCAATGGGGTGGATGCTGGTGAAGGATTTTTTGTCACCCCAAAGCTGTCAGGGAATCCATCGGTGAAATAGGGATCCTCCTCCAGCTCCCTGTGTGGGGTCCGCATTAGGGGGGTGGGCAGTGGGTGGGGGGCACCCCCCTGACCCTGCCCAGCCCCCCTTGCTCACAGCCCGTCCTCCTCGGGGTCCGTCTCGGGGGGCCCGCGCTCCTCGGCGCCGCGCTGCAGGTACCCCCTGGCCTCCAGGTTCCTCAGCACCAGGTTGTGAGCCACGTGCTCGTGGGGCTTCCTCAGCAGCTCCTCGAAGAGCCTCAGGCTGGCCAGGCTGATCTGGGGTGGCAGTGCCACGGTCAGAGCCCTGCAGGCTGGCCTGGGCACGGCCAGCATGGTCAGACCCCTGGCAGGCTGATCTGGGCATGGCCAGAAGAGTTAGACAGACCCCTGGCAGGCTGGCCAGGCTGACCTGGGGTGGCAGTGCCAGGGTCAGAGCCCTGCAGGCTTGCCAGGCTGACCTGGGCATGGCCAGCATGGTCAGACACCCTCCGGCAGGCTGGCCAGGCTGATCTGGGCATGGCCAGCATGGTCAGAGCCCTGGCAGGCTGGGCAGGCTGATCTGGGCACAGCAGGGTCAGACAGACCCCTGGCAGGATGATTTGGGCATGGCCAGCAGGGTGAGAGCCCTGGAGGGCTGATTTGGGCACGGCCAGCATGGTCAGACCCTTGGCAGGCTGATCTGGGCACGGCCAGCATGGTCAGACCCTTGGCAGGCTGATCTGGGCACGGCCAGAAGGGTCAGACAGACCCCTGCAGGCTGACCAGGCTGATCTGGGCATTGCCAGCAGGATCAGAACCCTGGCAGGCTGGCCAGGCTGATTTGGGGTGGCAGTGCCAGGGTCAGACCCCTGCAGGCTGGCCAGGCTAATCTGGGCATTGCCAGCATGGTCAGACCTCTGGCAGGCTGATCTGGGCATTGCCAGCATGGTCAGACAGACTCCTGCAGGCTAAGCTGGGCATTGCCAGCAGGGTCAGACCCCTGGCAGGCTGGCCAGGCTGATTTGGGGTGGCAGTGCCAGGGTCAGACCCCTGCAGGCTGGCCAGGCTAATCTGGGCATTGCCAGCATGGTCAGACCTCTGGCAGGCTGATCTGGGCATTGCCAGCATGGTCAGAGCCCTGGCAGGCTGATCTGGGCATTGCCAGCATGGTCAGAGCCCTGGCAGGCTGATCTGGGCATTGCCAGCAGGGTCAGACCTCTGGCAGGCTGGCCAGGCTGATCTGGGGTGGCAGTGCCAGGGTCAGAGCCCTGGCAGGCTGGCCAGGCAGATCTGGGCACAGCCAGCAGGATCAGACCCCTGGCATTGCTGCCCACCCACGCAGCTCAGCCCCGGTGAGCTCACCTCGTCGCTCAGGTGGTCGCAGCGCTCGATGAGCTGCGCCCTCAGGGCATGGGGGGCGTCCCCGGGGGTCTCGGGGTGCCGGTGGGGCCCCAGCAGGAACAGGACCAGGCGGTGGAGCAGGGCGGGAGAGCGGAGCTGCCTCACCGTGCCCGTCAGCACGGCCGTGGCGCCCAGCACGGCCAGCTCCGACCTGCGGGGTGGCAGGGGGGGTTTGACAGAGAAAGGGGGAACCCCCCCGCTCCTGGCTCTGAGGAGAAAAATGCCCCAGCTGGGGTTGGGGAGGTTGTCCAGGGAAAAAGGGAATCCCCCCTTCGTGGCTCTGAGGGGACCCTGAGGAGCAGAACCCCCCAGCTGGGGTCAAGGTGGTTGCTCATGGAAAAAGGGGGAACCTCTCTGCTCCTGGCTCCTGAGGAGCAGAACCCCCCAGCTAGGACTGGGCTGGTTGTCCAGGGAAAAAGGGGAACCTCCTGCCTCTGGCTTCCAGGGGATCCTGAGGAGCAGAACCAGCTGGGGTCGGGGTGGTTGTCCAGGGAAAAGGGGGAACCCCCCACTCCTGGCTCTGAGGGGGTCCCAGCTCCAGCTGGGGTTGGGGTGGTTGTCCAGGGAAAAGGGGGAACCCCACTGCTCCTGGCTCTGAGAGGGTCCCTGCTCCAGCTGGGGTTGGGGTGGTTGTCCAGGGAAAAGGGGGAACCCCCCACTCCTGGCTCTGAGGGGGTCCCAGCTCCAGCTGGGGTTGGGGTGGTTGTCCAGGGAAAAGGGGGAACCCCCCCATTCTTGGCTCTAAGGGGATCCTGAGGAGCAGAACGCCCCAGCTGGGGTCAGGGAAAGGGGAACCCCCACTCCTGGCTCTCAGGGGGTCCCTGCCCCAGCTGGGGTTGGGGTGTTTGTCCAGGGAAAAAGGCAATCCCCCCATTCCTGGCTCCTGAGGAGCAGAATCCCCCAGCTGGGGTTGGGGTGTTTGTCCAGGGAAAAAGGCAATCCCCCCATTCCTGGCTCCTGAGGAGCAGAATCCCCCAGCTGGGATTGGGGTGGTTGTCCAGGGAAAAGGGGGAACCCCCCACTCCTGAGGGGGTCCTGAGGTTCAGAACACCCCAGGTGGGGTCAGGGAGGTTGTTCAGGAAAAAGGGGGAACCCTCCCATCCCTGGCTCTGAGGAGCAGAACATCCCAGCTGGGGTCAGGGAAAAGGGAAACCCCCACTCCTGGCTCTGAGGGGACCCTGAGGAGCAGAAAGCCTCAGCTGGGGTCAGGGTGGATGTCCAGGGAAAAGGGGGAACCCCCCACTCCCGAGGGGGTCCTGAGGGGCAAAACACCCCAGATGGGGTCAGGGAAAGGGAAACCCCTCATTACGGGGGTCACTCACATCTGCAGGAGCTGCGGCTGCAGGGTGCCCTGGAAGAACTTCTCCTCCACAGCCTGGCTGATGGCATCGGCCACGAGCTGGGGGGGGAGAAAATGGGGAACCCCTCAGGACAAACCACAGCCTTAAATTGCACCCCAGGAGGTTTGGGTTGGATTAGGAAGAATTTCTCCACAGGAAGGGTGTGGGAAAGGGGCTGCCCAGGAAGTGGTGGTGTCACCATCCCCATCCCTGGAGGTGGCACTCGGTGACAAGGTGGGGATCAGGCCCCAATTAAGCCCCAGATTAATGAACCCCGTGCTTCTCACCGGGTGGGCACCCATCACCAGCTCATCCAGGAAATCCAGCCAGCCCAGGAACTCTGCCAGGCTCTCCTTGCCCGGGAACCCCCCGTCCCCAGCGCCGTCCCCCTGCGACCTGCATGGCACAGACAACGCGCGGCTGTGACACCGCCTGGCTGGCACCTGGCACCCCCAGCCTGGCACCCCCTCACCTCCAGCTGGCCCTGTCCATGCCGAGGACATCAGCAGGGTCGGTGCCAGCGGGCACGGCGCTGTAGAGGTCGCAGAGGTGCCCCACGAGCAGCTGGCACAGGGCAGTGCCCCGCGCCAGGCAGGTGGCAGCCGCCTCCTGGGACAGCCCCGCCAGCAGCAGCATGTTCTCCCGAGCCTTCAGCGCCACCCGGCTCTTCTGCGAGGAAGAGGAGGAGGGCACGGGGGTGGCCACAGGCCTGGCAGTGCCCTCTGCCCCCGAGGTGCCACCCCTGAGGCCGTACCTTGCTCCTGCACAGTGCCACCAGGCAGGTGACGAGGTTGCCGTCCCTGCGTGCCGGGGAGGGCTGGGCAGGAGGGGAGGTGGCATCGGTGCCCGAGGGATGATCCAAATGCTCTGCCCTGGGCATGCAGCTGGCATTGGTGCCCGGGGGATGCTCCAAACGCTCAGAGCTGGCAGTGGTGCCCGGGGGATGCTCCAAACCTTCCTCCCTGGGGGTAGAAATGGCAGTGGTGCCCGGGGGATGCTCCAAATTCTCTTTCCTGGGCATGGAGCTGGCAGCGGTGCCCAGGGGATGCTCCAAATGTTCAGAGCTGGCACTGGTGCCCAAGGGATGCTCCAAACCCTCTTTCTTGGGCATGGAGCTGGCAGAGGTGCCCAGAGGGTGCTCCAAATGCTCTTCCCTGGGGGTAGAAATGGCAGCGGTGCCCGGGGGATGCTTCAAACGCTCGGAGCTGGCACCAGTGCCTGAGGGATGTTCCAAACCCTCTGCCCCGGGCATGGAGCTGGCAGAGGTGCCCGAGGGATGCTCCAAACCCTCTGTCCTGGGGCTCTCCGGGGCTCTCCTCCCGTTCAGGATGCTCTTTCCCTGGAGAGGAAGAGGAGCGGCAAAGCATTGCAGCCATCAGCATTGCACCTTCCTCCTCCTCCTCCTCCTCCTCCTCACCCTGAGGAGCTTTATGGCAGGGAGGAGGCTGCAAAGGGGGTCCAAAACCCCAATTGGGGGAGCCCAAACCCCACAGGTGACCCCACAGAGTCCCACCTGCAGGATGTGGGGCAGCAGGCTGGGATCCTGTTGGAGCCCAAACCCCACAGGTGACCCCACAGTGTCCCACCTGCGGGATGTGGGGCAGCAGGCTGGGATCCTGCTGGAGCCCAAACCCCATTGGTGACCCCACACCATCCCACCTGCAAGATGTGGGGCAGCAGGCTGGGAGCCCAAACCCCACAGTGTCCCACCTGCAGGATGTGGGGCAGCAGGCTGGGATCCTGGAGCCCAAACCCCACACCATCCCACCTGCGGGATGTCGGGCAGCAGGCTGGGAGCCCAAACCCCATTGGTGACCCCACACCATCCCACCTGCAAGATGTGGGGCAGCAGGCTGGGATCCTGTTGGAGCCCAAACCCCATTGGGGACCCCACAGTGTCCCACCTGCAGGATGTGGGGCAGCAGGCTGGGAGCCCAAACCCCACAGGTGACCCCACAGTGTCCCACCTGCGGGATGTGGGGCAGCAGGCTGGGATCCTGCTGGAGCCCAAACCCCATTGGTGACCCCACACCATCCCACCTGCAAGATGTGGGGCAGCAGGCTGGGAGCCCAAACCCCACAGTGTCCCACCTGCAGGATGTGGGGCAGCAGGCTGGGAGCCCAAACCCCACAGGTGACCCCACACCGTCCCACCTGCAGGATGTGGGGCAGCAGGCTGGGATCCTGGAGCCCAAACCCCACACCGTCCCACCTGCAGGATGTGGGGCAGCAGGCTGGGATCCTGTTGGAGCCCAAACCCCACAGGTGACCCCACAGTGTCCCACCTGCAGGATGTGGGGCAGCAGGCTGGGATCCTGCTGGATCTTGGAGCAGAGCACGGCGGTGAACTGCACCTCCTCCCTCTCAGTGCCGGAGCCCAGGCGGTCCCCGCTGAGCTGGAGCAGCTTCTGGGGAGCAGGGGAGGGCATGTGGGGGTGCTGGGGGTGTCACCGTGGGTGTCACCCCTCGGGGACAGGTGGCAGCTCACCTGCACGGGCCGGTGCACGTTGAGGTAGTGCAGGAGCGGGTGCTGCAGCTGCCCCAGCAGGCGGCTGAAGAAGAGCAGGACCTGCTGCCTCATGCCGGGGGGATACTGGGACAGGGACAGGGGACAGCCATCAGCCCCATCCCTGGTGTCCCCCTAAATCACCCCAAACAATCCCCCAGATCCCTTGAAATGTGGCATTCACATTCTCTGGAAAAATCCTTTCACCCAGGATTTTTCTCCTGAGAAGCTGAGAAGCCTCAGAGAAAAATGAAAACAATGCTTACCTCATTTGCTTCTCCTCTGCCTTGCTCATGTGGAATGAGTTTGGAGATTGTTTACCCACAGGTGATTGTTTCATTGGGTTCTGCTCTGAGTTATTTTGTGTTTGTTTTATGTGTTTATCTTTGTTATTTTGACTCATTAGCCAATCAAGGCCAAGCTGTTTCGGGACTCTGGAAAGAGTCTGGCACACAGATATTTTAAAAATAAAAATAAATAAAAATAAGCATAAACAATAAAAAGAGCCAGGCACACAGATATTTTTAAAAGAAATAAAAATACAAATAAAAAATAAAAATAAAAACATAAATTAAAATTAAAAATAAAATTTAAAAAAATCTGCTACTTGGCTTTGCAGGATGAAGTGCCAGGTGTGGCAAAAAAGGAAATATTGGCCAAATATTTAACAAATAGAACAGCTCTGCTGTCCTCTTCCTGCTATTAATAGCAACAAGGCCCCTAGAAATTGATTTTTATCCAAATAGAGGTGGAAACACACCGGTCCTTTCGCACCCAGGAGGATTTGGGGTTTTGGGGTGCTGGGAAACGGGAAATAATCCCTCAGATGTTTTTATTTTTATTTTTTAAATGCCTGTTTTAATTTTAATTTTTAAACTATCTGTGTGCCAGATAAAAACCCTTCCTGTGCAAGCAGGGATGTGCTGAGGTGCAAGCTCCCAGAAAGGATCCCAGTGGGGAACTTGAGAACCCCAAGACCTTCCCAAAAAAGCCAAGTTTTCCCTCACAAAAACCCAATTTTCCCCAAAAAACTCCCAAGCCCTGTGACCACCTCCCACTTCACAAACTGGAAAAATGCTCCAAAATTCAAATTATTGAGGGGCACAGGTAAAGCAGCTGGGCAAGGCCGCGGGTTTGGCCTCTCACGAGGATTTTCCCGATTCCCGGGCTCACCTCTGCCTTTCCCAGCGTTCCCAGAGTTTCCAGCAGTTTGTGATGCAGCAGGAACTCGAGGCACGGCCCCGTGTCCCCCGGCGGGCGCTGCCGCTCCTCGTGCACCAGGATGTCCAACATCTGCCGCAGGCGCCACGGGATGTCCGTCTGTCGTGCTGGGACGCTCTCGTCTGCGGGGTTTGGGGGTCAGGGATTTGGGGGTCGAGGATTTGGAGATCAGGGGACCAGGGATTTGGGGATCAGGGATTTGGGGATTCGGGGATCAGGGTCAAGGGGTTCAGGGACCTGGGACTGGGAGGATTTGGGGGTCCAACATCTGCCGCAGGCGCCACGGGATGTCCGTCTGTCGTGCCGGGACGCTCTCATCTGCGGGGTTTGGGGATCAGGGATTTGGGGATTTGGGAATTCAGGGATTCAGGGATCTGGGATTTGGGGGTCGAGGATTTGGAGATCAGGGGTTCAGGGATTGGGGGATTTGCGAGTCCAACATCTGCCGCAGGCGCCACGGGATGTCCGTCTGTCGTGCCGGGACGCTCTCGTCTGCGGGGTTTGGGGGTCAGGGATTTGGGGGTCGAGGATTTGGAGATCAGGGACCAGGGATTTGGGGGTCAGGGATTTGGGGATTTGGGAATTCAGGGATTCAGGGATCTGGGATTTGGGGGTCGAGGATTTGGAGATAAGCGGTTGGGGGATTTGGGGGTCCAACATATGCCGCAGGCGCCACGGGATGTCCGTCTGTCGTGCCGGGACGCCCTCGTCTGTGGGGTTTGGGGATTTGGGATCGGGGATCAGAGTTTGAGGATTTGGGAATTCAGCGGTTCAGGGATCTGGGGATTTGGGAATTCAGAGATCAGGTATCTGGGATTGGGGGATTTGGGGGAATTTGGGGTCCAACATCTGCCACAGGCGCCATGGGATGTCCGTCTGTCATGCCGGGACGCTCTCGTCTGCGGGGTTTGGGGATTTGGGATTGGGGGATTCAGGGGTTCAGGGGTTTGGGGATTTGGGGATTCAGAGATCAGGGATTCAGGGATCTGGGAATTCAGGGATTCGGGGACCCAGGGATTCAGGGATTCCAGGATTGAGGGATCAGGAATTTGGGGATTGGGGATTCAGGGGATCAGGGATTCAGGGGTTTGGGGATTCGGGGTCAGAAATTCAGGGGTTCAGTGACTGGGGGATTTGGGGATTCAGATATCAGGGATTTAGGGATACCGGGGTTCAGGTATCTGGGATTAGGGGATTTGGGGGTCCAACATCTGCCGCAGGCGCCACGGGATGTCCGTCTGTCGTGCCGGGACGCTCTCGTCTGCGGGGTTTGGGTGCCAGGGATTTGGGGATTTGGGAATTCAGGGATTCAGGGATCTGGGATTTGGGGGTCGAGGATTTGGAGATCAGGGGTTCAGGGATTGGGGGATTTGGGGGTCCAACATCTGCCGCAGGCGCCACGGGATGTCCGTCTGTTGTACCGGGATGCTCTCGTCTGTGGGGTTTGGGGATTTGGGATTGGGGATCAGAGATTGAGGATTTGGGAATTCAGGGGTTCAGGGATCTGGGATTGGGTGATTGGGGGATTTGGGGGTCCAACGTCTGCCGCAGGCGCCATGGGATGTCTGTCTGTTGCACCAGGACGCTCTCGTCTGCTGGGATCGGGGATTCAGGGGTTCAGGGGTTTGGGGATTCAGAGATCAGGGATCCAGGGATTGGGGATTCAGAGATTGGGGATTCAGAGATATGGGAATTTGGGAATTCAGGGATCCAGGGATTGGGGATTTGGGAATCAGGGATTCAGGGTTTGGGAATTTGGAGATTCAGGGATTTGTGATTTGGGGATACCAGGATTCAGGGGTTCAGGGATCTGAGAATTCAGGGATTCAGGAGTTCGGGGGTTTGGGGATTTGGAGATTCAGGGATTTGGGGGTTCAGGGATCTTGGAATTTGGGAATTCAGGGGTTCAGGAATTCGGGTATTCAGGGATTCAGAGATCCAGGGGTTCAGGGATTCAAGGATCTAGGGATCTGGGGGTTCAGGAATTCAGGGCTTTGGGGACTCAGGGATTCAGGGGTTAAGGGATTTGGGGATTCGGGGATTCAGAGATCAGAGATCCAGGGATTCAAGGATACAGGGATCCAGGGGTTCAGGGATTCAGAGATGAAGGATTCGGGGATATGGGGATCAGGGGACTCAAGAGATCAGGGATTCGAGGATTCAGGCGTTCGTGGATCCGAGGATTTTGGGGTTCAGGAATCCAGTGATTCAGGGGTTCAGGGATCAGAGGTTCAGGGATTTGGGGGTTCAGGGATTCAGAGATCCAGGGGCTCAAGGATTTGGGGATCCAGGGGTTCAGGGGTTCAGGGACTCGGAGACCTGGGGATTTGGGGATTCAAGGATTCAGGGATCTGGAGATTCATGGATTCAGAGATTCAGGGATCCAGCTGTTCACCGATTCAGGGATTCAAGGATGGGGGGCTGTGGCGGGGCGTCCCCCGGGCACAGCACCGGGAGGGATGCCCCGCTGAGGTGCCAGCCGTGCCAGCGAGGTTCTGCCAGGGCTTTTCCCTGATCCGTGCCATCCCTAAACCCTGCTCCTCCGGAACGGGAACAACGCTAGATGGCAATGTGAGAATGGAGCAGCCGCTTCCGCTCCGGCCTAGGACGCTGCCGGACATCCCGCTCCTCCCGCCGCCCGTTCCGTTCCCCCGGTGGGCACCGGAGCCCCCCGGGCAGAGCGGGCACCGGGATCCGCCGGGAACCGGGGCCGGAGCGCTGCCGGGGTTACCGGAGGGACGTGTCCCTCCTGTGTTAGGAGTGTCCCAGCCTGTCCAGGAGTGTCCCTGTACCGGGAGTGTCCCCGGCCACCCCAAACCCTCCGTGCCGACCCCACCGGGGGCTCAGGGGGGCTGCGCAGGGAGGGAACCCCGGGTGAGGTTAATCCTGCCGGGATTTGGGAAGGGGGTCCCGTCTCGTTCCCACGTGCCCGGGCAGCCACAGCACACCCTGGTCCTGTGCCAGGGCACGGGGTCCCATGGCAGGGGACAGGGATTTGTCCCAGGACACGGGGTCCTGTCCCGGGACATGTCCCCTGCCCCAGTATCATTCCTAGGCCGGGGACCCCGTTTATGACGCAGGGACTCTCTCCAAACACACACGGTCCCTTCCCAGGATATGGGATCGTGTCCCAGGGAATGGGGTCCCCTATTAGAGCACAGAAACCTTATTCCCGTTTTTAGGACACCCTGTTTTAGGACACAAAGACCTCTCCTAGGACACGATAACTCTGCTCCCACACCACAAGGACTTTATTGGCACCTGAGACCCCATCCCGGGGAAAAAGGACCCCATCCCGGGAAACACGGAGCCCATCCCGGGACAAAAGCACCCCAAGCCCGGGACACCGGGACCCGCGCCCCACTCACCTGTGGCCTCCAGGTAGTAGCCGGTGATGCCCGTCCAGTGCTCGGTGAAGGCTTCCAGCAGGTCCACGCTGGGTTCCCGCTGCTCACACCGGGATCAGGGTCAGGGAGGCTCGGAACTCCCATTCCCGGTCCCATTCCCGGTCCCGTTCCCGGTCCCGTTCCTGCCGCGTTTCCCAGGCCCCGCTCACCGTCTCCACCGCCTGCTGCAGCAGCGCTCCCAGCCGGCTGAGCATGGCTGGGACCCCCGGCCCGGCCCCGGCCCCGGTCCCGGCCCCGTTCCGGCCCCGCCGCTCCCGCCCCGCCCGGCCCCGCCCCCCCGGTCCCGCCCCCGGCGGCTCCGCTGCCGCTCCCGGCGGGATGGGCCGGGCTGGGAGCGGGAAGGGCGGGGGACGGAGGGGCTGGGAAGGTGGCGCTGCCCTAAAACTGCTCCGCGGGCGGGTCTGGGTGGGGATGGACCCGGGGCACCGGGGTGGGAACAAAGCCCACTCACACTGGGGTAAGGCATCAAGCCACCCCGCATGGATCCCGCAAATCCCTTCACCAGGATCAGGATACCCGCCACAAACCTCTTCACTGGGATTGGGATTGATCCCACAAACCCTTTCACAAGGATCAGGATACCCCCACAAACTCCTTCCTCGGGACTGGGACTGACCCCACAAACTCCTTCACTGGGGTCGGAGCTGACCCCACAAACCCCTTTACCAGGGTGGGGATGGACCCCACAAACTCCTTGCACCAGGATCTGGATACCCCCCACAAACTCCTTCCCTGGGGTTGGGATTGACCTCACAAACTCCTTCGCTGGGATGGGGATGCAGTCCACAAACCCCTCTATCAAGATGGGGATGGACTCCACAAACCCCTTCACTGGGGTGGAGCCCATAAACCCGTTTAACAGGATGGGGATTGAGCCCACAAATTCCTTCCCTGGGATCAGGACTGATCCCACAAACCACTTCACTGGGATCAGGATGCCCCCCATAAACTCCTTTCCTGGGGTTGGGATTGACCCCACAAACTTCTTCACTGGGATAGGGATGGACCCCACAAACCCCTTCATAGGATGAGAATGCACCCCACAAACTCCTTTGCTGGGATCTGGAGTGATCCTACAGACCCCTTCACCAGGATGAGGATGAACCCCACAAACTTCTTCCGTGGGATGGGGATTGACCCCACAGATTCCTTCCCTGGAATCAGGACTGACCCCACAAACTCCTTCACCAGGATGGAACCCACACTCACCAGGATAAGGACAAGGACAGCCCCTCTTCCCAGCTCACCCTTTCCCATAAACCTCAAGTTTTACAACATTTATTTTTTAATTCTCTAAAAAAAAAAATAATATACCATTTCTCCAATTCAAACCAAGCCCTGACAAGCACAGCTGTTGGAAAAGCACCCAGGGCCCAGCCCGGGTCCCACTGGCTCCAGGGAATGGAATCGGATCCCTCCCAAATAAATCTGGGTCCCCCGGGGTTTATCCACACCCATCCCTGGAAATTCGGGGTGTGGACAGAGCCAGCAGCTTCTGAAGTTGTGCACCCCAAAAAGGAGGTGGGGATGCAGCAGGGAGAGGCAGGAGAGCCCCAGGTGGGGAGCTGATATGTGTGCATCGATATATCTGGATATAAAAATAGATGTGCGTAGTGGTAGCGTTGATACTGGCGGGTAAAATTCGAATTCCAGGCTGATCCCAGGCTGGTCCTGCACGATCCACGCGCGGCCCGATGTTCTCTGGGAGACTCTGTGGTGCTCACATCGCAGATTTCATCTCCCATTCCTAGATAAATTAAATTGGGGGGGTCAATCCCTCATTTCGCTATTCTGTAGGATCCCCTAAACCCTTCTGTCCTGGATTGCCGAACAAACTGTGTCCTATTTGCCTTCTGCATGGCAGCTGGCTTCTGTTCAGTGGGCAGTTATCCTTATCTCTTCCACACCCACTCCTCCCTTATCTGCTGATAAGAGGCCATTGAACGTCCCTGCATGGCTGATAAGAGCTACAGCATCCCATTGGGAGATGTGAGCCCAGGGGGAGGAGCCAAGCATTCCTGCCTGGATATAATCTGGGGATTCTGGAACACCAGCCAAGCATTCCTGCCTGGATATAATCTGGAGATTCTGGAACACCAGCCAAGCATTCCTGCCTGGATATAATCTGGGGATTCTGGAACACCAGCCAAGCATTCCTGCCTGGATATAATCTGGGGATTCTGGAACACCAGCTAAGCATTCCTGCCTGGATATAATCTGGAGATTCTGGAACACCAGCCAGGCATTCCTGCCTGGATATAATCTGGAGATTCTGGAACACCAGCCAAGCATTCCTACCCAGATACAATCTCGAGTTTCTAGGAATAACAGCACGGATTTTCTCCACTGGATTTCCCAGAGGAACAGCAGCTGCCTCTGCCCCTGGATCTTCAGAGGAAGACTCCACCCTTGTCTAGGATCCCTGCTCCAGCAGAACCAGCCCTGACACTGCAGGAAGGCTGAGCCACAATTCCAATGGGACTGCTGCCAACACCCTGACCCACAGGGCGTCAGGTTGGGTTCTGACTCTGGCAGTGTTGGTTTAGTTCACTGCATTGTTTATTTTATCCTTTTATTTTCTTCCCTAATAAACTGCTATTCCTGCTCCCATATTTTTGCCTGAGAGAGACCCTTAATTTAAAATTTATAGCAATTCAGAGGGAGGGGGGTGTCACAGGCATCTTTTATGAAAAATCCTTTCCTTAGGATTTTTCCTCCTGAGAAGCCGAGAGGCCTCAGGAACAAAATGTAAACAATGGTTATCTGCTGCTGTGGGATGCAACAGGTGCATCTGCGATTGGCCCATGTTCGTTGTTTTTGATTATTGGCAAATCAACGCTCAGCTGGCTTGGACTCTCTGTCCAAGCCACAAGATTTTGTTATCATTCCTTCTTTTTCTATTCTTAGCTAGCCTTCTGATGAAATCCTTTCTTGTATTCTTTTAGTACAGTTTTAATATAATATATATCATAAAATAATAAATCAAGCCTTCTGAAACATGGAGTCAGATCCTCGTCTCTTCCTTCCTCCTCAGACCCCTGTGAACACAGTCACAGATGGGGTTTTACATTTTCCGTTTCAGGGGAGGCTCCTGCCTTCCTCAGCAGACACCTGGCTTTCAAACCGAGACACCTGATCCAGAATTTACCTTTGTCTTCCTCATCACATTTCCCTTCCCCGCCACGACCGGGGATGGCGGCGGCCTCAGGGCGCTCTTGGCTGACGTGGTGCGCTTCAGCAGCGGCCTGAGGAACAATCCCTGAGGGAAAAACAGCACAAAAAGGGTCAGAGGTGCCCTCCAGACCTCGCTATCTCTGTAATTCAGGGGAT
Source organism: Ammospiza caudacuta (assembly GCF_027887145.1). Taxonomy (NCBI): domain Eukaryota; kingdom Metazoa; phylum Chordata; class Aves; order Passeriformes; family Passerellidae; genus Ammospiza; species Ammospiza caudacuta. The sequence goes on from NC_080618.1 coordinate 4,415,013, forward strand.
CCTTTAATTCAAATCTCGGTGTTCCCACCTCGGAGCCAGCCGAGCTGGCGGTGGCAGCGATGTGACCCTTGAGGGACCTCCCGAGGCTCAGCAGGTTCATCTCGGAGCCGGCTCTCAGCCTGCCCTGCATGCCCCGCTCCAGCTGCCCCTGCACCTGCTGCTCCAGCTTGGGAAAGGCTCTGTGCCCTGCAAGGACAGCGGGAGCACTGCCAGGGCCGGGCACCACAGCTCTGCCCGCTTCCAAGGCCAGGAATGGGCAGTGCCCAGCCAGGAGTGGCCACAGAGTGGGCAGTGCCCAACCCAGCGTGGGCAGTGCCCAACCCAGAGTGGCCACAGAGTGGGCATTGCCTGGCCACAGAATGGGCAGTGCCCGATCACAGAGTGGGCAGTGCCCGATCACAGAGTGGCAGTGCCCAGCCAGGAGTGGGCAGTGCCTTACCAGGAGTGGGCAGTGCCCAGTCCCAGAGTGCAGGAATGTGCTCTCTGTTGACAGAATTTTGTATTTGCTGGGGAATGCCCCAGCAAAGGTGGAATGATGCATCTGACTCCATGTTCTCATTACTTTATAATACTGTGTTATATTAAATAATATAATACAGTATTATATTCTATATAATATAAAAATAAAGAAAACTATGCCAAAGAATACATAAAGGATGCTTACACAATGCTAAAAAGATAATAATGAAAACTTGTGACTCTTTCCAGAGTCCTGACACAGCTTGGCCCTGATTGGCCAAAAGAGTCAAAACAACTCACATCAAATCCAATGAAACAATCACCTGTGGGTAAACAATCTCCAAACACATTCCAGACAAGCAAAACACAAGAGAAGCAAACGAGATCAGAATTGTTTTCCTTTTCTTTGAGGCTTCTCAGCTTCCCAGGAGAAAAATCCTGGGCGAAGGAATTTTTTCAGAGAATGTGAATGCCACAATGGAGTGATGAAATTATTTTTTGTCTTTTTAAAAAAGGAAAAAAGCTCAGAAGTTTCTCTCTTTAATTGGGAAAAAAGACACTTATAGGACTTTGGAGACTTTACTTCAAACTGAAGGATAGCCAATTGGACAAAAGCTAAAAAGCCTTGCTTAAGCAATTTACTAGAAAAGGAAGAGAACTGATGGGTTTTGTAGGGTGTTTTACTAGGAGCAAAAGCTTTTTGCCCTCAGCTCAGGTTTTCTCTGTAAAGAGCTTTGTTATTTTGCCTTCTATTAAAACTTTACTGTTTCTAACACTACTACAGAAGCCATCCTGCTGATTTTATGCTACTTTAGGTGTGAAATATTTCTCTGAGAGCTCATAAAACCTGGTAGGAAGAGACCCCCAGAGCCCCTGTGTGCTCCTACCGATGAGGACATCGAGCCCTTCCCGTGTCCCCTTCCTCTGGGGCAGGGTCAGGGTGTGCTGGGACAGGCACAGATCCCGGCTCTGCATGCTGGGGCTGTCCTGGGGCAGCTGGGCACTGGCAGGCCTGGCATGGAGAGCTGGGGAGGGAGGGAAGAGGAGGCACGGTCAGGAGGGAGGGCAGGGAGATGGTGGGGAGGGAAGGGGAGAGAAGGGAGGATCAGGAGGAAGGGAAGAGGAGGGAGAGTGAGGAGGAAGGAAAGAGGAGGGAGGGTCCAGATGAAGAGAAAGGATGATCAAAAGGAAGAGAGGAGGAAGGAGGGTGAGGAGGAAGGGGAGAGAAAGGCTGATCAGGGGGAAGGGAAGGGAAGGGAAGGGAAGGGAAGGGAAGGGAAGGGAAGGGAAGGGAAGGGAAGGGAAGGGAAGGGAAGGGAAGGGAAGGGAAGGGAAGGGAAGGGAAGGGAAGGGAAGGGAAGGGAAGGGAAGGGAAGGGAAGGGAAGGGAAGGGAAGGGAAGGGAAGGGAAGGGAAGGGAAGGGAAGGGAAGGGAAGGGAAGGGAAGGGAAGGGAAGGGAAGGGAAGGGAAGGGAAGGGAAGGGAAGGGGAAGGATGCTCGGGAGACAGAGCAAAGGAGGAACACTGGGGAGAAAGGCAAGAGAAAAGATGATCAGGAGGAAGGGAAGAGGAAGAACAGGGCAAGGACACAAAAATCCCATCTCCCATCCCAGCCCGTGGAGCTGGGGAAGGTGGGCACACCCCAGCCCCTCTCACCTGCCTGCCCGGGCCGGGCACCGCCCGGGGTGTTGCTGCTGGCACAGCTGGGCACGGCAGACGCGGCTCTCGGGCGCTGCCCCTGCGCTGCCCGGTCCAGGCTCTGCTGCTGCCGAAGAGGAGAAGCCCGTGGGCAAGGGGGTGGTGGGAGTGGGAGTGGATCCCCCCAGGCTGAGGGGCATAAATACGGGGCACAGACCCCCAGCAAGTGTTACCAGCTGCTGCAGCCGCTCCGCGTTGGAGTAGAGCTGTTTGGGGGTCTCAGCTGGTCCCTGCCCGGAGGGATCGTCCATGTAGGCGTTGGGGGTGGGCACCCGGCGCAGCAGCAGCCCCCTGAGGGCAGAGGGGTCGCGTTACCCCCAAACCCCGCCCGGAGCGGGAGGGCCGGGGGGTCCCCAGGTCCTTACCCGGCAGCGGGGCGGGTGCTCGGCCTGGGGGGTCTCGGGGGGGGCCCACCGCCCTTCTTTGGCTCCACTGCTCCCCTGGCCTGCAGGGTCTTCAGCCACGCTTCCCTTTCCTCATCTGAACGGGCCTGGTGGGGCAGGATCTGGGCTCAGGGGGTGCCCACGAGGCAAGGTCTGGGTTCAAGGGCACCCACGAGGCAGGGTCTGGGCTCAGGGAGTGCCCTCGGGACAGGGTCTGGGTTCAGGGGGTGCCCCTTGGGGCAGAGTCTGGGCTCAGGGGTGCCCCTGGGGCAGGGTCCGGCCTCAGGGGGCACCCCCAGGGCAGGGTCTGGGCTAAGGGTGCCCCTGGAGCAGGGTCCGGCTTCATGGGTGCCCCCCTAGACAGGGTTCAGGCTCAGGGGGCGTCTACCAGGGCAGGGTCTGGGCGCAGAGGACACCTCCAGGGCAGGGTCTTGGCTCAGGGGGTGCTCCTTGGGCACGGTCCGGGCTCATGGGTGCCCCAGGGCAGGGTCTTGGCTCAGGGATGCCCCCCTAGACACGGTTCAGGCTCAGGGGGCGTCTGCCAGGGCAGGGTCTGGGCGCAGAGGACACCTCCAGGGCAGGGTCCGGGCTCATGGGTGCCCCAGGGCAGGGTCCGGGCTCATGGGTGCCCCAGGGCAGGGTCTGGGCTCAGGGGTGCCCCCCTAGACAGGGTGCAGGTGCCCCCCGGCAGTGACACGGGGTACCCTGGTGTCCCTCACCTGCAGCAGGGCGAGCTCCCGGCCGCGCTGGGCGATTCGGATCCGGAGGTTCTGGGGGGACCCGGCGGCCGCCCCGGGGGTCACCTCGCAGCCGTCCAGGCGCAGGGCGCACACGGGGCGCTGGGCACCGCCGGGCTCCGGGAACATGCGCAGGGCTCCGTGCCGGACCGCGCACCACAGGCGCTGCCAGCGGCCCCGCAGCCGCACGGCCAGGAACCCTGCGGGCACCCCGGTCAGCGGGCACGGGGGGCATTCGGGCACCCCCAAACCCCGGCCCCTCATAACCCTGGTCAGCGGAACCCCCAAATCCCGGACCCTCGCAGCCCCCCCAAACCCTGGCCCCTTGTAACCCTGGTCAGCGGGACCCCCAAATCCCAGCTCTTTGCAGGCCCCACCGGGAGAGGCACCCCCAAACCCCGGCCCCTCGCACCCTCCACCGGGGGCAGCACCCCCCAAACCCCGGCCCTTTGCAGCCCCCTGGGGACATTCGGGCACCCCCCGACCCCCGGCCCCTCGTAGTCCCCCCGAACCCCGGCCCGGCACCCCCTGAACCCCAGCCAATTTCGAAAGCTGATCCTCTCTAATATCATCCCAACCATTAAGAAGCTATGAACCAGCATTAGGCTTTTAAGCTAAATAAAGAGGGTTCCCCCCTCCTTAATGATTTGCCTCAACTAAACCCCAGCCCCTGATTTTTTATCATGCTCGCTTCATGACTCACTTTCTCTTTAATTATCCAACCCAAACTTTAGTCATTTGTATCAATAAATTCCCCCTCCAGCAAACCACCCATGGCTTCAAGCTCTACCCCCTGAACCTGGCCATGAACTGAAGCTTCTTTGACCAATTTTCAAGCCCATCCTTCCTAGGGATCCCTCTAATCCGCATCTCAATAACATTCCCAGCTCTCCTATTACCATCCCTAGACAATCGATGAATTGCTAACCCCTCGCAGCCCCCCCAAATCCCGGCCCTTTGCAGCCCCCCCGACCCCCGGCCCTTTTGCAGCCCCCACCTCCTCTGGCGTCCTCTCCGTGCCGCGGGCTGCGGGCCGGGCTCTGCCGGCAGCGATTCTCATCCTCCTCTTCCTCCCTGCCGAGCTGGGGTGCGGCAGGGTGAGAACCCAGCTCGGTGGGGTCTGAGCCCCCTGCACCCCGACCCCCTCCCCAAAAGGAGCACGAGATTTGGGGTTGGGGTGCATTCCTGACCCCCTCCCCAAAAGGAGCACAGGATGAGGGGTTGGGGTGCATTCCTGACCCCCTCCCCAAAAGGAGGGCGAGATTTGGGGCTGGGGTGCATTCCTGACCCTGACCCCGACCCCAAAAGGAGCCAAGGATAAGGGATTGGCGTGCATTCCTGAACCCCTCCCCATAGGGGGCACAGGATGAGGGGTTGGGGTGTATTCCTGACCCCCTCCCCAAAAGGAGGGCGAGATTTGGGGTTGGAGTGTATTTCTGACCCTGACCCCCTCCCCAAAGGGAGCCAAGGATAAGAGGTTGGGGTGGATTCTTGATCCCCTCCCCAAAAGGGGCACGGGATAAGGGGTTGGGGTGTATTCCTGACCCCCTCCCCAAAAGGAGCACGGGATAAGGGGTTGGGGTGTATCCCTGACCCCCTCCCCAAAAGGAGCCCAGATATGGGGTTGGGGTGTATCCCTGACCCCCTCCCCAAAAGGAGCCCAGATATGGGGTTGGGGTGTATCCCTGACCCCCTCCCCAAAAGGAGCTCAGATATGGGGTTGGGGTGTATCCCTGACCCCCTCCCCAAAAGGAGCTCAGATATGGGGTTGGGGTGTATCCCTGACCCCCTCCCCAAAAGGAGCCCACATATGGGGTTGGGGTGCATTCCTGAGCCGTTCCTGGGTTTCCTGGGGGACAAACTCACCCTGCTGAGCCTCGAGGAAGGTGACGCAGGGACACTGAGGGCTGCCAGCCCGCTCGGGGCATCGCTGCTCACCTCCTCGATCACCTGCCGGGTGAAATGGGCAGTGCTGCAGCTAAAAACGCTCCTCACAACCCCGAGGAAGGAATGGGGACACACCCCGGGAGCACCAGAGCGGGGCCACACCCCCATTTCCCCTGTGGGAATCCACAAAATCAGAGGGTTTTGGAAAAGTTGCAAAAGGCAGGCTTCAGAGGCAGCAGAACTGTGATAAGAGCTAAGCAGCAGACATGAGATTGGTCAGCAGAAAAATTATTTAAACTGTAGAAAAGCAAGGACAAATAGAACAATGGTCTGTGTATTAACGCTTGCCTAGAATAACTCCCTAAGCTACAGAAAAGTTTATCTAGTGAGATATTAGGAAGTTTGAAGCTTAATAATGGAGCTCTGTGTGTTGTGTTTTAAGGCTTACAAGTAAGCATTATATTCGAAATAAGCAAGCATTGTTTTAACCAAAGGTACCTGTGCTTATAGTGGTTGGATAGAACTGCTGTCAATGTGCTTTTGCTTTGTGTGATTGGTCAAGAAGCTTATAAAGTGAGTTTTAACATTAAGTTCTTGGTCTGCTGGCTGGGATGTGAGCTGCTGGCATCTTCCCATTGTTATAACCATGGAATGAGGCTGATGCTGGAAAATAAAACAGCTCAAGGCTCGTTCCCAGCAGTCCTGTCCCGTTTGTGATGTGTGCACAGTGTGACCGTGTTCACAGGGGTTTTCTGACTGGGGAAGAGATGAGGATCTGACTCCATGTTTCAGAAGGCTTGATTTATCATTTTATGATATATATTACATTAAAACTATACTAAAAGAATAGAAGAAAAGGTTTCATCAGAAGGTTAGGATAGAAAAGAATGATAGCAAAGGCTTGTGGTTCGGATCTCTGTCTAAGCTAGCTGGGCTATAATTGGCCGTTAATTACAAACATCCAAAATGAGCTAATCAAAGATCCACCTGTTGCATTCCACAGCAGCAGACAACCATTGTTTACATTTTGCTCCTGAGGCCTCTCGGCTTCTCAGGAGGAAAAAATTTGAAGGAAAGTACTTTCTATGAAAGATGTCTGTGACATACACAGCCCCCAGCCAGCAGCATCCCCCTGCCCACCCCGCTCCTGCCCGGCTGCAACACCTCCAAACCTTCCTCCAGTCCTCGGCCTGCTGCCGGCTCTGGAAGCCGATGACCAGCACCTCTCCTGCTGTCCCTGTCACCTTCAGGGCGTATGGCATCTTCTTGCCCCGCTGCTCCTTGGCGGTGACGCGGCAGCCGCGCAGGTCCAGCTCCAGCACGGGCTGCAGGTCAGCGGCGCACCTGAAACACTGAGGGGGCACAGAGGGGTGAGGGGGGCACGGAGGGGGCACAGAGACCCGTCCATGGCTGTAGGAGTGTCAGGGGGTAGGATGGTGGGCATGGAGGGAGATGAGAGATCTCTGAAGCCAGGTGGTGGAATTTGGGGTTTATGGCAAAGGGGCCTTGCTGGGAGCTGCCAGGCACAGCTCAGAGCAGGCCTGAGAGAAGAGAAAGAGAGGTAAAGAGAGTGGTAAAGAGGATGAGAGAGAAAAGTTCTCATTACAATACCATAAATCTTCTTCTGGTCATGGAATTTGGGGTTTATTGCAAAGGGCCTGGGTGTAGGGCCCTTGTTTGGAGCTGCAGCCACAGCTCAGAGCAAGCCCGAGAGAGGAGAGGGGGAGAGAGGATGAGAGGGTGAGAGAGTAAAAAAGGGTAAGAGAGTAAAAGGGGTACCAGGGAGAAGTTTCTGTTCCAACACAGTAAATCTTCTTCTGTGTTGAATATTCTAATTCTCACGAACCAATCCAGTACAAGATACAAATCCTACAACATTTCCATACAGCCTATAAGAATCACTACATCACCATCCTGTGTTACATTTTAAACCCTAAAATCTCCTCTTTGTGCCCCTTCTGCCAAGCTGTAGGGTCTGCTCTGAGCCTTGGAGCTATCTGCAAGCAGAGGGTGTTGTTCCATCAAAAGGGGATCACCTTCAGCAGCCACACCATTGTTTTCCAGTTGTTCAGTAACTGAGGGATCTCAAAGCTTGCTTTCATTTCAATCTCACTTATAGTTTCCATATTCTCAAAATCTTTTGCCAGACAATCATATTGATAAGGCTTTCCTGTTCCATCTCCCCCCTCCACGCCTTCCTCCACCCTCCTCACCAGCAGCACGTGCTCCCTGACGATGAAGAGCTGCTTTGCCCACTGTCCCAGCCAGCGCTTCCTCCAGAGGAACCCGCAGAGCTGCGGCTCGGGGCGCCCGGGGGGCTCGGCCTCGGTGCTGGAGCGCAGGTAATGAGCCCGGTCCTTCACCCCTTCCTCCTCCTCCTCCTCTTCCTCCTCTCCGTACGACTCGTAGTGGCTGCTGTCGCTGTCGCCGCCGCCTGGGAGCGGGGATGGGGTCAGGGCTGGGAGGGTGGGGGGCGCTGGGGAGGGGGCGCGGGGGGATCTCACCGGTGCTGCCGTGCCCGGGGCGTTCAGTGTCCTCGTAGGAGTCATCGGTTGGAAGGGCTGGAGGGTTTGGGGGTCTTGGGGGAGCACCCAGCTCCTTGTTCTGGGGGTACAAAGGGGTTCCAGATGTGCTGCCCACCCCGGGGAACCTCACAGGGTCCGGGGGCAGGTGGGAACCAAAAACCCTTCAGGTCTGCTTGGACCCTCGGTGCCAGTAAGGTTGGCCAGCGGTGCCATCCCGGGCATGGGATGGGCCCCCCTCTCCCAGCCTCTGAGCCCTCCAGCTCTTGCTGCCCACCCTCAGCCCCTCAGCCCCTCAGTATCCCCTCTCCCACCCTATTGAGCCCCCTCGGTGCTCCTCTCCCATGCCCTGAACGCCCCCAGCCCCTCGGTGCCCCCTCTCTGACCCCCCTGAGCCCCCCAAACCCTTCAGTGCCCACCTGAGCCCCCCAGCCCCTCGGTGCCCCCTCTGCCACCCCCCTGAGCCCCCCAGATCCTGCTGCCCCCTCTCCCACACCCCTGATCCCCCCCAGCCCCTCATTTCCCCTCTCACCTCTCCGTGAGGGCCCAGCCGGGTTCTGCCTCCCGCTGCATCCGCGCTCCCGGAGCCTGCGGGGAAAATCAGCTCCATGCTGGGGTGCTGAGGGGTCAGGGACCCCCCAAAACACGCCTGGAGGAGGAGATTGGGTTGGTGGGACTCACCCGGGCTGGCCTGGCCCTGCTGAGGCCCTGGGGAGGGCGAGAGGCAGCGCATGATCATGTACTCGGCATCCTCTGCTGCAAGGGGGCAAGGCCGAGGGAGAGTCAGGGACCTGTCATTGGTACTAAACATGTTCATACTCCTACCCCTAATAACCCTCTCCACCCCATCCTTGTGGGAGTGTCAGGGGTAGGATGGTGGGGACGGACAGAGAGGAGAGATCTCTGCAGCCAGGTGGTGGAATTTGGGGTTTATTGCAAAGGGCCCTGCTGGGAGCTCTTAGCCACAGCTCAGAGCAGGCCAGAAAGAGAGAAAGAGAGGTAAAGAGAGTGGTAAAGAGGATGAGAGAGAGGTTCCCATTACAATACAATAAATCTACTTCTGGTCGTGGAATTTGGGGTTTATTGCAAAGGGCCTGGGTGCAGGGCCCTTGTTTGGAGCTGCCAGGCACAGCTCAGAGCAGGCCCCAAAGAAGGAGAGAGAGATAAAGAGAGAGAAGGCATGAGCGTGGTAAAGAGAGAATGAGAGAGTAAAAGAGAGGATCAGAGGACAAGGTTCCTGTTACAATACAATAAATCTTCTTCTGGTTGTGGAATTTGGGGTTTATTGCAAAGGGCCTGGGTGCAGGGCCCTTGTTTGGAGCTGCAGCCACAGCTCGGAGCAGGCCCGAGAGAAGAGAGGGGGAGAGAAGATGAGAGGGTAAGAGAGTAAAAGGGGTAAGAAAGCGAGGTTCCTCTTCCAATAAAATAAATCTTCTGTGTTGAATATTCTAATTCTCACTAACCAATCTAGTACAAGATACAAATCCTTGCACCCCCAGCCCTGCACTCACCCGGGCCCTGCAGCCGCCCCAGCAGCTCCCACACCGATTTCTTCTTGGCCCGAGCAGCAGCGCTGAGGCTCTCGCGGTCCAGGAGGAGCAGGAAGGAGCGCAGGTCCGACAGCAGCTTGTCCAGGTCTGCAGGGGACAGGGACAGCGACAGAGATGTGACACTGCACCCCGGAGCACCGTGTGGGCACGGGTGCCCTGCACTGGCACCTGCACTGGGCACTGCTGGAGGGTCCCTGATGTCTTGGGGATGTCCCCGATGCCATGGAGGGTCCCTGATGTTATGAGGTGTCCCCAGTGTCATGGAGGTGTCCTCAATGCCTTGGAGATGTCCCCAATGCCATGGGGTGGCCCCAATGCTGCGAAGGGTCCCTGATGCCATAGGAGGACCCTGATGCCTTGGGGGTGTCCTGATGCCATAGGGTGTCCCTGATGCCATGGGGGGACCATGATGCCATGGAGATGTCCCCAATGCCATGAAGGGTCCCCAGTGCCATGAGGGTGTCCCCACTGCCATGGGGGGACCCCAATGCCTTGGGATGTCCCCGATGCCGTGAGGACTCCCTGATGCCATGGAGAGTCCCCGATGCCGTGGGGTGGCCCCAATGCCGTGAGGGGTCCCCAATGCCATAGGAGGATCCTGATGCTATGGGGGTGTCCCTGATGCCTTGGGGTGTCCCCAATGCCATGGAGGGACCCTGATACCATGGGGTTGTCCCTGATGCCATGAGGTGTCCCCGATGCTGTGGCGGGTACGTGCCCGGTCCCACCAGCCCTGCCCTTCTGTGGCACCTGCCCCGGCCGGGCACAATCCGGCCATTGAGTGGCACGGGGGCACCGGGGGAGGATGAGGAGGGGGCCCTGTGGGGATGAAGGCTCCTCTGTTGAGCTGACAGAGCCGGTTTGTTCCCGGTTTGTTCCTGGTTGCTGCTGCACGTGCAGAGGAGGAGGAGGAGGAAGATGAGCCCTGGCAGGCTGGAGCAGCTGATGAAGGCTGAAATGCTGAGGGCACGGACAGGGATGAATCCCAGATTTCTCCGGGTTAACGGGGATGAATCCCAGATTTCTTCAGGTTAACGGGAATGAATCTCAAATTTCTCCAGGGATGAATCCCAAATTTCTCTGGGTTCACAGGGATGAATCCCAAATTTCTCCAAGTTAACAGGGATGAATCCCAAATTTCTTCAGGTTAATGGGAATGAATCCCAAATTTCTCCAGGAATGAATTCCAAATTTCTTCAGGTTAATGGGGATAAATCCCAAATTTCTCTGGGTTAACAGAGATGAATCCCAAATTTCTCTGGGTAAGGGGGATGAATCCCAAATTTCGCTGGGTAAGGGGTATGAATCCCAAATTTCCTCCCCCGGGTGAGGCAGAGGAAGGAGCCCCCCTTCCACGCTGCCCCAGGGTGGGTGAAGCCCCCTCCCCACCCCGGAGCTGCTGGCACGGGGGTCCCCCCGTCCCCTCCGCGCATCCCCGGCCGCGGAGCCCACACCCAGCCCGGGGGGAGAGGAAACATCTGGCAGCGCTGAGTCCGGGCCGAGCAACGCCGGAGCGGGGCCCAAACATCTGGATTTGCCTGGAAACCGGGGCAGGGGCGGGGGGGAAGCGCTCCCAGCGGGGAAAGCGGCGGGGGCTGGGGCAGGGCCGGGCTGGAGGGACCTGCGGGGCACACGGGGACTGTCCCCCCCTGGCCAGCGCGCCTGGCTCGTCCCCTCCCTCCCTCCCTTCGTGCTCTCCTCCGCCCAGGCTGAATTCCTCGGCAATGACATCTCCGTCCTCTCTCTCACCCTTCTGCCCTCCATGCGCCCCCCCCCCCCCCCCGCGCTGCCCCCCGGCCGCTGGGGCAGCGATCCGTGCCCAGCCGTGCCCATCCGTGCCCACAGCCCGCGCAGGGGCTGCCCTGAGCGCTGGCCCGGTGCCCGGTGCCCGCCGCAGTGCCAAGGGAAAGCGGCCGGGATGGAAAACATCTGCGGGGCGGGAGGAAAACGCCCCCCAAACACACACAGAGCGTCTCCTAGCAAAGCTCCAGCGGCACTGTGGCTTCCTCATCCTCATCCTCACCCTCGCGGCCCCGGGGATGCCATGGGAACGGCGGCGCCCGGGTGATGCCAGCGCGGTTCGGGGCAGCTTTTTGGGGTTTTATCGGGGCGTGTGGGGGTGACCCGGGGGTGGCTCGGGCCCAGCGCGGGATGACTCAGAGGAGGCTGCGGGAGCTGCTCGCGGCCACAGCGTGACTCGTCATGTGCGGAGGCTCCAGGCCACGGCTGCAGGGTGGGGACGCTCCCCCCGCGGCTGCTGCGCCCCCAAACTGCCCCTGGGAGGGCGCTGGAAAGGGGCGCTGTGCCCCCCCTACCCTGCCACGGCACCCCAGTGTCGGGGGGACACCTCAATGTCGGGGGCAGACCCCAATGTCAGGGGGACACCCCGATCCCTCCTTCCCCCCCAGCTGTGACCCCTTTTCCCTCCGCGCCTCCCACCCCCCCATTTCACCCCCTCCTCTTTTCCCGAACCCCCTTTTCCCTTCCTCGCCCCCACGGGCAGCCCCGCAGCCTCCCCCAGGGCTGAACCCCCTTTTCCCCCCGGGTTTGGGTTGGTGCCCCCCGGCCTCGCATCCTTTTGGAGCCCCCCCGTACCTCGCTGCCGGGACATGGTGCGGGAGCGGTCACATCGCGCCGGGACCGGGATCGGGATCCGAACTGGGATCGGGATCCGGAACGGGGATGGGGACCGGGACCGGGATTGGGATCCGGACCGGGATTAGGACAGGGATCGGGATCTGGACCGGGATGGGGATCGGGAGCAGGACTGGGATCTGGACCGGGATTGGGATCGGGACAGGGATCAGGATTGGGACCAGGACCGGGATCGGGATTAGGACAGGGATCGGGATTGGGTTCGGGTTCAGGACAGTGACCGGGATCGATATCGGGATCGATACCGGAACCTAAACCAGGATCGGGATTGGGACAGGGATCAGGATCGGGATCCAGACGGGGAACGGGATCGGGGTCGGGACCGGGATGGGGATCAGGATCAGGACAGGGATCGGGATCGAGACCGGGACCGAGATCGGTACCGGAACCGAAACCAGGATCGGGATTAGGATGAGGATCGGGATCGGGACAAGGACCGGGATGGGGATCGGTACCGGGATGGGCACCGGGACCGGGCCCGCGCTGTCCCGGCCCGGCTCGGCTCGCACACGCCCTGCGGGCCCCCAGCGCAGCCCGGCCGGGGCGGGAGGAAGGCGGGGAAGGCTCCGCGTCCTCCTCGGAGCAGCACCGCCATCTGCAGGGACCCGGCCCCCAAAAATCCAGGGGGATTTTTGGACAACGGGAGGAAGCAAAGCTGCGGAGCCGGGCTGGATAAAGCCATTTCACCTTTAATTGTAAGCAAAAAATCACTCTCACGCGGATTCTCCAACACCAGCAAATAAAATAAACTCTAACAAAAACAGAGAAAGTGAATCACTGTAGTCCAGTCCGAAAACAACCCATATTTATATATATATTTATAGATATGTCGTTTGTAGCAGTGAAAGGCAAGTATGGGCCAGTGAATTCCCGATAAATTACATTCTTTACATCCCAACAAGGTCTAGCGGCTGGAAAGTGGCTGGAAACAAAAACCGGGGAGCGTGGAGGGGTCGGGGGTGCGGGGAGAGAGGGGTCCTGCCCAAAACGTGTGCCTGGAGAGGGGAAAGGGAAGGGAAGGTGCTGCCCGGTGCCGAGCCTTGTCCGGGAGGGGACAGGGACAGTGGCGAGCCCTGGAGAGCGGGCATGGTGCCCATTGAGCCGTGCCCTGCTCCAGTCCATCCGTGTCTGTTCGGTGGGCAAATTATCACTCCAGCGCCCTCCTGTGCCCCCCAAATCACCACTCCAGTGCCCTCCTGTGCCCCCCAAATCTTCACTCCAGTGCCCTCCAAGTAATCGTCCCAGTGCCCCCCAAATTATCGCTCCTGTGCCCCCCAAATCTTCACTCCAGTGCCCTCCAAATAATCGTCCCAGTGCCCCCCAAATTATCACTCCTGTGCCCCCAAATCATCACTCAAGTGCTCTCCTGTGCCCCTGAAATCATCACTCCTGTGCCTCTGAAGTCATTGCCCCAGTGTCCCCAAATCATCTCTCCTGTGCCCCCCAAATCATCACTCTAGTGCCCTCCAAATCATCACCCCAGTGCCCCCCAAATAATCGCCCTAATGCCCCCAGATCATCGCTCCTGTGCCCCCCAAATCATCACCCCCTGCATCCCCCCCATCCATAGCTGGAGATGCCCCAGGGTCCCCCCACCCCAACCCTGCCACCCCCGGGGTGCCCCCCCTGCCCCTCTGCCCAGCCCGGAGCTGGGGGGCGTTGGCAGTGTGTCCTTGGGGTCCCCTCTGCAGCTCCTGGCACAGGAGGGACCGGGGGGGACAGAGCTGGGGGGCTGCAGGGATTGGGGGTTAAGCTGGGATTTAGGCCTGGCTTTGCTGGGAGAACATCGGTCTGGCAGTGTGGGCTCTTCCCGAGCCTCGGGGTGGGCACAGGGGCACCTTGGGGGGCACCTCGGGGTGGGAGATGGGGACAGCAGAACCCCCCAGCGCCACCTCAGCGGAGCCAGGGGGCTGAAAGCAGAGCCAGGCACATTCCTGGGGGGGGGGGGGGGGGGAAAGGGGGGCACAAAGCCCAGAGACCCCCTCAGCCGAACTGTGCCCACCATGGGGCAGGGGCTGGTTCGAGTCCCCCCAGCCCCTTCCCCCTGTGCCAGGCAGGTTCGATGCCCCCATCTCCATTTCCCCATGCCAGGCAGGTTGGAGCCCCCCAGCTCCCTGTGCCAGGCAAGTTTGTGCCCCCCCAGCTCCCCATGCCAGGCAGGTTCAACGTCCCCAGCCCCATCCATGCCAGGCAGGTTCGATGCCCCCATCTCCCCATGCCAGGCAGGTTCAATCCCCCCCATTCCCCCGTGCCAGGCGGGTTGGAGCCCCCCAATCCCCAACCCGTGCCAGGCAGGTTCGACCCCACCTTCTCCCTGTGCCAGGCGGGTTCAATCCCCCCCAATCCCACCAGGATTGAGGTGGGAGGCGCAGATTTGGGGGGCGCAAGTTTTGGGGGGCACAGATTTGAGGGGCTGGAGGAGGAGCTGTGGGGGGAACCCCAATAAAAACCGGCTGGGGAGCCCTGAAGCGATTCCATGGCGCAACACGGACGGAGCTGTCCCGAGGAGGAGGAGGAGGAGGAGGGCTCAGAAGAGGAAGGCTTTCTTCTTCAGCTCGTTGCGCTTCCACAGCGCCAGCTTGCCAAACTCCTCCGGCGACATCTCGAACACCTTGAGGAAATCCTCGGGGGACAGGTGGCGCTGCAGGGGAGGGGACAGAGGTTGGTGACACGGATAAGAGATGGTGACACGGACAGGGGTCGGTGACACGGATAGAGGATGGTGACACGGACAGGGGACGGTGACACCAATAGAGGATGGTGACACGGACAGAGGTTGGTGAGATGGACAGGGGACGGTGACACCAATAGAGGTTGGTGACACAGACAGGGGATGGTGACACCAATAGAGGATGGTGACACGGACAGGGGACAGTGACACCAATAGAGATTGGTGACACAGACAGGGGACGGTGACACAGACAGGGGACGGTGACACAGATAGAGCATGGTGACACGGATAGGGGACGGTGACACGGACAGTGGTTGGTGACACCAATAGAGCTTGATGACACGGACAGGGGACGGTGGCACAGGTAGAGGATGGTGACACGGACACGGGATGGTGACACACCCAGAGGATGGTGACACGGACCGGGGACGGTGACACTAATGGAAGATGGTGACACAGACAGGGAATGGTGACATAGATAGAGGATGGTGACACGGACAGGGGACGGTGACACCAATAGAGATTGGTGACACAGACAGGGGACGGTGACACGGATAGGGGACAGTGACACGGATAGGGGACAGTGACATGGACAGAGGTTGGTGACATAATAGAGGTTGGTGACATGGACGGGGGACGGTGACACAACTGGAGGATGGTGACACAGAGGATGGTGACACGGACAGGGGATGGTGGCACAGATAGAGGATGGTGACACAGACACGGGATGGTGACACACCCAGAGGATGGTGACACCAATGGAAGATGGTGACACAGACAGGGAATGGTGACATGGATAGAGGTTGGTGACATGGACAGGGGATGGTGGCACCAATAGAGGATGGTGACACGGACACGGGATAGTGACCCGGAGAGGGGACGGTGACACGGACATTGGATAGTGACACAGATAGAGAATGGTGACACGGACAGGGGATGGTGACACCAATAGAGGATGGTGACACAGACAGGGGATGGTGACACGGACAGGGGATGGTGACACGGACAGGGGACGGTCACATGGATAGGAGTTGGTGACACGGACAGGGGATGGTGACACGGACATTGGATAGTGACACAGATAGAGCATGGTGTCACGGACAGGGGATGGTGACACAACTGGAGGATGGTGACACAGATAGAGGGCAGTGACACACCCGGAGGATGGTGACACAGATAGAGAATGGTGACACGGACAGGAGTTGGTGACACGGACAGGGGACAGTGACACCCCCAGAGCCCCCCCGAGGGTGACAGTGACACAGCCCCACCTCCAGCCTGGTCCTGTCCACGCCGGGCGGGAGCTTCACTCGGCCTCGGTTCGTCACCATCAGCATCTCGTAGGGGTAAATCTGGAAAAACGGGGAGAGAAACGGGGGATTCGGGTTTCCAAACGAGCTGTGGGGCTGATAAAACCGGCGCTGGGAGGTAAAAAAACAATGGGAAGGATTCCGCTGATTGAGGAATGGAAAAAGAGATATTTGCTTTTACAAATAAACTGATTTTTTACAAGTAAACTGATTTTCGTTTTGCTGAGAAATGAAACTGGATATTGAAAGATGAAAGAAACAATGGGGGAAAACCCTAAATTCCATAAGAATTAAAAATGAAAAGGGAGGGTTATACATTAGAGGGGAATCTTTGGGATCAGGTGTTCTGGGAAGCCTGAACCTCTCAAGTACCTCAGAAATGGGGGAAAACCCCTAAATTCCATAAGAATTAAAAATGAAAAGGCAGGGTTATACATTAGAGGGGAATATTTGGGATCAGGTATATCGGGGAGTCTGAACCTCTCAAGTACCCCAGAAACGGGGAAAGAGAGAAGGGAAATGTGGCTGGAAATCGGGATAAAAAGGGAGGCTGCTCCTCCAAAACTTGGAGAGACCCCAGGGGATGCCCCATGGCCTCTGCCTTGATTGGAATAAAGTCAAAGGACTCCTCTGTCTCCTTTTTGGACACAAACCTCTGGTGTCTGGGGATTCATTTTCCTAACAGGGAGGACACAGGGCTGTGAGAGCCTCCCCTGACCCCATCCAAGCCCCCCCAGCTCCATCCAAATCCCATCTAAACCCCATCCAAGCCCCCCCAGCCCCATCCAAACGCCCCAAAGCCCCATCCAAGGCCCCCAACCCCATCCAAGTCCCCCCAGCCCCCTCTAAGCCCCTCCTAGTCCCATCCAAGCCCCATCCAAGGCAAGCCCCCAACCCCATCCAAGCCCCTACCAATGCCCCCAACCCCATTTAAGCCCCCCCAGCCCCCCTCACCTTCTGCTCCAGCATGCTGGGCAGGGAGTTCCCTCTGTCCATCCGTCCCCGCTGGCCGTTCTGGGGGGGCAAACCTGAGGTCAGCCCGGCCCCCGCCCCAATTCCCCGCTCTTGAAGCCCGGGTGAGGAGCTCCAGGTCCCTCCCCCCTGCAGGGACCGTCCCGAGGTGGCCCCGGTGTCCCCTCCCCGCCCCCGTCACCGTTCCTGTGTCTCCGTGTCCGTGTCCAGGTGAGCTCTTACCTGCAGGGCTGCACAGAGAGAGGAGGGGGCTCAGCCCGGGGACCCCAACATTCTGCTGTGCCCCCCGCATCCTACTGAGCTCGGGCTTGTGGCACCCTGCCGGTCCCTGAGACACCCCCACATCTCCAGGGACACACCCACACCTCCCAGGACATGCCAGCATCCCTCAGGACACCCCCACATTCCCAGGACACCCCCACACCTCCAGGACATCCCTCTAGGACACCCCCACATCTCCCAGAGCACACTCACATTCTTGGGGACATTCCCAGGGACATCTCCAGGGACACCCTCAGATCCCCAGGACTCCCCCAGGACACCCCCAGACTCCCAGGATCACCCACACATCACCAGGGACATCCCCAGGACACCCCAACACCCCCAGGATACCCGCAGATCTCCGGGACACCCCCACATCTCCCAGAGCACACCCACATTCCTGGGGACACTCCCAAAACACCCCCACATCACCAGGGATACCCCCACATCACCAGGACACCCCCACATCCCCAAGAACATCCCCACATCACCAGGGACATCCCCAGGACACCCCCACATTCCGGGGGACATTCCCTGGGACACCCCCCGATCCCCAGGACACCCCCACCCTACCCGGGATCACCCCCACATCTCCAGGGCACTCCCACACTCCCAGGGACACCCCCCCACATCCCCAAAACATCCCCACATCTCTGCAGGACGTTCCAGCATCCACAGGACACCCCCACATCTTCCAGAGCACCCCCACATTCCTGGGAACATCACCTTGGACACCCCCACAGTCCCAGGATCACCCCCACATCCCCAAGGACGCCCCCAGACCCGCAGGGACACCTCCACATTTCCTAAAACACCCCCACATCACCAGGGACACCCCTACAGCCCCAGGACACCCCCACATCACCAAGGACACCCTCAGACCCCCAAGGACATCCCCACATTCCCAGGGACACCCCCAGAATACCTCCACACCCCCAGGACACCCCCACACCCCCAGGGACACCCCCAGAATACCTCCACACCCCCAGGGACACACCCACATTCCCAGGGACACACCCACATTCCCAGGGACACACCCAGAATACCTCCACACCCCCAGGACACCCCCAGGGACACACCCACATTCCCAAGGACACCCCCACATCTCCAGGGACACCCCAGGATCACCCCCACACCCCCAGGGACACACCCACATTCCCAGGGACACCCCCGGATCACCCCCAGGACACCCCCAGTCCCTGCCCCTCACCAGGGCTCCCCTTCTCGCTCCCCGCCGAGCCGAACTCTGCTGACTGCAGCTGTGGGGGACAGGGACAGACACAGGGACAGGGTCGCAGGGGTGACCCCAACCCCTGAGCAGCCTGGGGTGACCCCAGCAGTGTTGGGGGGGGGACAGGTGACAGTCGCTTACCCGGGTGAGGGTGCTCCGGCCGGAGGCGGGGAGGGAGGAGCTCTTGGAGCTCGTGTGGAGGGCTGGGAGAGAGGCAGAGGGAGAGTCAGGGACATTTGGGGACAGGTAGGGACCTTTGGGGATATTTAGGGACAGGCAGGGACAGGAAGGGACTTTTGGGGACAGTCAGGCATGGGTAGGGATGGGCCGAGACTGCCAGGGACCTTTGGGGACATTTAGGGACAGGCAGGGACCACCAGGAATGGGCAGAGACCATCAGGGACCACCAAAGATGGGCAGAGACTTGTAGGGACCTTTAGGGACAGGCAGGGATGGGTAGGGACCATCAGGGACAGGCAGGGACTGGCAGGGACATTTAGGGACAGGCAGGGATGGGTAGGGACCATCAGGGACAGGCAGGGACTGGCAGGGACATTTAGGGACCATCAGGGACAGGCAGGGACTGGCAGGGACCTTTAGGGACAGGCAGGGATGGGCAGAGAAGGATGGGGACATTTAGGAATTGGCAGGGACAGGCAGGAATCTTTAGGGACCTTTAGGGATGGGCAGGGACAGGCAGAAACCTGTAGGGACAGGCAGAGACCATCAGGGATGGGCAGGGACATTTAGGGACAGGGAGGGACCACCAGGGACGGGCAGGGAGCTTTAGGAACATTGAGGGCCAGGCAGGGGTGGGCAGAGACCATCAGGGGAGGGCTGGGACTTTTAGGAACCTTTAGGGACAGGCAGGGGTAATCAGGGACGGGCAGGGATGAAGGCAGGGATTTGTGAGGTGCAGGTGGGGTTTGGAAGGTACAGGCGGGATTTGGGGTGCAGGCACCCAGAAATGAGGAGGGAAAGGGCCGGGGTTCAGAACCATCCCACTCACACGTGTGGAAAGGCGTCCGGTCCGGCAGCGAGCGGGTTTTCCTCCGGATCGGGAGCGACTTCTCCATCTCCTCCTTCAGGATCAGCTTCCCGAGGTTGGAGGTGACCTGGGAACCGAGGAACCTCATTGGGATCGGTGCCATCACCCCCAGCCCCCTAAAACTGCCACCAAGGGACCCCCATTGGCATCAGTGCCATTGTCCCCAGTCCCCCAAAGCTGCCACCAAGGGACCCCCATTGGGATCGGTGCCAGCATCCGCAGCCCCTCAGAGCTGCCACCAAGGATTGAATTAATTTTAATTTATTTTAAATTTATTTTAATTTAATTTATTTTTATTTCATTTTTATCCCAACTCCTGTTGGGATTGGTGCCAGTGTCCCCCCAAAGCTGCCACCAAGGGACCTCTGTTGGGATTGGTGCCATCACTCCCAGAGGTGCCACCAAGGGACCTCTGTTGGGATTGGTGCCATCACTCCCAGAGGTGCCACCAAGGGACCTCTGTTGGGATGGGTGCCATCACCCCCAGCCCCTCAGAGGTGCCACCAAGGATTGAATTAATTTAAATTTATTTTTAATTTAATTTAATTTATTTTTATCCCAACCCCTGTTGGGATTGGTGCCATCACTCCCAGCCCCTCAGAGGTGCCACCAAGGGACCTCGTTGGGATCAGTGCCAGTGTCCCCTCAGAGGTGCCACCAAAGGACCCCAACTGGGATCAGTGCCAGCTCTCCCAGTCCCCAGAGGTGCCACCAAGGGATCCCCATTGGGACATCCAATGCCAGCGCCCTCAGCCTCCCAAAGATGCCACCAAGGAACACCCATTGGGATTGGTGCCATCATCCCCAGCCCCCCAAAGATGCCACCAAGGGACACCCATTGGGATCGGTCCCATCACCCCCAGCCCCTCAGAGGTGCCACCCAGCCCTGACCTTGCTCAGCTCCTGCCTCTGGAGCTCCCGCAGGTTCTTCATCTCCTCGGTCAGATCCTCATCCTCCTCCTCGCCTCTCTTGGACGCCATCCGCCTCCTCCACTCCGTCTCTGCGGGAAAAGGGACAAAGGGACATTCCAGCCATTCCCACCCCACCTGGGGTCTCCGGGAGGGAAGAGCCCCCTGGTGCCACCTACCCACGACGGCCAGCGAGGGGGGGCAGGGCCAGTAGTCGGTCTCGATCTTGGCGGGCTGGTTGGGGTCTGGGGGCTGCGCCGCCGGGAATTTGGAGGATTCGATGATCAGGTCCTCGATGAGATGCTTCCCGTGGTGGGCGCTGGAATGGTGGTCTGGGGGCACAGCGGGGGTGAGGGGGCGTTCCTGGGGTGCCCCATCCCATGGGATGGACCCCCTGCCCTCCCCACACTCACCTTTCTGCCGGTAGATCGGGGGCTTCTTGTAAATGTTGAGCTCTGTGGTGTCGGTCTCTGGGGGGAAAGGGAGGTTTGGGGTTGGGAGTGGGAACTCGTGGGGTTGGGAATTTATGGGATTGGGAATGGGAATTTGTGGGGTTGGGAGTGGGAGTTCAAGGGATTGGAAGTGGGAATTTGTGTGGTTGGGAATGGGAGTTCAAGGGATTGGAAGTGGGAATTTATGGGATTGGGAATTCATGGGATTGGGAGCGGGAATTTTTAATGGGATTGGGAACTCATGGGATTGGGAATTTATTGGGTTGGGATTGGGAGCTCATGGGGTTGGGAATGGGAATTCATGGCATTGTTATTGGAAACTCTGGGGTTAGGATTGGGAACCCATGGGGTTGGGAATGGGAGTTCATGAGATTGGGAACTCATGGGAATGGGAGTTCATGGGGTTGGGATTGGGAACTCTGGGGTTGGGACTGGGAGCTCATGGGGTTTGGAAGGGGAATTTACGGGGTTGGGAATGGGAACTCATGGGAATGGGAGTGGGAATTTACGGGATTGGGAATGGGAGTTCATGAGATTGGGAGCTCATGGGGTTGAGAATGGGAGCTCATGGGGCAGGGAATGGGAGTTCATGGAATTGGGAATGGGAATTTATGGGGTTGGGAATGGGAGCTCAGGGAATTGGGAGCTCATGGGGTTGGGAACACACGGAATTGGGAGTGGAAGCTGATAGGGTTGGGAGTGGGAGTTCTTGGAGTTGGGAATGGGAACTCATGGGCTTGGGAGTAGGAATTTATGAGGTGGGGAATGGGAGCTCATGGGATTGGGAATGGGAATTTACGGGTTTGGGAACACATGGGATTGGGAATGAGAACTCATGAGGCTGGGAACGGGAACTCACAGGGTTGGGAGTGGGAGTTGGTGGGGTTGGGAATGGGAACTCATGCGATTAGGAATGGGAGTTTATGGGGCTGGGAACACACGGGGTTGGGAATGGGAGGTGATGGGATTGGCAGGAGGCTCCAGGGCAGCCTGGCTGGCCCGGGCAGTGCCGGGGTCCCGTTTGGGGTGCCGGGGCGGTTCCGTTACCGGGGCGGTGGAAGTGCTGGACGCTGCTGCGGGTGGGCGCGGGGCCCTGGCGCGAGGGGGGCAGCGGGGTGCTGCTGGGGGGGCGGCTCTCCAGCCACTCCCGGATCACCTGCGGGAAACGGGATCGGGGTCAGAGACCCCCCCCAGGTCAGCGCCACCCCCTCATCCCACAGCAGGGCCAGCACTCACCTCTGGAGACGGAGGAGGAGACATGGATTTGGGAGACAGGGAGCGCTGCAGAAGGCAAGGATTGAAGTAATTTTAATTTATTTTTAATTTATTTTAATTAATTTTTAGATTAATTACAAAATATAAAAATAATATTATTAATATAATATCATACAATATAATTAAATGTAATATAGTGTAACATTATACATTATATTATTATTTATATTATGATTTATTGTGCAATATAACACATTATATTATAATTTATTTTTATAAATTATACAATGTATTATAATGTATTATAATATAATAGTATATATAATAAAATGTAATGTAATATAATACATTACATTTTAATTAATTTTATTAATTATTTTAATTTATTTTTAATAATTATAAAATATAAAAATAATATGATTAATAGAATATAATGTAATGTAATAGAATATAATGTAATGTGATAAAATGGAATGGAATACAATGTAATATAATGTAATATAATGTATATTATATACTGAATTAATATAGTATTAAATATATTAAATATTATAATTATCAAGCATTATTTTATTTATAATAAAATCTTCTTTATTGCTAATTTCTTTTTAAATTTTATTTTATTTTTTATTAATTTTATTTTAATTATTTTCAATATAATTTTTAATTATTTTTAATTACTTTTAATGAATTTCACGGTTTTAACTGAATCTCAACAACTTTAACAACCTTCACGAGCTGTCACAAATTATAATGACTTTTAATCAACTTCAGCTATTTTTCTGCTGGAATTTTTTCCTATCATTCTAGAATTCTAATCCATCACGTTGATTCTTCTTTCCAGGTGGGATTTATCCAAAAAACCCCTGGAAATTCCCGCTCACCTCCCGGCTGCGGGGCAGCTCCACGTGCTCCATCAGCGAGTAGGTGAAGTGGGGCTCGTAGATCATCAGGTCGGGGCGTTCAATGTCCAGGATGGCTTTGTCCTTGGGGATGGCAGCCAGGTCCTTGTAGCCCAGGACCTCGTTGTCCATTTTGGCCTGGAAGGAAAAGAAAATGCCTTTATTTGTGGTGCAGAAGGGAATTTTGGGAAATTGCGGGAATTTTTTGTAAGGTACTTGGAGCTCATGGGATCAGGAGCTCACGGGATTGTGAATAACGGGATTGTAGCCCAGAACCTCATCGTCCATTTTGGCCTGGAATGAAGGGAAAATGCCTTCATTCGGGGTGCAGAAAGGAGATTTTGGGAAATTTTGGGAATTTTTTGTAAGGTACTTGGAGCTCAATGGGGTTGGGAATGGATACTCATGAGATTGGGAGCTCACGGGATTGTGAATAATGGGATTGTAGCCCCGAACCTCGTTGTCCATTTTGGCCTGGAAAGAAGGGAAAACACCTTGATTTGGGGGGCAGAAGTGAATTTTTGGGAAATTTAGGGAGTTTTTTATAAGGTCCTTGTACCCCAGGACCTCGTTGTCCATTTTGGCCTGGAATGAAGGGAAAATGTCATTTGGGGTGCAGAAGGGAATTTTTGGGATTTTTTTACAAGGTCCTTCTACCCCAGGACCTCATTGTCCATTTTGGGAATTTTTGGGAAATTTAGGCAATTTTTAAAGGGGTCCTTGTAGCCGACGACCTCAATGTCCATTTTGGTCTGGAATGAAGAGAAAATGCCTTCATTTGAGGTGGAGAAAGGAATTTTTGGGATTTTTTTTTACAAGGTCTTTGTAGCCCAGGACCTAATTGACCATTTTGGGAATTTTTGGGAAATTTAGGGAATTCTTTATAAGGTCCTTGTACTCCAAGACCTCGTTGTCCATTTTGGCCTGGAAGGAAAAGAAAACGCCTTCATTTGGTGTGCAGAAGGGAATTTTTGGGGAATTTTAGGGAATTTTTTACAAGGTCCTTGGAAGCTCATGGGATTGGGAAACATGGGATTGTAGCCCAGGACCTCATGGTCCATTTTGGGAATTTTTGGGAAATTTAGGGAATTTTTGGGAAATTTAGGGAATTCTTTATAAGGTCCTTGTACTCCAAGACCTTGTTGTCCATTTTGGCCTGGAATGAAGGGAAAACGCCTTCATTTGGGGTTCAGAAGGGAATTTTGGGGAGTTTTTTTACAAGGTCTTTGTAGCCCAGGACCTCGTTGTCCATTTTGGCCTGGAAGGAAAAGAAAACGCCTTCATTTGGGGTGGAGAAGTGAATTTTTGGGGAATTTAGGGAATTTTTTACAAGGCCTTTGTAGCCCAGGACTTCATTGTCCATTTTGGCCTGGGAGGAAGGGAAAACACCTTCATTTGGGGTGCAGAAGGGAATTTTTGGGAATTTTTTACAAGGTCCTTCTACTCCAGGACCTCATTGGCTATTTTGGGAATTTCAGGCAATTTTTAAAGGGATCCTTGTACCCCGGGACCTTGTTGTCACGTTGGCCTGGAATGAAAAGACAACATCTTCATTTGGGGTGCAGAAGGGAATTTTTTGGGAAATTCAGGTAATTTTTTACGAGGTCCTTGGGAGCTCATGGCATTGGCAATCACGGAATTGTTGCCCAGCACCTCGTTGTCCATTTTGGCCTGGAATGAAAAGAAACCACCTCGATTTGGAGCGCAGAAGGGAATTTTTTGGGGGAAATTCAGGATTCGCACCTTCCAAGGCCACGCTGGGGGGAATGGGGATGGTTTTGGGGGGTCCCATCCCGACCTCCTCGGGGATTTAGGGGTGAGGTGGGGAGCTGGGAACGGCTCCTTACCACGATGCTGGAGGGAGAGCCGGGAACGCTGGATCCGCGGGAAGAGCAGACGCTCCCAGGGGAGGTCAGAGGCTGCTGGATGGAAAATGGGGAGGGGGCTCAGCCCAGGAAGGGGCTCAGGGGGGTTTGGGGACACCCCTGTGTCAGAATTCGGGGCATCTGTCTGTCCTTGCTCAAACCCCTGCCAGGGGGCTCAGAGACCCCCACACAGAGCCTAAGGCCCCTGTGATTTTGATTTTAACCCATGGGAAAAAAAAATTACCAACCTTATTGAAGACCTGCAAGCCATGAAAGTTTAAGGGGAATGAGAGTGAATTTATCATGGGGTGAAAAAATGGATTTTTGGGGTTTTTAGAATGGGGGCTCAGAGATCTTGGCACAGAGCTCAAGACCTCTGTGCCTTTGATTTAGCCCTTGAAAAACAAAATAATTACCAAGAATTACAAGTCAAAAGAGTTTAAGTAGAATAATTGTTAGTTGTCATGGGGTGAAAAATTTGATTTTTTGGGGGTTTTGAGAATGGGGCCTCAGAGACCCTGGCACAGATCTCAAGAGACCTGACATTTTGATTTTAACCCATGGAAAAAAAAAATTACCAATTTTATATGAAGACCTGCAAGCCATGAAAGTTTAAGTGGAATGAGAGTGAATTTATCATGGGGTGAAAAAATTGATTTTTTGAGGTTTTTAGAATGGGGGCTCAGGGATCTTGGCACAGAGCCCAAGACCCCTGTGCCTTTGATTTAGCCCTTGGAAAAAAATAAATTACCAAGAATTACAAGTCAAAAGAGTCAAAAGAAGAAACAATTACAAAGAATTACAAGTAGAATGATAGTTTATCACAGGGTGGAAAATAGATTTTTTGGGGTTTTTAGAATGGGGGCTCAGAGACCCTGGCACAGAGCTCAAGAGACCTGAGATTTTGATTTTAACCCATGGAAAAAAAATTACCAACCTTAGATGAGGATCTGCAAGGCACAAAAGTCTAAGTAGAATAATAATTAGTTTGTCATGGGGTGAAAATTTTGATTTTTTGGGGTTTTTAGAATGGGGGCTCAGAGACCCTGGCACAGAGCTCAAGACACCTCAGATTTTGATTTTAACCCATGGAAAAAATTACCAACTTTAGATGAAGACCTGCAAGCCACAAATGTCTAAGCAGAATAATAATTAGTTTGTCATGGGGTGAAAATTTTGATTTTTGGGGGTTTTTAGAATGGAGGTTGAGGGGGCAAGATGGAGGAATCTGGGCATGTCCAGCCTTTCTCCTTCTTCTTCTTCTTGGCCTCCATCTCCTGCTGTGATGGTGGCACTCACAGGTTGGTTTAGAGTAGGAGCTCACTGTCTAACACAGGTGATAGGTATTGGGAAATAATTGTTAATATTGTACACGTAGTTTTTAGTATAAAAAGATAACCGAGGGTGTGAGAGTGCTTCTGTCTGTCCTGCTGAATAAAACTTGGCTGGACAGAGGAAGGATTTTATAGATAAAATACACTAAGCGACATTGAGAATGAAGATAGAAGAGTTCTGACTCCTTTTTTGACTGCTGGGGTGGGAAAAGAGACTTTAACACATCTGGGGGTCACTGTGGGAAGGGGAGAACCCGATCCCCCCGTGCCCACGTGTCGCAGACATCTTTTATGGAAAATCCTTTCCTTAGGATTTTTCCTCCTGAGAAGCTGAGAGAGCTCAGGAACAAAATGCAAACATTGATTACCTGCTGCTGTGGAATGCAACAGGGGCATCTGTGATTGGCCTCATGTGGTTGTTTCTAATTAACGGCCAATCACAGTCAGCTGGCTCAGACTCTCTGTCCCAGCCACAAACCTTTGTTATCATTTTTTCCTATTCTATTCTTAGCCAGCCTTCTGATGAAATCCTTTCCTCTATTCTTTTAGTATAGTTTTAATGTAATATATACCATAAAATAATCAATCAAGCCTTCTGAAGCACGGAGTCAGACCCTCGTCCCTCCCCTCATCCTCAGACCCCTGTGAGCGCCGTCACACCCCAGACCCCTGAGGGTGGGCATTTCTGGTGGCACGGGCAGGGAGGGACAGCAGGGAGGTGACAGCGCTCGGCCAGGACGCGCTGCCGCTAGATGGGGCTGCCAGGCTGGGCTGGAGAGGAGGAGGAGGAGGAGGAGGAGGAAGGCAGAGCCCTGCTCGCAGCAGCCCAGGTCTGCCCCTGCCTTTGGTACCAGCCCCGTGTGCGTGCGGGGCACCCCATTAAACAGCACCCTGCCAGCACCCCCCGCACCTCCAGCACCCGGCCAGGACCCCCAGCACCCTCCCAGACCCCCAATGCCCTTTATTGAACCCCCAGAACCTTCTCTGGACCCCCAGCATCTCCAGCACCCTCCCAGACCCCAACACCTTTCCTGGACCCCCAACGCCCTTTATTGAACCCCCAGAACCTTCTCTGGACCCCCAGCACCTTCAGCACCCTCCCAGACCCCCAACACCTTTCCTGGACCCCCAGAACCTTCTCTTGAACCCCCCAGAACCTTCTCTGGACCCCCAGCACCCTCCCAGACCCTGCCCAGGCCCCAAACATCCTTCCCCGGACCTCCAAAACCTTCTCTGTACCCCCAACACCCTGCCGGAACCCACAGCACCTTCTGAGACCCCAGCACCTTTCCTGTACCCCCAACACCTTTTATTGGACCCCCAGAACCCCGTTCTGCATTCCCAGCACTTTTCCCACGCCCCCAGCACTTTCTCTGTACCCCCAAAATCCTTTCTTGCACCCCCAGAAGCTTTCTGGGACCTCCAGAACCTTCTCTGGTGCCCCAGGCACCCCGTTCTCTACCCCAGCACCTTCCCTAGACCCCCAACACTCTTTATTGAACCCCCAGAACCTTCTCTAGACCCCCAGCACCCTCCCAGACCCCAGCACTTTTCCCGAACCCCCAACACCCTTTCCTGGAGCCCCAAAAGCTTCTCTGTACCCCCCCCCCAACACCCTGGCAGGACCCACAGCACCTTCCCAGACCCAGCACTTTTCCCGGACACCCCAACACCTTTTATTGGACCCCCAATACCCTGCCTGCACCCCCAGCACCCCGTTCTGCACTCTCAGAACTCTCCCACACCCCCAGCGCTTTCTCTGTACCCCCAATATCCTTTCACGGACCCCCAGAAGCTTTCTGGGACCTCCAGAACCTTCTCTGGTGCCCCAGGCACCCCGTTCTCTGCCCCAGCACCTTGTTTGGTAGCCCAACACCTTTCCTGAAGCCCAGAACCTTCACTGGACCCCCAGAACCCTGTTCTGAACCCCCAGACCGACCCTCCTTGGGCCCCAGAACCCGCCTTGGACCCCCCTAAGATCTTCCCAGTCCCCCAAGACCCTCCCTGGACCCCCAGAGCGCTGTTCAGGACCCCCTTTACCCTCCTTGGAACCCCAAGACCTTTCTTGGACCCCCAAGACCCTCCCTGTACCCCCAAGACCCTCCTTGGACCCCAAACATCCTCCTGGGACCCCCAAGACCCTTCCCGGACGCCCCAGAACCCTGTTCTGGACCCCCAAGATCTTCCCAGCGCCCCTTTATCCTCCCTGTACCCCCAAACCCCCCCGTACCTTCTGCAGCCTTTCCATTCAGCCGCGGGCTGGGGCTGGGTCAGTCACAGGCGCCTGTGGGCACAGAGGGCACCGGGCACTGCCAGGGTGGGCACAGAGGGCACGGGGCACTGCCAGGGTGGGCACAGAGACCTCCAGGGGTTTGGGCACTGCCAGGGTGGGCACAGAGGGCACGGGGCACTGCCAGGGTGGGCACAGAGACCTCCAGGGGTTTGGGCACTGCTAGGGTGGGCACAGAGGGCACGGGGCACTGCCAGGGTGGGCACAGAGGGCATGGGGCTTTGGGTACTGCCAGGGTGGGCACAGAGGGCACGGGGCTTTGGGCACTGCCATGGTGGGCACAGAGGGCACGGGGCACTGCCAGGGTGGGCACAGAGGGCACCGGGCACTGCCAGGGTGGGCACAGAGACCTCCAGGGGTTTGGGCACTGCCAGGGTGGGCACAGAGGGCACGGGGCACTGCCAGGGTGGGCACAGAGGGCACCGGGCACTGCCAGGGTGGGCACAGAGCCCCGCGGGGTTTTGGGCACTGCCAGGGTAGGCACAGAGGGCACGGGGCACTGCCAGGGTGGGCACAGAGACCTCCAGGGGTTTGGGCACTGCCAGGGTGGGCACAGAGGGCACCGGGCACTGCCAGGGTGGGCACAGAGACCTCCAGGGGTTTGGGCACTGCCAGGGTGGGCACAGAGGGCACAGGGCTTTGGGCACTGCCAGAGTGGGCACAGAGGGCACCGGGCACTGCCAGGGTGGGCACAGAGACCTCCAGGGGTTTTGGGCACTGCCAGGGTAGGCACAGAGGGCACGGGGCACTGCCAAGGTGGGCACAGAGGGCACGGGACAGTGCCGGCACAGAGGGCACAGGACAGTGCCAGGGTGAGCACAGAGGGCACGGGGCTTTGGGCACTGCCAGGGTGGGCACAGAGGGCACGGGGCACTGCCAGGGTGGGCACAGAGACCTCCAGGGGTTTTGGGCACTGCCAGGGTAGGCACAGAGGGCACGGGGCACTGCCAAGGTGGGCACAGATGGCACGGGACAGTGCCGGCACAGAGGGCACAGGACAGTGCCAGGGTGAGCACAGAGGGCACGGGGCTTTGGGCACTGCCAGGGTGGGCACAGAGGGCACGGGGCTTTGGGCACTGCCAGGGTGGGCACAGAGGGGTTTTGGGTACTGCCAGGGTGGGCACAGAGGGCACGGGGCACTGCCAGGGTGGGCACAGAGGGCACGGGGCACTGCCAGGGTGGGCACAGAGCCCCGCGGGGTTTTGGGCACTGCCAGGGTGGGCACAGAGACCCCCGGGCTGGAGGTCCCACATCCCACCACCCTCCTGGCACGGGCTGGGCACTGCAGGACCCACAGCAGGCACGGGGGTGGCACATCCCCGGTGACAAATGAGGGTGGCACATCCCCACAGCGGGCACGGGGGTGGCACGATGACAGCACAGGGGTGGCACAGCCCCAGTGCCAAACGAGGGTGGCACGGCCCCAGTGCTGGCAGCAGGACAGGCCTGCCAGGAGGTGCCACTGTCCCCCAGGAAGGGCACAGGGGAAGAACAAGGAGGGGACAGGAAGGGGAACAAGTGAGGGGCAGGGAGGGGACAGGGACAAGTAGGGGACACCAAGGGACAGGCAGGGCATGGGTAAGGGACAGGGAGGGGACAGGGGACAGGCAGGGCACAGGTGAGGGAAGAGGAGGGGACAGGGAGGGGACAGGGAGGGGGACAGGGACAGGCAGGGGACACCAAGGGACAGGCAGGGCATAGGTAAGGGACAGGTGAGGGACAGGAGGGGAACAGTGAAGGGAGAGGACAGGTGAGGGACAGGCAGGGGACAAGCAGGGACAGGCAGGGGATAGGGAGGGTACAGGCAGGGACAGGCAGGGCAGAGGCAGGACAGTGACAAGGGACAGTGACAGGCAGGGCACAGTGACAGGCAGGGCAGAGGCAGGGGACAGTGACAGGAGGGGACCCCGCACTCACCGCTGCCTCCGTGGCTCCGCATCCCCCTGGGCGCTGGGGCTCGGCCGTTCCCTCTGCGGGGAGAGCACAGCGGTGCCGCTGAGCGGGGCCAGCCCTGCCCCTGTCCCCACGCTGTCCCCGTGCCCGCCGCGTGTCCCTGCCCGCCCGTGCTGACCGTGTCGCCCTTTTGTCCCTCGTGCGGCCTCCAGAACCCTCCCCGGGCACGGGACGGGCCCGGCCGCGCCGCGGGGCCACAAAGGCGCTCACAAAGGGGAAAATTCCCCATTCTCCGCCAAATTCTCCTTTCGGGAGGGACGGAGTTGGAAGCAGCTCGTGCGACAGTGACAGCGACAGCAGCCCGGGCAGGGCACGGGGGTGGCACCGCCTTTGGGGACACCAAGCCCGCTGTCCCCAAGCGCAGATCGCGGGGATGGAGCGGGAGCATCCCCGGGCTGCCGGAGCCCTCCCTGGGGACCCCCCACCACAAAGACCCCCCAGACCCGCCCCGGAATGGGATTTAAGGCGCTGACCCCATCCCCAGCCCCGGGATCGGTGGCATGGGCAGTGCCCGTGCGGCACAAGGGCGGCATTGTCCGCTTGGGCACGGCCCTGAGCTCACAATTTCCAGCGCCGCACGGAGCCAGGCTCGCCCCCCGCCCCCGGTGGCGCTGCGGGGACACCGGAGGGACGCGGCGACACCGGAGGGACGCGGGGACGGCGAGGGGATGGAGGCGATGGCGGAGAACGAAAAGGAAAACAAACCCGATTCGGGCGTGCGGAGAGACGCCACAAAACTGGCGACAGGTGCCAGGCCCGCAGTGCCACCTCGGCCACCACTGTGCCCCCCCCCGTGTCCCCAGAGCGCGGGGACAGCTTATCAGGAGCGGGCAGGAGCCACCGCCCCGCGTTCCCCATGGCAACGAGCGCCGATGGAACCGCGCCCGGCCCGAGATAAGCGCGGCTGTTTTGGGATTTTCCCGGCCAGGAGGGCTCGGGGGAGCGGGGACAGGAGGGGGGGGACACAAGCAGCGTGTCCCCCCCTGTCAGGGAGACGCTGAGGGGACCGAAAGGAGCCGGGCAGGGCGCGTGGGAAGGGAGAGAGGGAGGAAGGAAGGATGGATGGACGGACGGACGGACAGGACACGTGCGGGCGGGGCTCACAGCGATGGAGGGGCGCCGGTGCCCCCCCCGGGAGCGGAGCCGGGGCTGCGCTGCCGCGGGAAGAGCTCGGTTCCCTCCTCCCCACCCCGAGGAAATCCGGATTTGACTTTTCGCAGCCGCCAAAGCCATCAGCGCCCGGCGCCGCGCCAGGAGCCAGGCCCTGAGAACCCCCAGGGGACCCCCGGCCTTCCTCCATCCTCCTCCATCCTCACCCCGCCGAGTGTCACCGAGCGCCCGAATTGCGGCGCGGCTCTCGCGGCTCGCAGCCAGCAGCGACACGGGGGGGGGACATTCGGGGTCACAAGTTCCCTGAACAGACGGATCCCGCCCGCCCTGAACGGTGTCCGGCGCTTCCCAGCCCGGCCCAGCCCTCCTCATCCTCCTCCTCCTCCTCCCAGCAAAGCTCCAAACAAACAGCGCAGCGAGGCCCGGAGCATCCTCCGCGCTCACCGGGGAAACTGAGGCACGGCCACACGCGGGGCCCCAGCGGCAACCTGAGCGCGACAGCGACAGCGGCTCCGCGCCCCGCCGGTGTCCGGTTCCTCCCTTGTCCTGTTTCTGTCCCCGCTGTCGCCGGCCATCGCTGCCGTGTCACTGCCCCGCCACCTCGGTGGCCTCCAAAGCCACCAAATGCCACCAGCTGCCACCCCCGGGCGTTTTTCCATCCGTGCCTCAGTTTCCCCGCACGGATGGGGAGGGGAGGGGAAAGGGATGGGGGGGGGGGGTATCAACAGCCCGCCCACCCCATCCCGGAGCGGATGGAGATGAAGGAGGAATTTCCACCTCCTCGTTTCCTCCCATCCGCGGAATCTGGGCCAGCGCAGCTTCCCCCGACCCTGCCCTGCAGGTTTAAAGAGGGGGGAGACGCGGCCCGAACCCCAAAATCCTCGGGGATGATGGGGGGGGATCCTTGCTCGGCCCCCCTGTCCCGATGGCCACCCCACAGCCCCGCTCGGGGCCGCGCCTCACGTGGCTCCTAATCCGGGATTAGAGTGGGATTAGCCTGCTCATCCCGCACGCGGAGGGACCCGCTGGGGATGTGTGAGGAGGCCGCGCCCTCCGCGCCTCCCCCTGAGGCTTTGGGGGAGCCCCCGCACCCCAAAAAACCCCCCCAGGATCTGCCAACCCTTGGCTCTGCACGCCCAGCGTTGGGTACCCCGGGACTGGGGGGTCTGGGGTCACCCGGGGGCGGTCACACCTGACAGGACATCCAGGAGGGGCCCGGGGGTCCCAAAGTGGCCCTGGAACGACCCCAGCCTGGCACCCAGAGCCAGGAGCTGAACCCCCCCCAGAGAAAGCTCCATCCACGGCCAAGAGATTAGGGGGGACGCCCCAAATTCTGCCCCTAAATCCCCTCCCGATGCTCCGTGGGGTGGGGAAATGGGAATTTATTCTGCCCCGAAACCCAGCCCCGATGCTCCTCTAAATGGGAATTTATTCTGCCCCTAAATCCCCCCACGATGCTCCGTGGCAGGGGGGAAATGAGAATTTATTTTGCCTCTAAATCACCCCGCGATGCTCCATGGTGGTGCAGAAATTGGAATTTATTCTGCCCCTAAATCCACCCCCGATGCTCCACTAAATGGGAATTTATTCTGCCCCTAAATTCCCCCACAATGCTCTGTGGGGTGGGGAAAAGGGAATTTATTCTGCCCCTAAATCCCTCGCTAATGCTCCACTAAATGGGAATTTGGCCCCTCCGGGCTCTGCCAGGGGGGTTGGGGCACCCCAAAATTCCGCGTCCACCACGGCCAAGGAGCATCAAACCCTTCATGGATTTGGGGGGTTCCCCCCCAGCAGCAGCGCTGAGACCCCACAAATTCCCAATTTCCCTGCTCAGGTGGGGCTGGGCGGCCCCGGCCTCGTCCCTTGGCGATGTCCCCGGGGAGGGGACACGGGGGTGGCCCGGGGGGGCTCAGGGAGGGGTCCCCGCGTTCCTCCCCCCAGCGATGGGGACAAGGTGGGGACAAAACGTGTGTGTGGGGGGGAAAAAGCGACGGGAAAACGGAGAGCGGCCACCACCACCCGGCTCCCCCGGCACCCTCCGTGTCCCCACAGCGTCCCCAGCGTGTCCCCGTCCCCGCCGAGCCGCTCACTCACCCGAGGCCGCGCTCACCGCATCCCTGCGGGCCGATGCTCGCACCCAGCCCCCGACCGCGCGTGGGCTCCCGCGGGGGCTGCGGCGCATCCAGAGCCGTGAGAGCGGCGGAACGGGCGGGAGAACGGCGGAACGAGCCTATCACCCCCCGGCAGCCCGGCCCCGCCGCCGATAACCGCGCGGGGCGTGCGGGGGAGGCTGCGTGGGACGTGGGAGGGTGCGGGAGTGCGCGGCTGCCCGGGGAGGGGGTGGCGGTGGCCGCGTGGGTGCCGCGCTCGCCTCTCCCCGGCTCGCTGCTGGCTCAGTCCCTTTCCCAGCAAGAGGAGAATTAGCCGGCATCATGACGAAGCAGTATTGGCCGCCGCTCCTCCCGCTTTCCCCGGCACAAAGAGGGAGGAAAACAGCGATAACCCGGCCTGGCAGGGGAATAACCCAGCCCTGGCACCCCCCGGCCCCCGCTGGGCACGGGGCGCGGCCGCCCCCGCTCCTCCTGCAGGGATTTTGGGGGGATTTGGGCACCCCCAGCACCGCACGGGGCTGCGGCAGCGTGGGGAGGGAGGGGGGGGGGGACGGAACCTCCCCCTCGACCCAGGATGGGTCTGGGGGCGCTGCGCCCACCCCTGGCTGACCAGGGAGGGGAAATCCAGCGGGAATTTCCATCCGCGGCACCGGCGCAGGTTGGGCGGCGCTGGGGATCTGCCACAACCCAGCGCCCCCAAAACCCCAATTTCCCCCAAACCCTGGGGGTCGCGGTTCTAGGCAGGGCAGGGCAGGGCAGGGCGGGGAGGCTGCGGCCGCCTCCATCCCTCCGGCGTCCCTCGGATCGCGGTCCCGGCACCCCGGGATGGGGCTCGGGAGCGGAGCCGCGGCCGGAGGCGGCGGGGCTGCGTTGGTGCCGCAGCGCCCGGAGCCGGAGTCTATTCCCGGCTCTGTGTGGGAGCGCTGCCTGGTGACAGCGGCAGCAGCGCCCGTTCCGGGGCTCCTCCTCGCTGCTCCTCGCTGCCTCAGTTTCCCCGCACCCCCGCTAAGGAAAGCGCTGCTGGACCCCCCCGGATGGACACGCAGGGCCTGGGGTGTGTCCGGGCTGCACATCTGGGAGGAAACACACCCAGGGCTGCACATCTGGGGGATGCAGGCCCAGCGGTGAACATCTGGCGGGGATACAGCCCCAGGGGGATGCACACGCGCGTCCTTCAGCGCCAGGAGCATCCCCGGTCCTGGCTCCGCCATCCCCCCGTGCCCGGGGGGCTCCCCCGGCCCCCGCCGCCCCCCGGGGCCGTGCCCGTGAATCATCGGGGCTGCGGCCGCCTCGCCGCCGCCACTAACCCAGTTTCTCAAGCATGAAGACGATCGCAGCGGCTGCTCGGCGGCTGGCACCTGCGCCCGGGGGCTGCTCCGGCTCCTGACCCGGCCGCGGCACCGACACGCCGGGGGGAGTACGGGGGGCGCCCCGATCCCGCTCGGACCCACAACGCGCGGCGTTCCGTGCGACCATTCAAAGCGAGTGCGGACCGCGCTGGGTCAGGCGGAGGACGCGCGGGGGGTGCGGGGTGGGGTGCGGGGGTCAGGCCGTACCTTCAGGGGAGCCCATGGCCCGCAGGCAGCGCTGCCCGTCCGCCGGGAGCCATCCCCGCGCCGAGCAGCGCTCCCGCCCCTGCGCCGCACGCGCGTTACCACAGCGACCGCCCCCCGCCCGCCGCCGCACCGGGAGCGGCACCGGGAGAGGCGGGAGCGGCACCGGGGATCGCCCGGAGCTGCAGCGGCGCCAGGAGAGGCCCCGGGGCTCGGCCAGGGAGGGAGGAGGTGCAGGAGAGTCCTGGGGATTGAGAGAGGGATGAGGGAGGTGCAGGAGCATCCTGCGGGCTCAGAGAGGGATGGAGGAGGTGCAGGACAATCCCCTGGACACACGCAGGGATGGAGGAGGTGCAGGAGCATCCTTCGGCCTCACTGAGGAACAGAACAGGTGCAGGAACACCTGGGAACACACAGAGGGATGGAAGGAGTGCAGGACAATCCTGTGGATTCAGAGAGGGATGGGGGATATACAGGACAAGCCCCTGGACACACACAGGGATGGATGAGGTGCAGGAGCAGCCTTCGGCCTCACTGAGGGATGGGGGATGTGCAGGACAATCCTCTGGACACACAGAGAGATGGAAGGAGTGCAGGACAATCCTGTGGATTCAGAGAGGGATGGAGGAAGGGCAGGAGCATCCTTTGGCCTCACCGAGGGATGGAGATTTTGCAGGACAGTCCTCTGGACACTCAGAGAAATGGAAGGAGTGCAGGACAATCCTGTGGACGTACACAGGGATGGAGGAAGTGCAGGGGCATCCTTTTGCTGCACTGAGACATGAAGGAGGTGCAGGACAATCCACTGGACACACAGAGGGATGGAAGGAGTGCAGGACAATCCTGTGGATTCAGAGAGGGATGGAGGAAGTGCAGGAGCATCCTTTGGCCTCACTGAGGGACGAGGGAGGGAAGGAGAGTCCTGTGGACACACACAGGGATGGAAGGAGTGTGGGACAATCCTGTGGATTTAGTGAGACGTGGACAAGGTGCAGGACAGCCCTCCAGCCTTGCCAAGTGATGGAGGAGGTGCAGGAGCATCCTTCAGCCTCAGGGAGAGATGGAGGAGGTGCAGGATTTAGAGAGGGATGAGGGAGTCCAGGGCAATCCTGGGAACACACAGTGGGATGGAGGGAGTGCAAGACAATCCCCTGGACACATGCAGAGATGGAGGAGGTGCAGGACAGTCCTGTGGTGACACAGAGGGATGAGGGAGTGCAGGACAGTCCTCTGGACACTCAGAGAGATGGAAGGAGTGCAAGACAATCCTGTGGATGTAGTGAGGGATGGAGGAAGGGCAGGAGCATCCTTCAGCCTCACTGAGGGATGGAGAATGTGCAGGAGAGTCCTGTGAATTCAGAGAGGGATGGAGGAGGTGCAGAAGCATCCTTTGACTTCACTGAGACATGGAGGATGTGCAGGACAATTCTCTGGATTTAGTGAGGGATGGGAGAATGTGCAGGACAATCCTCTGGACACACAAAAGATGGAAGGAGTGCAGGACAATCCTGGGGATTCATAGAGGGACAGAGGCGGAGGAGGTGCAGAGGCATCCTGTGGATTTAGAGGGGGATGAGGGAGTGCAGGACAACCCGGTGGACACACACAGGGAGGGAAGGAGTGCAGGACAGTCCTCTGGCCTTGCCAGGTGATGGAGGAAGTGCAGGAACATCCTTCAGCCTCAGTGAGGGATGGAGAATGTGCAGAACAGTCCTGTGGACACCCTGAGGGATGGAGGGAGTGCAGGAGAGTCCTGTGGATTCAGGGAGGGATGGAGGAGGTGCAGAACAAGCCCCTGGACACACACAGGGATGGAGGAGGTGCAGGAGCATCCTTTGGCTTCACTGAGGGATGAGGGAGTGCAGGACAATCCCGTGGAGATTCACAGGGATGGAAGGAGTGCAGGACAATCCTATGGATTTAGTGAGACACTGAGGAAGCGCGGGAGCATCCTGTGGATTCAGAGAGAGATTGAGGAGGTGCAGAACAAGCCCCTGGACACACAGAGGGACGGAGGAGGTGCAGGAGCATCCTTCAGCCTCACTGAAGGATGGAGAATGTGCAGAACAGTCCTGTGGACACCCTGAGGGATGGAGGGAGTGCAGGAGAGTCCTGTGGATTCAGGGAGGGATGGAGGAGGTGCAGAACAATCCCCTGGACACACACACACACAGGGGTGGAAGGAGTGCAGGACAATGTTCTGGATTCAGAGAGGGATGAGTGATGGGTGTGGAGCCGTTGTCACCCCCTGGGATGTGCCCCGGAGCTGCCAACAGCCCCTGCAGGGTGGGGACAACGCTGCTGTCACAGCTGTGGCCCTGTCCCCAACCCCATCCCAGGGGTGCAGAGCTGATTAACCCCCAAACAGGGGTTCAGGTCCCCTCTGGGACACCCAGGTGCCCCCCAAATTCTAGCCAGGTCTGTGGGACTCCATCCTGTCCCTCTAATCCCCTTTTATCCCCTTGTCACAGCCCCCCAAATCCAGGGCTGGGGGTGCTCCCACAGCCCCCAGCAGCACGGGGATCCAGGAGTGCAAAATGTGCTTTATTTAATAGGGAACAACACCACCACCAGCAGCTGCTGCTGCTTCCAGGCACCTGGAGGGGAAGGAGGAGAAGGGTTTTAGTGGGGTGACCCTGCTGTGGGGACCGAGCTGCCCCCCCAGGGACACCCCCCAATCCTCACCTGGATGGAATTCCCAGAATTCCCCAATAATTCCCGTCATTTTTTCGCTGCTCTTTTCCTGCCCCGGCCGGCTCCGCGTCCCTGCGGAACGAGGAGGGGGCTCAATATGGGGTGGGGGGAGCCCCCAAATCCCCAATTTCCCCTCATTTTGGGGTCCAGCGGTGCTGCTGGTTACACCCCAACCCCCGAACCTCCCCCCCATAGCCCGAGGGATTCAGGGGGACCCCGAGCTGCTCCTACCTTGGCTGGGGAGGCACGTGAGGGGACGAGGCTGTTCCTGCTGGAGAGAAGGGGGGGTCGGGGTGGGGGTCCCGGCAATGGGGGACCCCCCCCTCACCCCCAGGTTTCCATACTCACGGCTCCTCCTCCTTTTCCCACTTCCTTTTCTATGGGAGACAGAAAGAGACTGAGGATGAGGAGTCTTCCTCCCGCAGGGATGAAGGTCACGGCTCATCCCCATAGCAGAGAGGAATTTGGGGTTCCCCCCCGTGCCGCAGGGACCCCAAAACCCCTCCGACCCCCCCATCAGGTGCTGACCTTGGTTGTTCTGCCCTTCTGGGCACCTGAGCCCTTGGGGGGCTTCTTGGGGGCTTGCACTGCTGCTTCCTCTTCTTCCTCCTCCTCATCATCATAATCCTCATCCGAGCTCAGGTCCATGACTGCGGGAGAGGCTGGCTGAGCCCCCAAACCCGGCTGGGGGGGTCGGGGGGACCCCAATACTCATCACTGGACAGCAGTGGGGGGGGTTCAGGGGGTGGGGGTCCCCGATAGTCACTGGACACATAGAGGGGGACACCCCAATACTCACTGGACACCACAGAGGGATTCAGGGGGTGTGGGGGACCCCCATAATCACTGTACATGCTGTGGGGGGGTTCAGGGGATGGGTAACCCGATGCTCACTAGACACATGGAGGGGGGCACCCTGATAATTATTGGGCACGTTTTGGGGGGGATCAGGGGATGGGTGGACCCCAGTAGTCACTGGACAGGCCAGGGGGAAACCCCAACACTCACAGATGCGTGGGGTGACACACCCCAATACTCACTGGGCACGTGGAGGGGACCCCAATACTCACTGGACATGTGGAGGGGTTCCGGGGGTGTGGGGGACCCCCATAGTCACTGTACACATTGTGGGGGGTTCAGGGGGTGAAGGGAGCCCCTGATACTCACTGGACACGTGGAAGGGGGGTTTAGGGAGTGGGGGGACCCCCCAATACTCACTGGACACGTGCTGGCCGCTGACAAAGAGGGGCCCCGAGCCGGCTCGCAGGCGCAAGGTCACCGGGGGGCTCAGCTCCACTCCGGCCAGCGAGGCCTGGAAACGGGGGTGGGAATAAATGCTGGCAAACCCCCGGGACTGCAACAGCGACCCCCAGACCCCTCCCCAGGACAGCAGCAGCCCCCAGACCCCTAGAACCCTCCCCGGCACAGCAGCAGCCCCCAGAACCCTCCCGGGACAGCAGCAGCCCCCAAACCCCCAGAACCCTCCGGGGACAGCAGCAGCCCCCAGAACCCTCCCCGGGACAGCAGCAGCTCCCCCACCCCAAGCCCTCCCAGTACAAGGGGGAAAACAACAAGGGGATGGCTGGGACAGGGGGACATGGGAGGGGCAGGACTCGAAGGACTGAGGGACAAAGGACAACACGTGGGGACACGGGGAACACAGGACACGAGGGGACAGGCGGGATAGGAGAACAGAGGAGACGGAGAACAGGGGCAGCCCTCAAACCCTCCCTGGGACAGCGGCAGCTCCCGGAGTAGGCCCCACTCCCCGAGCCCTTCCCGGGGCAGGAACAGGAGCCCCCACGGGACAGCAGCAACTCCCAGTCCCCCTGAACCTTCCCCAGGACAGCCCCCAGACCCTCCCAGGGACAGGAGCAGCCCCCAATCCCTCCACAGGACAGCCCCCAGACCCTCGGAGCCCCCCGAGTCCTCTCCCGGGGATAACCCCCAGACCTCCGAGCCCTCCCTGAGACAACAGCAGCCCCCGAAGGAGCCCTCATTCCCCCAAGCC
This sequence comes from Ammospiza caudacuta, assembly GCF_027887145.1. Taxonomy (NCBI): domain Eukaryota; kingdom Metazoa; phylum Chordata; class Aves; order Passeriformes; family Passerellidae; genus Ammospiza; species Ammospiza caudacuta. The sequence goes on from NC_080618.1 coordinate 4,454,795, forward strand.
CTCCCCAGGACAGGAGCAGCCCCCAGACCCCTCCTCAGGGCAGCCCCCCGAGCTCCGGAGCCCCTCGGGACAGCCCCCAGACCCCTCCTGGAGCCCCCCGGGCCTCACCATGGGCAGCACCGAGGGTTTGAGCGTGGCCAGCGGCAGCGGGGCGCGGCTGTCGCCGCCCTCGGCCACCACCTCGAGCACGTGGAACTCATCCCGGGCCGCCTCCCCCAGGCACACCTGGGCAGGGAAAATGAGGGGAATCCCTGAGAACAGCCCCAAAACGCGGCCTGAACCCCGAAATTGGGGCTTGGGGGGTGAGGGGAGCTCCTGGTCAGGCAGAACATGGAGTTCATCCCTGCAGGAGTCATCACAGCACCGGGAATTTGGGGGGCTGAGGGACACCAGCACCCCCTCCCTGCCCGCCACAATCCACTCCCACATCCCAATTATTTCCTTAATTAAACACAGAATTAATTCCAGGCTGTGGGAAGTACAAATCCCCTCAACCCCGCCTTTTTTTTTTTTTTTTTTTTTTTTTAAGGGTACTTTTGGGGTTTTTTTGAGGTATTTTTGGGTTTTTGGAGGTATTTTTTGGGTTTTTTTTTTGGGGGGGTATTTTTTTGGGTTTTGGGTTTTTTAGGGGGGGGTTATTTTAGGGATATACTTGGGAATTTGAGATTTTTTTGGGAGGGGCTTTGGGTTTTTTTGGAGGCGTATTTTTTTGGGTCTTAAGGTATTTTTGGGGGGGCTTTTGTTTGGGTTTTGGGGTCTCGTTTTTTTTTGGGGGTGGGTATTTTTTGAGGACTTTTAGGGCGGTTAAGTTTTTTTTGGGGGGTACTTTTTTAGGCCTTAGGGAGGTGTTTTGGGGTATTTTTTGAGATTTTGAGGGTTTTTTGGAGGGTTTTAGGTTTATTTTGGGGGGTTTTGGACCTTACGGGCTTTTTTGGGGGTATTTTTTTAAGCTTCCTTTTGGGGGTGTGGTTTTTTTGCATTTTAGAGTCTCAGGGTTTTTTGGGGGGAATTTTTGAGGGATTTTAAGGGGTTTTTTTAGGGGTATTTTTTTGAGGGGGGGCATTTTTTTTTTTTTGAGGTTTCGAGGGTTTTGGGGGGCATATTTTTTTGGGTCTCAGGGGTTTTTTGGGGGTATTTTTGGGGTCGCTCACCGTGCGCAGCACCAGCTGCTGCTCGCAGTTCCAATCCTCGGTCACTTGGAAGGTGCAGGAGCTCCTGGCGCTGCTCAGCTCGCACCCTGCGGGGACAGGGAGGTGACAGGGAGGTGACAGAGCCACCCCCGGATCCCCCCGGGCAGGGGGGGGGGACACTTTGGGGGTGTTTGGGGTGGGGAGGGGGTGACACTCACCCCAAAGGACGGACACGGGTCTGTCGGAGCCGCTGTCGGTGCTGTCCGTGAAGGACATGGCTGGGGAGGGGACACGGCTCGGGGGTGGCACAGCCTGAGTGGGGACACACACACACACACACAGAGTTGTGGGGAAATTCAAATCTGGGGAAAATCCCCCAAATTTCCCGCCCCGAACACTCACCCAAAGCAGCGCCGCGGTTCTGAAGTCCAGGGGGATCCCACAAACAGCGGGGCCACCCCAGAGCGGCATTTATGGGGTCACAGGGACCCCGCCCACCCCCTAGGGTAATTAGGAGCAGCCGCGCTGTAATTAGTTAATGAACTGCTCCGGTGTGGGGTTAATGAGCGTGGGAGCCCCAGCACCCCCCGCGCTGTGTGACGGGGGTCACTCTGTGTGGGGACATCGCTGTGGTGGTGGCCTCATCCTGAGTGTCACCGGGTGTTCCCGTGCTCTGGGTGTCCCTCGATGTCACCCGTGTCCCCCCCATGTCACCCCGTGTCCCTCGATGTCACCCTCTGTTTCTTGATGTCCTCCGTGTCCCCCGATATTGTCCTGCGTCCCCTCACATCACCCGCGTCCCCTTGCCTCGCGTGTCCCCCCGTGTTGGCCCCTCCATGTCACCTCGTGTCCCTATGCTCCTCGTGTCCCCACGTGTCCCCCACCCCACGTGTCCCCTCTATGTCCCCCGTGTTGTGCCGTGTCCCCCGATGTCACCCGTGTCCCCTTCATGTCCCCCCGTGTTGCCCTCCATGTCCCTTGATGTCACTCGTGTCCCCTCCATGTTCCCCGATGTCCCCTCGTGTTCTCCTGTGTCCCCTCACACCACCCGTGTCCCCTTGCCTCGAGTGTCTCCCCGGGTTGTCCTGTGTCCTCCCGTGTCCCCTCCATGTCCCTGTGTGTCCCCGCCGTGTGTCCCCCACCCCACGTGTCCTCCCGTCTTGTCCTGGGTCCCTCGATGTCCCTCCGTGTCCCCCTGTCCTGCGTGAGCCCCTCGTGTCCCCACCATGTCACCCCGTGTTCCCCACGTGTCCCCTCGTGTTGTCCTGTCTGTCCCTCAATGTCCCCCCGTGACACTCCCATGTCCCCCTGTCCTGCATGTCCCCTCGTGTCCTGCGCCCCCCGTGTCCCTCCATGTCCCCTCGTGTCCTGCGTGTCCCTCCCGTGTCCCCCTGAGACAACCGTGTCCCACTGCCCCTTGTTCCCTCCGTCCCCCCTTGTCCCTCCCCCGGCCCACGTGTCCTCCCCTGTCCCCCCAGTGTCCCCCCGTGTCCCCCCATCTCCCCTCTTCCCCCTCGTGTCCCCTCTGTCCCCCTCTCTCTCCCCGTGTCCCCCTGTCCCTCTCTATCCCTTTCTGTCCCCCCCATATCCCCCCGTGTCCCCCTCTCTCCCCCCTGTCCCCTCCCGTCCCTCCCATATCCCTCCATGTCCCCCTCGTGTCCCCTCTGTCCCCTCCCCTGTCCCCCCTGTCCCTCCCCGGTCCCCGGTGTCCCCTCCGGTCCCGGTGCCCCTCCCCTTCCGGCAGCGATGGCGGCGGCGGGACTGGCGGGGCTGGTGAGACTGGGGGGGACTGGGGGGCACTGGGTGGCTCTGGGGCTCCTGTCCCCCTGTCCCTCTGTCCCCGCGGTGTCGCATTCCCGTGTCCCCGCAGGGCCCCGGCGAGGCCGCGGCGGCCGCTCAGGCGCTGTCGCTGCCCGCGGAGAGCTTCGGCAACGACGTGAGTGACACTGGGGGGACACTGGGGGGACTGGGAATGGGGACACTGGGGGGACTGGGGGCACTGGGGGGATTGGGGGGGACTGAGGGCACTGGGAATGAGGGCACTGGGAAAGTGAGTCACACTGGGGGGACTGGGAATGGGGGCACTGGGGGGACTGGGGGCACTGGGGGGATTGGGGGGGACTGAGGGCACTGGGAATGAGGGCACTGGGAAAGTGAGTCACACTGGGGGGACTGGGAATGGGGGCACTGGGGGGATTGGGGGGGACTGGGGGCACTGGGAATGGGGGGACTGGGAAAGTTACTCACACTGGGGGGACTGGGAATGGGGACCGGGGACACTGGGGGGCACTGGGGACATTGGGACACTGGGGGGATTGGGAGAACTGGGAGTGGTGGCACTGGGGGGACACTGGGGGGACTGGGACACTGGGGACACACCGGTGGGACTGTGGGGACTGGGAATGGGGACACTGGGGGCACTGGGGGGACTGGGAATGGGGACACTGGGAATGGGGACACTGAAGGGGACTGGAGACACTGGAGGGGACTGGGACTGGGAAAGTGAGTGAGACTGGGGACACTGGGGGGACTGGGACACTGAGGGCCCTGGGACACTGGGATGACTGGGGGTCCTTACTGGGAGGGGGCCCCATATTTGGGGGTCCCTGCCTTGGGTATCCCTCTCCTTGCAGGGGGGGTCCCAGCTTTGATGGGGTTTCATCTTTTGGGGTCCCAGTCCTGGGGGGAAGGGGGGGTTCCCGGCCTTGGGGTTCCCTGTCCTGGAGGGTCACAGGGCTGAGGGGTCCCAGCTTTGGGGGATCCCAGTGGTGGGGAGTCCCAGTCCTTGGTGGGGGTCCCAGTTTGGGGGGGTTCCCCCAATCCAGGAGGGTCCCAGTTTTAGGGGTCCCAGTTTTGGGGGTTCCCCCAATCCAGGAGGGTCCCAGTCTTGGGAGGGGGTCCCAGTTTGGGGGTCCCATTTTGGGGGTCCCAGTCCACAGAGAAAGGTCCCTGTCCTTGCAGGGGGGGTCCCAGATTTGGGGGTTTCAACTTTTGGGGTCCCTGTCCTAGGAGGGGATCCCAGTCCTGGGATGGAGTCCAGGTTTTGGGGTGTCCCAGTTTTGGGGCTCTCACTCCCAGCACGAGGGTCCCACCCCTGTCCCCTGGGAGGAGGAAAACCCCAAAAAGAAGAAACCCCCCAGAATGGGAACAGAGGAACCCCAAAGGCAGGGAAAACCCTACAAAAGCAGGGAGAACACCCCAAAAATGGGGAGGGGGTCCCCAAAATGGGGACGGGGACCCCCCCCGAGGGGACGTTTGTCCCCAGGAGGTGACCCAGGTGTCCCTGGTGCCACCCAGCCCCGCGTGGAGCTGGCCTGGGCCATGAAGGCGCATCAGCACGCCGAGGTCTACTTCAACGTGAGTGTGTGGTTTGGGGGTTTTGGGGTGGGTTTTGGGGTTTTGGGGTCTTGGTGTGGGGTTTTCGGGTTTTGGGGTGGGCTTTTGGGGCTTTGGGGTTTTGGCATTTTGTGGTTTTGGGGTGGAGTTTTGGCGTTTTGAGGCTTTGGGTTTTGGGGCTTTGGGGTGACGTTTTGGGGTTTTAGGGGTTTTGGGGCTTTGGGGTGGGGTTTTGGGGTTTTAGCATTTTGGGGTTTTGGGGCTTTGGGATGGGGTTTTGGCATTTTGGGGTTTGGGCATTTTGGGCCTTTTGGGGTAGGATGTTGGGGGTTTTGGGGTGGGGTTTTGGGGCTTTGGGGTGGAGCTTTGACATTTTGGACTGGGGTTTTGGCATTTTTGGGTTTTGGGGCTTTGGAGTGGGGTTTTGGCATTTTGGGGTTTTGAGGTGGGATTTTGGGTCTTTGGGGTGGGGTTTTGGGGTGTTCCAGCTGATGCTCCCCCTGCAGCTGATCTCCTCCGTGGAGCCCAAGTTCCTGAAGCTCACCCAGGTGGACGAGCGGATCTATGAGGAATTCCGCAGAACCTTCCGGAACCTGCGCGTGGACGTGCTGGACCCCGAGGAGCTGAAATCTGAGGCAGCCAAGGAGGTGTGGTGGGGTTTGGGGTTTTAGTGGGGTTTGGGGGTGTTTAGTGGGGTTTCCTTCCTTTTTAATTCCTTTTTAATGGGGTTTCCTCAAAAAAAAACCTCAAAAAACCCCAAAACCATCAAGAAATACCGCAAAAAAATACCAAAAGCATCTCAAACCCCCAAAACTCCAAAAAATACCTCAAAAAACCCCAAAACCCAAACAACACCTCAAAAAATCTCCAACCCCCCCCCAAAAAAAATCAAAAATCCTCAAAGCCTCAAAAAACCCTCAAAAAATACCTCAACCCCCCAAAAAACCCCAAACCCCCCAAAAAATACCTCAAAAATCCAAAACCACAAAAAAATCTCTCAAAAACCCAAAAATCCCCCAAAATACCCTGAAAAATCCCAAAACCCAGGGGTGTTTTGAGGGGTTTTGGTGGGGTTTCCCCCTTTTTTGTAGGATTTTGGGGTGCTGAGGGTGTTTTTAACCCCTCAGAAATGGCGCCTCTGCTTTGAGGGGATGGTGAGGGATTTCAGCTATGGGGCCAAGACTTGGGGGGGTTTTAGTGGGATTTCCCCCCAAGGCTGTGGATGGGGTTTTGTGAGGGGGTTTTAGTGAAGTTTGGGGGGGTTTTATTGGGATTTGGGGGGTTTTAGTGGGATTTTGGGGTGCTGAGGGTGTTTATAACCCCTCAGAAATGGCGCCTCTGCCCTGAGGGGGTGGTGGAGGACTTTAACTAGGCCAGGCCAAGGCTTGGGTGGGATCTGGGGGTGTTTAGTGTGTTTTTCCCCCTTTTTAGTGGGATTTCCCCCCTTTTTAGTGGGATTTTGGGGTGCTGAGGGTGTTTTTAATGCCTCAGAAATGGCGCCTCTGCTTTGAGGGGATGGTGAAGGATTTCAGCTATGGGGCCAAAGCTTGGGGGAGTTTTAGTGGGATTTCTCCCCAGGGCCGTGTATGGGGTTTTGTGAGGGGGTTTTATTGGGGTTTGGAGGGGCTTTAGTGGGGTTTTATTGGGATTTTGGGGTGCTGAGTGTGTTTTTAACCCCCCAGAAATGGCACCTCTACTTTGAGGGGATGGTGAGGGATTTCAGCTATGGGGCTGGGGTTTGAGGGGTTTTACTGGGATTTCCCCCCAAGGCTGTGGATGGGGTTTTGTGGGGTGGTTTTATTGGGATTTTGGTGTGGCTTATTGAGACTTTGGGGTGCTGAGGGTGTTTTTGCCCCCTCAGAAGTGGCGCCTGTTCTGCGTCAGCTTTGAGGGCGTGGTGGAGGATTTCAGCTAGGCCTGGGCAAGGCTTGGGTTGGGTTTGGGGGGTTTTAGTGGAGTTTGGAGGTGTTTAGTGGGGTTTTCCCCCATTTTTGTAGGATTTTGGGGTGCTGAGGGTGTTTTTAACCCCTCAGAAATGGTGCCTCTGCCTTGAGGGGGTGGTGGAGGATTTCAACTAGGCCTGGGCAAGGCTTGGGTGGGGTTTGGGGTGTTTTAAGTGGGGTTTGGGGGGTTTTAGTGGTGCTTGAGGGGTTTTAGTGTGGTTTGGGGAGGTTTTATTGGGATTTTAGTGGGGTTTTGGGGTGCTGAGGGTGCTTTTTTCCCCTCAGAAGTGGCGCCCGTTCTGCCTCAGCTTCGAGGGCCTGGTGGAGGATTTCAGCTATGGGGCCAAAGCTTGGGCGGGTTTTAGTGGGATTTCCTCCCAAGGCTGTGGATAGGGTTTTGTGAGGGGGTTTTATTGGGGTTTGGAAGGGTTTCATTGGGGTTTTATTGGGATTTTGGGGTGCTGAGTGTGTTTTTAACCCCCAGAAATGGCACCTCTACTTTGAGGGGATGGTGAGGGATTTCAGCTTTGGGGCTGGGGGCGTTATTGGGATTTCCCCCCAAGGCCGTGGATGGGGTTTTGTGAGGGGGTTTTATTGGGGTTTTATTGGGATTTTAGTGGGGTTTTATTGGGATTTTGGGGTGCTGAGGGTGTTTTTTCCCCCCTCAGAAGTGGCGCCCGTTCTGCCTCAGCTTCGAGGGCCTGGTGGAGGATTTCAGCTAGGCCAGGGCAAGGCTTGGGTTGGGTTTGGGGGGTTTTAGTGTGGTTTGGGGGGGGTTTTATTGGGATTTTGGGGGTCTTATTGGGATTTTGGTGTGGTTTATTAAGATTTTGGGGTGCTGAGGGTGTTTTCCCCCCTCAGAAGTGGCGCCCGTTCTGCCTCAGCTTCGAGGGCGTGGTGGAGGATTTCAACTTCGGGACTCTGCTGCGCCTGGACTCGCGCGGGGAATACTCGGAGGAAAATTCCATCCTGGGTGGGTTTGGGGTCTGGGGGTGCTGGGGGGACCCCAAATCCCCCCACACTGACCCCTGTCCCCCTCTGCAGCCACCAGGATCCAATTCTTGGCCATCGAGATCGCCCGGAACAGGGAGGGCTGCAATGAACATGTGCACAGGAGGGGAAGAGGGGAAGGGATGGGGGAGAGGAGCCACGGGGTGGAATCCTGAAATAAATCCTGAAAAACTGCCATGAATCCTGAAAAAACTTTTATAAATCCTGAAAAACTTTTATAAATCCTGAAAAACTGCATTGAATCCTGAAAAACTGCAGTAAATCCTGAGAGGACTTTTATAAATCCTGAAAGAGTTCAATAAATCCTGAAAGGACTTCTGTAAATCCTGAAAGGATTCAATGAATCCTGAAAAACTGCAATAAATCCTGAAAAACTTCAATAAATTCTGAAAAAACTGCAATAAATCCTGAAAGAATTCAATAAATTGTGACAGGATTCAATAATCCTGAAAGAACTTTGGTAAATCCTAAAAGGGCTGCAGTAAGTGGTAAAAGAATTTAAATCCTAAAAGGACTTGAATGAATCCTGAGAGGACTTTTATAAATCCTGAAAGAACTTTATTAAATTCTAAAAGGACTTTCAAAAGAACTTAAATCAATCCTAAAATTACTTTTATAAATCCTGAAAGAACTTTAATAAATCTTAAAATGATTTTAATAAATCCTAAAAGAACTTTAATAAATCCTGAAATTACTTCAATAAATCCTAAATTACTTCAATAAATCTTGAAAGAACTTTCATAAATCCTAAAAGAACTTTAATAAATCCTAAAAGACTTTGAATAAATCCTAAATGAACTTTTATAAATCCTAAAATGACTTTTAAAAATCCTAAAAGGACTTCAATCCTAAAAGAACTAGAGTAAATCTTAAAAGGACTTACATAAATCCTAAAAGAACTTTAATAAATCCTAAAAGACCTTGAATAAATCCTAAAAGAACTTTTATAAATCCTAAAATGATTTTAATAAATCCTAAAATGACTTTATTAAATCCTAAAAGAACTTTAATAAATCCTAAAATTACTTCTATAAACCCAGAAATGAATTTAATAAATCCTATAAGAACTTTAATAAATCCTAAAATTATTTTAATAAATCCTAAAAGTTCTCTAAGCTGTAAATTTTTTCCTTATTTTAAAACCTATTTAAACCTAAATACCCCAAAAACCCCCAAACCTCCCACCTGTGACCCCCCCCAAAAACCTCAACCACATTTCCAGTATTTTTTAATAAAAAATGAAATAAACCAAACTGCAACCCACGAGGAGAGGCTTTGAAATTCTTATCTCTTAAAACAGCAAAAGTTTTTATTGTTTAATATTTTATTTTATTTTTAAATTAAATTTTATTTTATTTTATTTAAATTTTATTTAATTTTATTTTATTTCTCTCCAAGGAAATCTTTTTCCCAAACCACTTCAGCAGAGGGGCTGCCTGAATTTGCTTTTTTAAGAAACCCCTTCAGGAATTTTTCTCCCCAAATGACCCCAAACCGGGACAAACGGGGCCATTCCCAGGCTCTGGAAGGTTCTGGAAGGTTCTGGAAGGTCAGAGCTGCCTCTGCCCCTTCCAGCTGCAAATAAAGATCTGAAAATCCCAATCCCAGTTTGGGGTCTCAGTTTGCAAATCCCCAAATCCAATCCCAATTTGGGGTCCCCAGTTGAAAACCCCAAATTCCCAATCCCTCTTTGGGGTCCCAGTTTGAAAATCCCAAAATCCCAACCCCAGTTTGGGGTCCCTGTTTGAAAATCCCAATCCCAGTTTAAAATCCCAATCCCTCTTTGGGGTCTCAGTTTGAAAATCCCAATCCCAGTTTGGGGTCCCCATTTGAAAGTCCCAAAATCCCAATCCTGGTGTTGGGGTCCCTGTTTGAAAATCCCAATCCTGGTGTTGGGGTCCCTTTTATCCCAAAATCCCAATCCCAGTTTGGGGTCTCAGTTTGAAAATCCCAATCCCAGTTTAAAATCCCAGTCCCTCTTTGGGGTCCCTGTTTGAAAATCCCAATCCCGGTGTTGGGGTCCCCATTTGAAAATCCCAAAATCCCAATCCCGGTGTTGGGGTCCCTTTTATCCCAAAATCCCAATTCCCAGTTTGGGGTCCCCATTTGAAAGTCCCAAAATCCCAATCCTGGTGTTGGGGTCCCTGTTTGAAAATCCCAAAATCCCAATCCCGGTGTTGGGGTCCCTGTTTGAATATCCCGGTCCCAGTTTGGGGTCCCCCATCCCCTCTCAGGTTGTTCCCTAAAATGGGCTCAAAATTCCAGGATTTGGGGTCGATCCAGGTGGGTTTTAGGGCTTGGCTTGGGGTCCAAGGATCTTCCCCCAAATTCAGGGGGATCTGGGGATTTTTGGGGGTTTGACTGGGGAAATCACCCTGAGGGAAAGGACTGGGGGGGATCTCGGGGTTCTGGGGTCACTCTCGGGGCTCTGGGGTGACTCTTGGTGTTTTGGGGACACGTTCAGGGTTTGGGGGTGACTCTGGGGTGATTCTTGGGGCTCTGGGGGCACTCTGGGGTCCCTCGGGGCTCAGGCCACTCTCAGGGGCACTCTTGGGGCCACTGTGGGGTCACCATGGGGTCCCTCAGGGGTCCCTCAGTGTCATTCCGGCGTCCCTGGGGCTCAGGCCACTCTCTGGGTCACTCTGGGGTCCCTTTGGGGTCACTCTGGGGTCCCTTGGGCTCAGGCCACTCCTGGGGGTGCTGTGGGGTCCTTGTGGGGTCACTCTGGGGTCACCGTGGGGTCACACTGGTTCACTGTGGGGTCACCATGGGGTCCCTCAGGGGTCACTCCGGGGTCCCTTGGGGGCTCAGGCCATTCACTGTGGGGCCGCTCTCAGGGGTCCCTCTTGGGGTGCCCCGGGGGTCACTCAGGGGGCTCAGGTCACTCTTGGGGTCCCTCAGGGTTCACTGTGGGGTCCCTCAGGGGGCTCAGGCCACTCTCAAGGTCCTTCTTGGGGTCACTGTGGGGTCCCTGTGGGGTCACTTGGGTACCTCAGGGGTCCCTCTGGGCTCAGGCCAGTCTTGGGGTCACTGTGGGGTCCCTCAGGGGTCCCTGTGGGGTCACTCTGGGGTCCCTCAGGGGCCCAGGCCACTCTCAGGATCACACAGGGGTCCCTGTGGGGTCACTCTGGGGTCCCTCAGGGGCACTGGGGGGGCACTCAGGGGTCCCTGTGGGGTCACCATGGGGTCACCATGTATGGTCCCTCAGGGGCTCAGGCCACTCTCGGGGTCACTGTGGGGTCCCTCCGGGGTCACTGTGGGGTCGCTTGGGGGCTCAGGCCACTCTTGGGGTCCCTGTGGGGTCACTCTGGTGTCGCTGTGGCCTCACCATGGGGTCCCTCAGGGGTCACGGAGGGGTCCCTTGGGGGCTCAGGCCACTCTCAGGGTCACTGTGGGGTCCCTCAGGGTCCCTGCGGGGTTACTGTGGGGTCCCTCTTGGGGTCCCTCAGGGCTCAGGCCACTCTCGGGGTCCTTCAGGGATTCCTGTGGGGTCACCGTGGGGTCCCTCAGGAGTTCCTAGGGGCTCAGGCCACTCTTGGGGTCACTCTTGGGGTCACTCTGGGCTCCCTCAGGGGTCACTGTGGGGTCCCTCAGGGGTCACTCTTTGGGTCACTCTGGGTCCCTCAGGGGCTCAGGCCACTTTTGGGGTCCCTCAAGGGTCACTCTGGGTCCCTCAGGGGCACTGGGGGGGTCACTCTGGGATCACTGTGGGGGTCACCATGGGGTCCCTCAGGGGCTCAGGCCACTTTTGGGGTCCCTCGGGGGTCCCTGTTGGGTCCCTCAGGGGTCACTCTTGGGGTACCTCCAGGTCCCTCAGGGGGTTCAGGCCACTCTTGGGGTCACCATGGGGTCCCTCAGGGGTCCCTGTGGTGTCACTCAGTGTCCCTCAGGGGTCCCTCTCGGGCGTCCTTGGGGGTCACTCTGGGGTCCCTGTGGGGTCACTTTTGGGGTCCCTGGGGGTCTCAGCCACTCACTGTGGGGTCCCTGTGGGGTCACCCTGGGGTCTCTCTCGGGGTCCCTGTGGGGGTCATTGTGGAGTCCCTCAGGGGTCACTTTGGGGTCTCTTTTGGGGTCCCTCTCAGGGTCACTGTGGGGTTTCTTGGAGAACACTCTGGGGTCCCTGTGGGGTCCCTGTGGGGTGACTCAGGGGTCACTTTGGGGTCCCTCAGGGGTCACTCTCGGGGTCCCTCAGAGGTCTCTGTGGGGTCACCATGGGGTCCCTGTGGGGCCACTCTGGGGGTCCCTGTGGGGTCCCTTGGGTCACTTTGGGATCACTCTTGGGGTCCCTGTGGGGTCACTTTTGGGGTGTCAGCCACTCTTGGGGTCACCGTGGGCTCCCTCAGGGGTCCCTGTGGTGTCACTCAGTGTCCCTCAGGGGTCCCTCTCAGGGTTCCTCGGGGGTCACTTTGGGGTCCCTGTGGGGTCACTTTTGGGGTCCCTGGGGGTCTCAGCCACTCACTGTGGGGTCCCTGTGGGGTCACCCTGGGGTCTCTCTCGGGGTCCCTGTGGGGGTCATTGTGGAGTCCCTCAGGGGTCACTTTGGGGTCACTTTTGGGGTCCCTGTGGGGTCACTTTTGGGGTGTCAGCCACTCGCGCGCGGCTCAGTAGAAACCATTGAGTTTATTTGCAGTCACAATGCTTACACTGTTTGCAGCAAACACCCCGACATCAACCAGCATCTGCTCACGCAGGAAAGGACCCAACACACACCAGGGGGGCAGGGAACCAACAAAAACCCAACCAAATAAAATTAAAATTAAAAAAAAAGAAAACAAAAACAAAAAAAAACAAACAAAAGAGGAAAAAAAATTAATAAAATTATAATAGAGTGTCTGGGAGAGAAACCGAAGCCCCAAAAGGCCCCGAGTGTTTTTGGGAGAGCTGAGCAAGAGGATGCACACGACTAGCAGCAACAATAGTGGGGGACACGGCAAAGGGGCTCCCTCCCCTGCTCCGGGTTTGGGATCCATCCCCATCCCAAACATCCTCGGGGGGCTCTGCAGGAGAAGGGGCCTCGCTGCTGCCGGGGGGGATTCGGGGTTACCCCATCGGGAACCCCCGCGCCGCCGCCAGCCCCGCTCCAGCCCGGAAAAACGGGAAAAAAGGGATGGAAAAAGGGGAAAAAGGGCCCTGGGAGGGGCTACTGCTACAGAGGGGACAGGAGGGACACCCACGAGCAAGCACGAACGGAGGGGTCACGTCATGGCTTCGAGTTCCCAAGAACGAGGGCGAGACGGGACCGGGAAATTTATGATTTTTGAGGGGGGCTTAATAAGAAAAAATATACATTTGGAATTTTACAATGCCTTTTTTTTTTTTTTTTTGTGGTGTTTTTTTTATTATTATTATTATTATTATTTTTAATCTTTTTTTTTTGTTGTGTTTTTTTTTTATTTATTATTTTTTTGTGTTGTTTGAGTTTTTGCTTCTCTCTCTACAGCTCGTCTCACTAAATAGATCTCTGCACTTTCACACAGCCACCCCCTCGCCCAGTAAAGCTTCAGGCCACGCTTTCCTCACTCGCATTCACAACCCTCACACCAGCACTGGGTGCACCAGGACTCTGTAAAAATTTCAATCACACTTTGTTTTTTTTTTTTTTTATCATTTTGTCATTTTTTTTATCATCTTTTTTTTTGTGTGTGTGTTTTTTTTTTTTTGCATTTTTTTTTTGTCGTGTTTTTTTTTTTTTTTAATCTCGTTTTTCTGAAACTCAATATAAACCTTGCTCCAAAATGTTATGAAAAAATGTACATTTTTTTTTTTTTTGTGTTTTGTTTTGTTGTTTTTTTTTTTTTTTTTTTTTTTTTTTTTTTGTTTTGCTTTTATACAAGGCAGGCTTTCCGCAGCGGCGCGCCGCCGGTTCCACATTCCGGCCAGGGAAGGAAAAAGAGAGACACAGACACCTTGGAATTCCTGCACCTGGATTCTGCCCTTCCCACGGGAAAACGCCTGCCCAGGTGAGCTCCACCTGCTGCTCCCTCCTCCCTGGGCTGGGGGGAGGCCCCGGGTCGGCCCCGGGCCGGGCTGGGCTCTGCAGCTGTCAGCTCATCATGTCGTTGCTGTTGACGCCGTAGCTCGAGTTCTTCATGGAGTCGTTGACCTCCCTCCGGAACGCCGACAGGTTCTGGGTGAACCTGGGGGACAGGAGAGAGCAGGTTCCAGCATGACACAACTCCATCACATTCCATTGCTCCGTGATTCCACCATTCCCTCATTCCAGCATTCCATCGCTCCACCATTTCACGATTCCAGGATTCCATCACATTCCATCATTCCAGCGATTCCAGTGTTCCACCATTCCATCATGCCACCATTCTGTCATTCCAGGATTCCATGATTCCATCACCTTCCATCACTCCATCATTCCATGATTCCATTGTTCCATCATTCCAGCATTCCATCATTCCACCATTCCAGCATTCCATCACATTCCAGCATTCTATCATTCCATAATTCCATCATTCCATCATTTCACGATTTCACCATTCCATGGTTCCGTGATTCCAGCATTCCGTCATTCCATGATTTCACGGCTCCACCATTCCACGATTCCATCATTCCACCACTCCACCATTCCAGCATTCCACCATTCTGTCATTCCAGGATTCCATGATTCCATCACATTCCATCACTCCATCGTTCTATCATTCCATGATTCCATTGCTCCATCATTCCAGCATTCCATCACTCCACCATTCCAGCATTCCAACATTCCATCACATTCCACCATTCCGTCATTCCAGCATTCCATCACATTCCATGATTCCACCACTCCACCATTCCAGGATTCCACCATATTCCATCACTCCATCATTCCATGACTCCATCGCTCCATCATTCCATCACATTCCATCACTTTACATCACATTCCACCATTCCAGTGTTCCATGATTCCAGCATTCCATCACATGCCAGCATTCTATCATTCCATAATTCCATCACTCCATCATTTCACGATTCCACCATTCCATGGTTCCGTGATTCCAGCATTCCGTCATTCCATGATTTCGCAGCTCCACCATTCCACGATTCCATCATTCCACCACTCCACCATTCCACCATTCTGTCATTCCAGGATTCCATGATTCCATCCCATTCCATCACTCCATCGTTCTATCATTCCATGATTCCATTGCTCCATCATTCCAGCATTCCATCATTCCACCATTCCAGCGTTCCATGATTCCAGCATTCCATCACATGCCACCATTCCATCACTCCATCATTCCATGATTCCAGCATTCCATCATTTCACGATTCCACCATTCCATGGTTCCATCATTCCAGCATTCCATCACATTCCATCATTCCACCACTCCACCATTCCAGGATTCCACCACATTCCATCACTCCATCATTCCATGACTCCATCGCTCCATCATTCCATCACATTCCACCATTCCAGTGTTCCATGATTCCAGCATTCCATCACATTCCAGCATTCTATCATTCCATAATTCCATCATTCCATCACTCCATCATTCCATGATTCCAGCATTCCATCATGTCACGATTCCACCACTCCGTGGTTCCATGACTCCAGCATTCTGTCATTCCATGAGTTCATGGCTCCACCATTCCATGATTCCAGCATTCCATCACATTCCACCATTCCATCATTCCACCACTCCACCACTCCACCATTCCAGCATTCTATGATTCCAGCATTCCATCACATTCCATGATTCCACCACTCCACTATTCCATGATTCCACCATTCCATCACTCCATCATTTCATGATTCCACCATTCCATGGCTCCATGATTCCACCATTCCATGGCTCCATCATTCCATGATTCCATCACTCCATCACTCCACCATTCCATCGTTCCATGATTCCCCCACTCCACCATTCCCCATCCCATGAACTGTCCATCTCAGACCAGCTCCCCCCACAACTCCGAGCCCGGCGCTGTCTCCACACCAAGGATGGGGATCCACCACTTCCCATGAAGGGATTTTATTGGGAAAGAATTCCTGCCTGGGACGGAATTCCCAGAGGAAAATCTGTGGTTGCCCCATGATCCATGGAAGTGTCCCAGGCCAGGCTGGAGCACTCTGGGACAGCAGAATGAGTCCCAGCTCATGGATATTTCAACTCTCTTCCAACCCAAACCATTCCATGATTCCAACTGCAAGCCCAATGAAGGAATCCCATGGGAAGCTTCAAACTGGAATGGGGATACCGGGAAGGAATTCCCAGGGAAGCTGTGTCTGTTCTATTCCTGGAAGTGTCCCTGGCCGGTTTGGATCAACCTGGGACAGCAGATGGTGTGGTGGGAAATACCCATGGACATTTAAGATCCCCTCCCACCCAAACCATTCCAACCATGAAGCCATGAAGGAATCCCATGGGAAGTCTCAAACTGAAATGGGGATATAATGGGGAAGGAATTCCTGGCTGGGATGGAAATCCCAGAGGAGCTGTGGCTGTTCTATTCCTGGAAGTGTCCCTGGCCAGGTTGGATCCCCCTGGGCCAGTGGGAAATACCTGTGGATATTCAGGCTGCCTCCCAGCCCAAGCCCTGCCCCGGCCCATCCCATGGAATGCCGTTCCCATTCCCATTCCTGTTCCCATTCTAATTCCCGTTCCCATTCCCATTCCCATTCCTGTTCCCATTCCCGTTCCCATTCCCATTCCCATTCCCATTCCTGTTCCCGTTCCCATTCCCGTTCCCATTCCTGTTCCTATTCCCATTCCCATTCCTGTTCCCATTCCCATTCCTGTTCCTCTTCCCATTCCCATTCCCATTCCCGTTCCCATTCCCATTCCTGTTCCCATTCCCATTCCTGTTCCCATTCCCATTCCTGTTCCTCTTCCCGTTCCCATTCCCGTTCCCATTCCCGTTCCCGCTCCCGCTCCCACCTGTCGCGGTTCTTGGTGAGCAGGTTGCGCTCGATGCCCTCCATGAGGTTCTCGAAGCACAGGTGCATGGCCTGCTGCTTCTCCGGGGGCTGGCTGTTCACGATGCTGTTCCGCAGGTCCGAGAAGTACTGGGGAGGCAGGACAGCAAGGGGTTAACTCCCATGGGATCGGGATTTGGGATTGCCACAGCCCCCTCGGGGTGCTGGGGATGAGGAGGGAGCAGCCCAAGGTATGAGGGGTGGAGGTGGAATGATCAGCTCCAAGGAACTTTCCTGGCCACGGAATCATTCCAGGGACCATCCTGGCCATGGGATCATCCTAAGGATCATCCTGGCCATGGGATCATCTCAAGGACCACCTTGGCCATGGGATCATGCCAAGGACCATCCTGGCCATGAGATCATTCCAAAGGATCATCCTGGCCATGGGATCATCCAAAGGACCACCCTGGCCATGGGATCATGCCAAGGACCATCCTGGCCATGGGATGATCCCAAGGAGCTCTCCTGGCCACAGGATCATTCCTGGGAGCTCTCCTGGTCATGGGATCATCCCAAGGAGCTCTCCTGGCCATGGAATAATTCCAAGGACCATCCTGACCATGGGATGATTCCTGGGAGCTGTCCTGGCCATGGGATCATCCTAAGGATCATCCTGGCCATGAGACCATTCCAAGGAGCTCTCCTGGCCACGGGATCATTCCAAGGACCATCCTGGCCACGGGATCACTCCAAGGATCATCCCACCATGGGACCATTCCAAGGACCATCCTGGCCATGGGATCATCCCAAGAATCATCCTGGCCACAGGATCATTCCAAGGAGCTCTTCTGGCCACGGGATCATTCCAAGGATCATCCCGGCCATGGGATCATTCCAAGAATCATCCTGGCCATGGGATCATCCCAAAGGAGCTCTCCTGGCCAAGGGATCATTCCAAGGATTTTCTGGGAATGTTCTCCTCCCTCATCCCAGCCTTTCCCAGCTGGGATGGATCCCTCACCTTCTCGTTGAGCAGGATGAGGCCGAGCAGGGGCCGGGACATGGACCACTGGTTCCGGCAGTCCTCGAAGATGATGATGTTCAGCACCGTCGAGAGCATCTGGCACGGGGAGCCAAGGGTTAAAGGCAGCCCCTGCATCCCACCCCATGGATCTCATGGATCCCAATCCCATCCCAATCCTGCAGATCCCATGGATCCCATCCCACCCCATGGATCTCATGGATCTCGAATCCCATCCCATCCCATCCCATGGATCCCATCCCAATACCATGGACTCCAAGGATCTCACGGACCCCACGGATCTCATGGATCCCATCCCACCCCATGGATCTCATGGATCCCAAATCCCATCCCGAACCTGCAGATCCCATGGATCCCATCCCGAACCTGTGGATCCCATGGACCCCATCCTATCCCATGGATCCCACCGATGTCATGGTTCCCAATCCCATGGATCCCAAAGATCTCAAGGATCCCATTCCATCCCATCCCACGGATCCCAATCCCACCCCAAATCCCACCCCAGCTCCCTCCTCGCTCTGGGATTTGGGAATCTCCTGGAATTCTCCTGGAGACTCAAGGTTCTGGAGCTTTGAGCACGGACAGCCAATAAATTCCAGCGGGTTTTGGGGCTCCTCTGTTGTTTTTTGGGCTCTCCAAATGTTTTTCAGAGTCTCCAGGTATATTTTGGAACCCCCAGGTGTATTCTGGAACCCCCAGGTGTATTTTGGAACCCTCAGGTGTATTTTGGAGCCCCCCAGGTGAATTTTGGAGCTCCCCAGTTGTTTTTGGAGTGCACCACGTGATTTTTGGGCTCTCCAGGTGTATTTTGGAGCCCCCCAGGTGTATTTTGGAGCCCCTCAGGTGAATTTTGGCCTCTCCAGTTGTTTTTGGAGTGCACCAGTTGATTTCTGGGCTCTCCAGGTGTATTTTGGAGCCCCCAGGTATATTTCATAGCCCCCAGGTATTTTTTGGCTTCCTCAGGTGTTTTTCACAGCCCCCAGGTAAATTCTGGAGCCTCCAGGTGCATTCTGGAACCCTCAGGTGAATTTTGGTCTCCAGTTATTTTTTTGTGTCCCCAGGTTATTTTTTGGCCTCCTCAGGTGTTTTTCAGAGCCCCAGGTATATTTTGGGCTCTCCAGGTGCATTTTGGAGCCCCCCAGGTGAATTTTGGCCTCTCCAGTTGTTTCTGGAGCCCCCAGGTGTATTTTGGATTCCCCAGGTGTATTCTGGGTTCCCAAGTATATTTTGGAGCCCCCAGGTATTTTCTGAGCTCTCCAGGTGCATTTTTTCAGAGCCCATGGGTATATTTTGGAGCCCCCCAGGTGTATTTTGAGATCTCCAGGCGAATTTTGGAGCCCCCAGGTGTATTTTGGAACCCTCAGGTGCATTTTGGAGCCCCCCAGGTGAATTTTGGCCTCTCCAGTTGTTTTTGGAGCGCGCCAGGTAATTTTTGAGCCCTCAGGTGCATTTTTACCCCTCCAGGTGCATTTTTTACCCCCCTAGGTGTATTTTTTGCCCCCCCAGGTGTATTTTTTTGTCCCCCCCCCAGGTGTGCTGGGGCTGACCTGCTGGATCATCTCGGGGTGCTGCTGCATGATGTGCAGGAAGCGATCGCTCTCCTGCGCCAGCGGCGTCGATCTCTTCTTGGTGCTGCGTGAGAGCTGCTTGAACAGGTAGGTGACGATGTGGTCCAGGCAGGAGCAGCAGCCCGTGCACACCATGGTGTCTGAGGGGGACAGGGGGGAAAAATGAGAGGTTTTGGGAAGGGAAAATGGGGAAAAAATGGGGAAAAAAGGGAAAAAATGGGGAAAAAATGGGGAAAAAATGGGGAAAAATTGGGGAAAAAATGGGGAGAAATGGGGGAAAATGGGGGGATTTGGACAGGAAAAAAAGAGGGTTTGGGGGAAAACCCCGCAAGTTTGGGGAAAAAATGGAGGTTTGGGAAAGGAAAATAGGGGGGAAGATGGGGGGAAAAGAGGAGGGAAATGGGAAAAAATGAGGGAAAATATGGGGTTGGTTTGGGGGAAGAAATAGGTGGTTGGGAAGGGAAAATGGGGAAAAATGGAGGAAAAATGGGAGAAAAATAGGGGAAAATGGGGGAAAATGGGGGGATTTGGACAGGAAAAAAAGAGGGTTTGGGGGAAAACCCCGCAAGTTTGGGGAAAAAATGGAGGTTTGGGAAAGGAAAATAGGGGGGAAGATGGGGGGAAAAAGAGGAGGGAAATGGGAAAAAAATGAGGGAAAATATGGGGTTGGTTTGGGGGAAAAAATAGGTGGTTGGGAAGGGAAAATGGGGAAAAATGGAGGAAAAATAGGGGAAAAAATGGGGGAAAATGGGGGGATTTGGACAGAAAAAAAAGAGGGTTTGGGGGAAAACACCGCATGTTTGGGGGAAAAAATGGAGGTTTGGGAAAGGAAAATAGGGGGGAAGATGGGGGGAAAAAGAGGAGGGAAATGGGAAAAAATGAGGGAAAATATGGGGTTGGTTTGGGGGAAAAAATAGGTGGTTGGGAAGGGAAAATGGGGAAAAATGGAGGAAAAATAGGGGAAAAAATGGGGGAAAATGGGGGGATTTGGACAGAAAAAAAAGAGGGTTTGGGGGAAAACACCGCATGTTTGGGGGAAAAAATGGAGGTTTGGGAAAGGAAAATAGGGGGGAAGATGGGGGGAAAAAGAGGAGGGAAATGGGAAAAAAATGAGGGAAAATATGGGGTTGGTTTGGGGGAAAAAATAGGTGGTTGGGAAGGGAAAATGGGGAAAAATGGAGGAAAAATGGGAGAAAATTAGGGGAAAAATGGAGATTTGGATGGAAAAAAAGAGGGTTTGGGGGAAAAACACCTGCAATTTTTTGGGGAAAAATGGGGGTTTGGAGGAAAAATAATGGGGGTTTGGGAAGGAAAAATGAGGAAAGAATGGAGAAAAAAGGGGGAAAATGGGGAAACATGGAGAAAAAATGGGGAAAATTTGGGGGAGAAAATGGGGATTTGGATGGAAAAAAAAGAGGGTTTGGGGGAAAATGGAGAAAAATGGGAATTTGGAGGAAAAATAATGGGGGTTTGGGAAGGAAAAACGAGGAAAGAATGGAGAAAAAAGGGGGAAAATGGGGAAACATGGAGAAAAAATGGGGAAAATTTGGGGGAGAAAATGGGGATTTGGATGGAAAAAAAAGAGGGTTTGGGGGAAAATGGAGAAAAATGGGAATTTGGAGGAAAAATAATGGGGTTTGGGAAGGGAAAATGGGGGAAAAATAGGGAAAACACGGGGGAAATACGGGAGAAAATGGAGAAAAATGGGGGAAATGGGGAAAAAAGGGGATTTGGATGGAAAAGAAAAAGAGGGTTTGGGGGGAAAATGGGGGGTTGGGAGGGAAAATTGAAAAATGGGGAACAAAAGGGGTTTTGGAGGAAAATAAAGTGGAAGCATCCAAGGCCAGGTTGGGATAATCCAGGATAGTGGGAGGTGTCCCTGGGATTGGACTGAAATCTTTTCCAACCCCAAACCATCCCAAAATTCCAACAATTCCCAGAACCTTTAATTTGTGGTGAGATCAGTGAAGGAACCACTGCTCCAAACTCTCCAAATCCCAGCTTCAAATTCCAAACCCTCACATGGAAATCCCCACACGGAAAATTCAAATCCCCACACGGAAAATTCAAATCCCCACACGGAAAAGTCAAATCCCCACACAGAAAATTCAAATCCCCACATGGAAAATTCAAACTGCCACACGGAAAATTCAAATCCCCACACGGAAAATTCAAATCCCCACATGGAAAATTCAAACTGCCACACGGAAAATTCAAATCCCCACACGGAAAATTCAAATCCCCACACGGAAAATTCAAATCCTCACACGGAAAATTCAAATCCTGACACGGAAAATTCAAACCGCCACATGGAAAATTCAAATCCCCACACGGAAAATTCAAATCGCCACATGGAAAAGTCAAATCGCCACACGGAAAAGTCAAATCCCCACATGGAAAATTCAAATCCTCACAGGGAAAATTCAAATCCTCACACGGAAAATTCAAACCGCCACACGGAAAATTCAAATCCCCACATGGAAAATTCAAATCCCCACACGGAAAATTCAAATCCCCACACGGAAAATTCAAATCCCCACACGGAAAATTCAAATCCCCACACGGAAAATTCAAATCGCCACATGGAAAAGTCAAATCGCCACACGGAAAAGTCAAATCCCCACATGGAAAATTCAAATCCTCACAGGGAAAATTCAAATCCTCACACGGAAAATTCAAACCGCCACACGGAAAATTCAAATCCCCACATGGAAAATTCAAATCCCCACACGGAAAATTCAAATCCCCACATGGAAAATGGGGTTTTTAGCCCTGATTCATTTATAAATCCCAGAAAAATCCCACCCCAAATCCCAGGAAAGGCAGGAGGGAGCAGCAGGAGTTACCCAGCGCGGTGAGGCCCTCGGAGATGGAGGACAGGATGTACATGATGACGTGGGGCTCCAGGCTGGCGATGAAGTTCATGTGGTCCTGGGTGAGCACTTCCAGCAGGGAATAGTAGGATTGGCTGAGCTTGGGATAATCCTGAAGGAAAAGCAGGAAAAATCCACTTGGTTTTGCTGGAAGCATCAAATTCCCAAATCCAGCCTGTCGTGAACCAGCTGGAATGTGCTGGTGATCTCCTGGGAGAACTGAGCAAGGATCCTCCATCCCAGAAAATTTGTATTCCAAGAGATTTCCCATTTTCCTTCTCTTCATTCCCAACATTTCCTATTTTCCTTCTCATTCCAACATTTCCCATTTTCCTTCTCTTCCTTCCCAACATTTCCCATTTCCCTTCTCTCCCATTCCAGCATTTCCCATTTTCTTTCTCTCCCATTCCCATGTTATCCAATCACTTTCCCTACTTTTTATCTTCCCAGGGAAAACCTGGGAATTGGGATGGGATTTCAAATCCATTCCCACCCAAAATTTGGGAATTATTTACGTGGTTCCTTTCCAACCCAAAGCATTCTGTGATCCCATGAATTCCAAACTGGATGGGATTTAAAACCCCTTCCCACCCAAAATTTGGGATGGGATTTCAAATCCATTCCCACCCAAAATCTGTGAATTGGGATGGAATTTCAAATCCATTCCCACCCAAAATTTGGAAATTGGGATAGGATTTAAAACCCATTCCCACCTAGAATTTGGGAATTGTGATGGGATTTCCCACCCTAAATCTGGGAATTGTGATGTGATTTCCCACCCAAAGTCTGGGAATTGGGATGGGATTTCCCAACCAAAATCTGGGAATTGTGATGGGATTTCAAACCACTTCCCACCCAAAATCTGGGAATTCTTCCTGTGCTTCACCCAGAGCCTGCTGCCCATTCCTGTCCCTGCCCCAAGCCCTTCATCCCTCCTTCCTCTCCTCCAGCTTCTCCTGGGATGGAATTAGAATTCCTGGGGATGGAACTGGAATTCCCAGGATGGAATTGGGATTCCCAGGATGGAACTGGGATTCCCAGGGAGGAACTGGAATTCTGGGGATGGAATTGGGATTCCCAGGATGGAATCAGAATTCCCAGGGGTGAAAATGGAATTCCCAGGGAGGGAACTGGAATATCCAGGATGGAACTGGGATTCCCAGGATGGAACTGCAATTCCCAGGACGGAACTGGAATTCCTAGGAATGAAACTGGAATTCCCAGGATGGAGTTGGGATTCCCAGGATAGAGATGCAATTCCCAGGAAGGAACTGGAGTTCCCAGGACAGAACTGGGATTTCCAGGATGGAATTGGAATTTTGGGGATGGAAATGGAATTCCCAGGGATGGAACTGGAATTCCCAGGATGGAATTGGGATTCCCAGGATTGAATTGGGATTCCCAGGATGAAAATGGAATTCCCAGGATGGCATTGGAATTCCCAGGATGGAACTGGAATTCCCAGGGATGGGATTGGAATACCCAGGATGGAACTGGGATTCCCAGGGATGAAAATGGAATTCCCAGGGAGGGAACTGGAATACCCAGGATGAAACTGGAATTCCCAGGATGGAACTGGAATTCTGGGGATGGAATCAGGATTCCCAGGATGGAGTTGGGATTCCCAAGGATGGAACTGGGATTCCCAGGATGGAATTGGGATTCCCAGGGATGGAATTGGAACTCCCAGGGATAGAACTGGAATTCCCAGGACAGAGTTGGAATTGCCAGGATGGAATTGGGATTCCCAGGACAGAATTGCAATTCCCAGGATGGAACTGAAATTCTCAGGATGGAACTGGAATTCCGGGGATGGAATTGGAATTTCCAGGACGGAACTGAAATTCCCAGGATGGAATTGGGATTCCCAGGGATGAAACTGGAATTCCCAGGATGGAAATGCAATTCCCAGGATGGAACTGTGATTGCCAGGATGCACCTGGAATTCCCAGGACAGAACTGGAATTCCCAGGAAAGAACTGGGATTCCCAGGACAGAACTGGGATTCCCAGGATGGAATTGGAATTCTGGGGACGGAACCGGGATTCCCAGGAATGAAACTGGGATTCCCGGGCTGGAATTACAATTCCCAGGGTGGAATTCCGGGCAGCCTCACCAGCAGGTCGCTGTGGGGGATGGAGAGCAGCAGCTTGATGAAGGTCTGCAGCGCGTTGTCCAGCGCGTCGTCGCCGTAGAGCCGGAAGACGCCGAAGTTGACGTAGCTGCCGCTGAGCGCCGCCTTCAGCATGGAGAAGCAGATGGAGATTCCCTTCAGCTTCAGCGCGTACACCTGGTCCTTGGGCACCTCGCCCAGCGTCAGGATGCGATTCCCTGCGGGAATTCCGGCTCGGGATCACCACTCCCATCCCGCCCCGGGGCTCCAAAGACATCCCAACCCATTCCATCCAAACTGGATGGGATTTCAAATCCATTCCAACCCAATCCATTCCATGATCCCATGAATTCCAAACTGGATGGGATTTCAAATCCATTCCAAGCCAAAATCTGGGAATTGGGATGGGATTTCAAATCCATTCCAACCCCAACCATTCCACGATCCCACAAATTCCAAACTGGTTGGGATTTCAAATCCATTCCATTCCCTTCAGCTTCAGCGCGTACACCTGGTCCTTGGGCACCTCGCCCAGCGTCAGGATGCGATTCCCTGTGGGAATTCCGGCTCGGGATCACCTCTCCCATCCCGCCCCGGGGCTCCAAAGACATCCCAACCCAAATCATTCCATGATGCCACAAATTCCAAACAATTCAAAGCCCTTGGAATGGATTTGAAATCCCATCGCAATTCCCCAGTTTCAGATTGGAGTGGATTTGGAATCCCCTCCAATCCGAAACTGGGGAACTGGGATGGGATTCCAAATCCATTCCAAGCCAAAATCTGGGAACTGGGATGGGATTCCAAATCCATTCCAACCCAATCCATTCCATTCCCTTCAGCTTCAGTGCCTACACCTGGTCCTTGGGCACCTCGCCCAGCGTCAGGATGCGATTCCCTGCGGGAATTCTGGCTCGGGATCACCACTCCCATCCCGCCCCGGGGCTCCAAAGCCATTCCATCCCAATCTGTTCCATGACCCCTTGAATTCCAAACAATTCAAATCCCTTGGAATGGATTTGGAATCCCATCACAATTCCCCAGATTCAGATTGGAGTGGATTTGGAATCCCCTCCAATCCGAAACTGGGGAATTGGGATGGGATTCCAAATCCATTCCAACTCAAACTATTACATGATCTCATGAATTACAAACTGGATGGGATTCCAAATCCATTCCAACCCAAAATCTGGGAATTGGGATGGGATTCCAAATCCATTCCAGCCCAAAATCTGGGAATTGGGATGGGATTCCAAATCCATTCCAGCCCAAACAATTCCACAATTCCATGAATTCCAAACTGGATGAGATTTAAATCCACTCCAACACGAAACTGGGGAACAGGGATAGCATTTAAATTCCAAGTCAAAATCTTGGAATTGGGATGGGATTTCAAATCCATTCCAACCCCATCCATTCCATGATCCCTTGAATTCCAAACTGGATAGGATTTCAAATCCATTCCAAGCTAAAATCTGGGTATTTCAAACTGGATGGGATTCCAAATCCACTCCAACCTGAAACTGGGGAATTGGGATGGCATTTAAAATCCATTCCCAGCCAAAATCTGGGAACTGGGATGGGATTCCAAATCCATTCCAACCCAATCCATCCCATTCCCTTCAGCTTCAGCGCCTACACCTGGTCCTTGGGCACCTTGTCAGGATGCAATTCCTTGTGGGAATTCTGGCTCAGGATCACCATTCCCATCCCACCCTGGCGTTCCAAATCCACTCCAAATCTGGGAACTGGGATGGGATTCCAAATCCATTCCAACTCAAACTATTAAATGATCCCATAAATTCCAGACTGGATGGGATTTCAAATCCATTCCGACCCGAAATCTGGGAATTATTTACGTGGTTCCTTTCCAGCTCTCACCGGCAGGGATTTAAGGTCTTTCCAACCCAAACCATTTCATGATTCCATGAATTCCAAACTGAATGGGATTCCAAATCCATTCCAAGCCAAAATCTGGGAATTGGGATGGGATTGCAAATCCATTCCAACCTGAAATCTGGGAATTATTTACATGGTTCCTTTCCAACCCAAACCATTCTATCATCCAGGATGTGTCCAGGATTTATCCATGGATTAATCCAGAAATATTCCAGGATGAAACCAGGATTTATGCATGGATGAATCCATGGATGAATCCATGATTTTTCCAGGATGAACCTAGGATGTTTCCTGGACGAATCCATGGATAAATCCAGGACTTTTTCAGGATGTTTTCAGGGTGAACCCAGGATTTTTTGAGGATGAAACCAGGATGTTTCCATGGATGAATCCATGGACTTTTCCAGGATAAACCCAGGATTTATCCATGGATTAATCCAGGATTTTTTCAGCATGAACCCAGGATGTTTCCATGGATGAATCCATGATTTTTCCAAGATGCTTTCAGGATGAATCCATGGGTAAATCCAGGATTTTTTCAGCATGAACCCAGGATGTTTCCATGGATGAATCCAGGATTTACCCATGGATGGACCTAGTATGACTCCAGGATTCATCCATGGATAAATCCAGGATTTTTTCAGGATGTTTTCAGGATGAACCCAGGATTTTTCCAGGATGAAACCAAAATTTTTTCATGGATGAATCCAGCACGTTTCCAGGATTTATCCATGGATTAATCCAGGATAAATCCAGGATATTTCCATGGATGCATCCATGATTTTTCCAGAATGTTTCCAGGATGAATCCAGGAATGAATCCATGATTTTTCCAGGATGAACCTAGGATGAATCCATGGATGAACCCAGCATGAATCCAGGATTTATCCATGGATGAATCCAGGATTTTTCCTGGATGAATCCAGGATGTTTCCATGGATGAATCCAGGATTTTTTCCAGAATGAATCCAGGATGTTTCCACGGGTGAATCCATGGTTTTTCCAGGATGCTTCCAGGATGAACCCAAAATTTTTCCAGGATGAATCCAGGATTTTTCCAGGATGAAACCAGGATTTATCCACGGATGAATCCAGGATTTTTCCAGGATGTTTTCAGGACGAATCCAGGATTTTTCCACGATGAATCCAGGATATATCCATGGATGAATCCAGGATGTTTCCAGGATTTATCCATGGATTTTTCCAGGATGTTTTCAAGATGAACCCAGGATTTTTCTAGGATGAAACCAGGATTTATCCATGGATGAATCCAGGATGTTTCCATGGACAAATCCAGGATTTTTCCAGGATGAATCCATGGATGGACCCAGTATGAATCCAGGATTTATCCAAGGATGAACCCAGTATGAATCCAGGATTTATCCATGGATGAATCCATGATTTTTCCAGGATGCTTTCTGAACGTTTCCATGGATGAATCCAAGATTTTTTCAGGATGTTTCCAGGATGAACCCAGGATTTTCCAAGATAAAACCAGGATGTTTCCAGGATGAACCCAGGATTTTTCCATGGATGTTTCCAGGATGAACCCAGTATGAATCCAGGATTTATCCATAGATTAATCCGGGATGAAACCAGAATTTATCCATGTATGAATCCAGGATGTTTCCATGGACAAATCCAGGATTTTTTCAGGATGTTTCCAGGATGAACCCAGAATGTTTCCAAGATTTTTCCAGGATGAACCCAGGGTTTTTCCAGGATGTTTTCAGGACGAATCCAGGATTTTTCCATGGATGAATCCAGGATGTTTCCAGGATTTATCCATGGATTTTTCCAGGATGTTTTCAAGATGAACCCAGGATTTTTCTAGGATGAAACCAGGATTTATCCATGGATGAATCCACGATGTTTCTATGGACAAATCCAGGATTTTTCCAGGATGAATCCATGGATGAACCCAGTATGAATCCAGGATTTATCCATGGATGAACCCAGTATGAATCCAGGATTTATCCATGGATGAATCCATGATTTTTCCAGGATGCTTTCTGAACGTTTCCATGGATGAATCCAGGATTTTTTCAGGATGTTTCCAGGATGAACCCAGGATTTTTCCATGGATGTTTCCAGGATGAACCCAGTATGAATCCAGGATTTATCCATAGATTAATCCAGGATGAAACCAGAATTTATCCATGTATGAATCCAGGATGTTTCCATGGACAAATCCAGGATTTTTTCAGGATGAAACCAGGATTTATCCACGGATGAATCCAGGATTTTTCCAGGATGTTTTCAGGACGAATCCAGGATTTTTCCACGATGAATCCAGGATTTATCCATGGATGAATCCAGGATTTATCCATGGATGAATCCAGGATGTTTTCAAGATGAACCCAGGATTTTTCTAGGATGAAACCAGGATTTATCCATGGATGAATCCAGGATGTTTCCATGGACAAATCCAGGATTTTTTCAGGATGTTTCCAGGATGAACCCAGAACCTTTCCAACATTTTTCCAGGATGAACCCAGTACAAATCCGGAATTTATCCGGGATTTTTCCAGGGGTGCACCCAGGCAGCTCCAGGACCCCTCACCGTAGGTGGTGATCATCTTGCTGGTCTCCCGGAACAGCAGGATCCCGTTGGGAGAGGAGACATCGAACTGCAGCCGCTGGGACCTGCAGGAAAAGCAGGGAATGCTCAGAGGAAACCCCAGGGAGAGCTTCCAGAACATTCCAGGGCCTGAAGGAGCTCCGGGAGAGCTGCAGAGGGATTTGGGATAAGGGATGGAGGGACAGGACACAGGGAATGGATTTAAATTGGGAAAGGGGAAATTTGATGGGATTTTGGGAAGGAATTCCTGGCTGGGAGGGTGAGGAGGGGTGGGATGGAATTCCCAAATAGCCGTGGGAGTGTCCAAGGAAAGGTGGGAAAAGGGAAGGATGCAAGGAAATCTTGGAGCCCTTTCCGGAGCCTAAAGGGGCTCCAGGAGAGCTGGAGAGGATTTGGGATAAGGGATGGAGGGACAGGACACAGGGAACGGGTTTAAACTGGGAAAGGGGAAATTTGATGGGATTTTCGGAAGGAATTCCTGGCTGGGATGAAATTTCCAAAGGAGTCCAGGCTGCCCCTGGAGTGTCCAAGGAAAGGTTGGATCCCCCAGGTATTTAAACATGTTTTAAACCCCTTCTAAAGTGCAGAATTCAACGAAATCCCAAATTTTTGGGAACTTCCTACCTGTTATAAACGGGGTTTGGGAGGAAAAATGGGCTTTGGGGAAAAAAAATGGGATTTGGGGGGGAAATGGGGGGAAAAAAAGGGATTTGATGGTGGAAAATTGGGGATTTGGGGAAAAACATGAGGAGTTTTGGGGGCAACAACTCCACAGGGAGGGATGAAATAACCCCTCCCAAGAATTCCAGGGAATCCTGGATTTTTGGGAACTCCTACCTGTTGTGGACCAGCTCAGCCATGAGTTTGAGCTGTTATAAATGGGAATTTGAGGGGAAAATGGGGGGGGAAATGGGGATTTGATGGGGGGGAAATGGGGAAAAAATGGGGATTTGGGGGGGGCAACAACCACACAGAGAGGGATGAAATAACTCCTCCCAAGGCTCAGAATTCCATGGAATCCTGGATTTTTGGGAATCTCCTACCTGATATAAATGGGAATTTAGGCGGGAAAATGGGGCAAAAATGGGGATTTAATGGGGGGGAAATGGGGAAAAAAAATGGGGATTTAGGGGATAAAAAAGAGGGGTTTGGGGGCAACAACCCCACGGGGAGGGATGAAATAACCCCTCCCAAGGCTCAGAATTCCATGGAATCCTGGATTTTTGGGAATCTCCTACCTGATATAAATGGGAATTTAGGCGGGAAAATGGGGCAAAAATGGGGATTTAATGGGGGGGAAATGGGGAAAAAAATGGGGATTTAGGGTTTGGGGGCAACAACCCCATGGGGAGGGATGAAATAACCCCTCCCAAGAATTCCAGGGAATCCTGGAATTTTGGGAACTCCTACCTGTTGTGGACCAGCTCAGCCATGAGTTTGAGCTGTTATAAATGGGAATTTGAGGGGAAAATGGGGGGGGGGGGGAAATGGGGAAAAAATGGGGATTTGGGGGGGGGCAACAACCACACAGAGAGGGATGAAATAACCCAACCCAAGGCTCAGAATTCCATGGAATCCTGGATTTTTGGGAACTCCTACCTGTTGTGGACCAGCTCAGCCATGAGTTTGAGCACGGGCGTGGTGCAGGCGGGGTCGTGGTACCAGAGCTCGATGGCTCTCTGCAGGATGGGCATGTACGAGGGGTAACTGGGGCAATTAAGGAATTCCCGCTTTGCCAGGGCAGAAATCCCACGGGAATGGGGCAGGGAGGGGGGCAGGGGCACACGAGGATGAAATTTGGGGTTTCTGGGGCTGTTGTTGGTGGGTTCTATACTGGGAAAAATCATCGGTGTGGGATCGCAGGAAATGGGATTTACAAAGAGTTCCTGGGATTCTGGGATCAGGATTTGGGATCAGGATTTGGGATCAGGATCAGAACTGGGATCAGGATTTGGGATGGGATTAGGATCAGGATTTGGGATCAGGATTTAGCATCAGGATTGAGGATGGGATCAGGATTGGGATTTGGGATGGGATCAGTATTGGGATCAGGACTTGGGATGAGGATCAGGATTGGGATCAGGATTTGGGATGGGATCAGGATTTAGGATCAGGATTGAGGATGGGATCATGATTGGGATCCGGATTTGGGATGGGATCAGGATTGGGATCAGGATTTGGGATCAGGATCAGGATTGGGATCAGGATTTGGGATGGGATCAGGACTGGGATTTGGGATGGGATCAGGATTGGGATCAGGATTTGGGAACAGGATCAGGATCAGGATCAGGATTTGGGATCAGGATTTGAGATCAGAATTTGGGATGGAATCAGGACTGGGATCAGGATTTGGGATTAGGATTCAGCATTTGGGATGGGATCAGGATTTGTGATCAGGATTTGTATCAGGATCAGGATTTGGGACCAGGACTGGGACCAGGACTGGGATCAGGATCAGGGTCTGGAATCAGGATCAGGGTTTGGGATCAGGATTTGGGATGGGATCAAGATCGGGATCAGGATCAGGATCAGGGATCAGAATAGGAATCAGGATTTGGGATCAGGATTGGGATCAGAATCAGAATCAGGATTTGGGATGGGGATTTGGGATCAGGATCAGGACTGGGATCAGGATTTGGGATCAGAATCAGAATCAGGATTGGGGATTTGAGATGGGATCACGACTGGAATCGGGATTTGGGATAGGATCCGGGTTTGGGATTGGGATCAGAATCGGAATCAGGATTTGGGATGGGATCATGACTGGGATTGGGATTTGGGATCAGGATCAGTGTTTGGGATCAGGATCAGAATCGGAATCAGGATCGGGATCAGGATTTGGATCAGAATTTGGGATCAGGATCAGTATTTAGGATCAGGATTTGGAATCAGAATTGGAATCAGGATTTGGGATCTTGATCAGGATCGAGACCAGGACAGGGATCAGGATCAGGATTTGAGACCAGGACTGGGACCGGGACAGGGATCAGGATCAGGGATCAGAATAGGAATCAGGATTTGGGATCAGGATCAGGATCTGGGATCAGGATCAGGATTGGGATCAGGATCAGGATTGGGATCAGGATCGAGATCAGGATCAGGATTTGGGATCAGGATCAGGATTTGGGATCAGGATCAGGATTGGGATCAGGATCAGGAACAGGATCAGGATCAGGATCAGGATCGGGATCAGGATCAGGATTTGGGATCAGGTTTGGGATCAGGATCAGGGTTTGGGATCAGGATCGGGATCAGGATTGGGATCAGGATTGGGATCAGGATTGGGATCGGGATCAGGGTTTGGGATCAGGATCAGGATTGGGATCAGGATCAGGGTTTGGGATCAGGATCAGCATTGGGATCAGGATCAGGGTTTGGGATGAGGATACATCCACTCGAAGAGCATCATGAAGCTGGTCTTGGCATTGAAGGCGAAGGCGATGCCCCGCAGGTCCCGCACCAACCCCACCAGCGTGCGCTGAGCGGGACGGAATGAAATGAAATAAAATAAAATAAAAATAAAATAGCAAAAATATAATAAATATAATGAAAATATAAGAAAGAATGGAATAAAATAGAACAATAAAAAAGAGTAAAATTCAGGCACCCCCAATTTCCACTAAACTGATCCCAAGGGATTCAGGAAGCCCAATTCCCATTAAATTGATCCCAATTCCCTCTGGACCAAATCAAAGGGATTCAGGCACCCCCAGTTTCCACTAAACTGATCCCAAGGGATTCAGGCATCCCAATTCCCATTAAAGTGATCCCAATTCCTTCTGGACCCATCCCAATGGATTCAGGCAAAACCCATTTCCCATCAAACTGATCCCAATTCCCACTAAACTGATGCCAAGGGATTCAGGTTCCCCAATTCCCATTAAACTGATCCCAATTCCTTCTGGACTGATCCCAAAGGATTCAGGCATCCCAATTCCCGTTAAAGTGATCCCAATTCCCTCTGGACCCATCCCAAGGGATTCAGGCACCCCCATTTCCCATCAAACTGACCCCAATTCCCACTAAACTGATGCCAAGAGGTTCAGGAACCCCCAATTCCCTCTGGACCAATCCCAAGGGATTAAGGAATCCCCAATTTCTATCAAACTGATCCCAATTCCCATTCAACTGATCCTAAAGGACTCAGGCACCCCCAATTCCCACTAAACTGATCCCAAGGGATTCAGGAACCCGAATTCCCATTAAACTGATCCCAATTCCTTCTGGACTGATCCCAAAGGATTCAGGCACCCCCAATTCCCATTAAAGTGACCCCAATTCCCTCTGGACCCATCCCAAGGGATTCAAGCACCCCCATTTCCCATCAAACTGATCCCAATTCCCTCTGAACTGATGCCAAGGGATTCAGGTTCCCCAATTCCCATTAAACTGATCCCAAGGGATTCAGGCAGCCCCAATTCCCGTTAAAGTGACCCCAATTCCTTCTGGACCCATCCCAAGGGATTCAGGCACCCCCATTTCCCATCAAACTGACCCCAATTCCCACTAAACTGATGCCAAGGGATTCAGGCAGCCCCAATTCCCATTAAACTGACCCCAATTCCCTCTGGACCAATCCCAAGGGATTAAGGAATCCCCAATTCCTATCAAACTGATCCCAATTCCCATTCAACTGATCCTAAAGGACTCAGGCACCCCCAATTCCCACTAAACTGATCCCAAGGGATTCAGGAACCCGAATTCCCATTAAACTGATCCCAATTCCTTCTGGACTGATCCCAAAGGATTCAGGCACCCCCAATTCCCATTAAAGTGACCCCAATTCCCTCTGGACCCATCCCAAGGGATTCAAGCACCCCCATTTCCCATCAAACTGATCCCAATTCCCTCTGAACTGATGCCAAGGGATTCAGGTTCCCCAATTCCCATTAAACTGATCCCAAGGGATTCAGGCAGCCCCAATTCCCGTTAAAGTGACCCCAATTCCTTCTGGACCCATCCCAAGGGATTCAGGCACCCCCATTTCCCATCAAACTGACCCCAATTCCCACTAAACTGATGCCAAGGGATTCAGGCAGCCCCAATTCCCATTAAACTGACCCCAATTCCCTCTGGACCAATCCCAAGGGATTAAGGAATCCCCAATTCCTATCAAACTGATCCCAATTCCCATTCAACTGATCCTAAAGGACTCAGGCACCCCCAATTCCCACTAAACTGATCCCAAGGGATTCGGGAACCCAAATTCCCATTGAACTGATCCCAATTCCCTCTGGACCAAATCAAAGGGATTCAGGCACCCCCAGTTTCTACTGAACTGATCCCAAGGGATTCAGGCACCCCCATTTCCCATCAAACTGATCTCAATTCCCTCTCAACTGATCCCAAGGGATTCAGGTTCCCCAATTCCCATTAAACTGATCCCAAGGGATTCAGGCATCCCAATTCCCGTTAAAGTGATCCCAATTCCCTCTGGACCCATCCTAAGGGATTCAGGCACCCCCATTTCCCATCAAACTGACCCCAATTCCCACTAAACTGATGCCAAGGGATTCAGGCAGCCCCAATTCCCATTAAACTGACCCCAATTCCCACTAAACTGATGCCAAGAGATTCAGGACCCCCAGTTCCCACTAAACTGATCCCAAGGGATTCAGGAACCCAAATTCCCATTAAACTGATCCCGATTCCCTCCTGGCCAGCTCCCACCATTCCAGTTTTTCTCCCAGAGCTGGGCACAGCTCCCTGCTCCCCCTGCCCGCCCCAAAACCCCAAATCCCATGGAAAAGATCCCAGAAAAAGCAGGAAAATGGGAATTGGGCCTGGCTGACCTTGGCCTCCTGCTCGTTGAAGGAGTTGGTGCTGAACATCTGAGCCACGGTCTCGAAGGCAGCGGTGAGGGGCAGCATGAACTGCTCATACTGATCCTCATCCTCCCCTGGAAAACAGGGAAAAAACATGGAAAAAACATGGAAAAAACATGGGAAAATCCCTCATGAACTGCTCGTGCTGATCCTCATCTTCTCCTGGAAAACAGGGAAAAAACATGGAAAAAACATGGAAAAAACATGGGAAAATCCCCCATGAACTGCTCAGACTGATCCTCGTCCTCCCCTGGAAAACAGGGAAAAACATGGGAAAAACATGGAAAAATCGCCCATTAACTGCTCGTACTGATCCTCATCCTCCCCTGGAAAACAGGGAAAAAACATGGAAAAAACATGGGAAAACATGGGAAAATCCCCCATGAACTGCTCGTGCTGATCCTCATCTTCTCCTGGAAAACAGGGAAAAAACATGGAAAAAACATGAAAAAAACATGGGAAAATCCCCCATGAACTGCTTGTACTGATCCTCAT
Source organism: Ammospiza caudacuta (assembly GCF_027887145.1). NCBI lineage: Eukaryota > Metazoa > Chordata > Aves > Passeriformes > Passerellidae > Ammospiza > Ammospiza caudacuta. The sequence continues at coordinate 4,489,461 of NC_080618.1, forward strand.
CCTCTCCTGGAAAACAGGGAAAAAACATGGAAAAAACATGGAAAAAACATGAAAAAAACATGGGAAAATCCCCCATGAACTGCTTGTACTGATCCTCATCCTCTCCTGGAAAACAGGGAAAAAACATGGAAAAAACATGGGAAAAACTTGGAAAAATCGCCCATTAACTGCTCGTACTGATCCTCATCCTCCCCTGGAAAACAGGGAAAAATCATGGAAAAAACATGGAAAAAACATGGGAAAATCTATGGAAAAATCGCCCATTAACTGCTTGTACTGATCCTCATCCTCTCCTGGAAAACAGGGAAAAATCCATGGGAAATCCATGGGAAATCCATGGGAAAATCACTCATGAACTGTTCGTACTGATCCTCATCCTCCCCTGGAAAAATGGGAAAATAATGGGAAAATCCATGGGAAAAGCATTGAAAAATATGGAAAATCCATGGAAATCAATGGGAACATCCCCCATGAACTGCTCGTACTAATCCTCATCTTCTCCTGGAAAACAGGGAAAAATCATGGAAAAATCATGGAAAAATCCTGGAAAAATCATGGAAAAAACATGGAAAAATCACTCATGAACTGCTCGTGCTGATCCTCATCCTCCCCTGGAAAACAGGGAAAAAACATGGAAAAAACATGGGAAAATCTATGGAAAAATCGCCCATTAACTGCTTGTACTGATCCTCATCCTCTCCTGGAAAACAGGGAAAATACATAGAAAAATCTATTGGAAAACATGGAAAAATTCCTGGAAAATCTATGGAAAAATCCCCCATGAGCTGCTCGTACTGATCCTCATCCTCCCCTGGAAAACAGGGAAAATTCCATGGAAAAACCTATGGGGAACATGCAAAAATCATTAAAAACATGGGAAAACGTGGAAACAAATGTGGAAAAACATGAGAAATCCATGGGAAATCAATAGGAAAATCCCCCATGAACTGCTCGTACTGATCATTGTTCTCCCCTGGAAAACATGGAAAAATCCATGGGAAAACATGGAAAAATCCATGGAAAACAGGGAAAAATCTGTGGAAAAATCCATGGAAAAACATGGAAAAATCCATGGAAAACATGGAAAAATCCATGGGAAAACATGGAAAAATCCATGGGAAAACATGGAAAAATCTGTGGAAAACATGGAAAAATCCATGGGAAAACATGGAAAAATCCATGGAAAACATGGAAAAATCCATGGGAAAACATGGAAAAATCTGTGGAAAACATGGAAAAATCCATGGGAAAACATGGAAAAATCCATGGAAAACATGGAAAAATCTGTGGAAAACATGGAAAAATCCATGGGAAAACATGGAAAAATCCATGGAAAACATGGAAAAATCCATGGAAAACATGGAAAAATCTGTGGAAAACATGGAAAAATCCATGGGAAAACATGGAAAAATCCATGGAAAACATGGAAAAATCCATGGGAAAACATGGAAAAATCCATGGAAAACATGGAAAAATCTGTGGAAAACATGGAAAAAATCCATGGGAAAACATGGAAAAATCCATGGAAAACATGGAAAAATCCGTGGAAAACATGGAAAAATCCATGGGAAAACATGGAAAAATCTGTGGAAAAATCCATGGAAAAACATGGGAAATCCCCCATGAACTCCTCATACTGATCCTTGTCCTCCCCTGGAAAAATCATGGAGAAAACATGGGAAAATCCATGGAAAAACATGGGAAAATCTCTGGGAAAATCCCTCATGAACTGCTCGTACTGATCCTTGTCCTCCTCTGGAGGACATGGAAAAACATGGGAAAAAATGGGAAAATTATGGAACAACATGGGAAATCTATGGAAAAACATGGAGAAAACATGGAAAATCTATGGGAAAGTCCCCCATGAACTGCTTGTGCTGATCCTAATCCACTCCTGGAAAACAAACATGGAAAAATCCATGGGAAATATGGAAAAATCCATGGAAAAATCCATGGGAAATCCATGGGAAATCATGGAAAAACCCCCCATTAACTGCTTCTACTGATGCTTGTCCTCCCCTGCAAAAACATGGGAAATCCAGGGAAAATTTATCCCCAAATCTTGTTGGGATGGGAAACTGACCCCAAATCCTATTGGGATTTCAATCCCCAGTTTTGGGATGGAAAATTTTCCCCCAACTTTTGGCGTGATGTGAAAATTTCACCCTCATTTTTACGGGGTAATTCCCCTTTACCAACCCCAACTCCTGATTTTCCACTTCCCACCCCAACCCCCCTTTAACCTGGTGGATCTCCACCTCCCTAAATCCCATAATCCACCTCCCAAAAGCTGGAATTCAGTGGGAATTCCCAGGAAAAAATAAAAAAAAATACCTAAATCCACCATGAGGAGCCGCCCCAGGGCCGTGTAGAACGTGGTGCGGCAGCGCATGTCCGTCAGGTTGGACTGGTTGTTGATGCCCAGGAAGGAAAAGTGCTCGCTCTGGAAAAGGAAAAATTGGGATGAGGTGAGGAGGGAAGAGCACCAGGAAAAAATTCCCACGTGGAAAAGGGGATTTTTCCAGAGAAAAAATGGGAGAATCTGGTGGGAAATGGAGAAATCTGGTTTTTCCAAGCTTGAGATGGATCCTGAGCATCCAGAACCCCAAAAAATTCACTGGGTTTGGGGCACTGATGGAATTCTGGAGCCTGCAGCTGCAAACCCCAATTTTCTCCCTCCTGCTGAATTCCCAAGGGAATTCCAGGAATTCTGGCTCTGCCTCTGGGGTAGGAATCCTTCAGGTTGATTGCTGGTTGTTTTCCATGGGAAAATGTAATTCCTGGTTGGGAACTGGGGCTGAAATCCCTTGGAATGCCTGGAGAACATCCCTGGCAATGCTTGGAAAACATCCTGGCAACTCCAGGAATTTCTGGAAATCCTCCCTGAGCTCCAGGAATGCCGGGAAAACATTCCAGGAATTGCCTGGAAAACCTCCCTTAATTCCAGGAATGCCTGGAAAATATTACGGGAACTCCAGGAATTCCTGGGAAACATCCTGGAAATTATCCCTGAACTCCAGGAATTCCTGGGAAAAATTCCAGGAATTGCCTGGAAAATCTCCCTTAATTCCAGGAATGCCTGGAAAACATCATGGGAACTCCTGGAAATGCCTGGGAATCATCCCTGAACTCCAGGAATGCAGGGAAAACATTCCTGGAAATGTCTGGAAAACATTCCAGGAATTGCCTGGAAAACCTCCCTTAATTCCAGGGATGCCTGGAAAACATTATGGGAACTCCAGGAATTCTTGGAAATGCCTGGAAATCATCCCTGAACTCCAGGAATGCAGGGAAAACATTTCTGGAAATGCCTGGAAAACCTCCTTTAATTCCAGGAATGCCTGGAAAACGTCCTGGAAACTCCAGGAATTCCTGGGAAACCTCCTGGAAATTATCCTTGAACTCCAGGAATGCAGGGAAAACATTCCAGGAATTGCCTGGAAAACCTCCCTTAATTCCAGGGATGCCTGGAAAACATTACGGGAACTCCAGGAATTCTTGGAAATGCCTGGAAATCATCCCTGAACTCCAGGAATGCAGGGAAAACATTCCTGGAAATGTCTGGAAAACATTCCAGGAATTGCCTGGAAAATCTCCTGGAAATGATCCCTGAACTCCAGGAATTCCTGGGAAACATTCCAGGAATTGCCTGGAAAACATTATGGGAACTCCAGGAATTTTTGGAAATGCCTGGAAATTATCCCTGAACTCAAAGAATGCAGGGAAAACATTCCTGGAAATGTCTGGAAAACATTCCAGGAATTGCCTGGAAAATCTCCTGGAAATGATCCTTGAACTCCAGGAATTCCTGGGAAACATTCCAGGAATTGCCTGGAAAACATTATGGGAACTCCAGGAATTTTTGGAAATGCCTGGAAATTATCCCTGAACTCAAAGAATGCAGGGAAAACATTCCTGGAAATGTCTGGAAAACATTCCAGGAATTGCCTGGAAAATCTCCCTTAATTCCAGGGATGCCTGGAAAACATCCATTGGAAACACCTGAAAAACCTCCCTGAAGCCCAGGAATTCCTGAAAATCCTCCTTTAATTCCAGGAATGCCTGGAGAACATCCTGGAAATAATCCCTGAACTCCAAGAATGCCAGGAAAACATCCCTGAACTCCGGGAATTCCTGGAAAACCTCCTGGAAATCATCCCTGAACTCCAGGATTGCAAACCCTCTGGAAATGCTGCTGGGATTGGGAACAGCATGGAATGGAACCCTGGAAAGGACCTCAAATCCAACCCTCCCACTGGGAATTTTCCAGGAATGAGCTTGGATTTCATGGAGAGCAAAAATCTTCGGGAATGCGAAGCGCCACCAAACGCCGCCCCCTAAAAAACCAAAATATTCCACCCAAAAACCCCCAATTTTCCAGAGGTTCCTCCAGCACCGCAGAAACCCAGGGAGGGAGATGGAATTCCAGAGGGGATCCAGGATGGAATTTTGCTGGGAATTTTGTTGGGAAGGAAGGAGCTCACCGTGTGATTGTTGAGCATGAACTGCACGGCGCTGAGCTTCACCAGCTTCCGCACGCTGCTGTACGTGCAGGGCGTCAAGGAAGAGACACAACTCCTGGAATTGCTGGAATTCCCAGGAAAAATCCCATGGATTTTTCCAGGGAAAGGCTGGAAAAATGGGACTGGGGCAGGTTTATTCAGGAAATTGGGAAATTTACGTTTTTTTCTAAGGATAATCCAAATTTTGTAAACCTCGGCTTGGGGAGACGTCCTGAGGAAAAACTCAAGGTCTGGAAGTTGTGGAATTCCTGGAAATTCAGGAATTCCTGGGAATCACTTCCAGGGCCAGGCTGGAAAAATGGGATCGGGGCTGGATTACTCAGAAATTGGGAAATTTACGTTTTTTCCAAGGATAATCCAAATTTCGTAAATCTTGGGTTGGGGAAAGCCTTGGTGACCGTTGGGGAAAAACTCAGGAACTTCTGGAATTCCTGGAGTTTATGGAATTCCTGGAAAACACTTCCAGGGACAGGCTGGAAAAATGGGATTGGGGCTGGATTACTCAGAAATTGGGAAATTTATGGTTTTTTTTCTAAGGATAATATAAATTTTGTAGATGTCGGCTTGGGGAGACGTCCTGAGGAAAAACTCGAGGTCTGCAAGTTGTGGAATTCCTGGAAATTCTGGAATTCCTGGGAATCACTTCCAGGGCCAGGCTGGAAAAGTGGGATTAGGGCTGGAATACTCCAGAAGTTGGGAATTTTATGTTAATCCAAATTGTGCAAATCTCGGCTTGGGGAGAGCCTTGGTGATCTCTGGGGAAAAAATTCAGGGTCTGGAAGGGGTGGAATTCCTGGAAATTCTGGAATTCCTGGGAAACACTTCCAGAGCCAGGCTGGAAAAATGGGATTGGGGCTGGATTACTCAGAAATTGGGAAATTTATGGTTTTTTTCTAAGGATAATACAAATTTTGTTGATCTTGGCTTGGGGAGACATCCTGGGGAAAAATTTGGGGTCTGGAAATTCTGGAATTCCTGGAAATTCTGGAATTCCTGGAAAATCACTTCCAGGGCCAGGCTGGAATAACAGGATTTGGGCTGGATTACTCAGGAAATTGGGAATTTTTTGTTTTTTTTTCCAAGGATAATTCAAATTTTGCAAATATCTGCTTGGGAAGACGTCATGGGGAAAACTCAGGGTCTGGAAGTTGTGGAATTCCTGGAAATTCTGGAATTCCTGGGAAACACTTCCAGGGCCAGGCTGGAAAAATGGGATTAGGGCTGGATTATTCAGCAAATTGGGAATTCTGTCTGGTTCTCAATAAATTGGGAATTCTCTTCTGTTTGTGCCAAGGATAACCCAAATTGTGCAACTCTTGGTGTGGGGGGAAAAAACCCAGGAACTTGTGGGATTCCTGAAACCTCTGGAATTCCTAAAACTTGTGGAATTCCTGGAAAACCAGAAGACAAAACTGCAACCTGCCTGTGGAAGCTCAACTCCAACGGGATTCTGACCCAAATAACCAAAAATCAACACCCCCACGAGCCTCATCCCGGCCTCCTCTCCCCTCATTCCCAAAAATCCGGGGGAAAAACCGGGAATGTGGGGCTGCTCCCATTCCAGCAGAACTTCTGGGTGGCTTTTCCCAAGGATTTGGGAGCCCTTCCCAAAAGGATATCCAATGGAGAGGTCGTTGAGCAGCTGCAGGGTCTTGGAGGTGATCGGCTCGCAGCGGCCCCAGTACTTCAGGTTGGTGATGCTGGGAAGGAAAAACATGGATCAGAGGGATTTTATGGGATTTTCCCAGGATTTTTCTGGGAATCGTGGTTGATTTCCCCGTCTCCCAGTAGCACAGGGCATAAAATTGGGAATGAAATCATCAGGATCGTGTTTGGCTGGGAGAATTGTCCTGTGGAAATCCTGGATCCCAGGATAGACCCGGAATTCTGTGGGATTGGTTTCAACTGGGATTCTGTGGGATTGGTTACACCTGGAATTTCTGGGATTGGCTCCACCTGGAATTCTGAGGGATTCCAGGCCCTTGAAATTCTGTGGGATTGGTTACATCTCAAATTTCTGGGATTGGCAGCACCTGGAATTCTGTGGGACTGGTTACACCTGGAATTCTGTGGGATCCCAGGTTACACTTGGAATTTTGTGGGATTGGTTACACCTGGAATTTCTGGGATCGGTTACACCTGGAATTATTTGGGATCCCAGGTTACACCTGGAATTCTGTGGGGACTGGTTACATCTGGAATTTCTGTGGGATTGGCTGCACTGGAATTTCTGGGATTGGCTGCACCTGGGATTCTCTGGGATTGGTTACAGCTGGAATTTCTGGGAATGGTTACACTTGGAATTCTGAGGGATTCCAGGCTCCTGAATTTCTGTGGGATTGGCAGCACCAGGAATTCTGTGGGATTCCAGGCCTCAGGGATTCTGTGGGATTGGCAGCACCTGGAATTCTGTGGGATTCCAGGCCTCAGGGATTCTGTGGGATTGGCAGCACATGGAATTCTGTGGGATGCCAGGGTACACCTGGAATTCTGTGGGATTGGTTGCCCTTGGAATTTCTGGGATTCGCTGCACCTGGGATTCTGTGGGATTGGTTATACACCTGGAATTTCTGGGATTGGCAGGACCTAGAATTCTGAGGGATTCCAGGCCCTTGAAAATCTGAGGGATTGGTTATACCTGGAATTTTTGGGATTGGCTACAACTGGAATTGGTTACATCTGGAATTCTGTGGCACTGGTTATACCTGGAATTTCTGGGATTGGCTACCCCTGAAATTCTCTGGGATTCTGCAGGATTGGCTGCCCTTGGAATTCTGTGGGATTGGTTGCACCTGGAATTCCATGGGTTTGGTTACATCTGGAATTTCTGGGATTGGCTGCACCTGGGATTCTCTGGGATTGGTTACAGCTGGAATTTCTGGGAATGGTTGCACATGGAATTCTGTGGGACTGGCAGCACCTGGGATTGGTTACAGCTGGAATTTCTGGGACTGGTTACACTTGGAATTCTGAGGGATTCCAGGCCCTTGGAATTCTCTGGGATTTGCTACATCTGGAATTCCGTGGGATTGGTTACATCTGGAATTTCTGGGATTGGACGCACCTGGAATTCTGAGGGATTCCAGGCTCCTGAAATTCTGTGGGATTGGTTACACTTGGAATTTCTGTGGGATTGGTCGGACCTGGGATTTCTGGGATTCCAGGCCTCAGGGATTCTGTGGGATTGGCAGCACATGGAATTCTGTGGGATGCCAGGGTACACCTGGAATTCTGTGGGATTGGTTGCCCTTGGAATTTCTGGGATTGGCTGCACTTGAATTCTGTGGCAGTGGCTGCACCTGGGATTCTGTGGGATTGGTTACACCTGGAATTTCTGGGATTGGCAGGACCTAGAATTCTGAGGGATTCCAGGCCCTTGAAAATCTGAGGGATTGGTTATACCTGGAATTTTTGGGATTGGCTACAACTGGAATTGGTTACATCTGGAATTCTGTGGGACTGGTTATACCTGGAATTTCTGGGATTGGCTACCCCTGAAATTCTCTGGGATTCTGCAGGATTGGCTGCCCTTGGAATTCTGTGGGATTGGTTGCACCTGGAATTCCATGGGTTTGGTTACATCTGGAATTTCTGGGATTGGCTGCACCTGGAAATTCTGTGTTTGGCTGCACTGGAATTTCTGGGATTGGTTATACCTGGAATTTCTGGGTTTGGTTACATCTGGAATTTCTGGGATTGACTGCACCTGGGATTTTGTGGGATTGCTTACAGCTGGGATTCTGTGGGATTGGCTGCACCTGGAATTTTCTGGGATTGGTTACATCTGGAATTCTCAGGGACCCCAGGTTACATCTGGAATTCTGTGGGACTGGCTGTACCTTGAATTTCTGGGATTCCAGGCCCCTGGGATTCTGTGGGATTGGTTACACCTGGAATTCTGAGGGACTGGCAGTACCTGGAATTTCTGGGATTGGCTACACCTTAGAATTCTGTGGGATTCCAGGCCCTTGGAATTCTGTGGGATTGGTTACACCTGGAATTGGTTACATCTGGAATTCTGTGGGATTTGCTACACTTGGAATTTCTGGGATTGACTCCACATGGAATTCTGAGGGATTGCAGGCCCCTGGGATTCTTTGGGATTGGTTGCACCTGACATTTCTGGGATTGGTTACACCTGGAATTCTGTGGGATCCCAGGTTACACTTGGAATTTTGTGGGATTGGTTACACCTGGAATTCTTTGGGATCCCAGGTTACACCTGGAATTCTGTGGGATTGGCTGCACCTGGGATTTCTGGGATTGGCTCCACATGGAATTCTGAGGGATTCCAAGCCCTTGAAATTCTGTGGGATTGGGTGCACCTGGAAATCTGTGGGATTGGTTACATCTCAAATTTCTGGGATTGGCAGCACCTGGAATTCTGTAGGACTGGTTACACCTGGAATTCTGTGGGATTGGCTGCATCTGGAATTTCTGGGATTGGCAGCACCTTAGAATTCTGTGGGATTCCAGGCCCTTGGAATTCTGTGGGGACTGGTTACATCTGGAATTTCTGTGGGATTGGCTGCACCTGGGATTTCTGGGATTGGCTGCACCTGGAATTTCTGGGATTGGCTCCACATGGAATTCTGAGGGATTCCAGGCCCTTGAAATTCTGTGGGATTGGGTGCAGCTGGAAATCTGTGGGATTGGTTACACCTGGAATTTTGTGGGATCCCAGGTTACTGGTGGTATTTTGTGGGATTGGCTGCACTGGAATTTCTGGGATTGGCTGCATCTGAAATTCCCCGGGATTCCAGGCCTCTGAGACCCTGTGGGATTGGCTACACCTGGAATTTTTGTGGCATTTGGAAAATCCCATCCTAAACTCCCCGAGCTCCCTAAACCCCCTCCCAGGAGCAGCAGCAATCCCCAGGTTTTTGGGGTGAGGAATTCCAGAATTCCGGAATTCCAGAATTCCAGGAATCCTGCAGGGGCCACTCACATCTTCCCGATGAACACGCTCAGCACCATGGTCTCATCGTTCAGCCCCAGCACCTCCGACAGCCTCCGGTACAGCTGCCCAAAAAAACATGGAAAAAAGAATTCCAAACTGCCAGGAAAACTGGGAATTCTGCCCCAAAAAATCTGATTTTCCCTCTCCGGGAAAAAGGGATGTTGTGGGGTTTGCACATTGGGTTGATGCAATCTCATAATCCTGATTTTTTCGTGATTTTTAATCTTTTTTTTGTGTCATAGCAGCATGGCTTGAGACTAAAAAAGGAGGATTTGGGTTTTCCCAGGAAAAATCCCTAAAAAAATTGGATTTAACTGTGCTCCACCTCCAAACCCAGCCAGGATTTGAGGGGATTTCTCTGGAATTCTCCCTGGGAAATGATTTGACCCCAATCCAATTTCTCCTCCAGGAAGGAACAAATCCCAATCCCAGAGCAACATTCCCCCTTTTTTTTTTTTTTTATTTTTAATTGGAAAAATGGATTTTATACCCCAAAGCACAGCTAGAAATCCCTTGGGATGAAGGAAATTCAGATTTATTATAATTTTAATAGCAGGGAGAAACTCAGGGGGGTGTTTGAGGTGTGCCAGGAATAAAAAAAAATTGGGAAAAGCCAAATCCACATCTCTAATTCCCAATATTTTGATCCCAGATCAGTGTTTGGAAAGTAAAAATTTGGGAATGAATGAGGAAATCACAGGAATAGGATTTAATTCCAGGGAAAATGAGGAGAAATTATAGAAATGGGATTTAATTCTAAGAGAAATCCCAGAAATGGGATTTAATTTCAGGAAGAATCACAGAAAATGGGATTTAATTCCAAGAAAAATCACAGAAAATGGGATTTAATTTCAGGAGAAATCCTAGAAAATTGGATTTCATTCTGGGAGAAATCACAGAAAATGGGATTTAGTTCTGGGAGAAATCCTAGAAAATTTGATTTAATTCTGGGAGAAATCCCAGAAAATGTGATTTTATTCTGGGAGAAATCCCAGAAAATGGGATTTAATTTCAGGAGAAATCCCAGAAAATGGGATTTAATTCTGGGAGAAATCCTAGAAAACGGGATTTAACTACAACTAAAATGAGAAGAAATCCCAGAAATGGGATTTAATTCCTGGAAGAATCCCAGAAAATGGGATTTAATTCTGGGAGAAATCCCAGAAAATGACATTTAATTCCAGGAAAAATTAGAAAAAATCCCAGAAATGGGATTTAATTCCAGGAAGAAATCACAGAAAATGGGATTCAATTTCAGGAGAAATCACAGAAAATTTTATTTAATTCCAGCTAAAATTAGGAGATATCCCAGAAATGGGATTTAATTCCAGGAAGAATCCCAGAAAATTTGATTTAATTCCAGGAAGAATCCCAGAAAATGGGATTTAGTTCAGGGAGAAATACAACTGCAGCTAAAATGAGGAGAAATCACAGAAAATGGGATTTAATTCCGGGAAGAATCACAGAAAATGGGATTTAATTCTGGGAGAAATCACAGAAAACTGGATTTAATTCTGGGAGAAATCCCAGAAAATGACATTTAACTCCAGGTAAAATGAGGAGAAATCATAGAAATGGGATTTAATTCCAGGAAGAAATCACAGAAAATGGGATTCAATTTCAGGAGAAATCACAGAAAATTTTATTTAATTCCAGCTAAAATTAGGAGATATCCCAGAAATGGGATTTAATTCAAGGAAGAATCCCAGAAAATGGCATTTAATTCTGGGAGAAATACAACTGCAGCTAAAATGAGGAGAAATCACAGAAATGGGATTTAATTCCTGGAAGAATCACAGAAAATGGGATTTAATTCTGGGAGAAATCCCAGAAAATGACATTTAACTCCAGGTAAAATGAGGAGAAATCATAGAAATGGGATTTAATTCCAGGAAGAAATCCCAGAAAGTGCGATTTAACTCCAGATCAAATGAGGAGAAATCCCAAAAATGGGATTTCTTTTGAGGAGACACGCTGAGAAGCGACAGAAAACGGGAGCGAAGTGCAGACAAAACGAGGAGAAGGGAATGACTGAGGGCTGGTTTTCGAGGGGAGAGGGGGAATTTTTGGGAATTTGGGAATTCTGCCCACCTTGGAAGATTTCTGCACCTGGTCCCCGATGTAGATCTTGCGGAACTGCTCGAAGAAGCTGAGCATGGCCAGCTCCAGCTTCTCATTGCCCGCCTGCGCCAGGCGGGAGTCGGTCAGGTTCATCAGCTGCAGCACCCTGAGGGGAAAGGGGGAGGAAAACGGGGGAGAAAAACGGGGGAAATGGGGAGAAAAAGGGGGGAAATGGGGGAAAGGAAAGGGGGGAAATGGGGGAGAGAAAAGGGGAAAGGAGAGGGGAGAAATGGGGGAGAAAAAGGGGGGAAATGGGGAGAAAAAGGGGGAGAAAAAGGGGGGAAATGGGGGAGGAAAAAGGGGAGAAAAAGGGGGGAAATGGGGGAGAAAAAGGGGGGAAATGGGGGAAAGGAAAGGGGGAAAGGGGGGAGAGAAAAGGGGAAAAGGGGGAAAGGGGGAAATGGAGGGGAAATGGGGGAGAAAAGGGGGGAGAAAAAGGGGGAAAGGGGGGAAATGGGGGGAGAGAAAGGGGGAAAGGAGAGGGGAGAAAGGGGGAAATGGGGGAGAAAAAGGGGGGAAATGGGGGAAAGGAAAGGGGGAAAGAAGGGGGGAAAGGGGGAGAGGAGAGGGGAGAAAGGAAAGGGGGAAAAGAGGGGGAAGGAAAAGAGGAAAAGGGGGGGAAGGGGAAAAAGAAAAGGGAAAAGTAGGAGAGTAGGTGGGAAAGGGGGAAAAGGAAAGGGGGAAGGAAAAGGGGAAAGGGGGAAGGAAAGGGGGAAAAGGAAAGAGTGGGGGAAAGGGAAGATGGAAAAGGAAAGGGGGGAAGGGAGAAAGGAAGGGGCAAGGGGGAAAAGGGGGGAAGGGGGGGAAAGGAAGGGGGAAAAGAGAGGGAAGGTAAAGAGGAAAAGGGCGGAAGGAAAGGGAGAAAAGGAAAAGGGAAAAGTGGAGGAAAAGGTGGGAAAGGAAAGGGGGAAAAGGGGGAAAGGGGGGAAGGTAAAGAGGAAAACGGGGAGAAGGAAAGGGAAAAAGGAAAGAGGGAAAAAGGAAAGGGGGAAATGGGAGAAAGCAAAGGGGGAAGAGTGGGGGAAAGAGGGAAAGGAAAGGGGAAAGGGGGAAAAGAGGGGGAAGGTAAAGAGGAAAAGGAGGGGAAGGAAAGGGGGAGAAAAGAGGGAGAAAGGGGGGAGGAAAGAAGGAGAAAACAGAAAAAGGGGGGAAAGAAGAGGAAAAGTGGGGGAAAAGGAGGGGGGGAAAGATGGGGAAAACAGAAAAAGGGGGGAAAAAGAGGAAAATGGGGGGGAAGTGGGAGAAAAGGGGGAGAAAAGGAGGGGGAAAAGGGGGAAAGTGGGAAAAGGGGGGGAGAGAAATGGGGGAAGAAATGGGAGGAAAGGGAGGGGAGGGGGGGGGAAAGAAAGTGGGAGAAAAGGGGGAGAAAAGGGGGGGAAGATGGGGGGAAAGTGGAAAAAGGGGGGAAAGAAGAGGAAAACGCAAAGAAAAGGGGGGAAAAGGGGGGGGAGAAGAAATGGGGGAGAAAAGGGGGGACAAAAATTCAATTTTCCCTGCTCTTTCCCCCTCATTCTCTGTTACAAGCCAAATCCCCACTGGATTTTAATCCCAAAAACCCAGGTCATGACATCATAAAATCCCAATTTTCCAAGCCCAACATTCCCAGTAATTCCCAGTATTTCCATGCAAAATATTCCCTAATCAATAATTGATGAACAATTCCTTTTTCCACCCTCATTCCCTGTCACAACCCGAATTCCCACTGGGAATCAGCAGCAGGACCAGCCCCCTCCATCCCTTTCCAGTTGGATTTCCCACTGGAATCAGAGCTGGAAAAATGGGAATAATGCTCTCCCAGCTTTCTGGGAGTGGGATTTGCTGGAATATCCTGGGTGGATTTATGGAATATCCCAGGTGGATTTTGCAGGAATATCCTGGGTGGATTTATGGAATATCCCAGGTGGATTTTGCTGGGATATCCTGGATGGGTTTAATGGAATATCCCAGGTGGATTTTTACTGGAATTCCTGGGTGGATTTTTCTGGAATATCCTGGGTGGATTTCATGGAATACCCTGGGTGGGTTTAATGGAATATCCCAGGTGGGTTTTGCTGGGATGTCTGGGATGCATTTTGCTGGAATTCCCAGGTGGATTTAATAGACTACCCCAGGTGGATTTGGCTGGAATATCCTGGGTGGATTTTCTGGAATATCCTGATGGATTTTGCTGGAATATCTGGAATTTCCTGGGTGGATTTTTCTGGGATATTCTGATGGATTTTGCTGGAATATCTGGAATTTCCTGGGTGGATTTTGCTGGAATATCCTGGGTGGATTTTGCTGGAATATCCTGATGGATTTTGCTGGAATATCTGGAATTTCCTGGGTGAATTTTTCTGGGATATTCTGATGGATTTTGCTGGAATATCTGGAATTTCCTGGGTGGATTTTTCTGGAATTTCCTGGGTGGATTTTGCTGGAATATCCTGGGTGGATTTTGCTGGAATATCCTGATGGATTTTGCTGGAATATCTGGAATTTTCTGGGTGGATTTTTCTGGAATATCCTGGGTGGATTTTGCTGGAATATCTGGAATTTCCTGGGTGGATTTTTCTGGAATATCCTGATGGATTTTGCTGGAATATCTGGAATTTCCTGGGTGGAGTTTTCTGGGATGTCTTGGTGGATTTTGCTGGAATGCCTGGATGGATTTTCCTGGAATATCCCCGGTGGATTTTTGTGAGATATCCTGGATGGATTTTCCTGGAATATCTGGAACATCCTGGGTAGATTTTGCTAGAATTCCCAGGTGGATTTTGCTGGAATATCTCAGTGGATTTTGCTGGAATTCCCAAATGGATTTTCTGGAATATCCTGGGTGGGTTTAATGGAATATCCCAGGTGGATTTTGCTGGAATTCCTGGGTGGATTTTTCTGGGATATCCTCAGTGGATTTTGTTGGGATATCCCAGGTAGATTTTGCTGGAATATCTCAGGTGATTTTTCTGGGATAGCCTGGGTGGATTTCATGGAATATCTGGAATATCCCAGGTGGGTTTCATGGAATATCCTGGGTGGGTTTAATGGAATATCCCAGGTGGATTTTTGTGAGATATCCTGGATGGATTTTCCCGGAATATCTGGAACATCCTGGGTAGATTTTGCTGGAATTCCCGGGTGGATTTTGCTAGAATATCTCAGTGGATTTTGCTGGAATTCCTGGATGGATTTTCCTGGAATTCCTGGATGGATTTTCCTGGAATATCCCAATGGATTCCCCTGCAGCTCCCTACCTGCACACCAGCTCTCCGTCCATGGCGTCCTGCTCGTCCGTGCTGGCGAAGGACACGCGGCCGCCGATGACGGCGCCGATGATGTACACCAGCCACGTCAGCCGCCCTGGGGACACCAGGGGACACTGTCAGGGGTGCCACCCGCCCTGGGCACACACAGCGGCCACCCCACGGCAAAAGAAATCCCAAATAAATCCATTTTTTCCAAAATAAATACGTTTTTTCCCTCAGAAAAGTCACGGTTGTAGTGGCCATAGGGTGAGGAACCTCATTCTGCCCTGGGGACACCAGGGGACACTGTCAGGGGTGCCACCCGCCCTGGGCACACACAGCGGCAACCCACGGCAAAAGAAATCCCAAATAAATCCATTTTTCCCAAAATAAATCCATTTTTTCCCTCAGAAAAGTCACGGTTGTAGTGGCCATAGGGTGAGGAACCTCATTCTGCCCTGGGGACACTGTCAGGGGTGCCACCCGCCCTGGGCACACACAGCGGCAACCCACGGCAAAAGAAATCACAAATAAATCCATTTTTCCCAAAATAAATCTGTTTTTCCCTCAGAAAAGTCACGGTTTTAGTGGCTGCAGGGTGAGGGACCTCATTCTGCCCTGGGGACACTGTCAGGGGTGCCACCGACACAGGGCACACACAGTGGCCACCCCACGGCAAAAGAAATCCCAAATAAATCCATTTTTTCCAAAATAAATACGTTTTTTCCCTCAGAAAAGTCACGGTTGTAGTGGCCATAGGGTGAGGAACCTCATTCTGCCCTGGGGACACCAGGGGACACTGTCAGGGGTGCCACCCGCCCTGGGCACACACAGCGGCCACCCCACGGCAAAAGAAATCCCAAATAAATCCATTTTTCCCAAAATAAATCTGTTTTTCCCTTGGGAAAATCACAGTTTTAGTGGCTGCAGGGTGAGGGACCTCATTCTGCCCTGGGGACACTGTCAGGGGTGCCACCCACCCAAGGCACACACAGCTGGCACCACGGGGCAAAAGAAATCCCAAATAAATTCATTTTTCACAAAATAAATCAATTTTCCCCCTGGAAAATGGGATGAGCTGCAGGACAGCACCATCTCCAGCCTGTGGGGAGGGGCAAATCCACACCCAGAGCCCAGAGCAGGGAAAAGAGGGATGGGATTGATGGGATCCATGGGATCCATGGGATGGGATGGGATGGGATGGGATGGGATGGGGTGGGATGGGATGGGATGGGATGGGATGGGATGGGATGGGATGGGGTGGGATGGGATGGGGTGGGGTGGGATGGGGTGGGATGGGGTGGGATGGGATGGGATGGGATGGGATGGGATGGGATGGGATGGGATGGGATGGGATGGGATGGGGTGGGATGGGATGGGATGGGATGGGATGGGATGGGATGGGATGGGGTGGGATGGGGTGGGATGGGATGGGGTGGGATGGGATGGGATGGGATGGGATGGGATGGGATGGGATCCATGGGATGGGATGGGATGGGATGGGGTGGGATGGGATCCACAGGATGGGATGGGATCCATGGGATGGGATGGGATCCACGGGATGGGATGGGATGGGATGGGGATGGGATGGGATCTATGGGATAGGATGGGATTGCTGGGATGGGATCCACAGGATGTGATCCATGGGGTGGGATTTGGGATGGGACTGGGATCCATGGGATAGGATTTGGATCCATGGGATGGGATTGGGATAGGATGGGATGGCATTTATGAGAGGATTGGGATCCACGGGATGGGATGGGATGGGGAAAACCTTCCTAACTTCAACAGGAAGGCAAGGAAATATCCTAAATTTCCCCAAATCCTGGGAATCCCTTCTCTCAGCAAGGGATTCTCCAGGAACAACACCTCTGGAAAAACAATTCCTTTGGGAAGGAGCCCCCGCCCCATGGCCAGGCTGACCTTCCTGCACCGCCAGGTCCATGGGGCTGGCGCTGGAGCTCTGATGGGATGGGATCCACAGGATTTGGGGTCCATGGGATGGGATTGGGATCCATGGGGTGGGATTTGGGATGGGACTGGGATCCATGGGATAGGATTTGGATCCATGGGGTGGGATTTGGGATCCATGGGGTGGGATTGGGATAGGATGGGATGGCATTTATGATAGGATTGGGATCCATGGGATGGGATTGGGATCCATGGACGGGATTTGGGATGGGATTTGGGATCCATGGGATGGGATTTATGATAGGATTGGGATAGGATGGGATGGGATTGGAATCCATGGGATGGGATTTATGATAGGATTGGGATAGGATGGGATGGGATTGGAATCCATGGGATGGGATTTGGGATGGGACTGGGATCCATGGGATGGGATTTGGATTCATGGGATGGGATTTGGGATTCATGGGATGGGATTTGGGATCCATGGGATGGGATTGGGATGGGATGGGACTGGATCCATGGGATGGGATTTAGGATCCATGGGATGGGATTTGGGAAGGGATTGGGATCCATGGGATGGGATCCATTGGACTGGATCCATTGGATGAGATTTGGATCCATGGGATGGGATATATGACAGGATTTGGGATCCACTGGATGGGATTGGGATCCATGGGATGGGATTTACGATAGGATTGGGATCCATGGGATGAAATGGGATGGGCAACACTGAATAGGGAACCCCTCCCAAGGAGCAACCACACCATCCCTCCCCTCTGCAGGGATTTTCCAGGCCAGTTCCCTTGGGAAGGAGCCCCCATTCCCAGTCCAGGCTGACTTTCCTGCACGGCCAGGTCCATGGGGCTGGTGGTGCCATTGATGGGATGGGATCCATGGGATGGGATTTGGGATGGGATTGGGATTGATGGGATGGGATACAGATCTGTGGGGTGGGATGGGATGGGCAGCACTGGATAGGAAACCCTGCTCAAGGAGCAACCACACCATAGGGAGGGATGCACAGAGGGATGCCTCTCCTCTGCAGGGATTTCCCAGGCCAGTTCCCTTGGGAAGGAGCCCCCATTCCCAGTCCAGGCTGACCTTCCTGCACGGCCAGGTCCATGGGGCTGGCGCTGGCGCTCTGCAGCAGCTCCTGGTAGGACTGGGCGGCCTGGTCGAAGAGCTGCACCAGCAGCGCGCACGTCTTCTCGTACTCGCAGCGCCCGATGGTGGACAGCTGGTCCAGCTGCTGCTGCACCAGCCCCGTGTCCTCCAGAGGGTCCTCCAGGCCATCCCTGCAAAAAGCACATGGAAAATGGGACAGGGAACTCCCAGGAGGAGCAGATCCCTGGTTTCACTGACAGGAGATGCGGGTTGTGGAATTCACACAACTGTGGAATGGTTCGGTTTTCCCCACAGGATTTGGGTGGGAAAAGGTTTCAAGCACCTTCCACTGGACAACATCTTTAGTGGCCTGCTTGCCAAATGTTGGGAGCAAATTCCCAGTGCTTCCAAAGAGAAGGAAAACAATGCAGGGAGTTGTGATTTGTGTTGTTTGACTCAAGTTTTTCCCACAGAATTTGGGTGGCAAGGGGTTTCAAGCATCTTCCATTGGACAACATCTTTAATAGTCTGCTTGCCAAATTAACCAGGAATTTCTTAGTGCATTCCCAGAGTAAATTCCCAATGGAATTTCAGGAAGAAGGAAAAAAAGAATGAAATCAAAGCAGAGAGTTACATTTTTTGTTGTTTGATTCAAGATTTTCCCACAGAATTTGGACTGGAAGGATTTAAAGATCAGTTCATTTTATCTTATCTTCCACTTGCCTTGAATAGCGGAGCTGCCAAATTAATCAGAAATTTCAGGGAATACTGTTTGGAGCAAATTCCCAGTGCTTCCAGAGAGAAAACAGAAGGAAAACAAAGCAGGGAGTTACAGTTTGTGTTGTTTGATTAAAGGTTTTCCCTCAGAATTCGGGTTGGAAAAGGTTTCAAGCATCTTCCATTGGACAACATCTTTAATGGCCTGCTTGCCAAATTAACCAGGAATTTCAGAGCACGTTGTTGTGAGTAAATTCCCAGTGCTTCCAGAAGGAAAAAAAGAATGAAAACGAAGTAGGGAGTTACAATTTGTGTTGTTGGATTCAAGTTTTTGCCACAGAATTTGGACTGGAAAGTTTTAAAGCTCAGTTCCTTCCACCGACCTTTAAAGGCCTGGGCGCTAAATTAATCAGGAATTTCAGAGCACATTGTTGGGAGCAAATTCCCAGTGCTTCCACAGGGGAAAAGAGAATGAAAACAAAGCAGGGAGTGTGATTTGTGTTGTTTGACTCAGGTTTTTTCCCACAGAATTTGGGCTGCAAGGGTTTAAAGCCCAGCTGCACCTGGTTGCCAAATTACCCAGGAATTTCAGGGCACTGTTGGGAGCTAATTCCCAGTGCTTGCAGAGGGAAAAGAGAAGGAAAACAAAGCAGGGAGTTATGATTTGTGTTGTTTAAGTTTTTCCCACAGAATCTGGGCTGGAAGGATTTAAAGCTCAGTTCCTTCCACCTTCCACTTGCCTTTAATGGCCTGGGTGCTAAATTAACCAGGAATTTCAGAGCACATTGTTGGGAGAAAATTCCCAGTGCTTCCAGAGGGAAAAGAGAAGGAAAACAAAGCAGGGAGTTGTGATTTCTGTTGTTTGACTCAAGTTTTCCCCAGAGAATTTGGGCTGGAAGAGGTTTCAAGCACCTTCCACTGGACATCTTTAATGGCCTGGTTGCCAAATGAACCAGGAATTTCAGGGCACACTATTGGTAGTAAATTCCCAGTGCTTCCAGAAAGAAAAAAGAAGGAAAACAAAGCAGGGAGTTATAATTTGTGTAGTTTAAGTTTTTGCCACAGAATTTGGGCTGGAAGTGTTTAAAGCCCCGCTGCACCTTCCACTGGCCAGACTGCCAAATTAACCAGGAATTTCAGGGCACTGTTGGGAGCCAATTCCCAGTGCTTCCAGAGGGAAAAGAGAACGAAAGCAAAGCAGAGAGTTGTGATTTGTGTTGGAAAGAACTTAAATCCCAGCCCATCCTGCCCCGTGCCGTGGGCAGGGCCACCTCAGCCATGTCCTCTCCAGGGGAACACCTGGACACTTCCCAGCCCTCCCAGCCCCAGGAGCATCAGCAGAAGCCTCCAGGTGTGGGGTGGCCTCACCTGAGGATGATGTGCACGGATTCCAGGCGGGAGGTGATGTAGGCTTTGGTCACCTCGGGCGTGTAGGTCTCCAGCATGTGCGGCTCTGTGGCCTTCACGTAGGGCACGGACGCGGCCAGGCGCTGCCACAGGCTCAGCAGGTAGTGCACACTGTTGGGGGCAAATTCCCAGTGCTTCCACAGGGAAAAGAGAAGGAAAACAAAGCAAGGAGTTATGATTTGTGTTGTTTGACTCGAGTTTTTCCCACAGGATTTGTCCTGGAAGGTGTTTAATGCTCAGCTCGCTGCACTTTCCATTGGCCTGGTGGCCAAATTAGCCTGGAATTCCAGACCATGCTGCTGGGAGAAAATTCCCAGTGCTTCCACAAGGAAAACAGAAGGAAAACAAAGCAAGGAGTTCAATTTGTGTTGTTTGACTCAGGTTTTTCCCACAGAATTTGTCCTGGAAGCTTTTTAACGCTCAGTTTGCTGCACTTTCCATTGAACTGCTGACCAAATTAACTAGGAACTTCAGATCACACTGCTGGGAGCTAATTCCCAGTGCTTCCACAGGGAAAAGAGAAAGAAAATAAACCAGGGAGTTATGATTTGTGTTGTTTGACTTTAATTTTTCCCTCAGAATTTGGGTTGGAAGGTGTTTAAAGCTCAATTCCTTCCACCGGTTCACAAATTAGCCAGGAATTTCAGGGCATGCTGTAGGGAGCAAATTCCCAGTGCTTCTGGAAGGGAAAAAAGAAGGACAAGAAAACAGGGAGTTACGATTTCTGTTGTTTGACTTGAGTTTTTCCCACAGAATTTGAGCTGGAAGTTGTTTAATGCTCAGCTCGCTGCATCTTCCACTGGCCTTTAATGGCCTGGTAGCTAACTTAACCAGGAATTTCAGAGCACATTGTTAGGAATAAATTCCCAGTGGTTCCAGGGGGAAAAGGGAAGGAAAACAAACCAGGAACATATGATTTGTGCTGTTTGATTTAATTTTTTCCCACAGAATTTGGGTTGCAAGTTCAGCTTGTTGCACTTTCAACTGGCCTTTAATGCCCTGGTTGCCAAATAACCCAGGAATTTCAGGGGACACTGTTGGGAGTAAATTCCCAGTGCTTCTGGAGGGAAAATGGAAGGAAAAGAAAGCAGGGAGTTATGATTTGTGTTGTTTGACTCAGGTTTTTCCCACAGAATTTGGGTTGGAAGGGGTTTAAAGCTCAGCTTGCTGCACCTTGCACTGGCCTAGTTGCTAAATTAATGATGAATTTCAGAGCACGCTGTTGGTAGTAAATTCCCAGTGTTTCCAGAGGAAAAAGGGAAGGAAAACAAAGCAGGGAGTTATGATTTGTGTTGTTTGACACAGGTTTTTCCCACAGAATTTAGGTTGGAAGTGGTTTGAAGCTCAGCTTGTTGCACCTTGCACTGGCCAAATGAACCAGGAATTTCAGGGCACACATTGATCAGTTGTTCCCAGCACTCAGGAAACACTGGGAGATAATCCCAAATTCCCAGGACATGCAGCTGAATCCCAGCCCTCCCCCAGCTCCCACACACTGCACAGCCCGAGCTGCTTCCCAGGAATTCCAATTCCACAAACAAAGGAATTTGTTTTTTAAACCTTCCCCCGTGCAGGGCTGTGGTTGTGAGCTGTACACACAGCTGGAAAGCTCAGTGGAAATATCCATGATATTCCAATTCCTCCCAATCCCCCTGAGTGCATTGCAACAGTGAAGTGAGACAGAATCCTAAAAATAAACCTTATTTAACACGTTTTTTTTTATTCCCTGCTATGATATGGAAAAGCCTCTGGAGGCATGGCAACAACTCTGCCTTCCCACATGGATTCCATTCAGGATTTCAGAGAATGATCCAGGCAGGATTTCTGTAAAAATTCCCTGTTTTCCAGGGAATGCAGAGGCCAGGGGAGGGCTGTACCTGCAGGCTGGTGACGGTGAAGTTGGCGATGAGCCGGATCACCTCGGGGTAGTTCTCCACCTTCACCAGTTCTCCCAGTTGGTAATTGCTTTTCAACCGGGCCAGCAGCCGGCAGAACTCGTGGTAATTGTTGGGGTCTGATAAACTCTGAGGGGACAAAAAGAGGAGGGGGACTCAGGAGCAGCTCTGCTGTCCCCTGCCAGAGGCTGGGATGGACCCTCATGGAATCAGAGACAGCTGCAACAACAAAAACAAGCTCCCAACAAATGCCACCCTGCCCAGTCAGGAATTGGCACATTTCCTGGTTTTTGGGCATTTCCAGGGATGCTTCCAGTCCTTAAATACCCTTCCAATGGAGAATTGTTCTTAAAGGAGGAGTTCTGCTGTCCCCTGCCGGAGGCTCAGATCAGCATGGAATCAGAGACAGCTTCAACAGCAAGCCCAAACTCCCAACAAATCCCACTCTGCCCAGTCAGCAATCGCCACATTTCCTATTTTTTGGGAGGGTTCCAGTCCTTAAACACTCTTCCTACAGGAGCAGCTCTGCTGTCCCCTGCCAGAGACTCAGATTATCATGGAATCAGAGAGAGCTGCAACAACAAAACCAAGCTCCCAACAAATCCCACTCTGCCCAGTCAGCAATTGCCAATTTTCCTGTTTTTTGGGCACTTCCAGGGATGCTTCAAGTCCTTAAATACCCTTCCAATGGAGAATTGTCCTTACAGGATGAGTTCTGCTGTCCCCTGCCAGAGACTCAGATCATCATGAATTGGAGACAGCTCCAATTCCATGACTGGAACAAGCCCAAGCTCCTAACAAATCCCACTCTGCTCATTAAACCAGGTCACCAATTGCCACATTTCCTGGGTTTTGGGCATTTCCAGGGATGCTTCCAGTCCTTAAATACCCTTCCAATGGAGCACTGTTCTTTCAGGATGAGTTCTGCTGTTCCCTGCCAGAGGCTCAGAGCATCACGAAATCAGAGAACAAGTCCAAGCTCCCAACAAATCCCACTCTGCCCAGTCAGCAATCGCCACATTTCCTATTTTTTGGGAGGGTTCCAGTCCTTAAACACTCTTCCAATGGAGAATTGCTCCTACAGGAGCAGCTCTGCTGTCCCCTGCCAGAGACTCAGATTATCATGGAATCAGAGAGAGCTGCAACAACAAAACCAAGCTCCCAACAAATCCCACTCTGCCCAGTCAGCAATTGCCAATTTTCCTGGTTTTTGGGCATTTCCAGGGATGCTTCCAGTCCTCAAATACTCTTCCAACTGAGAAATTGCTCCTACAGGAGCAGCTCTGCTGTCCCCTGCCAGAATCTCAGATCATCATGAAATCGGAGAACAAGTTCAAGCTCCCAGCAAAACCCACTCTGCCCATTAAACCAAGTCAGCAATTGGCACATTTCCTGGTTTTTGGGCATTTCCAGGGATGCTTCCAGTCCTTAAATACCCTTCCAATGGAGAAATTGTTCTTATATCCACCATGAACCTTCCTTGGTGGTGGAATGGCAGGAAAAGGGAAGAGCAGGACAACGCTGCACTTCGCCAAGTGGGACGTGAAAAAGGATTTTTTCCAAGAAATTTTTTTCCATGAAATTCATGAAAATGATATGTTGGGATGAAATGTGCTGGAGAGGATGCACAGACTCAGTCCCCCCCTGGAATACTCACCTGGGGGTTTTCCAGTATCCGTTTCACTCCATCCACCAGGTGAGATAAGAACTTTGCCCTCTCGGCGTTGTTGAAGAGGGAGCGGCGCACGGAGGCGATCTGCACCAAGCAGGATAAAACCTGCCAGGACACAGAAAAACGGGAATAAGCACAAAAACAGGGGTGAAAACAAGGAAATGAAGAAATTTTCCCCTCATGACATGAGCAGGGATTGAGGTTTGGTGCTCCTTTAGGGACCAAACAATTCTGTCTCCTCAGAAATCACAGCACCCAAAGCAACAGCTCCATCCCAAAAATCACAGAATTATGGAATTCCTGAGGTTGGAAAAGCCCTCCAAGGTGAGAATCCAACCTTTGATCCCCACCTTGGCACCCAGCCCAGAGCTTTGAGTCCAGGTTTTCCCTGGACACCTCCAGGGATGGAGATTCCAATGGAATAATTTCAGATTTCCATTCAAAAAAAGGATTCTCACACCTCAAATCTCTCCTGAGATTTGATTCTCACACCTCAAACCTCTCCTTTTAAGGCCTGAAATTCAGAATTAGCCATTAACTCTCCACCAGAATAAGTGTAGTCTCCTTGGAAAAATTCTTTCTGAAGGCCCTTCCCTCTCAGCCTTGTTTTCACTGAGCTTTAAGTATGGGAAATATTTATCAGATAAATGCCTGAAAGGCCTTTTAAAATTATTTTTCCAGAAGAAACAATCAACTTTTTATTTTTCTAGAAGAAATAATTCAACTTTTTCCAGAAGAAATAATTCAACTTTTTATTTTTCCAGAATAAAAATTGTCCAACTTTTAGCTCAGTTGTGTCTCCATCCCAATGGACACGGCCTCGTTTGGAAGGGTGGAAGGAGAAATTCCAAACCTGGAATCCCAGGTTTGCCCCCCTATTCCTGTTGTGGTTTTAGGACTTTGTTTGGGAATAACAGGAGTTGCTCCCTCAAGGGGATGAGCAAACAGGAGATTCCAAGCTGTGTGAGGAGAAAGGAGGTTGGAATTCCAGCAAAAAAAGTGGTTTTAGGGAAAATCCAACCTTGGAGATGCTTCAAAACTCTCAGCAGCATTTGGACACCTCAGCACAACCTGGGCTATCTGAATCCCCAGGGAATCTCCCATAGGAATCCTAAAATAAAGGAAAATTAACCCTGGACTTACCAGAGGAGAAAATGAAGGAGGGATGGAATGATAAAGATCAAAAAACAACTGAAGGGTCGAAGAATCCAAGAATGCTGCAAGAGAAAAGAGGATTTTACCTCCATTTACAGCTTCCCACAGGTCTAATCCTTATTTTACCACCTGTGGCACATGGATTTGTCACACCAAAGCACCACAACCCCAAGAAAAATTCTCCCAGGATTTTGTATTTTTAAGGCTAAATGCTTTTCCTAGAAATTGAGTCACCCACAGGCACTTGGAACTGGGAGAAAATGACAGGAAAGTATTTTAAGAACACAATCTGTGCCTGTCAAATGCCTGCTGGGAACAGCAGGATGTGAGAAAAAGGTGCCAAGTTATTCAAGTTACTCCCTATTTTTCTTTTTAGATCCATTTTTCCTGGCTTTTGGAACAAGAGGTGAAAGACTGGAAGAGAAAAGAGATTTTAAAAGCAACATAAAATCCCCTAGGAATTAATCAGGTGGGTTTTAGGGCTGAGTTTAACCCCTGGCTTTGCAAAGTTGGGTTTATTTATAAAAACCCAAAGCCTGGGAGCATTTTCCAGGTGGGATCACCTGATCTCCAACTGGTTGGGATCTGCACAGTGCAAAGATCATCCGAGGACTCGTCCGTGGAGGTGCCGATGAAGTCGAAGTTCAGGCAGTTGTGGGTGAGCTTGAGGAGCTGCATCAGCAGCCCGTGCTGGCTCTCATCGTTCAGGTTCAGGTTCTTCCCAGAAGCCTGAGGAAAACGTGGAATTAAGGCAGGGAAACAGGAAAAAAAAAAAATAAATTGGGAGGTAGCTGAATTTAGGCAGGATTTTATTTGTGGAACGAGCAGCAGGGGTGGTTTTATAGGTAGCGAGGCATAAGTAAAATACTGAAAAATAAATAAATATATTCCGGCATAAATAAAATCCCGGAATTTTTCCATATCAGGGATAACAGGCAGCATTGCCATGTTCCTCCCTGAACTACACAGGGATGAGGACTGAGGGATCCAGGAGATCATGGAATCCTTTTCTGTCTGACAGGAATCCTGTGCTCCCCTCCCAAGGGAATGAGGAAAACTGGGATAAAACTGGGACAAGGATTTATTTGTCAAAGATATTTAAAATAGAAACCCAAATTCTCCTTTTTTCCTGATGCTTTAAGCCAGGGAAGTTTAACCCCAGGCTCAGGATCCAGGGATTTATTTGCAGCTGGAATTGCAGAGAAGATTTTGATTTCTGGGTTTATTTTCTGTGTATTACCTAAAAATATATTTACCTAAATAATAATAACAATATTTTATATAAATATATAATATATAAATATATATATTGTAGGTAATATGTATTATATACATATGTATATATATACACCTATGTATATATAAATATATATTATATGCATGTATATGATGTAAATATACATAACATGTAAATATATATATATTATATGTATAAATAAAATCTATTTAATATGTATTATTTTAAAAAAATCGATTTATTAATATCAATTTTTTTAGGAGGAAGAACTTCCTTAATTAATCAATTTTTTCCTTGAGAAACAACAGGGAAATTTAACCCCAGGCTCAGGATCCAGGGATTTATTTGCAGCTGGAATTGTAGAGAAGAGTTTGATTTCTGGGTTTATTTTCTGTGTATTACCTAAAAATATATTTACCTAAATAATAATAAAAATATTCTATATTTTTATATTATATATAAAAATATATATAATGTATGTAATATGTATTATATACATATGTATATATATACCTATGTATATATAAATATATATTATATGCATGTATATTATGTAAATATATAACATGTAAATATGTATATGTATAAATAAAATCTATTTAATATGTATTATTTTAAAAAGTCGATTTATTAATATCAATTTTTTTAGGAGGAAGAACCTCCTTAATTAATCAATTTTTTCCTTGAGAAACAACAAGGAAGTTTAACCCAGGCTCAGAAATCAGGGATTTATTTGCAGATGGAATTGTAGAGAAGAGTTTGATTTCTGGGTTTATTTTCTGTGTATTACCTAAAAATGTATTTACCTGAATAATAACAAAAATATTTATATATAAAATATATACCTATAGAAAATATATATTTAATATGTATTATATATAGGTATATATAAATATATATATGCACATATATGATGTAAATACATATATAACATGTAAATATGTATATGTATACATAAAATCTATTTAATATGTATTATTTAAATAGAATCTATTTATTAATATCAAGTCCTTTAGGAAGGAACATTTCCTTAATGAATGAATTTTTTTCCTTGAGAAACAACAGGGAAGTTTAACCCAGGCTCAGGATCCAGGAATTTATTTGCAGCTGGAATTGTAGAGAAGAGTTTGATTTCTCTATTTTCTACTTATTACTTAATTAAAAAATTAATATTTAAAACATGTAATATTTCCTATTTAAATAAAGTCTATTAAATATTAATAATTTAAATAAAACCCATTTATTAATACAGATTCCTTCACCAACAAAAACTTCCTTAATGAATCCATTTTTTTCCTTGAAGAACAACTCAAAACCGGATTTTTTTAGGAAGGAATTTCATCCCACCATTCCACTTCCCCAAAAAAAACCTCACCAAACTTTCCTTACCTGTTTCAGTAAACTGCAGGACAGGGTGAAAATATCAAATAAAGAGGAATCTCGGAAGGAAGAGGCGATTTTCCTGTGCTTGGTCAGGGGGTGGGTGGTGTCCGCCTGCAGGGGACAGAAACTGGGTTCAGAGCTGCTGAGGTCACACCAGGAAAAGCAGGAAAAGCAGCAGGAATCCCAGGAAATCCAGCAGGAATCCCAGGAAATCCAGCAGGAATCCCAGGAAATCCAGATTTCCCTCCCCAGAACCACTGGGATATAATTCCCCAGCTTTTCCATGGAAAAAATCCACATTTCTGTCACAAAGCTGGGCTGCGTTTATTCCCAATTCCTTCAATCTCTGCCCAAAACAGCAGCAAAATTTGGTTTTATTTGGGATTTTAGGAATGGGAATTCCCAGCTCCAAAGGGTTCAATCCCTCCTGGAGCTGCTGGGTACACAGGGATGAAGAACAGCAATTAAAATTATCCAGGTTATCCAGCTTGGACTTTGCTGGTTTATGGGATAAATGCCAGTCCTGGATCAGCCACTGGAGACCAAAGCTGGGAAAGAGCAAAACTCAGATTTTTTTCCCTCATGAAAAGGGGAAAAATGAGGGAAAATATCAAATATAAGGAATTCCAGAAGGAAGAGGCGATTTCCCTCCCCAGAACCAGTGGGATGCAACTCCCCAGCTTTTCCACGGAAAAATCCACATTTCTGTCACAAAGTTGGGTTGGGTTTATTCCCAATTCCTTCAATCTCTGCCCAAAACAGCAGCAAAATTTGGTTTTATTTGGGATTTTAGGAATGGGAATTCCCAGCTCCAAAGGGTTCAATCCCTCCTGGAGCTGCTGGGCAGAAAAGAATAAACAGCAGGAATTAAAATTCCAGATAGAAAAGGGAACTGGAAGGAGTTATCCAGGTTGGACTTTGCTGTTTTATGGGATAAATTCCTGGATCTGACACTGGAGCCCAGTACTCCAGCAAAACTCAGGGTTTTTTTTCCCATGAAAAGCGGAAAAATTAGGCAAAATTCCCATTTTTGTGACCATTCCCAGTCAAATTGCACCTGCCTCGGATGGGCATTGGGTTATCCTGGTGGGATGCAGAATTCCTGCAGAAATGTTTATATTTCACTGTTTAAACTAAATTAAATTAAATATTAATTAAAACTACATAAATATAGTTAAATTTTCAATTAAAAACTGAAATAACAAATGAAATTGAAATTTATGATAAAATTAAATTTCAATTTCCAAACCTCTCCTCCAGCATTTGAGGAACCAGGACAGCTCCAATGTTGGATTTTAGACCTGAATTTTCCCAACAATTCCATGGAGGACCCCAAAACTCCCATCTTTTATATTGTAGAAAGAAAAGCTCCAACAGATCCTAAATTTTTCAGGTGTTTTAATACCCAAGTTATTCCTCAGCTCAGACTATTGGGATTTCAGGGAGTTTAGGTAAATGAATATTATTTAATTCCTATTTCAAGCCATTTGTGGGGACGGAAAATTCCCTTTATTTTTGGCCTTGGGAAAATGGGATTTCCTTCTTCACCATCACAGTAAATTTGGCTTTAACAGTGAATTCAGCTTAAATCACTAAACTGTGCTTAAATTGGTGAACTTGGCTTAAATCAGTAAACTTGGATTAAATCAATGAATCAGGCTTCTCCATTTCCAATTCTGAAATCCCTCCATGATTTCTCTGGATTAAACAGCATCCCAGGGAAATCTGAAGTTAGTTACTTAATGAGACCAAAAAAAAACTATTTGTTTTTTCCAGCTGTTTTTTTTTTTTAAGGAAAAACAAAGACTTTTCCACTTATTGTGACCCTCAGGACTGCAGCAAAATCTGCATGTCTGAGGGAAAACCATGGGAAAAAACATGGAAAAAAGACAAAAAAACCCATGGAAATTGGGATAGCATCAGGTAAAGGTGTTTATTCCAGTTTCCAGGGGAATTTCAGAGGGAATTCCAGAGCACAGCCCTGGAGGGATTTTAAATCCTCTGGAAAAGCTGGGCCAGGATTGGGGCTGGCCAGGCCTGAGGGGCTGGGAAAGGAACATGGCTTGGAGGATCCTGAAGGATTTCTGGGGATTTTATCCCAGAAATTCCTTCACAGTTTCATCCTGGATGAAAACAATGCTTTAAAAATGGGCACAGTTGGAAAATTTTGGCGTTTTCTCCAAGGTGTAGGAGGAGGGTCAGAAAATCAGAGACTTTTCCACTCATTGTGACCCTCAGGACTGAAGCACAATCTGCACGCCTGAGGGAAAACCATGAAAAAAAAACATGAAAAAAACATGGAAAAGCCACAGAAATTGGGATAGCAGCAGGTAAAGGTGCTCATCCCAGTTTCCAGCTGCAATTCCAGAGGGAATTCCAGAGCACAGCTCTGGAGTGATTTTAAATCCTCTGGAAAAGCTGGGCCAGAATTGGGGCTGGCCAGGCCTGAGGGGCTGGGAAAAGGACACAACCTGAGAATCCTGAAGGATTTCTGGGGATTTTAGAAATTCATTCAGTTTCATCCTGGATGAAAGGATGCTTTTAAAATGGACAGAGTCGGAAAATTTGGGGTTTTTCTCCAAAGTCTAGAAGGAGGGGCAGAAAATCACAGACTTTTCCACTCATTGTGACCCTCAGGACTGCAGCAAAATCTGCATGCCTGAGGGAAAACCATGGAAAAAAAGACAGAAAAAAATGCAGAAATTTGGATAGCACCAGGTAAAGGTGCTTATTCCAGTTTCCAGCAGCAATTCCAGAGGGAATTCCAGAGCACAGCTCTGGAGGAATTTTAAATCCTCTGGAAAAGCTGGGTCAGGACTGGGCCTGGCCAGGAAAAGGATCTGGGAAAGGGACACAATCTGAGAATCCTGAAGGATTTCTGGGAATTTTATCCCAGAAATTAATTCAGAGTTTCATCATGTTGAGAGGCTTTGTTTAAAAATGGGGACAGTTAGATAATTTTGGTTTTTTTCTTGCTGGTCTAGAAGGAGGGTCAGAAAATCAGAGACTTTTGCACTCATTGTGACCCTCAGGACTCCAGCTAAATCTGCATGCCTGAGGGAAAACCATGGAAAAACCATGGAAAAAAAGAAAAAATGCAGAAATTGGGATAGTAGCAGGTAAAGGTGCTTATTCCAGTTTCCAGCAGCAATTCCAGAGGGAATTCCAGAGCACACCCCGGAGGGATTTTAAAACCTCTGGAAAAGCTGGGCCAGGATTGGGCCTGGAGAAGAACACAATCTGAGAATCCTGAAGGATTTCTGGGAATTTTATCCCAGAAATCATTCAGAGTTTCATCCTGGATGAAAGACATAGTTTAAAAATGGGGACAATTGGAAAATTTGAGTTTTTTCTCCCTGGTCTAGAAGGAGGGGCAGAAAATCACAGACTTTTGCACTCATTGTGACCCTCAGGACTGTAACACAATCTGCATGCCTGAGGGAAAACCATTAAAAAAAAACATGAAAAAACCATGGAAAAGCCACAGAAAATTGGGATAGCACCAGGTAAAGGTGCTTATTCCAGTTTCCAGCAGCAATTCCAGAGGGAATTCCAGAGCACAGCCTGGGGGAGGTTTTAAATCCTGTGGAAAAGCTGGGCCAGGATTGGGCCTGGCCAGGCCTCAGGGCCTGGAAAAGGATACAATCTGAGAATCCTGAAGGATTTCTGGGGATTTTATCCCAGAAATTCATTCAGAATTTCATCCTAGATGAAAACAATGCTTTAAAAATGGCAGAGTTGGAAAATTTGGGGTTATTTCTCCTTGGTCTAGAAGGAGGGTCAGAAAATCAGAGACTTTTCTTCTCATTATGACCCTCAGGACTGCATCACATTATGCCTACATGAGGGAAAACCATGGAAAAACCATGGAAAAAAGACAGAAAAAAACCACAGAAATTGGGATAGCAGAAGGTAAAGGTGCTTATTCCAGTTTCCAGAGGAATTCCAGACAAATTCCAGAGGGAATTCCAGAGCACAGCCTGGGAGGGATTTTAAATCCTCTGGAAAAGTTGGGCCAGGCCTCAGGGACTGGGAAAGGGCCACAATGTGAGAATTCAGCAGGATTTGTGGGAATTTTATCCCAAAAATTCATTCAGACTTTCATCCTGGATGAAAGGCTTTGTTTAAAAATGGGGACAATTTGGTAATTTTGGGTTTTTCTCCCTGGTAAATATGAGAGGCTGACAACAGAAAGTTCTCACACATATCCTCACTAAATCATTCTTTTTTCTTGGTTTTTTTCCCCCTTCTCATGCCAGAAAACCACACCAAAACATGGGAAAAGATGGAAGATGCCAATGAAACAAAACAATCCCTCCAGACAGGAGCTCTCAGCATCTCACCACAAAGAGGGAGTGAAAAACAACAACAACACCAACAACAACAAATACCCAACAAACACAGAAATTCCCCCTGAAACACCTCCCAGACAGCAAAATCCCCAAAATAAAAACCCAGAAAAGGCAGGACACAACAATATGAATGAGAAAATTGGACACTTACTTCACTGAGGAAGGCTGTAGCACTTACTTGATTAATTTCATTCGTTAGTTGGGACAGGATTGTCACTCCTATGATGCAGTGCTCTACACTGTCCTGGGGAGGCAAAGGCACAGCTTTTTTTTTTTTGGAAAAATTCCCTTTTTTTGTTGTTTTTTCCTTGGAAAAATTCTTGGCTAGAAAAGCTTAATCCTTATTAAAAAAATAAAATAAAATAAAGGAGATTTTGGCAGGTTGATCCGAGTCAATGAATGCAGGAAGTTGAAAGAAATATCAGGAATATTCATGAGGTGGAAAAGATGGATCCTAAAGTTTGGAGCACCCAGAAACAAATCCCTGCTCCCTGAATTTTTAAGATGAAATGTGATTTCCATGGATAGGAAAGAAAACAAAGAAAATATTCCTTGATTTTCTACCCATCCATGAGGTGGAAAAAACGGATCCTAAAGGTTGGAGCACCCAGAAACAAATCCCTGCTCCCTGAAACAATTCCCTGCTCCCCGAATTTTTAAGGAGCCAAACATTAAATGGGATTTCCATGGATGGAAAGGGAACAACAAAGCAAAAAATTTCTTCATTTTCTACTCATGCATAGGGTGGATTTGAGGGTGGAAAAGATGGATCCTAAAGGTGGGAGCATCCAGGAACAAATCCCTGTTTCCTGAATTTTTAAGGAGCTCTTCACCCTTGGAAGCCCCTACTGAAAACCACCAACATGGAAGGATCCAAACTCCTTCAGGCCATCTGCAAACTCCCAAATTTTGGTGAAACTGGGAATTCTGAGGAGGGAATCTGAGCTGCAGGAACCTGGTGCAGAGCTGGGAGCATCCAGGAACAAATCCCTGCTCCCAGGAACAAATCCCTGACTTTTAAGGAACTCTTCACCCTCAGAAGCCCCTCCTGAAAACCACAGACACAGAAGAACCCGAACTCCTCCAGGCCATCTCCAAACTCCTTTCTGGTGGATTTTGGGGAATCCTGGGAATTCCAAGGAGGGAATCTGAACCCCAAGAACCTGGTGCAGAGCTGTGAGCATCCAGGAACAAATCCCTGGCTTTTAAGGAGCTCTTCACCCTCAGAATCCCCCACGGAAAACCACCAACATGGAAGAACCCAAACTCCTCCAGGCCATCTCCAAACTCCCAAATTTTGGTGAAACTTGGAATTCTGAGGAGGGAATCTGATCTGCAAAGACCTGGAGCAAATCTAGGAGGATCCAGGAACAGTTTCCTGCTCCCAGGAACAAATCCCTGAATTTTAAGGAACTCTTCACCCTCAGAAGCCCCTGCTGAAAACCACCAACATGGAAGAACCCAAAATCCTCC
Organism: Ammospiza caudacuta; assembly: GCF_027887145.1. Taxonomy (NCBI): domain Eukaryota; kingdom Metazoa; phylum Chordata; class Aves; order Passeriformes; family Passerellidae; genus Ammospiza; species Ammospiza caudacuta. The sequence continues at coordinate 4,522,595 of NC_080618.1, forward strand.
AGGCCATCTCCAAACTCCTTTCTGGTGGATTTTGGTGGATCCTGGGAACTCTGAGGAGGGAATCTGACCTGCAAGGACCTGGAGCAAAGCTGTGAGCATCCAAGAACAAATTCCTGCTCCCAGGAACAATTCCCTGACTTTTAAGGAGCTCTTCACCCTCAGAAGCCCCTACTGAAAACCACAGACACAGAAGAACCCGAACTCCTCCAGGCCATCTCCAAACTCCTTTCTGGTGGATTTTGGGGAATCCTGGGAATTCCGAGGAGGGAATCTGACGTGCAAGGACCTGGTGCAGAGCTGGGAGGAGGAATGATTCCCTGCTCCCCAAATTTTTAAGGAGCTCTTCACCCTCAGAAGCCCCTCCTGAAAACCACCAACACGGAAGAACCCGAACTCCTCCAGGCCATCTCCAAACTCCTTTCTGGTGGATTTTGGTGGATCCTGGGAACTCTGAGGAGGGAATCTGAACCCCAAGAACCTCGTGCAGAACTGGGAGCATCCAGGAACAATTCCCTGACTTTTAAGGAGCTCTTCACCCTCAGAATCCCCCACGGAAAACCACCAACATGGAAGAACCCAAACTCCTCCAGGCCATCTCCAAACTCCCAAATTTTGGTGAAACTGGGAATTCTGAGGAGGGAATCTGATCTGCAAAGACCTGGAGCAAATCTAGGAGGATCCAGGAACAGTTTCCTGCTCCCAGGAACAAATCCCTGACTTTTAAGGAACTCTTCACCCTCAGAAGCCCCTGCTGAAAACCACCAACACGGAAGAACCCGAACTCCTCCAGGCCATCTCCAAACTCCTTTCTGGTGGATTTTGGTGGATCCTGGCAGCTCTGAGGAGGGAATCTGACCTGCAGGAAGCGGGTGACGTCGTTGATGACGTTCCTGAAGACGTACTCGTCCTTCTGGCAGTCGAACCAGCCCAGCTTGGTGATCCTGGCGTAGAGCTGGATCAGCGCCTGCGTCACGAACGTCGCCAGCTTCGGCCTCGTGGCCAGGTAGTTCAGCACATAATTCCCTGCAAAACGGGGAAAAGATGGAGCTGCAGGCAAAATTCAGCTCTGGGGAACGGCCTGAAGGAAAAGGATCTTTGGGGAGGTTGGTTTGCGTGGGGGAAGTTGGGAGAAATGTTGGGAATAAGAGAGAAGTGTTGGGGTTTTGTTTGGGAATTTTAAGATGCTGGGAAAGGGGTGGATTTAACCCTGGGAAAGAGTTGGATTTAGCTCTGGAATAGACCTGGGAAAAGGGTTGGACTTAGCCCTGGAAAAGGGCTGGATTTAGCTCTGGAATAAACCTGGAAAAGGGTTGGATTCAGCCCTAGGAAAGGGTTGGAATTAACCCTGGAAAAGGGCTGGATTTAGCCCTGGAATAAACCTGGAAAAGGGTTGGATTCAGCTCTAGGAAAGGGTTGGCTTCAACCCTGGAAAAGGGCTGGATTTAGCCCTGGAATAAAACTGGGAAAGGATTGGATTTAGTCCTGGAAAAGGGCTGGACATAGTCCCAGAATAAAACTGGGAAAGGGTTGGATTTAGTTCTGGAATAAACCTAGGAAAGGGTCTTGGACAATCCTAAGGGTTTTGGGCCAAACCCAAAGGGTTTTGGGGAAAAATCCCAAGGGATTTTTGGACAATCCCATAGATTTTGGGAAAAATCCCAAGGATTCTGGACAATCCCATGTGGTTTTTAGGACAACCCCAAAGGGTTTTTTGGATAATCCCAAGGGTGTTTTGGGACAATCCCAAGGGGTTTTTGGGGAAAATCCCAAGGTTTTTTAGGAGATTCTCCAAGGGTTTTTGGGCAAGTCTCAAGAGGTTTTTGGGCCAATCCCAAGGGTTTTTTGGGACCATCCCTAAGGTTTTTTGGGACCATCCCAAAGGATTTTGGGACAATCCCAAGGACTTTTAGGGCCAAGCCCAAAGGGGTTTTAGGACAATCCCAAGGGGTTTTGGGGCCAGTCTCAAGAGGTTTTTAGGACGATCCCAATTGTTTCTGGGAAAAATCCCAAGGGGTTTTTGGGTCGACCCCAAGGGTTTTTAAGAGAATCCCAAAGGGTTTTTCGGGACAAATCCAAGGATTTTGGACAACCCCAAGAGTTCTTTGGGCCAATCCCAAAGATTTTTGGGCCAATCCCAAAGATTTTTGGGCCAACCCCAAGGATTTGGGACAATCCCAAGGATTTTTTGGGAACATCCCTAAGGTTTTTTTGGGCCAATCCCAAGGGTTTTTGGACAATCCTAAGGATCTTTAGGACAATTCCCAGGATTTTTAGGAGAATCCCAAGGATTTTTTGGGACCATCCCTAAGGTTTGTTGGGACAATCCCAAGGACTTTTGGCGACAATCCTAAAGGGGTTTTTGGGCCAAACCCAAAGGTTTTTTGGGCCAACCCCGAGGATTTTTTGGGACAACCCCAAGGGTTTTTAGGAGAATCCCAAGGATTTTTGGGACAATCTAAAGGGGATTTTGGGACTAATCCCAAGGCTTTTTTGGGGAAAATCCCAAGGGGTTTTTAGGCCAATCCCAAGCGGTTTTAGGACAATTGCAAGGATTTTTAGGAAAAATCCCAAGGGCTTTTTAGGACAATCCCAAGGATTTTTTGGGGCCAATCCCAAGGACTTTTAGGACAATCCCAAGGGATTTCTGGGACAATCCCAAGGGTTTTGGGAAAAATCCCAAGGGGTTTTTGGGCCAATCCCAAGGATTTTTTGGGTCAACCCCAAAGGTTTTTAGGACAATCCCATGGATTTTTTGGGACAATCCCAAGGATTTTTTGGGGACAATCCCAAGAATTTTTAGGACAATCCCAAGGATTTTTGGCCAATCCCAAGGGGGTTTATGGGAAAATTCCAAGGCTTTTGGACAATCCCAAGGATTTTGAGGACAATCCCAAGGATTTTTGGGACAATCCCAAGGATTTTTTGGGGACAATCCCAAGAATTTTTAGGACAATCCCAAGGACTTTTGGGGACAATCCCAAGGGGATTTTGGCCAATCCCAAAGGCTTTTTGGACAATCTCAAGGGTTTTTAAGACAATCCCAAAGACTTTTAGGATAATTCCAAGGATTTTTTGGGGACAATCCCAAGGGGTTTTGGGGACAATCCCAAGGGGTTTTTGGGGACAACCCAAAGGTTTTTTTGGGCCAATCCCAAGAATTTTGAGGACAATCCCAAGGATTTTTAGGACAATCCCAAGGACTTTTGGGGCCAATCCCAAGGATTTTTGGCCAATCCCAAGGGGGTTTATGGGAAAATTCCAAGGATTTTGAGGACAATCCCAAGGATTTTTTGGGACAATCCCAAGGATTTTTTGGGGACAATCCCAAGGGGTTTTTGGCCAATCCCAAAGGTTTTTAGGACAATCTCAAGGGTTTTCAAGACAATCCCAAAGACTTTTAGGATAATTCCAAGGAATTTTTGGGGACAATCCCAAGGGGTTTTGGGGACAATCCCAAGGGGTTTTTGGGGACAACCCAAAGGTTTTTTTGGGCCAATCCCAAGAATTTTGAGGACAATCCCAAGGATTTTTTGGGCCAATCCCAAGAATTTTTAGGACAATCCCAAGGATTTTTAGGACAATCCCAAGGACTTTTGGGGCCAATCCCAAGGATTTTTGGCCAATCCCAAGGGGGTTTATGGGAAAATTCCAAGGCTTTTGGACAATCCCAAGGATTTTGAGGACAATCCCAAGGATTTTTTGGGACAATCCCAAGGATTTTTTGGGGACAATCCCAAGGGGTTTTTGGCCAATCCCAAAGGTTTTTAGGACAATCTCAAGGGTTTTTAAGACAATCCCAAGGATTTTTAGGACAATTCCAAGGATTTTTTGGGGCCAATCCCAAGGATTTTTGGGGCCAATCCCAAGGGGTTTTTGGGGACAATCCCAAGGGGTTTTTGGGGACAACCCAAAGGTTTTTTTGGGCCAATCCCAAGAATTTTGAGGACAATCCCAAGGACTTTTGGGGACAATCCCAACAATTTTTAGGACAATCCCAAGGATTTTTGGGACAATCCCAAGGGGTTTTTGGGGACAACCCAAAGGTTTTTTTGGGCCAATCCCAAGAATTTTTAGGACAATCCCAAGGAATTTTTTGAGGACAATCCTAAGAATTTTTAGGCCAATCCCAAGAATTTTGAGGACAATCCCAAGGATTTTTTGGGCCAATCCCAAGGATTTTGAGGACAATCCCAAGGATTTTTGGGACAATCCCAAGGATTTTTGGGGAGAACCCGCGGGCACTCACGGATGTCGATGCGCTGCTCCAGGGGCAGGGGGTTGTTTGTGCGCGACACCAGTTTGGTAAGGCAGGTGGCCGCCAGCAACTGGGAGTAGGAGGACTGGAAAAAAAAGGGAAAAAATTCCCAAAAAACCAAAAAAAACCCAAAGGAATTTTAGTTCATGGGAAGTAAAATTAATGAAATTTTAATTCATGGAATTTTAATTCATGGCTTTGAAGCAAATTCCAGCCCAGGAGCTGAAAGGAAGCGGCTCCCACCTCAGAAGGATGTGGGTGAAGGACATTCCACAAATTCCACAAATTCCACAAATTCCACAAATTTACTGGGATAAAATCCCCAGGTTTTACAGGAATTCACAGGAATTTTGCAGGAATTTGCAAGAATTTACAGGGATTATGAAAGGATTTATAGGAATTCAGCAGGAATTTTGCAGCAATTTACAGGAATTTTGCAGCAATTCTGCAGAAACTCCGCAGGAATTTTTGGGACGTGGAATTCCAGGATTTTGGGGAATTTGGGGATGTGGAATTCCAGGGTTTTGGGGAATTTTTTGGGAATTCTGGGGAATTTTTGAGATGTGGAATCCCACTATTTTGGGGCAATTTTTGGGATGTGGAATTCCAGGATTTTGGGGAATTTTTGGGATGTGGAATTCCATGATTTTGAGGAAGTTTTGGGACTTGGAATTCCACAATTCTGGAGAATTTTGGGGAATTCTGGGGAATTTTTGGGAATGTTTAGGATGTGCTCACGCTGCCTCTCCCGAGGCGCAGCTGGCACTTGGGGCTGTTAGTGAACCCCACCAGGACATGGAATCCCATGAATTTGGGGAATTTTTGGGATGTGGAATCCCAGGATTCTGGGGAATTTTTGGGGATGTTTTGGGAATATTTGGGGTGTGGAATTCCATGATTTTAGGGAATTTTTGGGAATGTATGGGGTGTACTCAGGTGGCCCCTCTCGAGGCGCAGCTGGCACTTGGGGGATGTTGGTGAACCCCACCAGGACATGGAATCCCATGAATTTGGGGAATTTTTGGGATGTGGAATCCCAGGATTCTGGGGAATTTTTGGGGATGTTTTGGGAATATTTGGGGTGTGGAATCCCATGATTTTAGGGAATTTTTGGGCATGTTTGGGAATATTTAAGATGTGCTCACGCTGCCCCTCTCGAGGCGCAGCTGGCACTTGGGGAATGTTGGTGAACCCCACCAGGACATGGAATCCCATGAATTTGGGGAATTTTTGGGATGTGGAATCCCAGGATTTTGAGGAAGTTTTGGGACTTGGAATTCCACAATTCTGGAGAATTTTGGGGAATTCTGGGGAATTTTTGGGAATGTTTAGGATGTGCTCACGCTGCCTCTCTCGAGGCGCAGCTGGCACTTGGGGCTGTTGGTGAACCCCACCAGGGCATGGAATCCCAGGATTTTTGGGAATGTTTGGGGATATTTTGGGAATGTTGGGGGGGTACTCACGCTGCCCCTCTCGAGCAGCAGCTGGCACTTGGGTGAACCCCACCAGGACATGAAATCCCAGGATTTTTGGGAATTTTTGGGGATATTTTGGGAATGTTGGGGGGGTACTCACGCTGCCCCTCTCGAGGCGCAGCTGGCACTTGGGGCTGTTAGTGAACTCCACCAGGGCATGGAATTCCATGAATTTGGGGAATTTTGGGATGTGGAATCCCAGGATTTTGAGGAAGTTTTGGGACTTGGAATTCCACAATTCTGGGGAATTTTTGGGAATATTTTGGGAATGTTTAGGATGCGCTCACGCTGCCTCTCTCGAGGCGCAGCTGGCACTTGGGGCTGTTGGTGAACCCCCCCAGGGCATGGAATCCCAGGATTTTTGGGAATGTTTGGGGATATTTTGGGAATGTTGGGGGGGTACTCACGCTGCCCCTCTCGAGGCGCAGCTGGCACTTGGGGAATGTTGGTGAACCCCCCCAGGGCATGGAATCCCATGAATTTGGGGAATTTTTGGGATGTGGAATCCCAGGATTCTGGGGAATTTTTGGGGATGTTTTGGGAATATTTGGGGTGTGGAATCCCATGATTTTAGGGAATTTTTGGGCATGTTTGGGAATATTTAAGATGTGCTCACGCTGCCCCTCTCGAGGCGCAGCTGGCACTTGGGGAATGTTGGTGAACCCCACCAGGACATGGAATCCCATGAATTTGGGGAATTTTTGGGATGTGGAATCCCAGGATTTTGAGGAAGTTTTGGGACTTGGAATTCCACAATTCTGGAGAATTTTGGGGAATTCTGGGGAATTTTTGGGAATGTTTAGGATGCGCTCACGCTGCCTCTCCCGAGGCGCAGCTGGCACTTGGGGCTGTTAGTGAACCCCACCAGGACACGGAATCCCATGAATTTGGGGAATTTTTGGGATGTGGAATCCCAGGATTCTTGGGAATTTTTGGGGATGTTTTGGGAATATTTGGGGTGTGGAATTCCATGATTTTAGGGAATTTTTGGGAATGTATGGGGTGTACTCAGGTGGCCCCTCTCGAGGCGCAGCTGGCACTTGGGGCTGTTGGTGAACCCCACCAGGGCATGGAATCCCAGGATTTTTGGGAATGTTTGGGGATATTTTGGGAATGTTGGGGGGGTACTCACGCTGCCCCTCTCGAGGCGCAGCTGGCACTTGGGGCTGTTAGTGAACTCCACCAGGGCATGGAATTCCATGAATTTGGGGAATTTTGGGATGTGGAATCCCAGGATTTTGAGGAAGTTTTGGGACTTGGAATTCCACAATTCTGGGGAATTTTTGGGAATATTTTGGGAATGTTTAGGATGTGCTCACACTGCCTCTCTTGAGGCGCAGCTGGCACTTGGGGCTGTTGGTGAACCCCCCCAGGACATGGAATCCCATGAATTTGGGGAATGTTTGGGGATATTTTGGGAATGTTGGGGGGTACTCACGCTGCCCCTCTCGAGCAGCAGCTGGCACTTGCTCAGGCAGTCGGGGCTGTTGGTGAACTCCACCAGGGCCTTCTCGGCCTGCAGGCGCGTGCCCGTGTCCGTGGTCTCATAGAGCTGCTTGCACAGGTTCTCCAGCTGGGCCAGGCTCTGCCAGGGAACGCACGGACACAGCACGGCGTGGGACACGGGAGAAACGGGGGAAAATGGGGAAAAACGGGGGGAAATGGGGAAAAAAAACAGGGAAAAAGGGGGAGAAACAAGGGGGAAAACAGGGAAAAAACAGGGGAAAATGGGGAAAAACGGGGAAAAGCGGGGGGGAAATGGGGAAAACCAGGGAAAAATGGGGAGAAACAAGGGGGAAAACAGGGGAAAAACAGGGGAAAATGGGGAAAAATGGGGAAAAGCGGGGGGGAAATGGGGAAAAATGGGGAAAAACGGGGAAAATGGGGAAAAAACGGGGGAAATGGGGAAAAAACGGGGGAAAATGGGGAAAAAAACCAGGGAAAAATGGGGAGAAACAAGGGGGAAAACAGGGGAAAAACAGGGGAAAATGGGGAAAAATGGGGAAAAGCGGGGGGGAAATGGGGAGAAACAAGGGGGAAAACAGGGGAAAATGGGGAAAAATGGGGAAAAACAGGGGGAAAATGGGGAAAAAACGGGGGGAAATGGGGAAAAACGGGGGGAAACAAGGAAAAACCAGGGGGAAATGGGGAAAAAACAGGGGAAAATGGGAAGAAACAAGGGGGAAAACAGGGGAAAAGCAGGGGAAAATGGGGAAAAACCAGGGGGAAAACAGGGAGAAAACAGAGGAAAAACAGGGGAAAGCAGGGAAAAACCGGGAAAAATGGGGAAAAAACCGGGGAAAATGGGGAGAAAACAGGGGGAAAACCAGGGGGAAAATGGGGAGAAACAAGGGGGAAAACAGAGGAAAACCAGGGCAAAATGGGGAAAAACGGGGGAAAATGGGGAAAAATGGGGGGAAATGGGGAAAAATGGGGAAAAGCGGGGGGAAAATGGGGAAAAAACGGGGGGAAATGGGGAAAACCAGCGAAAAATGGGGAGAAACAAGGGGGAAAACAGGGAAAAACAGGGGGAAATGGGGAAAATGGGGAAAATGGGGGGAAAATGGGGAAAAACCAGGGGGAAACCAGGGGGAAATGGGGAAAAACCAGAGGGAAAACAGGGGGAAATGGGGGAAAATGGGGAAAAACCAGGGGGAAACAGGGAAAAAACAGGGAGAAAACAGGGAAAAATGGGGAGAAACAAGGGGGAAAACAGGGGAATAACAGGGGAAAGTGGGGAAAAAACAGGGAAAAACAGGGAAAAACCAGGGGAAACCAGGGAAAAATGGGGAAAAACCAGGGGGAAAACAGGGAAAAAACAGGGAAAAATGGGGAAAAGGCAGGGGAAACACAGGGGAAAACAGGGGAAAAACGGGGGAAAATGGGGAAAAACCAGGGGGAAAACCAGGGGGAAAACAGGGAAAAATGGGGAAAAGCCAGGGAGAAAACAGAGGAAAAAACAAGGGGGAAAATGGGGAAAAACCAGGGGAAAATGGGGAAAAATACAGGGGAAAATGGGGAAAACCAGGGGAAAATTGGGAAAAATGGGGGAAAAACAGGGGAAAATGGGGAAAAGCCAGGGAGAAAACAGGGGAAGAAACAAGGGGGAAAATGGGGAAAAACCAGGGGAAAATGGGGAAAAATGGGGGAAAAACAGGGGAAAATGGGGAAAAATGGGGGAAAAACAGGGGAAAATGGGGAAAAATGGGGGGAAAATGGGGAAAAACCAGGGGGAAACCAGGGGGAAATGGGGAAAAACCAGAGGGAAAACGGGGAAAAAACAGGGAAAAACAGGGGGAAATGGGGAAAATGGGGAAAACCAGGGAAAAATGGGGAGAAACAAGGGGGAAAACAGGGGAAAACAGGGGAAAACAGGGGAAAATGGGGAAAAACCAGGGGGAAGACAGGGAAAAAACAGGGAGAAAACAGGGAAAAATGGAAAAAACAGGGGAAAACCAGGGGAAACCAGGGAGAAAACAGGGAAAAAATGGGGAAAAAACGGGGAAAAATGGGGAAAAACCAGGGGGAAGACAGGAAAAAAACATGGGGAAAAGCCAGGGAGAAAACAGGGAAAAAATAGGGGAAAAACCGGGGGAAAATGGGGAAAAACCAGGGGGAAAATAGGGGAAAATGGGGAAAAATGAGGAAAAAACAGGGAGAAAACAGGGAAAAAACAGGGAAGAAAGGGGAAAAACCATGGAAAAATGGGGAAAAGGCAGGGGGAAAACAGGGAAAAATGAGGGGAAAACAGGGGAAAAACAGGGGGAAAAACAGGGAAAAATGAGGAAAAAAACAGGGGGAAACCAGGGGAAAAAACAGGGGAAAACCAGAGAGAAAACAGGGAAAAAATGGGGAAAAATGGGGAAAAAACAGGGGGAAAATGAGGAAAAAACCAGGGGAAACCAGGGCAAACCAGGCATTTTTATTCAACATTTCCAAAAAATTCCATCATTTCTGTTTTCATCCACAATCTCCACAATTTTGGGAGTTTTCATCCATAATTTCCACAAAATTTCCATAATTTTAGGAGTTTTAACCCATAATTTCCATCAATTTGGGACTTTTCATCCATAATTTCCATGAATTTGGGAGTTTTCATCCATAATTTCCACAAAATTTCCATAATTTTAGGACTTTTCATCCATAATTTCCATAACTTTGGGACTTTTAACCCATAATTTCCATAAAATTTGCATAATTTGGGGAGTTTTCATCCATAATTTCCACAAAATTTCCATAATTTTAGGAGTTTTCACCCATAATTTCCATCAATTTGGGAGTTTTAACCCATAATTTGCATAAAATTTGCATAATTTTGGTTTAAGGAAAGAGGAATTTAAAGGAAAAAATTGGAAAAATCTGCTTCCAAATGGGGAAAAAAAATTGAATTTACGACCCCTCTCTGCTCCAATATTTTGGAAATTCCCCAAAAATTCATTCCAAGTGCAAAATTCCCATTAAAATGTTTGGGGGTTTCTTCATTCCAGATAAAATCCATTAAAAATTATTTTTGGCCTTCACAAAATCAGGAAAAATTCTTTAAAATTTGGATTTGTGCTTCATAATTCCAAGTAAAATCCAGAAAAAAATAAAAATTTTGTGCTTCAAAACTCCAGGAAAAAATCAAGAAAAATTGGATTTGTGCTTCTTCATTCCAGGTAAAATCCATAAAAAATTATTTTTGGGCTTCACAAAACCACAAAAAATTCCTTAAAAATTGGATTTGAGCTTCATAATTCCACATAAAATACTGAAATTTTTGGAAGTTTCTTCAGGTAAAATCCATTAAAAATTATTTTTGGGCTTCATCAAATCAGGAAAAATTCTTTAAAAATTGGATTTGAGCTTCATAATTCCAGATAAAATCCATAAAAAATTATTTTAGGGTTTCACAAAATCAGAAAAAATTCCTTAAAAATTGGATTTGAGCTTCATAATTCCAGATAAAATCCAGAAAAAATAAAAATTTTGTGCTTCAAAACTCCAGGAAAAATCAAGAAAAATGGAATTTGGGTTTCTTCATTCCAGGTAAAATCCATTAAAAATTATTTTTGGGCTTCATCAAATCAGGAAAAATTCCTTAAAATTTGGATTTGTGCTTCACAAAACCACAAAAAAATTCCTTAAAATTTGGATTTGTGCTTCATAATTCCACATAAAATCCATTAAAATTTTTGGGGGTTTCTTCATTCCATATAAAATCCATTAAAAATCATTTTAGGGCTTCACAAAATCATGAAAAAATTCCTTAAAAATTGGATTTGAGCTTCATAATTCCACATAAAATACTGAAATTTTTGGGGGTTTCTTCAGGTAAAATCCATAAAAAATTATTTTAGGGTTTCACAAAATCAGGAAAAATTCCTTAAAATTTGGATTTGTGCTTCATAATTCCAGATAAAATCCAGAAAAAATAAAAATTTTGTGCTTCAAAACTCCAGGAAAAATCCATAAAAACTGAATTATTCAGGTGAATAAAATCCCTAAAAAATCCCAGAATTGAATTTTTGGAAATTCAGAATTTCACAGGAAGCAGCGATGGGATTTTCCCAATTTTGTTCCTAGAAATCCCCAAATTCCCAAAGAATTTTTCATTAAAAATCTCCAAATTTTAAAGAATATCCCATAAAATTAAATGGGATTTTGGGCAGGAATTTCATGAGAAATTGCAGGAATTTTCTCCTGGAAAATGGAAATTAAATGGGATTTTGGGCAGGAATTTCCCCTTGGAAAATGGGAATTAAATGGGATTTTGAGCAGGAATTTCATTACAAATTGCAGGAATTTTCCCCTGGAAAATGGAAATTAAATGGAATTTTGGGCAGGAATTTCTCCCTGAAAAAAGGGAAATTAAATTTAATTTTGGGGAGGAAATTCATGAGAAATTGCAGGAATTTTCCCCTGGAAAAAATGGAAATTAAATTTAATTTTGGGCAGGAATTTCATGAGAAATTGCAGGAATTTCCCCAGAAAAAAGGGAATTAAATGGGATTTTGGGCAGGAATTTTCCCCTGGAAAAAGGGAATTAAATGGGATTTTGGGCAGGAATTTCTCCCTGAAAAAATGGAAATTAAATTTAATTTTGGGCAGGAATTTAATGAGAAATTGCAGGAATTTTCCCCTGAAAAAATGGAAATTAAATGGGATTTTGGGCAGGAATTTCCCCTGGAAAAAGGGAATTAAATGGAATTTTGGGGAGGAATTTCCTCTGGAAAAAGGGAAATTTAATGGAATTTTTGGCAGGAATTTAATGAGAAATTGCAGGAATTTTCCCCTGAAAAAATGGAAATTAAATGGGATTTTGGGCAGGAATTTCCCTTGGAAAAATGGAAATTAAATGGGATTTTGGCCACTCTTATTTTTTTTTTTTGGGATCAGAATTAAGGCTTTGGGATTTATTCACTGGGAAGTGCCAGGGATAATAAAGAACTCCGGGGAATTCGGATTTATCCCAAAAAAACCAAAAAAAATCCACAAGGAAAATCCCCCCAGCTGGGCCTGGATTGGGGATTTGGGGTCAATTTTAGGGGATTTGGGGACCAATTTCAAGGGATTTGGGGTAAATTTTAGGAAATTTGGGGTCAATTTTAGGGGATTTGGGATCAATTTTAGTGGGTTTGGGGTCAAATTTAGGGGATTTGGGGTCAATTTTAGACAATTTGGGGTCAATTTTAGGGGGTTTGTGGTCAATTTTAGGGTTTGGAGTAATTCTCAGGGGATTTGGGGTCAATTTTAGGGGATTTGGGGTCAATTTTAGACAATCTGGGGACCAATTTCAAGGGATTTGGGGTCAATTTTAGGGTTTTGGGGTCATTTTTAGGATGTTTGGGACCAATTTCAGGGGATTTGAGGTCAATTTTAGGGGGTTTGGGGTCAATTTTAGGAAATTTGGGGTCATTTTTAGGAAATTTGGGGTCATTTTTAGGGGGTTTGGGGTCAATTTTAGGAAATTTGGGGTCAATTTTAAGGTTTGGGGTCAATTTTAGGGCGTTTGGGGTCAATTTTAAGGTGTTTGGGGTCATTTTCAGGGGATTTGGGGACCAATTTCAAGGGATTTGGGGTCAATTTAGACAATTTGGGGTCAATTTTAAGGGATTTGGGGACCAATTTCAAGGGATTTGGGGTCAATTTTAGGGGGTTTGGGGTCAATTTTAGGATGTTTGGGACCAATTTCAAGGAATTTGAGGTCAATTTTAGGGGATTTGGGGTCAATTTTAGACAATTTGGGGTCAATTTTAGACAATTTGGGGTCAATTTTAAGGGATTTGGGGACCAATTTCAGGGGATTTGAGGTCAATTTTAGGGGGTTTGGGGTCATTTTCAGGGGATTTAGGGTCAATTTTAGGGGGTTTGGGGTTAATTTTAGGCGATTTGGGGTCAATTTTAGGGGATTTGGGGTCAATTTTAGACAATTTGGGGTCAATTTTAGGGGATTTGGGGTCAATTTTAAGGGATTTGGGGACCAATTTCATGTGATTTGGGGTCAATTTTAGTGGGTTTGGGGTCATTTTCAGGGGTTTTAGGGTCAATTTTAGGGTTTGGGGTTAATTTGAGGCGATTTGGGGTCAATTTTAGGAAATTTGGGGTCAATCTCAGGGGTTTGGGGTCAATTTTAGGATGTTTGGGACCAATTTCAAGGAATTTGAGGTCAATTTTAGGGGGTTTGGGGTCAATTTTAGGGGATTTGGGGTCAATTTTAAGGGATTTGGGGACCAATTTCATGTGATTTGGGGTCAATTTTAGGGGGTTTGGGGTCATTTTTAGGATGTTTGGGACCAATTTCAAGGAATTTGAGGTCAATTTTAGGGGGTTTGGGGTCATTTTCAGGGGATTGAGGGTCAATTTTAGGGTTTGGGGTTAATTGTAGGCAATTTGGGGTCAATTTTAGGGTTTTGGGGTCAATTTTAGGGTGTTTGGGACCAATTTCAAGGGGTTTGGGGTCGATTTTAGGGTGTTTGGGGTCATTCTCAGGGGATTTGGGGTCAATTTTAGAGGATTTGGGGTCAATTTTAAGGTTTGGGGTCAATTTTAGGGCGTTTGAGGTCAATTTTAAGGTGTTTAGGGTCATTTTCAGGGGATTTGGGGTCAATTTTAGGGTGTTTGGGGTCAATTTTAGGGTGTTTGGGGTCATTTTCAGGGCATTTGGGGACCAATTTCAAGGGATTTAGGGTCAATTTTAGACAATTTGGGGTCAATTTTAGGGTTTGGGGTCGATTTTAGGCAATTTGGGGTCAATTTTAGGCAATTTGGGGTCAATTTTAAGGGATTTGGGGACCAATTTTAGGAAATTTGGGGACCAATTTCAAGGGGTTTGGGGTCAATTTTAAGGTCTTTAGGGTCATTTTCAGGGGCTTTGGGGTCATTTTCAAGGTGTTGGGGTCAATCTCAAGGGATTTGGGGTCAATTTTAGAGGGTTTAGGGTCAAGTTTAGGGCGTTGGGGGTCATTTTTAGAGGGTTTGGGACCAATTTTAGGGTGTTTGGGGTCAATTTTAGAGATTTTTGAGTCACTGAGGGGTTTTGGGGTTCAATTCCAGAGGGTCTGGGGCCTCTTTCTGAGGGTTTGGGGTCAATTGGAGAGGTTTAGGGTCACTCTCAGAGGGTTTGGGGTCACTCTTAAGACGTTTTGGGGTCAATTTGAGAGGGTTTGGGGTCAATTTGAGAGGGTTTGGGGTCAATTTCTGAGGGTTTCAAAGGGTTTTGGGTTCCCTCATTGGGGGTTTGAGCCCACTCTGAGGGTTTTGTTCCCTTCCTGATGGGTTCAGGTCCATTTTTCAGGGGTTCAGGTCCATTTTTCAGGGGTTCAGGTCCATTTCCCAGGGGTTCAGGTCCATTTTTCAGGGGTTCAGGTCCATTTCCCAGGGGTTCTGTCCCTGGAACAGAACCTGGAACTTTCCCAGCCCTGGATTTCCCTCCTCGCTCCTGCCCCGTGAACTTTTCCATTCTGAAATTGCCCTGAAACACCCAAAGGAAACCTTGCCCAAACCTGAGCGTGCACAGGGCTGGGAAAGGAACCCAAATCCTGCAGGGAAAGGATCCCAAATGCTGCAGGGAAAGGATCCCAAATCCTGTGGGGAAATGAACCCAAACAGGGCTGGGAAAGGATCCCAAATCCTGCTGGGAAAGGATCCCAAATGCTGCGGGGAAATGAACCCAAATCCTGCTGGGAAAGGATCCCAAATGCTGCGGGGAAATGAACCCAAATCCTGCTGGGAAAGGATCCCAAATCCTGCGGGGAAATGAACCCAAACAGGGCTGGGAATTGACCCCAAATCCTGCTGGGAAGTGACTCCAAATCCTGCAGGGAAAGGATCCCAAATCCTGCTGGGAAAGGAAGCCAAATCCTGTGGGGAAAGGAACCCAAATCCCACTGGGAAAGGAACCCAAATCCCACTGGGAAAGGAACCCAAATGCTGCTGGGAAAGGAACCCAAATCCTGTGGGGAAATGAACCCAAACAGGGCTGGGAAAGGAACCCAAATCCTGCTGGGAAAGGAACAGAACCAGACAAGGAAAGGAACCGAACCTGGCTGGGAAATGACCCCAAACCCGGCTGGGAAAGGAACCAAACCTGGCTGGGAACAGAACCCAAACAGGGCTGGGGAATGATCCCAAACCTGGATGGAAAAGGAACAGAACTGAGCAGGAAAAGGATCCCAAACAGGACCTGGAAATGACCCCAAACAGGGCTGGGAAAGGAACCCAAACATGGATGGAAAAGGACCAGAACCAGGCAGGAAAAGGATCCCAAACCTGGCTGGGAAAGAAATTGAACCAGGCAAGGAAAGAAACCCAAACAGGGCTGGGAAATGATCCCAAACCTGGGTGGAAAAGGAACCCAAACAGGGCAGGGAAAGGAACCAAACTAGGCTGGGAAATGATCCCAAACAGGGATGGAAAAGGACCAGAACCAGGCAGGAAAAGGATCCCAAACAGGACCTGGAAATGACCCCAAACAGGGCTGGGAAAGGAGCAGAACCAGGCAGGGAAAGGATCCCAAACCTGGCTGGGAAATGATCCCAAAGCTGGGTGGAAAAGGAACAGAAGTGAGCAGGGAAAGGATCCCAAACAGGACCTGGAAATGACCCCAAACAGGGCTGGGAAAGGAGCAGAACCAGGCAGGGAAAGGATCCCAAACCTGGCTGGGAAAGAAATAGAACCGGGCAAGGAAAGGAACCCAAAGAGGGCTGGGAAATGATTCCAAACCTGGGTGGAAAAGGAGCAGAACCAGGCAGGAAAAGGACCCCAAACCTGGCTGGGAAAGGAACCAAACTGGGCTGGGAAATGATCCCAAAGAGGGCTGGGAAAGGAACAGAACCAGGCAGGAAAAGGATCCCAAACAGGACCTGGAAATGACCCCAAACAGGGCAGAGAAATGATCCCAAACCTGGATGGAAAAGGAGCAGAACCAGGCAGGGAAAGGATCCCAAACAGGGCTGGGAAATGACCCCAAACCCGGCTGGGAAAGGAACCCGAACTGGACTCGGGAAGGAAAAATCCTGGCTGGGAAATGATCCCAAAGCTGGGTGGAAAAGGAACAGAAGTGAGCAGGGAAAGGATCCCAAACAGGACCTGGAAATGACCCCGAACAGGGCTGGGAAAGGAACCAAACTGGGCTGGGAAATTATCCCAAACAGGGCTGGGAAAGAAACAGAACCAGGCAGGGAAATGACCCCAAACCCGGCTGGGATAGAAATAGAACCAGGCAAGGAAAGGAACCCAAACAGGGCTGGGAAATGATCCCAAAACCGGCTGGGAAAGGAACAGAACGGGATAAGGAAAGGAACCCAAATAGGGCCGGGAAATGACCCCAAACAGGGCTGGGAAAGGAACCCGAACATGGCTGGGAAATGACCCCAAACAGGGCAGAGAAATGATCCCAAACCCGGCTGGGAAAGGAACAGAAATGACAGAAATGACCCCAAACCCGGCTGGGAAAGGATCCCAAACCTGTCTGGCAAATGACCCCAAACAGGGCAGAGAAATGATCCCACACCTGGCTGGGAAAGAAACAGAACCGGGCAATGAAAGGAACCCAAGCTAGACTCGGAAAGGAACAGAACCCGGCTGGGAAATGACCCCAAACCCGGCCGGGAAATGACCCCAAACACGCCCGGGAAAGAAACAGAACCGGGCAAGGAAAGGAACCCAAATCCGGCCGGGAATCGACCCCAAACCCGGCCGGGAACGGACCCGACCCGGGCCGGGCAAAGCACCCAAACCCGGCCGGGAACGACCCGAACCGGGCCGGGAGTGCCGAGATCCCGCAAGCAGCGATGCCCAGCCCGGATCGAGGAGCGGATCCCAGCGCCGCCGGTGCCAGCGGGGCCCGCCCGGGGCTCCCGAGGGGATAACGGGGATCCGAGCGAGCCCGTCCCGGGATCTCCGCACCGGGCACGGAGCGGAGGGACGGGGGGACGGCCGGAGGGACGCGGGGACGCGGCGGGGGCGCGATGGGGCCGGGAGGAGCCGCGGGCAGCCGGGGGGACCCTCGGAGAGGCCGCCGGGGGCCACGGGGGGAGCGCGGCCTGCGCGCCTGGGCCGCGCCGGGCCTGGCCGGGCCTGGCCGTGCGGGGCTCGGCCGCGCGGGCCGGGGGGGCGGCGCGGGGGCGCCGGGAGGGCGGCGGGCGGGCCCGGGCGAGCCCCGCGCTGCGGCCGGAGCTCACCTGCACATGATCCGCCATCTTGCCCCATTCATGCTCCGCTCGCGCCTCCGCCCCCGCCTGCGCCGGGCCCGGCGCCACCGCGTCCCCCCGCGCCGCCGCCCGCACCGCGCATGCGCCGCGCCGGGACCACGCCCCTCCCGCGCCTGCGCGCACCGGGGCGACACGCCCCCTCCGCGCCCGCCCGGCCTATCCCGCGCCTGCGCGCGCCCAAAGGACACGCCCATAACGCGGAAGCCACGCCCATCCCGGCGAGACCGCGCCCTCGTGTTTGTGCGGGGCCTGCGCGCGGCGCCGGGACACGCCCACAGCGGTCTGGCCGCGCCCCCTCTGCGCGCGCGGCGCGCTACGTCTGACGTCACGGCGGCGGCGAGGGGCGGGGGGAGGAGGGAGGGGCGCGAGGCGGGTTTGTTGACACGGCCTTAAAGGGGCCGCGCACCGGGGACAGCACGGGGACAACACGGGGACAACACGGGGACAGCACGGGGACAGAGCCGGGACAGCGGGAACAGCACGGGGATAGAGCGGGGACAGAGCCGGGACAACGCGGGAACAGCGGGGACAGTGCAGGGACAGCACTGTGAGCACTGGCACCAGCACGCCCAGTGCCACCGATGCCTCCAGTGTGACCGGTGTGACCTAACACCAGTGCCACCGGTGCCGCCAGTGTGACCTAACACCAGTATAACCAGTGCTCCCAGTGCCCCCAGTGTCACCAGTGTCATCACGGTGAGCACTGACACCGGTATGAGCAGTGCCACCAGTGCCACCTGTTCCACCAGTGCTCCCAGTCCCCCCAGTGTCCTGCCCAGTGTTCGGTGTCCTCCCCGTTTGCTCCCAGTGCCCGTCAACACCACGGGGTGGCACAGGGGCGTGTCCTCGGTGCCATACCCACAGTGCCACACCCACCTGTCCCAAGTGCCACACCCACAGTGCCACACCCATGTGTCCGCTCGTCAGCAGTGCCACACCCATGGTGCCACACCCACGTGCCCTAGGTGCCACACCCACAGTGCCACACCCAAATGTCCAGCTGTGCCAGACCCACCTATCTGCAGTGCCACACCCATAGCGCCACACCCAGGTGTCCCCAGTGCCACACCCATGTATTCGGCAGTGCCACACCCACAGTGCCATGCCCACCTGTCTGGCTGTGCCACACCCCAATGTCCCCAATGTCACATCCATGTGTGTGCTGTGCCACTCCCCCATGTCCCCAGCGCCACACCCACGGTGTCACACCCACCTGTCCCCAGTGCCACTCCCCCGTGTCCCCAGCGCCACCCCCGTGTCCCCGTGGGTACCCACAGGAAGTCGCCGCGCTCAGGAAGCGGCAGAGCCCGGGCTGAGCGCGGCAGGGGTGGAACCCGCCTTGGTGACACCGCGGGGACACAGATCCCAGGACCCCTGGGACACTGAGGACACTCAGGGACACTTGGGGACACTCAGGACCCCCAGGACACTGCGGGCACTTGGGACCCCCAGGACACTCTGGACGCTCCAGACTCTCCGGACACGTTGGACACTTGGGGACACTCTGGACACCAGACACTGCGGACACTGTGGACACTCGGGGACACTCTGGACACTGCTGACACTCTGGACACTCAGCACACTCTGGACATTCAGGACACTCGGGGACACTGAGGACACACCGGACACTTGAGGAAACTCAGGACATTCGGGACACGTCGGACACTTGAGGACAGGCCGGACGCTTGGGACACTCGAGGACACTCGAGACAGGCCGGACACTTGGGGACACTTGAGGACAGTTAAGGACACTCAGGACAGGCCGGACACACGGCCACTGGCCATGGAGGAGGGGGTGGTGAAGCAGGGCTGGCTGTTCCTGCAGCTGCAGCAAACCTTCGGCAAGGTCAGCGGGACTGGGGGGAACCCACGGGAATGGGGTGAACCCCACAAAAATGGGGTGAATCCCTTGGGAACGGGGTGAATCCTGTGGGAATCAGGTGAATCCCATGGGAATGGGGTGAACCCCTCAAAAATGGGGTGAATCCCTTGGGAACGGGGTGAATCCTGTGATATTGGGGTGAACCCCACAAAAATGGGGTGAATCCCTCGGGAAAGGGGTGAATCCTGTGATATTGGGGTGAACCCCACAAAAATGGGGTGAATCCCTTGGGAATCAGGTGAATCCCGTGGGAATGGGGTGAACCCCTCAAAAATGGGGTGAATCCCTTGGGAACGGGGTGAATCCTGTGATATTGGGGTGAACCCCACAAAAATGGGGTGAATCCCTTGGGAACGGGGTGAATCCTGTGCTATTGGGGTGAACCCCACAAAAATGGGGTGAATCCCTTGGGAACGGGGTGAATCCTGTGCTATTGGGGTGAACCCCACAAAAATGGGGGGAATCTCTTGGGAATGGGGTGAATCCTGTGATATTGGGGTGAACCCCACAAAAATGGGGTGAATCCCTTGGGAATGGGGTGAATCCTGTGGGAATGGGGTGAATCCCACGGGAATGGGGTGAATCCTACAGGAATGGAATGAATCCCATTGGAATGGGGTGAATTCCATGGGAACAGGGTCACCCCACCTGTTGATGCTCTGCTGTCCCTCAGCCACCATGAGGGGACAGGAGATGCTGGGGACTCTTTGTACAGACCCCCAAAAGAGCTCTGCAGAGTTAGGGGGTGACAGATGTCACCTGGGGGGATGGATGTGACCGACCCCCAAGGCCACATTTGGGGACAGTTCCAGCCAGGGCATGATGGCTGCAGGCCCCAAAGCCACATTTGGGGACAATGATGGCTAAAGGCCCCAAAGCCTCATTTAGGGACAGTGATGGCTGCAGGCCCCAAAACCTCATTTAGGGACAATGATGTCTGCAGGCCCCAAAGTTGCGTTTGGGGACAGTTCCAGCTGGGAGGTGACGGCTGCAGGCCTCAAAGCCATATTTGGGAACAGTCACAGTTGCAGGCCCCAAAGCTGCATTTGGGGACAGTTCCAACCAGGGGATGAGGGCTGCAGGCCCCAAAACCTCATTTAGGGACAATGATGTCTGCAGGCCCCAAAGCTGCATTTGGGGACAGTTCCAACCAGGGGATGAGGGCTGCAGGCCCCAAAGCCATATTTGGGAACAGTGACGGCTGCAGGCCCCAAAACCTCATTTAGGGAACAGTGACAGCTGCAGGCCCCAAAGCCATATTTGGGAACAGTCACAGTCGCAGGCCCCAAAGCTGCATTTGGGGACAGTTCCAACCAGGGGATGAGGGCTGCAGGCCCCAAAGCCACATTTGGGGACAGTGACGGCTGCAGGCCCCAAAACCTCATTTAGGGAACAGTGACAGCTGCAGGCCCCAAAGCCATATTTGGGAACAGTCACAGTTGCAGGCCCCAAAGCTGCATTTGGGGACAGTTCCAACCAGGGGATGAGGGCTGCGGGCCCCAAAGCCACATTTGGGGACAGTGACGGCTGCAGGCCCCAAAACCTCATTTAGGGAACAGCGACGGCTGCAGGCCCCAAAGCCGCGCGGCTTCCGCTGCTGATAAAGGGCCGGGGTTGGGCAATGGCTGTGAGGGGGAAGGAGCTGAGGGAAGGAGCTGAGGGGCCTCTCCTGCCCCTCTCCCTTCTCTCCCTCCCCACAGAGCCCATCCCGAGGGGATCCAGCCACAGGAAGGGTGGGGATCCCATAACCCCATCCCAAAAAAAGGGAGCCGTGGGACTCTGAGCTGCCGGGGAGGTTTTGGGGAGGTTTTGGAGCCTCTTTCCCTGCCCCCACTTCCCCTCTGCTCTGGGGCCTCCTGCGCTCCCCAAACCCGGAACTGCAGCTGCTTTTGGGACAGAGCCTGAGAGATGGAAATTTGGGGTTTTTTAGGGAAAATGGAGCTGGAAGTTGTTCATGCCTTGTGGGGTGGGTGAGGCTGGGGTGCTGGAAAGGCTTTGCTGAGTGTCAAGGGTTTATCCAGGGATTTAAATCCCAATTTATGTCACCCCTCTATCTTCAGCCTGACCCTGCTGGGTTTTGCACCCTTGTCCTGCCTTGGGTAATCCTAAGCATGGTCCCAAGGGGATAAAAACTCCTGGGAAGGTAAAAAACCCCTGGAAAGGTAAAACCCTTCTGGAAAGGTAAAAATTCCTGGGGAAGTAAAAGTTTCTGGAAAGGTGAAAACTCCTGGGAAGGTAAAAAACCCTGGAAAGGTAAAACCATTCTGGATAGGTAAAAACTCCTGGAAAGATAAAAAGTCCTGGAAGGATAAAAACCCCCCGGGAAGGTAAAAACTCCCGGTAAAGTAAAAACCTCTGGGAAGGTAAAACCCTTCCAGAAAGGTAAAAACTCCTAGAAAGATAGAAAGTCCTGGAAAGGTAAAAAACCCTGGGAATGTAAAAACCCCTGGAAAAGTAAAAATTCCTGGAAAAGTAAAAATTCCTGGGAAGGTAAAAGTTCCTGGAAAGATGAAAACTTATGGGAAGGTAACAATTCCTGGAGAGGTGAAAAATCCTGGAAAGGCAAAAACTCCTGGGAAGGTAAAAACTCCTGGAGAGTTTAAAATGCTGGGAAAAGTAAAAACTCCTGGGAAGGAAAAAAATCCCAGGGGAGGTCGAACCCTTTTGAGAAGGTAAAAACCCCAGGGAAGGTCAAATCCTTCTGGAAAGGTAGAACCTAGAAAGGGTAGAACCCCAAGGAAGGTAGAACCCTTTTGGGAAGATGAAAACCTCTGGGAAGGCAGAACCCCAGGAAAGGTAAAACCCCATGGGAGGTAGAACCCTTTTGGGAAAGTAAAAGCCCCAAGGAAGGTAGAACCCCATGGAAGGTCGAACCCCATGGGAGGTCGAACCCCTTTGGGAAGGCAGACACCCCGGTTGTCCCCTGGCAGAAGTGGAAGAAGTTCTGAGCCAGGGAAGGTAAAAACCCCATGAAAGGTTGAACCCCATGGAAGGTAGAACCCTTTTGGGTAGGTAAAAACCCCATGGAAGGTTGAACCCCAGGGAAGGTTGAACCCTTTTGGGAAGGCAGAACCCCATGGAATGTAGAACCCCAGTGAAGGTCCAACCCTTTTGGGAAGTTCGAACCCTTTTGGGAAGGCAGAACCCCATGGAAGGTTGAACCCCAGGGAAGGTCGAACCCCAGGGAAGGTCGAACCCTTTTGGGAAGGTAGAACCTCATGGAAGGTCAAATCCCATTGGAAGGCAGAACCCCATGGAAGGCCAAATCCCAGGGAAGGTCAAACCCCAAGAAAGATAGAACCCCACAGAAGGTAGAACCCCTTTGGGAAGGCAGACACCCCGGTTGTCCCCTGGCAGAAGTGGAAGAAGTTCTGAGCCAGGGAAGGTAAAAACCCCATGAAATGTTGAACCCCATGGAAGGTAGAACCCTTTTGGGTAGGTAAAAACCCCATGGAAGGTCGAACCCCAGGGAAGGTTGAACCCCAGGGAAGGTCCAACCCTTTTGGGAAGGCAGAACCCCATGGAAGGTCGAACCCCAGGGAAGGTCAAACCCCATGAAAGATAGAACCCCACAGAAGGTAGAACCCCTTTGGGAAGGCAGACACCCCGGTTGTCCCCCGGCAGAAGTGGAAGAAGTTCTGGGCCGTGCTGTACCGGGAGAGCCCGTGCTCCACGGCGCGTCTGGAGCTGCAGGAGGGCCCCGAGCGGCCGCGCAAGGCCGAGGGCGGCCGGCGCCTGGTGCGGCTCAGCGACTGCGTGCACGTGGCCGAGGCGGGCGGCGACGCCTCCTGCCCCAAGGACACCGTGCCCTTCCTGCTGGAGACCACGGAGCGGAGATTCCTGCTGGCTGCTGATGGCGCTGAGGTGGCCGAATGGATCCAGCGGCTCTGCGAGCTGGCGTTCCCGGTACGGCCTGAGAGCGGCTGGGGAACAGGGGATCCACTGGGTGGGATCCACTGGGGTGGGTGGGATCTGCTGGGGTGGGTGGGATCCACTGGAATAGGTGGGATCTGCTGGGGTGGAGGAGATCCACCGAGATGGATGGGATCTGCCGGGGTGGAGGGGATCTGATAGAATGGATGGGATCCACCGTGGTGAGTGGGTTCCACTGGGTTTGGTGGGATACACTGGGGTGGGTGGGATCTGCTGGGGTGGGTGGGATCCACTGGGATGGATGGGATCCGCTGCCAGGATGGAGAAGATCCATTGGGGTGGATGGGATCTGATAGAATGGATGGGATCTGCCATGGTGGAGGGGATCCACTGGGGTGAGTGGGATCCACTGGGATGGATGGGATGCACAGGGATGGATGGGATGCACAGGGATGGATGGGGTCCACTGGGATGGATGGGATCCACCAGGATGGATGGGATCCACCAGGATGGATGGGATTCACTGGGATGGATGGGATGCACAGGATTGGATGGGATCCATGGGGATGGATGGGATGCACAGGGATGGATGGGATCCACTGGGATGGATGGGATGCATTGGGATGGGTGGGATCCATGGGGATGGATGGGATCCACGGGGATGGATGGGATCCACGGGGATGGATGGGATCCACGGGGATGGATGGGATCCATGGGGATGGATGGGATCCACGGGGATGGATGGGATCCATGGGGATGGATGGGATCCACGGGGATGGATGGGATCCCTCACCTGCCGCTCTTGCTCCGGGGCAGAGGAGCCGGGAGGAGCCGGGAGCAGCCAAGGAGGGCACAGAGGGCGAGTTCTCCATGGAGGAAAATTCCCTGTACAGCTCTCGGGGCAAAGGTGGGAGCGGGGCTGGGGCTGTGTGGGGTGGGGAAATCTCCTCCCCCAAAAGCCTCTTCCTGTCTGTGGGGCCGGCTGGGCTGCGCTATCAGCTGTGGTCAGCCTGGCCAGCCCTTATCAGCCGGACACTGCTGGCCTGGCTGGAGGGGTCACCCACAGCGCTTCTGCAGGGTGGGATGCATGTTCAGTGCTGTGTCCATCCCAGCTGGCCTGGAGCAGGCTGTCCTGGTTTGGGGG